>NW_022103906.1:75075781-75080079 GCF_000313985.2 Echinops telfairi | reverse complement strand
ATCTATACCTGTGTATGTGCTCCAGTCTGGTCTGAATTGAGAATCAGCACGGGGGTCATGATAGTGGGGGGTGAGGAAGCCTCAAGGAACCAGAGGAATATTGTGTTTCATTGATGCTTTATTGCATGCTGGTTGACCCATCCCTCCCCTGTGGCCCCTCTGTGGGGGAATGTTCCATTGTCTACAGTTGGGCTTTGGGTCTCTGCTCCAACCTCCCTCATTCTCAACAATCTTTTTGTTTATTTGTTATGTGTCTTCTGATGCTTGCTACCTGGTCCTGATGACTCCTCATGATTACACCAGCGGTGTGCTTCTTCCATGTGGGCTTGTTGCTTCTCTGCTGAATGGTGGCTTGTGTAACTTCAAGCCTTTAAGACCTCGGATGCTATATCTCTTAATAGCCGGGCACCTTCTTCCTGGTTTCTTTATCACATTTGCTTATGTACCCATTTTGTCTTTAGCGATTGTGCTGGGAGGGTGAGCATCTCAGATTGCCAATTTGTTAGAACAAAAGCGTTCTTGTATTGAGAGGAGGCTATGAATAGAGGCCTGAAGTCCATCCATAACCTCAGTGTATTGCCATATAAATATATGTAGATAGGCCAATATTGTTATTTTTGTGGATTCATGTATTTACATGTGTACACACCTATGCTTATACCTCTATCCATAACTTTGCTTCTTAGATCCTTCCTGTTTCCTTTTACCTTCCTCCTGTGAGGGGGCATTAACTTTATGATGATGGTGGTGGAATAATTTGGAAAAGGATATCAATAATGGTTGAATAACACAAAGAGTATAATCAAGTGCACTGAACTGTACATGGGGAGGTTATTGAATTGGAGAGTATTTTGCTGTGTATTTTTTTGCCACAATTAAAAAGAATACATGAATAACAATGAGTACAAGGAAGAGGAAAATGTTCTAAAATTGATTCTGGCAATGATGTACAACTCTTGATTTGATTGAATTGTATGATATGTGGATGAAGTGCCAATAAAACAGTTTTAACAAGATTGACAGTTCAGACCCATCCACGCTGATGCTGTGGGAGAGAAGACCTGCCATCCTGCTTCCATGAAAGGTGATAGCCTGGCAAACCCTGTGAGACGACGCCCCTCTGTCATGTGGCGCCACTGTGATTCAAAATCTGACCTGATGGCACTGGATATTGCCAACAAGGTGGTTAGTGGTACTTTCGCTTCCGTTTCTGACTTAGCAATGTGAGTTTTCTCTTTCTCCCTGATGAAGCTCGCTAAAGTCTTGTCAGTTTTGTTGGTCTTTTCAAAGAACCAGCGCTTGGTTTCATTGACTTTCTCTGTTCCTTTTATATTCTTTATCTCATTGATTTCTGCTCTGATCTTTATTGTAGCCTTCATTCTGCTCGCTTTAGGTTGAGTTTGCCCCTCTTTTTGCAGTGTCTGAAGTTGGAAATGGAGGTCCCTAGGTGGTGGAAACTACTAACCTAAATGTTGGTAGTTCAAACCTATCCAGGAGTACCTGGAAGACAGGCCTGTTGCTGGGCTTCTACAAGATTACAGTTAAAAAACTCTCTGGAGAGTAGGAGCCAACCCATCTGCAACCAACAACAACAAGGTGGAAATGTTCGTAGCTTTATCGTTGTCATCTTTTGTAGCATAGGCATTTGTTATGGGTTGAATTGTGTCTTCTCCCAAATCAAAATCCTAAATTCAAAACTCCATTAAAAACAACAATTCATTGCTGTTGAGTTGATTTTATTTGACTCATCGTGACCTACATGATAGACTGGAACTGCCTCAGGCTTTTCAAAGTGGCAAATATTTATGAAAGCAGACTGCCACCTCTTTCTCCCGTGGAGTGACTGACAGGCTAGCAGAATCCTTAACCGCTGAGCCACGTTGGCTCCTTACCCCCGTACCCACTGCCATAGAGTCACTCTGGCCCTGTAGCCACCCCATAGAGTGGTTCTTAGGCTGTAAATCTTTACGGACAGACAAAAGTAGCTTCATCTTTCTCCCACAGGGTTTAAACTGCTGATGTTTCGTAACCCAGTATACCACTACAGCTCCCTGTAAGCAGCTTTAGGAGGTGAAATTTGCAGATCAACAAGTCATCCATGTAAACTGTCCACTTAAATTTTAGTATTAGGCACAGAATTGTACACCCATCATTGGATATCTTTATTACTTCAAATGAAGCACTGCACCAGTTAGCTGATGAGTGTTCCAAATACGTATTTCAAATCCTGATCTCTTGTTTCTAGCTCCATCTCTGTAACGGAGTAGTTGTAATCTCCCTGCGCCCTCCTCTCTTCTTCCGTGCTGCCATCTGTTCCACAGGGGCAAACTTACACTAGCTGGTTCCATATCTTTGTGCCTTTTGGTTTGGGCAGTTGTTGACGTTGATACCCAACACCCTTGCAGGCAGCCGCGCATTTCTGAAATGGAGCTCACCCTCTTTCCATCACGGCTGTTCTTAGTTCTCATCTCAGTGAACGGCAGCGTCTTTTACCCAAAGTCAGACCTTTGAAAGGTAGCATTGAATTCCCATTTGTCTTTCCCCTTAGCTAAACGGTTCTAGTTCCTACCTTTCGTGAGACTTTCTCCCTTTCCTTCACTCCCTCTGCTTCTCGAGGCCAGCATTCTCTAATGATCCATCTTCCTTTACTCTTGCTTTTAGTTACAGTCCATTCTGTCACTGTTGCTACAGTGCTTTTTATACAATGCTAATTGTATCATGTCATTGCTTCTTTAAAAAATCCTAATGGTTTTATTTGTTTGAAACAAGATGAATAAGCCTTTCCATTCCTGATCTATTTCTTTCTGTCTCCTTGGCCTCCCTCCCTACCGTCTTAGAGCTCTGCCACACTGAATGTCTTACATATGTTACGTGCCACATCTGGACTAATATACATGTTGTCCTTTCCATTTTATGTGGAGCATCTCTGGTTGAATTTTACCAATTCTTAAAGTCACCTGTTCAGAAAGTCTTCCTTGCGCACTTCCTTCTACAGCATTATCTCTCGTCCCTGCAGGACTGTAATATTTTCATATTCCTAGATAGCCAACAAGGTCTGCCACCTAGTAGATGCTCAATTATGATTTATTGAGACTTTAGTGCTAAGTAGTTTGGGAGACAGGAAATACAGTGCTGTGTTATACAGAAGTTCTCTTGCCCAAGATGGTAAAGTTAGAAAGGAAAAACGGCAGAATTTTGCTAAGTTTCCTTTGACCTCACCCATTTAAAAGTTACAGTCCGCAGACATTTATTATGTTCGATTCACCCAGTGAAGCCTGACATTTAGAAAGTGTAGGGGGCGGGGAGAAGGAGGGGATAAAGGGGAGCTGATATCAAAGAGTTCAAAAAGGAAGAAGATGGTTTGAAAATTATGGTGCCAGCAATTGTACAATTATGGTTGGTCTAATTGAATTATGGATTGTGATAATATCTGTAAGATCTCCCAATTAAATGTTTAAAAAAAAGACAAACACGAGGAATTTAAGCAAATACAGAGCCCCTCAAACAGTGCATGCGTTAAATGGTCTGGTCTAAAACTTAGAAGGCTAATTAAATTGGTTTGGGGACTGACAAAAAAGAAAAAGAAAAGAAATGGTTTATTAGCTACTCGATGCCACCAGAGAGATACCAACAGTGCAGCTGGAGAAGATGTCACTTGTATTTCTACTTCTTTCTCCTTTCCTCAGCTTCACTGTTTACTCGTAGTTGGCAAGTTTTAATCATCTTTAATCTACATTATGGTTTTTTTGTTTGCTTTAGAAAGCCAATCTCTTTTCTCTGTTTTTCTTTTTTAAAAAAATAAGCCAGAAACATTTACCACGATGGACATTTCAATTATTAGCCATCTTAGGCAAGAGAACTTCGTCTAACACAGCACTGTATTTTTTGTCCTCAAAATTACTTACCATCACTTCCTCAACTCAACCATTATTAAGCATTTATTGGTACTTCAAGACAAAGGTAGAATGTTTTTAAAGCAAGCGTGTCATCACATACAGTATGAATTCCCTGCCATTGAGTCAGTGCTGATTTAGAGCAACCCCCACCCCCGCCCCCGCCCTTGGTGGGTTTCCGAGACTATCACTGTTTATAGGAGTAGAAAGCCGGATCTTTCTCCCACAGAGCTGCTGGGTTTGAACTGCAGCCCACCGCATAACCACCACACCACCAGGGCTCCACATACAATATTACCTTTTTTTTAAAAAAACAACAAAATCACCTGAGTTTCAGGCCAAAGTAAGAATGCGTAAGACTAAGAATTCAAATAATTGGATGAGATTGTGCAAGGAGGTTTCAAA
>NW_022103906.1:75071620-75074106 GCF_000313985.2 Echinops telfairi | reverse complement strand
TTTTTGCAAGGCTGAAAGTGATGAGGTCCAAGCTCTTTACACATTGGACCATATCTTAGTTTCAGCTCTGCCATAGATATATACTACAAAACAGGTGGTTTTTAAGATCAGACATTTTTCTCTCAGTTCTGAAGGCTGAAGACCAAATGGCAGGGCATTAGCTGAGTTGATTCCTCCTTAAGGCTTTGACAGAGGAGCTGTTCCAGGTCCCCGCCTTGCCATTTAGTTGCTCCTTATTCATGTGTCTGTCTCTGTTACCCTAGGTTTTTATGCTTTTCCTACATGTGACTGTTCGCACATTTTTTTCTTTTATAAGACACCATTCATAAACTAAGGAACCTTGGTGGTGTAATGGTTATGAGTTGTGCTGTGATCGTCTTGGTTGGCTGTTTGAAACCACTCTGTAGGAGAAAAAGGCTGGGCTTTCTACTTTCATCAACAGTTATAGTCTCAGAAACCCACAGGTGGTCGCTAAGAGTCAACATTGACTCCATGGCAGTGAGTGTTCATCCATTGGTTAGGATTTGGATCCACTCTATTCTGGTTTAATTTATTAATTTACTAGATGTTTTAATAAGAACCTTTTTTTGTATTATAAAGTTTAATTTTAACTTTGGTTTTCTTGGAGTTCATAAGAAGAGAGAGACTACTCTTTCACATTCAGTTAGTTGCCAAAGTATTAGTTCTTAATATTATATCCTTATATCCTATAAATAACCCAATGAATTGACTCTCCTTTTTTTAAGCTGTTGTGAAGCAGTTCCTTTCAAAGGGAGAAGACCCCCTGCTTCACACCCAGCATTATTTGGCTGCAAAGATGTAATTTTGACCTTTAGTATTAGCATTCTTCTCTCCTGCAGGGCTCAGAGAAACCCAACTGGGCCAAAATGGTGATGATACTGTTAAACATGTAAGGATTTCAGATTTCTAAAACGAATGTGCAAAACAGTTTGCTTTGCTTTTTATTCTTTCTTAAAAATTGCTTTTGAAGCAAGGTAGCTGTGCCCCAATCAATCTTTTTACCTCCTCAGAAAAACCTTGGAAGAGTTGTTGTCTTAGAAATAGCCTTAGTTATTGACTGGGTTTTGCTTTAAGCCGGCTTCTTCTCTGACCCAAAGCAGTTTGCTTCAGGTGCTCTGTGGAGATGTTTGGTGAGTGTAGTGGTTGTTAGGTGCTGTTAAGTCTGGACACACAGTGACACACCCTGCCAAGGTCTGCAACATTCTCCCAATCGTTTTGAGCTCTTTCCCCAGCTGACCCTCTACCAAGCATGGTGTCCTTTTCCAGGGACTTGTCTCTGCTGACAAGTATTTGAGACAAGTCTGACTGCTCAAGGAGCGTTCTGGCTGTACTCCCCCAGTACAGATTTGGTTCTTCTGGTAGTCCATGGTACTCTCAGTATCCCTCACCAACCACTCCCTCACTCACTGCCGTCCAGTTGATTCTGGCTCATAGCAACCCTATACAAGACAGTAGAACTGCCCCCTTTGGTTTTCTGATACTAAATCTTTATGGCAGTAGGAAGCCGTTAGCTTTCTCCTGCAGTGGCTGGTGTTCTCTAACTGTTGACCTTGTGTTTACTGCCCAGTGCATAGCCCACTTGCCACCAGGGCCCCTCTGACCTTTCAATACCATAATTCATATGCATTATTTCTTCCTGGGTCTTCCTTCTTCATTGTCAGCTTTGATATACAAATGAGGGATTGAAAATACCATGGATTGGGTCATAATCCTCAAAGTGACATCTTTGTTCTGCAACTCTTAAGAGGCGAATGCAGCAGATTTTCCCAGTTTGATTTTTTTGCTGCTTCCATTGTGTATCCAAGCAAAATGAAATCCTTGACAACCTCACATGGTTTTCCATTTATCATGATGTCTGTTGGTCCAATTTTGAGGATTTGGGTTTGGTTTACATTAAGTTGTAATCCATACTGAAGGCTGTAGTCTTTAATCTTCAGCAGCAGGTTCTCCAAGTTCACTTAACTTTCAGTAAGCAAGGCTGTGTCACCTGCATATCACAGGTTGTTAATAAGTCTTCCCCCAATCCTGATGGCTAGTTCTTTCTATTGTCTAGCTTCTTGGATTATTTGCTCAGTGTACATGTTGACTTAATGCTGCAAAGAGATACAAGCCTGAAAAAAATAAATTAAAAAAGGATACAACCTTCAGGCACACCTTTCTTGATTTTAAACCACTCCGTATTTCCTTGGTTTGTTTGAATGACTGACTCAACTCTTGGCCAAGTACAGGTTCCACCTGAGTGCAATAAAGTATTCTGGAATTCCCATTCTTTATAATATTATCCATAGATTGTTATGATCCACACAGTTGAATGCCTTTGCATAGTCAATAAAACACAAGTAAATTCTCTGCTTCGTCTTCAGGCATCAGCAATAATCCTCATTTGGAAAGAGAATCCTCTTTTAAATCTAGCTTGAATATCTGGGAGCTACCTGTTGATATACTGCTGCAGCCATTTTTGAATT
>NW_022103906.1:75069182-75071113 GCF_000313985.2 Echinops telfairi | reverse complement strand
TTTTGGTTTGCCAACTCCAGGTTTTGCATATTTCACTGTAAGACTTGACATTGTCTTTTTAAGCTGCCTTTTGGTATTTTCTGTTCAGCTTTTACATCATTTTTTCCAAATTGCTTTAGCTACTCAAGTTTCCAGAGCAAGTTTTAGTCTCTTCTGACATCCACTTTAGTGTTGCCTTTCTTTGTCTTTTTAGTGACCTCTTGCTTTCTTCTTACGTTGTATTCTACAACTAGTCTGGTCTTTGGTCACTAATCTCCAGTGCAGCAAGCCTGTTTTCATCATTTCTTCCCACCCCCACCTCCCCAATTATTTATTTATTTATTTAAAACCACTGCCATCAAGTTGATTCCCACGCAGTGTGACAGATGTTGTCAATTGGTTCCTGTATATTTCATCTAGTGAGATCCACATTCCACATGTATAGTCATTCTTGTTGAAAAAAGTATCTAATGAAGAAGTTATCAGTCTTGCAAAATTCGATCACATGATCTCCCGCTTCATTTCTTTGACCACGGCTGTATTTTCCAACTACTTAGCTTTCCTCCTTGTTTCCAGCTTTCCCATCTCTAGGAGCCCTGGCATTGCAGTGGTTACCCATTGGGCTGTGATCTGAATGGTTGGCCGTTTGAGAACGATGGCGGGGCTTTCTACTCTGATAAACAGTTAGTCTCAGAAACTTGCAAGGGCAGGTTTACCCTGTCCTATAGGGGCCCTGTGAATCAGTATTGACTTGATGGCAGTGAGTTTGCGTGAGTTTCACATGCCTACCAGTAATTATCATTACATCTTGATTGAATGCTCAATTTCAGACTAAGAAATGGGTAAAATTCTTCAGTTTCTTCATCATTGGCTTTAGTGGTGGGTACACAAATTTGAAAATCGTCATATTAACTGATCTTTCTTGTTACATGTATGGATATTATCCTGCCACATTGTACCTCAAGAACTTCACATGTTTGTAGATTCTGTCACACCGTTCCTCTAGAATTTGTCATTCTCAGTATAATAAACCATATGGTAATTCAAAATGGCCAATATCGGTCTACTTCAACTCAATAAGATATTGATCTTCTAAGTGTTCCATTTCATTTTTGATGACTTCAGTTATTCTAGATTCATGCGTCGAATTCCTTATGAATGGATGTTTGTAGCCATTCTCATTTTGAAATGTGCTTTATCACCACATGAAAGTCCTGAAAACTTTGCTCTGTCCATCTTATTAAGATGGAGTCTACTTTGAGGAGGCAACATCTCCAATCATATTTTGGGTGCCTTGCACCATGAGGGGCTTATCTGGCACTGTATTACATCATTTAAAATACACACTGCCCTCCTGTTAGTTCTGACTCATAGTTCAGGTATTATAAAGTTTTCAGTGGTTGGTGTTTTAAAAGTGGATCCCCTATTCCTCCTGCTCTGTGCTCAGTTTGAAAGCATCACTGAAACCGCCTCACTGAGGGTAGTCCTGCGAGTGCTTGAAATACTGGTGGTAAAGTTTCCAGCAGCACAACATCATACAAACCACCTCAATATGTCATAAATTACAATGGTTGTGGAAATATATCACATTACTACAGTACAAACATGGTAAAAGAAATAATAGCATTCATTTTTTAAATGCGAAGGAATTGCAAAATTCAAATAGGTAGAATTTCAGTTAGCCTTCTTAGATGTGAAACCATCATTGAAATGGTATGGGGTTTTCTGAGGTCTACTTTTATGAACTTGTTTATTTATAAATAGCATGTAGCTAATACATTTTAGTTTAAAAAAAAATCTGGTCTGGGAATCTGTCTCTTAACTATTGACTTTCTGATTAGGGATTTTGCAGACAGCAGGAGGTGTAATTTACCCTTGAGGGCTCTGGCTTTGGTTACAAATTCTCAGGACAACCTTTCTTTAAAGTTCTATCCACATGTGTTTTAAGTCAA
>NW_022103906.1:75067362-75068278 GCF_000313985.2 Echinops telfairi | reverse complement strand
TCACACAGGCTGGTATACTTCTTCCATGTGGGCTTCAGCAATCATATCAGGGAGGTCAGCATACAATGATATGATTTTTTGTTCTTTGATGCCTGATACCTGATCCTATCGACCCCTGGTGATCACACAGGCTGGTGTGCTTCTTCCATGTGGGCTTTGTTTCTTCTCAGCTAGATGGCTGTTATAACTTTTTTTTTTTGCGTTAGGATTTTAAAATTTTATAAGCAGTTTCATTGGGACATAATCCAAATATCATACAATTCAGTCATACTGAGAAGAATTGTAAAATTATCACCACAATCAATTTTAGAACATTTTCTTCATTCTTGTACTCTTTATTATTACCTTCCCATTTCCCTACAACCCCTCTGCCATATCCCCAATGAA
Source organism: Echinops telfairi (assembly GCF_000313985.2). Taxonomy (NCBI): domain Eukaryota; kingdom Metazoa; phylum Chordata; class Mammalia; order Afrosoricida; family Tenrecidae; genus Echinops; species Echinops telfairi. The sequence goes on along the minus strand of NW_022103906.1, from coordinate 75,067,891 downwards.
CCGTTAATCCAATTACCATAGATTCACCTGTCCTGGGTTTCATATACTCAAAAAGCATACAGAAACAAAAAACAGAGTCAAAAAAGAGTCAACAATGGGATTAAAAGATAATAGATTTTTTCCGGCTAGACCACAGGATGTACATGAATACAGATAAGAGCTGGAAACACAGGAATCCAGGACAGATAAATCCCTCAGGACCAATAATGAGAGTAGCCATTGCAGGGGGAGAAAGGGAAGGTGGGGGAGAAAGGAAGAACTGATCACAAGGATCTACTACATATAGCCCCCTCCCTGGGGGACGGACAACAGAAAAGTGGATGAAGGGAGACATCGAACAGTGTAAGACATGAAAAAATAATAATAATTTATAAATTTTCAAAGGTTCAGATGGAGCGGGTAAAGGAGGGAGGGGGGAAATGAGCTGATACCACAAACATGCTTTGAAAATGATGATGGCAACAAACGTACAAATGTGCTTGACACAATGGATGTATGTATGGATTGTGATAAGAGTTGTACGAGCCCC
>NW_022103906.1:75063690-75066203 GCF_000313985.2 Echinops telfairi | reverse complement strand
TTTTTTTTCTTTCTTTTCTGGCTTTTTATTTAGTAATTGAACTTTATATCAATGATTGTAGACTTGAAATGGTTTAAGTAATAATTTTATAATTTATTTTGCCACAATAAAATGTCACCTACATGTGCAGAAATAAATGGAATGTTGAACAGATTATTGTAGGATGAGAGAGTGTGTAAGAGTATGCTTACATGGGGACGAGAATGATTCAGTAGAGGAGAAATGGAGCAAAGAGAGAGGGGATTACCTATACCAGGGACGTTTTTTTCAGGGTGGGGAAGTGGCGTGGGATGGGTAGGGCTCTGATAAATAGAAAGACTTAAAAAGTCACAAGATGAAAATCCAGGTAGATAATAGGATTATAAAGTTGGCGGCAAGAAGATAATGGAGTCTTTGGCTTCTGTACACACTACTTGAGGTAGATGAGGTAATAAGTTGAAAACAGGGAAATAGAGTTTGGCGGTTTTGTAATGAGAAGATAGGAGATAGTCATTTCAGAGAATCAATTTAGGAGGGAAATGTGGTATGATTTCCAGGCAAGGCCAAGTGACCTTGAGTTTTAATGTCATCAGTTTAAAGGAAAACTAGTCAGTTGGGCATGTTATTTTTCTGCCAAAGTTATTGAATTCACTCAAGGAAAAGATTGAACCAAAGTTGGTGTTTGTGGGCAAATAGGATAGTGGGAGAAAAAGGCCAGAAAATTAAGCCTGTTTGGGCTTATAATGATAAGTAAACTTTCAGAGGGCTGTAGAAGGAAACACACATAAGAAAAGGCTGATGACAATGATGGTCATCAGTTGTCTTTGTGAGGTTACAGAATTAAGGTAGTTAAGGTGTTAGAGTGAGTAAACTCTGGAGGTCCGAGGATGAGCAGGAGGACAAGTTGGATGTATATGTCCACTGTCAGTACGCCCATTCTTACTTACCAGCAGGGGTAGGTTCCAAAGGCTAGATTAGATTGTTTAGGGGAAAATAGGCATTATGTGAAAATGGAAAACGACCACATGAATTGCCAAATTTCATCACTACATAGCTGCCAAGCCACTGAGGATCATGGTCCAGCCAAGATAACACATAAACTATAACCATCATAGCCAGTGTTGCCCTCACCTTAGTCACTTATTACTGCCAGATGTACATTGTTTATATACAAAAATAGTTGGATAGTAGGCTTTGTTTTTTTTTTCCAACTTGTAATATATGTGAAATGTCAGTATCTTAGGTTCTCGAAGTAGTAAACTCAGTGAAGCATATATATGAGAGACTAGTTTGTGGGAAAATTTCAAGCACTCACACCCCGCCGGTTGTGTGTGTGTGTGACGAGATTGATTGATTGATCTCAGGGAAATAGGTCACCTGGTTGTAGAAGTTAGCAGGTTCCAAATCTATGAGTTAGATGTCACCTTGGAGGCTTCTCCTGACTCTTGTAAGGGCTGTAGGGCTGACAAACCCAACATCAGCAGGTCATACTGCTGGCTGGGTCATAGTGTAGAAAGGAAGCTGCTGACTCCCAAACGATGGAGACGGACTTCTGCCAGGAGTCCAGAAGTTCAGAAGTCAATTGATGCAAGATCTAGAGCCAGCCCAAAAAAGAAGCAATCTTTGCCAAAACATCCATAGATATAGGAAGCAGGCCATGCCCTAGAGTACACTCCTTTCAACGGATCTGTTCATAGCAGTTCTCATCATAGAGGGAGTTATATATCAGAGCTCATCATGGGGGATTACATAATAACTGCCAAACCACTGAGAATCATGGCCCAGCCAAGTTGACATACAACCTTACCCTTCAGAGTTGGATAATGAGATAGTCGCTAAATGGGGGTAGGTATAGTGGGGAATGAACAGTGAGTCCCAGGTTGACAGCAACCACGGGTCAGCGGGCTACTAGAGTTTCGAAATGATTAAATTATATGTTGTGAGAAACATGGAAAGAACAGGCTTAGATTTTCAGAACTTGGATGAGAATATGATTAAATCGGAAGCTGTATGCTGGTTGAGTGGACATTTTAATCTAAATATGTATGGTTATTCAGTTAATGGCTTTGTATGTTTATCTTCAAAATTGTTGTTTTAGAAAACAGAAACTTGGCATTGCCTTCCTCAAGAAATGGACAATTCTCAAACCTTGGGTACATCCAAGGCCAAGTTTAATGTGAAAGAGGAAGGGGCCGCAGTGACAGACCTCCCCTCCCTGGAGGAAGGCATATTGACCCAATCAGAAAATCGAGTGAAGGATCACAGACAAACTTTCCTATGTTCTCCATTGCTAGGTAATGTCTTTTTATTTTATTTATTTAAATAAATCATTTTCTTGGGGGCTCTTACAGATCTTATAACAAGCCATATACATCAATTGTATCAAACACATTTGTACATATGTTGCCATCATCATTTTCAAAACATTTTCTTTCTGTTTGAGCCCTTGGTATCAGCTCTTCTTTTTACCCTCCCTCCCCCCCACTCCCACCCTCATGGACCCCTGATAAATTTTAAATTATTATTTTTTGTTT
>NW_022103906.1:75056503-75062543 GCF_000313985.2 Echinops telfairi | reverse complement strand
AATTCCTCTTTCTTACTTTGCCCTTGATCAATCCTTACCAGACCTCCTACACCCTCCTCACCACAGATTTGGATCACTTGTTGGTTTGCACCACTTCCTTTCCCTTCACCTCCCTCTCTCCCGTGTCTCCCCAGACCTTTGGTCCCGTTGTTTTCTCTTTCAGATTGTTCCTCTTGCCTATCTTGTTGAGACAGACCTACGGAGATAATAACATGCACAAAAACAAGATAAAGTAAAACATAGCAACAAAAGAAAAGAAAACAACAACAAAAAACCAATGCCAAAAAGAAAGAAAGAAAGAAAAGCCTGTAGTTAGTTCAAGGACTGTTTGTTGGCCTTTACGAGTGTTTTCTGGTTGAGTGATGGGGTGCCATGCCCTGGCCCCAAAGTCTATTTTTAGTATTCCCTAAATTGTTTTTGTTTCACATCTTACACCACCCAAGGTCTCCCTTTGCCCATGTTGCTCTTGTTCATCCCTCCTGGTGGAAGAGGGAGGAGTTATATGTCGATCACGGTAGTCCGTTTCCAGTTTCACCCTCTTCTCCCTCAACATTCCCCCTACCCTCATAGTATCACTACTCACATTACTGTTCCTGAGGGGTTTATCTGTCCTGGATTCCATGTGCCAGGTGCTCTTATCTGTACCAGTGTACATGCTCTGGTCTAGCCGGATTTGTAAGGTAGAACTTGGGTCATGCTAGTGGGGGGAGGAATGTTATGTGTTTCATCGGTGCTATGCTGCACCCTGGCTGTCTTGTTCTTTCCTTGTGACCCTTCTGTGAGCGAATGTCCAACTGTCAACAGATGAGCATTAGGTCTCCACCGCAACCCCCCATCATGTGCATCGATATGTTTATTTTTAACTAAGTGCTACCTCACGTGTGTGGAACCCTTTGGGGAGAGTACAGCTCCTCTAACTAAGTGAGGAACTCTGTTGAGTTGTAACTCAGCCCTGCTGGTCTACACTGGCCAGCTCATGGCATTCACTGAGCATCCTGTTGTTCACAGGCAGGGAAGTGACCGTTGTTAGTGAGTGCCCATCCCCAGTGTCACATTTGCAGAGTACTTCTTGGAGGAAACCACACATAAGGGGATTTCAGAAAGGTCATAGAAACACGAAATTAAAAGATCAGATGAAATTTTTCCACAAACTTGTTGAAACCCCCTCAGTTTCTCCTTTGCCCCTTTCAATAACTAGACTCCACAAACCTGAACAAACCAAGAACCCAAACCAAACAGCTTGTTTACCAAGTTTTATTCTCAGAATTAATGAAGGCCTATACCTTTCTCTTCAGCTTCCAGGCCTAAACATTGAGAGAGAAGTTTCTTTTCTTTTTTTTAAAGAACATTGCAGCAACTACACCTTTCTATGTAAAATGATACCTACCCCTGTGTGTGCTGTATCAGGCTCTTGATACATACTAGAAATGTATATCTAAAACTGCTAGTTTGATGACAGAAACTAGCTAGCTTTCATTGCTGGGTATTGAAATTTAGACGTAATTGTATTTTTAGCAGATTTTAGATTAAACTTTTCGTGATTTATTTTTAAGTTACTCTAGATTATTGCCTGATTTACTACTGTAAATCTTTTGTCTGATTAATATGTTGTTATTGAATGCTTTTATATAGAAGAACATTTCCTTTTCCAGATTCTAAGGAATCCTTTATTTGTAAGTTTATTTAAAAGTATCTCCGGGGGAGCAAAAATTTACACTTTTATCTTTAAAAAGATAAACTAATAGCTAAAACTCAGAAACACATACTAACTCATTTTATTTCCAGAGAAAAATATAAAAAATTAACTTTGAATTTTACCTTAATATTTTTAATATCCAAGATCACGTATTGGTTTAGTGTGAGAGAGTTGCTGATTGGATAATGAGGATTAGTCTTTTTGTGGGGAGTAGGAGTCCATCTTGAAGATTGTCTTGTCCGAGTTTTTTAGAGAACTTTGAACAGAACTTGGTCAATGTGTTTTGTTTTGTTTTTTCCCTCCTTCCAAACATAAAGGAATGCTATTCCAATCAAAATGGTGCCATTCTATTTATGACTGGATCTTGAAAGTTAATGTTAAGAAAAATGTTGATAGAATTGGAATGGAAATCCATTCTTTGAGAAGACTTGGCTATTACCAAATATTTCAAGCACTTTTATGCCAAAAAGCAAATGATTTATATTCATTTATTTAACAACTATCTAAGTGCCTGCTGGTTTTCAGATTAAACAGGGAACTAGAGACGGAAAAAACCCAGAAACAACTCCCTGCCCTTGAATCCGTACTGATACAGAGCAGCCCTGTAGGACAGGGTAGAACTGCCCCTCTGGGTGTCCCAGACTAACTCTTTACAAGGGTGGAAAGCCCCATCTTTCTCCCATGGAGTGGCTAGTGGTTTCAAACTGCAGACCTAAACAAAATAATAATAAAATGGAATGAATAGTTTAATGTTCTTGAGCATAATTTTTCAAACTACACAATGTGGCCTGGCGCCTGGTTTTTTACATCCAGTTTAGCTCTGGTGACATAGTAGATTACATATTTTGCTGCTAACCACAAGACCAGTGGTTCAAAACCCACCAGTCTATCAAAGGGGCAGAGAGAAGGCTTTTACCCCCACAGTCTCAGGATCCCACAGAGGCAGTTTTCTTCTGCCCTGTAGGTTTGCTGTGAGTCAGGACTGACTCGATAGTAGTGACTTTGAGTTTTGAATTTATGAACTCAGAATCATTTTCACTTCTTAAAAAGGATGAGAAAAACAACACTAAAAACGAAAGAACTGTAGCAACAAGAGACCATATATGACCAACAAAGCCTAACATTTTCTGTTGTTTTTACAGAAAAACTTTTAACTCTGCTCTAGAGTTTAGAATTGGAATATAAGCGTTCCAGAGAGGCTGATTCCAACTTGATATGAGAACTTTTTAATCAAGTCATTCAGTAATAGGAAAGACTAAATAACCGCAACAAAAATAACATTACGTCACAGGAAATGCACAGGCAAGATTCTATAAGAGGTGCTATGGAAGGATTTCAACACTGGTCATGAAATTGTACTTGGAAAACATCAAAAATGCTTTCTCCTATATAATTTTGTGACTCCAGCTTGCCATTTATTAAAGCTTAAGTAGATCTGATGGCCAGAGGAGAGTTTTACCATTAGTGCTTAGTTACACACAGATAGTCATTGTAGTGTGTAGACTCTCACTTATGGCAAGTGTCGCTGATGGTAATCAGCGCCAGAATGACAAGACACACCACAAAAGAGAAGAAGCTGAGTTGTTACCAGGATGATTATTGTGACGAAATACACAGTGGATCACTGTAAGAAAATGGCGTTGCCAATAAGATGTACAGCCTTCCACTCCCAAAGTGCTCACACACTCAAGAGAGAGAGAGATCATTTACCTGGCTTAACCTTCCCAACTCCACTGTGAAAATATGTTTAAATAATCTAGGAGATACTGAGACGCTGCTTATTACTTATAATTCCCTAATAATCTCTTACTGCCATTAAGTTGATTCTGATTCATAGTTAACCAAAGGACAGGGTAGACCTGCCCTATGTGGGTTTCCAAGACTTTAACTCTTTACAGGAGTAGGAGGCCTCATCTTCCTCCTGTTGAGTAGCTGGTGGTTTAGAACTGCTGACCTTGTGGTTAGCAACCCAATGCGTAATACAAAGATGTTTGTTGATTCTGGTAAAAAATAACAACAACAAGAAAAGGTTCTCGAGTAACTTAAATGCTCACCTTATAGGTAATTGTAAATGCTAAGTCTGCCACACTTGCCCAAAGATCACCTTCGTGTGTTTGGGGACTTTGTGAAAACCAAACCAAGAACTTTTATCATTCTTAGAGAGGTGAAAGGGGTTTTTAAATGAAAGTTTAAACTAATTCTCCAAGTCATGTCAAAGAGTACCCTATCAGTCGCTCTTGGTGGTAAAGGTTATTGATTTCTATTCGTGTTCCATTTTTAATTAATTTAGGCAGGAAATAAGTCCAATTTAAAAGATAAAGTGATAGGTACTTAGACACTGAAGAAGCAACTATAAATAAAGCACATGTGGAGGAGTTGTTCATGTAGTGGGGAAGCAGCCAGACAAAAGTTAAAACAAGAGTGAGATGGGCAATATTAGGGAAGATGCAATGGATGTGAAAGCATCAGGGAAGTGTCGGCACCCCCCTAAAAGGCCTGTGCCTCCCCAGTAGCCCTGGGTCTGAAATAACCCCACAGAGGAGAGAGAGAGAGTGGGGTGTGCACATTGCCCATAGTAGTGTAGTTGTTTGAATTCTAAATAATTGATACTGAAAACGAATTTAGTTTTCTTAAAAGGTCACCCATCACATTAAATTAATTTTGATTAGAATGTTGTTGGTTCTGCAGTTTGGTTTCTATTGATGTTTGATTTGTTTTATAGTTGTGTCACAAAAGGAATAAGGAACTGGTGCCTTTTTATACATATTTAAGGACATTAAGGATGATTTAGGTTGGCATTCAGGAATTTATAATTTTTTTCCCACCCTGTCAGACAGCAGTTCTCAAACCTTTGGCCAGCGGACCCCTTTAAAGAATTAAAAATTACCGAGGAGCCCACCAAACTGTTATATGTACATGGGTCATATCTTAAATTGATGATTTCCATACTAGACATTAAAACTAAGGAATCAAAACAATTATTAATTCATTAAAAAATTACAACAGCTGCATGACATGTTAGGCTTAAGTAACATAGTTTTGTAGAAAAACAACTTTTCCAAAACAAAGTTATTAATGAGAAGACTAAGCATTGCTTTTTTTTATTTTTTATTTCTGTAGTGTCTGACTTAATGGGAGATTGGTAGATCTTCATACGTGCTTCTGTATCAATTCTATAACACATACCATGTAGCTTCAAGAAATTTTCACTGTTCCCTCATGAGAGAATGAGAGGAATAAGGTGCATGACATCTTCATATGGAGTATAATGCTGACCTCACAGTGTCAGAGATGCCTCCGGGGATCCTAGGTCACACTTTGATAGAAGGGGTTTGAGCTCTTCCTGAGGATGGGAAAAAACGCTCACGTTTTGTTAGGAGTGAAAGTCAGAAAGCTTAGGTTCAGATGTCACCCAGGAACTTTGTGACTGTGTGGATGCGAACAAACTGCTTAATCGTAATTCAGATTTCTCAGCTTTAAGTCAGCATTGTACTTTACCCTTTACGATAGTTGTGAACATTAAGGAAAGTTTGGGTGGTTTTGTGCCTAAAGTGTGGTGGGCATTGAGTAAACAGTAGTTGCTCCTGCTGCTGCGGTTATCATCCTCGTGACTATGGAAACTTCCAGAAGGCAGCACACTCAGGCTCTTTAAAAGTATGACATGAGTAAGTTAAACTATTAGTTTTCAGCCTTACCCACCGTTTTTGTTTTTGAAACTTTGCAGTCATTCAAGACAACTTTGCTTCTCCTGATTTACCTTTGCTGACTTGCCCGAGCCAAGATAAAGAGTTTGGATCCAATTCTCTATTTCAGCAAAGTGAACTAGAGTTTGTACCTCTGAGGTAAAATGTTTTTGTTTTTAATTTGTGCGTCACCTTTCAACTCCTTTTTCTGTTCTACATTGTTAGTAATTTTAATGACTTTAGCCTAAGATGGGCTTAGATATTCTCAGCACTTACCTGTAGGTAATTGGTGCCGCACATTAAGACACGATACACATTAATGCAGCAGTAACATGTCTAGAAATGCTCTTGGTGACTAGTTTATTTTTAAATAATTTAAATTTATATCCTTTAGAATAACCTTAATGGGAGACAAGTCCGGAATTCTTGAAACCATGTTGGAATTGTTTGTTGACAGAAATTTTCCATTTACAAACCCAAGGGTTGGGGGCGGGGTGGTGGTGGTGGGGGAACAGGAGGACAAAGAGAAAAGCTAAAAAGCCGGAAAACCAGATGTAAGTAAAAGAGTAATTCCAGACCCCTGTGCTGTGGATTGTGTTTAAATCATTTATGTGAAGTACTCTGTACACATTAGATACTCAAGAAATTACAGTTACTGTTA
>NW_022103906.1:75044516-75055003 GCF_000313985.2 Echinops telfairi | reverse complement strand
TTGTTTTCTCCTCCAGATTGTTCATCCAGCCTGTCTTATTTAAAAGACCTGCGGAGATAATAACATGCACAAAAAACAAGGCAGAGCAAAACCAAGCAACAAAAGAAAACAAAACAGCAATACCAACAAGCCAATGACAAAAAAACAAAAGAAAACACAACAACAAGAAAGAAAAGCTTGTAGTTAGATCAAGGACTGTTTGTTGGCCTTTAGGAGTGTTTTCTGGTCGAGTCTGATGGGGCGCCAAGCCCTGGCCACAAAGTCCATTTTTGGTATTCCCTGGGGACTTTGTTGTTCTGTTCCCCTTGCTGTCCTGTTGCACGCCCTTAGTGTTTTGCCTCGGTGTGGTGGGATCAGATCGGGCAGAATTCCCACACTGTGTCTCCAGTGTTGTCCCCTGTAGGACTATGGTTCAGTGAGGGATGTCGTGTCTCATAGTGAGGCTAGCCTTGAGGTCTTCTTTGTGGGTCAGCTGCTCTGAACGGGAATCTCGTTGTCAAGGCTTGGTGGGCCAGGATGTGCTCCACTATCTCTTCCTCCCCCTTCATATGTCCCGTGTGATCTGATCAGACATGTCCCTCTCCCTGAGCTGCAGATTCAGTGCTGTCTTCTGAAGGGAGGGGCAGGTGTCCATGTAGTTGGGATTGGGGCCGGCCCCTCAGACCTCTCCACTGTTTCCCTACTCCATGCTGGCATGTTGCATTCACATCTTGGAGCTCTGGATTGTAGTCTGGTCCCTCTTTCCCTGTGGAGATATAAACAATTCCCTCCCCTTGGGTGGTTTAGTGCTCTGTGCTCCTGTTACTCATTGTTTTCTTTTTTTCCCCTTTCCTCCTTTCCCCCCCCATCCTTTTTAGTTGGCTAACATATGTACCCCTGGATTTGGTAGAACTTTGTTTCAACACACTTCAAATAATTGTGATTTTACTGACATAGTATGTTTTGTATCTTTTATCAGAATATTTTAAAATGAAATGCTCCTAATGTGTAATTTACTTACTCCTAACTATATCTTTTCAGGGGAGTTCCTGATCGCTCTGAAGACACTGAATGGTTTTCGCGACCGTCGGAAGTTAATGAGGCTTTATTACAAGCAACCTCAGAAGTAGCTTCAGATCGAGTTAACAGTTGCTTCAGTTTATCTCAGTACCCGCTTACGGGGAGCACTGCTGGGGAGTCTCAGCACTCTTTTTTATTTCCTGAAGAAGAGCTTCATGAAGAGGCCGTAGCTGGTGAACGGAAAACCCCGAAAGACTCTGATAGTTACGATGCACCTTGTTCATATATGTCATTGAAGACACAAGATGTTGCACAGCAGTCAGAAACCAAGGCAGCTGGGAAAGATCTGATTTCTTCTCCAAGTTTTTCTGATCTAAGTGATGAAAGCGCAACTCTCAAAGGAAGCGATAGTTTCGGTGCTTGTTCGTATATGCAGTGTTGGGAACAGGAAGCTTTGCAGCAGTCTGAAACATGCGTAAACAGGAAGGACCATGACTCCTTTTCAGATTTATCTGACACAGTGGATGAAAACGAAACTCCCAAGGGAAATGACATGTCTGGTGACCCTCATTCAAGTAGAACCTGGTGGACACAGGGAGCCTCACCCCAGCCAAAAGCAAGTCCAGTCAGTACAGAGCCAGCGTCCTCTCCACGTGAAGTCACTTTCCATTTTAACAATCAAACGCCGAATTCCATCTTGTATTTGTGGGAAAGAAGCGAAGAGGTTCCCTTGACATCTGATAACCATTATTTTGAGAGTACTTATTTAAGGATTCCGACTGAAAAGGAGGTGAAACCGAAAACGGGTTCTTTGGAGAGTAATGAAAGAAGTGCAGGGCCGGGGGAAGAACGAGTTGTGAGCGATGACCAAATACCTTCAGCGGTGCATCTGCGACTCTTAGAAATGCAGCAGGCTGCGCATCTCATACTTCCTGGTGACGTCTTCCGAGTTTCCGAAGCGTACGTCCTCTCCAAGAGTCATGGAACCTCCACAATGGAGGTTCCTGGGGGCCCTCTTCAGACTGTTCCACCCAACCTGGGTGAGGCACGAGAGCAACTGTATTTCCAAAAGGACAGTAACCAGAAGGAAACGTCCATTTCTGGTGGGAAAAACCTTGCTGCGATGGAAGGCGTAGCCTTTGAGGCAGTTATTGCCTCTATCGAGCCTTCCCAGACGGGGAGTGCAGCCGATGAGATCCAAACTGACAACACAAAGTCTGTGACAAATGACAGTCCAGAAAAGGCAGCAGAAGATCCATCTTTTTCCTTAACAAGTTATAAGGATGAAAAATCTTTACTTGGCCAGCTTAGTCATCCACGCTATCAGTCTACCCCCGGGGTGTTTGAACCAACAGCCCCCAAACCATCGTTGCCTAAAGAGGACGACGATAGTTCCTTGTACTGGCATCCCGGTTTGAAACCACAACCTAATACTTTTCAGGAAATGCTCACTGCAGAGCCCACATCATCTCCTTTAAGTGAAACATCTCATAGGCAGTCTGTTGGTCCTGACAGAACACAGCCAGTTTTAATCCAGGGTGACACCAGACACGAACCATTTCTTCCCCTTGGGAAGATAAAGTCTGTGTCCGCTTTTGACCTCGCCGAGATGATAGACTCTTCAGACATTCATCCAGTGAACGTATCCTCTTCAGAGACTTTGCTTTTACAGGGATTAAAGCCCTTAACCCCTGAAGAAGTTGCACCTTCACCATTGGGTAAGGTTGGTAGGTCTAGTTTGGTAACTTTTGGCAGTGTCTCTGCTGGTGTGGGAAGTAGCTACTGGGCAAGTTTGGGTGGCGGGTGATGAAAAGTCACCAGGTGCTTCCTATTGGTCAGTGGTGTATCCCTATTAGAGTCTGCCGAGAGAAACTGCTGCGAGCTGATTGAGGCAGAGGTGAAATTCCTCAGCCTACAGAACCAAGTTCAGTTACTAAACAATAGAATTTTGCAAAATGATTTCTATTTTGTAGAGCACCCACTGGGGAAGGCCACGTCTGACATCATTACTCTGGATGTTGATACTGACTACCGTATCCTAGAGGAACATGCAATTGTGGGCAAGGAAAAAGCTGCTGAACTACTAAGAGAGGTGAGACAAGCTGGAAACAATGGAAGGGCCTCTCCAGTACTGTTTCAGGAAGTAATATTGTTACTTGCTTTTATTTTACTTTTTCCTGTTTCCCAGACATAGGCCTACGGTGACTTGACGGTGAGTGCATTGAGCTAGCAGCTTTGGAAAAGCTGGTGGATAATGTAGAAATGTACTCTGGCTCCCTGTACTCCCAGCCTACTTTGCAGCTACCATCTAAGGAAGGTGCCCATTGTGGAGAGTCTGTAAATTTCTCTATTTGACTTTTTGTGAGGTAGGGGAAAAGAAAGTTTTCATTTAAAATTGGAGATGAATGTAAAAGAACCATATATATACAGTGAACCCTCGCCACTTTGCGCTTCGACTTCCGCGGCTTCACTCTATCGCGGTTTTTGCGTAACAGCGCATGCTCTGTCATTACTGCCACTGATTGGCTCATACTGTACACGCTTGATGCCATAAATAATATAATAAATAATAAATGATAATTGTAACGTCCAAAATGTTTTACTGTATTTTCCCTTTTTCATTTAATAAATTGGGTAATACAAGTGTAATGGTGACTAAAGGGTGTTCTTTCATGTCCTCTATGCTCTAACTACAAAAATATTTGATTTACAAATAAGGAATCCTACTTCACGGAATTTCATTTATCACGGTAGGGTCTAGAACCAATTAACCGCGATAAACGAGGGTTCACTGTATATTTTTCTACTACCAACTCATGGTTTGTTAAATACTATCCAGAAATATTTGGATAGTTTGTGGTTCATTTGTTTGTGGTTGGTGTAAATATGTTTGTGTTTCATAGACCATAAGCCTTAGTGAGTTCTGTAGTCTCTTGGAAAAGGTCATCTCCCAGGAGCAGATAGCCTCATCTTCACCCCCCAGAGCAATTGGTGGATTTGAACTGCCTACCTTAAGGTTAGCAGCTGAGTCCTTAACCCACTGCACTCTCCAGGGTCCATATATAAGAGGGGGCTTGAAAATAGTTTGTGAAAATATTCCATTAACTTTTCATTTTATTTTTCCATGAACGTTTGAACCCCTTGATATATTCATATGTATATATGTGTATATGTGTGCGCGCGCATGTGGCTGTGTATAAATAGGGTACATAGTATATATTTACACATGAGAGACCAAAAAATTCATAGGAAAATTGAATGAAAAAAATAATGGTATTTGTTCATGAAAATTTTGAATCTAAATACACACCCTCAAATCTTATGAAAATTAACGAGTTTGTGTGTGTGTGTACATTGTGAATTTCGTGCAACGTGGTGCAGATGTGTGTTTTTCTAGCAAGAATCTGTGCGATCTAGTAACACTAAGGAACTTCCTTTTTAGCAGTTCACTGACTTCACTATCAATGTTTCCCTGTGTGCGTTTTGAAAGCGCCCTGGTAGCATGGGGTGAAGTCCTCTGTTGCTAACTGGAAGGTTGGCGGTGTGAACTCTAGCTGCTCTGGAGCGACATGCACCCCAAGAGGCAGTTGTTGCTGTGAGTCACCAGCTTCTTGATGGCACACAGCACCACCATCACCACCTTTGTTTCAAGAGGTTTGAGGGCTGCTGTGTGCTTTGGTAACCGATCACACAATGTTATTTTCCTTCTAAGCATTTATAGAAAAGGTTCTGCCTTCCCCCATTACCCTTCTCTTCTTCACAACACACTCCTTTCTCATAAAAACAAAGTCCTTGACAGAAATCAGACCATAATCCAAGTCATTAGTCATATTTTAATAACATTAGTATGATTACAGTAGTAATCATATTATTATAAGGAGTAAATTTTTGAGGAATAGCACACATTTTAGGTCTTCTGCCTGGAGTATTCTATACAGCCAACCTTCCAGAAACTCTGGGTAATTTGTAAAGTCTTTGAGTTGACTGACCAACTGCTAAATTGCAGGGTTGAAAATACAATTTTTCTGAAAAAGAGGTATAGGTCTCCTTTGAAGCAGTTGAAGTCTGAAATTAATAGCATCTTTTTTGCTTTCTTCATTTTCTCCCTCTTTTTATAGGTAGACCACTCTAATCTGAGTGCTGATCGGTCTTTTTCATCTACATTGTCTTCGTTTGGTTCTCATGAGACACCCAGAGAGTCAGAATATCACTCGTCAGATCTCAGAATGTTGCGAGTATCTCCGGAGAGTGCATCAAAGACTCTCAGACTGTCAGCAGGTATGTAGGAAAAGGAGGTGATAGATGTCCAGGTGATTAAAAATATACTTTTCTATAAATACAATGCCAACCTATATAAATCTGCAGTTTTTTTTGTTGTTGTTGTTTTTAACTAAAACAGAAATGGAAAGGATGGATTTTACAGTATTACTCTTTAGTGGAGGGATTTGTTGAATGGGTGTGAGGGAGACATAGTAGTAGGAATTTAATGAGAGAAGAGTTGCATTGATTAGCCTGCATAGTTGTTAGTCTGGGAGACTTTAGAAGGAACAGAGATTTATTTATAAAGCTGAATAGATAAGAGTTAACTTGAGAGCTAGAAGAATGTGTATTAAGAGCTAGTAGATTTGATTGTTCATGATCACTTTGAAGGAAACAGCTGTGGATTGGATAGCAGATGTTGAATGAAGATCACTGGCGGGAGTTGGCTGAGATTTTTGAGGCTACCTTATTCAGTTAGCTAACTATGTTTAAATATTTTCTGATTGATGTAGGTGGAAGATTTAGGGTTTAGGGAAAGCTTTGAGTTAGACCTTGAAGTCTTAACAACAACAACAAAAACCCCAAAAATGAATAGGAGTAACTGAGTTGCCAAGAGAAAGTGGTGGGAGGAGGGTGGACTAGAAGCTGTATGAGCTGAACCTCAAAAAGGAATTATTGTTTGTCTCAGGAAGATAGAAAATCACGGTAAGGGAAGTGTTGTAAGAAGGTAGGAATTTGCGGAAAGACAGAGGCAGTAGGTCTCACTGGGAAAAGGCAAGTTGTTGCTAGTGCAGAAAGTTAGCGTTTTCTTTGAAAATTTTCAGACAGGTTATTTACTGAATAGCAGGTTGTTTCCAGAAAGCATAGAGGAAAGATGATGGTAGGTGGGGATGGTGGGACAGAGTTAGGGGAACAACCAAAGGGCCAGGTGACTGAAGATATTAACTTTTTGTCTAGACCATGAGTGTCAGGGATGAGCAGGGTTGAAGTGACTTGGCTACAAATGGCCAAATTTTATCGGGAATAATTGTGATGCCAGAATGGTGCCAGTTGATATTGAATCTAGATGCAGGAACTAGTTGATTGGCAGCCGTAGCATTTGATGCGGGTATCATGTTTGACACTGCCTTTCTGTTGGCTCTCTTTTATGACTTAACGGCTACCCAATCCCCACCCAAGTTGATGCCCCGATATTTACAGTTGCAGAGATGATAGGATCGTGATTTGTTTATATATTTTTTCTTTTGTCAAGTAACACTATATGCTTGAATTTTAAATTTTGTTTTATTTTGACAGTCCTCACAAACATGAAAAAAACTCTAGGTACCTGGGATATACAGATTTCCCATGGTCCTTACCTTCAGGGGAAATGATGTTTAAATCATGTATACCATATACACAGAATTGAATAATTATGAAGGGGCTTCAAAAAGTCCATGTGAAAAATAGCATTATCTTCCTATTCCAATTGTCCATGCACTTTGTGAAGCCTCCTTGAATGGGTGTGTTTTTGTGTTTCTAACTGACCTCTTTGACTTAGCATAATGCTTTCAAGGTTTGTTCATATAAGAGCATGTACTACTCATTTCTTTGTATTGCCCGATAAAAATGAATGCTCCATCACATTTTATTTCTTCACTTACCAATGCTGATAGACATTTGGGTTGTTTGCACTTTTTGATTGCTTTGAAAATGCTGTTATGAACTTTGTGTATAATTTTTGTGGAGCTTTATATTATTTACTCTGGGATGTATACCTAAGAGTGGAATTGATGGATCATTGGATAACTCTGTTTAACAATTTGAGGAGTTGTTAACTGCTTTCCAAAGTATATGCATTATTTTACTTTCCTCCAACCAGTGAGTTTTGTGAATTCCAGTTTATCAGCCTCATCACCAAAGCTTGTTATTTTCTGTCTTTTGTACGATAATCTTTCTAATGGGCCTAACATGATAGCTTACTGTGGTTGTTCCTTGCATTTCTCTAGTGGATAATAATGTTAAGTATCTTTATATACGTGCTTATTAGTCACTTGTTTGGAGAACAATTTGGAGAAATCTTTGGGGGAAAGACCCCGTACCCATCTTTTAAAAACAGGCTTTATTTTGTAGAGCAGGTTTAGACTTACAGGAATATTGCACAGAAATGTGGGTTTGGAAAACTGGTATCCACCATTACAGATTCATGCTGAAACAGTTCATTTTCTTAAAAATGCCTACCCGTCTCATCCCTACCCTTCTCTGGAACTCCTGGAAACTTTCTCTGTAAGCATCTCACGGTATAGTTTTCTTAGGCTGTTTTCTTTCGCTTAGTAATGTGAATTTAGATTCCTTCATGTCTTTCTGAAGCTTGATAACTTTCTAAATTTTTGTGGTACTCCATTGTATGGGTCTACTGCATTTTATTCACTAATTGAAGGACATCTTGGTTGCTTTCAAGTTTTGGCAATTATGAATGAATCTGCTGTGAATATTCCTAACAAACTATGAGTAACATTGTGAAGAATGAGAATTCCAGAACACTTGATTGTGCTCATGTGGAACTGTACAGAGACTAAGAGGCAGTTGTTTGAACAGAATGAGATACTGTGTTCCTTAAATGAGGAGAGGTGTGCACCACAGTTAGGTCTTTTTAACTTACTTATTCCATCTACTAGCAAGTAATCCGAGTAGCTGCACTGTCTGATGAATGCGGTGTCAGGGTTGAGGGAAGGTAAAGGCTCAGTTGCAACTTGTGACATGCACATGACACAACTTGCTTGCTGAAAGTGAGGAGGACTTGAAGCATTTACTGATGAAGATCAAAGACGATTGCCTTCAGACTGGATTCCACCTCAATGTAAAGAAAACAAAAATCCTCACAACTAGACCAGTAAACAACATCCTGAGGAGCAGAGAAAAGATGCAAGTTGTCAAGGAGTTAATTTGACTCCCATGGAAGCAGCCAAACAACCTATTGGGCCAATCTGCTGCCCAAGACCTTGTTAATGTCTTAAAGAGTAAAGATGTAACTTGAGGACTAAGGTATACCTGAGAAGACCCTGGCATGGTCACTGGCCTCACAGGCTTGTGAGAACTGGACACCGAGGAAGGAAGACTACAGAAGAATTAGTGCATTTAAATTAAGGTGTTGGTGAAGAATGTTGAATAGACCCGGGACTTCCAGAAGAAAGAATAAATCTGTCTTGGACTATAAGCGTGGATGGTTAGGCTTCATCTCAAGTATTTTGGAAATGGTATCAGGAAGGACCAGACTCTGGAAAAGGCTATTAATTATGCTTATAAAGCATAAAATAAGAAGGCTTTCAATGAAATGGATTAACACAGTAGCTGCAAAAATGAGCTCAAATGTAGGAGGGATGATGAGGCTGTCATGGGCCCTGGTGGCCCTTCATTCTGTTGTACGTAGGGTCAGTATGAGTAGAAACGGACTCCACAGCATGTCACAACCACACTTGTCTCAGTGGTTCTACTGTTTAGTTTTAAAAGTAGTTCAATGAATCATTCCCACTTTGTAAGTACAAAGGTTTTAATAATTTCTTCATATACGTAGAGTACCCTATCACATGATGTTGGCATTTTTTCTTTAACCATCAAATAGCATTTAAGAAACTCATGAAGCGAATGATCGTCTGTTGTTCTTTCCTTTCTGATCTTACAAGCCTTTTAATACAAGCCATTTCCTTTTTGTTTGGCGCTCTCCTCAACTCTCCTTTGAGGGTGGGTCTGCTAGCAACAATTCGTTATTTACCCTTTCCTCGCTGACGATCCTGTCGCTGGCTAGTGGACGTAGGGCTAGCAGGTCTTTTCACTTTTTGCAAATTGTCGTGCCACATCCTTCTGGCTTCCGTGCTTTCAGATGAGAAATCAACTGGTTCAAGTTGATAAGTGCAGTATCGATGATGCATCACTTACCGATAGATCCTTGCAGAATGTTCTTTGCCTTTAAATTTCAGAAATCTCATGATGATTTGTAATTAAATATGATCATCTTTACATTTACTTTGCGGTTCCCTCAGCTTGTTGAAGCTGCTGAAAGTTT
This sequence comes from Echinops telfairi, assembly GCF_000313985.2. Lineage (NCBI taxonomy): Eukaryota > Metazoa > Chordata > Mammalia > Afrosoricida > Tenrecidae > Echinops > Echinops telfairi. The sequence goes on along the minus strand of NW_022103906.1, from coordinate 75,045,702 downwards.
GTCTTATGCTAAACTTGTGAAATTTTCACAAACTATTTCAATATTTCTTTAACTTCTTTGCCCCCCCCTTTTTATTCTTTGTTTCCTTTCTCGTTTACACCCTGATGATAGGAATTGTTAGACCTTTTGTGATAGTCCAACAGGTTTTTGTGGCTGTGTTCATTTTTTTGTTTGTTCAGGTTTTAAAAATTGTGGAACTCTTTTTTTCAAGTCCATGGGTTCTTGCTTTTTATCTCCACTCTACTATTGAGCCATTTTTTATGTCATTCTGTTTCTCCAATCTATTATTGCTACTTTACTCATCCTAATAATTTCTGTTTCTTTGCTGAAATGTTCTGTTTTTTCATGTTTCAAGATAATTTTTGTCCCTTTGGGCAAATTTATATTGACTGCTTTAAATTCCTTGATTCCAACATCTGAGTCTTCTTGGTCTCGGTGCCATTTGATTATCGTTTCCCATTTAAACTGAGACTCTCCTGGTTCTTGGTATCACAGATGACTTTCGTTAGTATCCTGGACATTTTGGGTGTTGTTAAGCAACTTTGGATCCTATTTAATCAAACGTCTAGTTTATCGGTCACTTAAGTTTACCTATGGGCAGTAGATAGATCCTAGCCTACTTCTGTGAACTGTGATTCCAAAGAATATTTAATTTGTAGAGAGGCCTGTATTCTGGGCTGCTTTTTCCACTGTGCTTATGATTGCTGGTGATGAGAATGGAGTGGAATAGTTCCCAGGCCTGCTGCTGCTGGGTAAGAGGTGAGAGATGTCCTCAGGGTGATGAGAATGGATTGGAATAGTTCCCAGGCCTGCTGCTGCTGGGTAAGGAGGTGAGAGATGTCCTCAGGGTGAGGAAAGCTTCCAGGTACCACTGGGCCATCCACTCGGTTCTTGCTGATGCTGCTCACAATGGTAGATAGCACTTCCTTAGGCTTCCTGGTGGAGGTTGCTGGATTTGCAAGAATTTTTCCTGGGCCACCAAGTGCTAGTGAGTTTCCTGATCAATTGATGTCAGCATTAGTTAGGCTTATCTGATTGACTTCATTATGTATTAGTATTCCTGCCATCGGTTGTATTTAAAACCTAACCCATGGACAGGAGGAGAATCAATGGAAATAGAGGAAAGAGCTGGGAGGCAAAGGGTATTTATAGAGCTCTAGATAAAGACATGTACATATACAAATAT
>NW_022103906.1:75032710-75043267 GCF_000313985.2 Echinops telfairi | reverse complement strand
TAAAACCTAACCCATGGTTTGGCTTAACTACCTAGGTTGTTTTTTGTTGGATAGCTCTCTCCTGTGATCGAGTTGCAGGTTACTGAAGGCAGAGAGGAGACCTAGTGTGGCCCAGAATATGTGACGACTTAATATTTGTGGACAGAGCATTGGGAGGGTTCTCCTGAAATGAGGGCCCTGGAAGCAGGACCTGAAATTTCAGCTTCCCCTTGTCCCAAAGGGAACTTCTGTGAGTAATGGTACAGAATTTGTATCGAGTACTTAATAACCAGGCACTATATAGTATTATCTCACTGCCTCTTTCCACAATCAAGGAGGAGACTAACTTTCCCAGAGTACATGTCTTTAAGTGTAACAGAGAACTGCCAGATGTTTCTTTGACCACCATCAGTTTCCTCTTGCCTTTGTAGGAGCAGAACTAGTAGTTCTGGGTTCCTTTCCTTTCCTCTGGCATCTAAGTATGGTCTTGCTCCTTTTCTTAAGCCTCGGGATCCTTCAAGGATTTGACTATGTTTTTCTTCACTGGTTGGTTCCTTTCACAGGTACTTTGTGTAATGGTCAAGGACATTCAAAAGCTTCTAGAAATCTTTTCAAAACAAGGGCTTGGTTTGTCAACTTCTTGAGCCTATTTTGTTTTCTTACAAAAAATGATATAGTTCTTCTCTAGCTATATTGTAGATAACGTTGATGTTCCTTTTTAGCGTTCTTGAAAGGGTAAATTCTAATACCCATAATCTTTTACTTTAAAATTCATTCCTCAACTCATTTCATTCTGTATTCTCCTTTTTTTAAGCTTATTAGTGACCAGAGAAAGGCAGAGTCAGAAAGAAAAGGGTTCAGAATTTAGAGTTAAAAGTAAAGAGATGAAGTACCAATTTTGTTACTCACTGTATGATTCTCGAAAAAGTACATATTCTTGCTTTTCAAAATGTGGTCTGAGGACCAATTGCATTAGACATCCCTACGGAGTTAGTAGAACTACGGAATTTCAAGTTCCAGAAATTTTAGACCTACTGAATTAGAATTTGCAAGTTAACAAGATTCCCACATTAAGGAGTGCTATGTAATATAACCATTTTTCAATCTTAATTTTCTTATATTGCAGTCTATAAGAAGACTTTGAGAGTTTGTTGGGAAATGGGATTGAAAGATAACAGAATTTTTGTACAAACTTTTGGAAGCTCCCATGTCCTGCTCTTAGTTGTCATCCGTCTTAACACCAGCTTACAAGCTTACCTTTGACTAGTATGTTGTTTTCTTCCTCTCCCTACTAGAATGTGAGTTTTGTGAGACTGGAATCTTTGTGTTTGTTTATTGCTATATTTCCTACATCTAGAATAATGCCTGGCACCCAGTAAACATTGCTTTTGAATTGATGCTTCACTTGTCCTTTCTGTTTCAGTAACGCACTTTCCCCTGACATTTGAAACTACTGTATTAGTACAGAGGTGGAACACTTCTGCTGTTACAGAAATGTCAGTTGAGTAGTTCATTCACGTTCTTCTCCATTTGCTTTGAATCTGTCTTAGGTCTCGCCTGAAAGAAATCGATCTGCAGTATGAGTCTGATCAAAATTGTCAATACTTCCCAATAGATGCTATATAAAATTAAATACAAACTCTTCAGTGTAACCTTTAGAGTGTTTTAGAGTTTATACGATATATTTTCCAAGTGTAGTGTCCCTTAGCTGTGACGCAAGTGCACTACATGTGCAGCACTTACCTGGACCATAATGCATTGCCTCCATGAGAACACATTGTGGTGCCTATTGGTTACTATGCCATGGATGATGGAGTCTTGTTTCCCATTGCAGAGTCTTAGATCTTGTGTCTTCCAGCATATGTGGAGCAACCTTAGCTTGTAGTCGGGTAAAATAAAGTCCTACACCTGACAGCATTTTCCCATGTCATTGAATGTTCTTTAAAAATCCATATTTTAAGATCTACATAATATTCCCTCATTTGATACACTATTATTTTTAACCATGATTCTACTTTTGGATATTTAAATTATTCCACATTAGTTTGCCATTACAAATAGCTTTGTAGTTAATGTGTCTGTAAATATTTGTCTCCTTTAATGACTGACTTTAGGATTTATTTCTACAAGATAAAGATCCAGGAGAAGGAATGCTTTCTGACTCTTTTTTGAGTAAAGTTTGGAGGTGGTCCTTTGATAGTCAAACTATAGCATTAAAAACACATAGATACATATGTATGTGTGTGTGTTGGGAAATCAGATGCCCTTGGGTCTCTTACACGCCTTTGGATCTTGGTGGTGTACCAAGACTATAAGGACCTGATGGTCCTTCTCTTTTTCTTCTCTCTTTAGGAAGTCATTCTGAAGGAGGCACGGCTGAACTTACTCAAACCAACTTAAAAACAGACCTTACTATCATTTCTGGAGATTCAGACATTAGCTCTAATTCTTCCTTTCACACTGAGGTTCTGCTTCAGTTGTCTATAAGGAGCCCTCAGCCCCTCAAGACAGTTGGTGAACATACTGATAGTTTACACCAACAGACTTTGCCAGGTAGTCTTCTGAGTGAACCAACTCAGAGCATTTCAACTGGACCTGCATTGGCCAACCAGAAGAATAGGATACCAACAGCACCCTCTGGTTCTCACTCATCTAGAGAAACACCTAGTATTTTGTATCAGCAAGAGTTGTCAGATAGTCACCTCACTGAAGAAACGCTGCAAGTTTTAGCTGCTCACAGAACAGCTAGCCAGAATGCTGATATAACAAGAATAACCACTAGTTCCTACTCACATAGAGAGAAGCTCAGTACAATCTACACACAGGCCATGCCAGATAATGGTCTGTCTGAAGAAGCTCTCTTACTTTTAGCTGCTCCTGGACCAGCTTCGCAGAAGACTGGGATACAACCAGTACCCTCTGATTCCTACTCACAGAGAGAGAAGCCGGATACTCAATTCCAGCAGGATAGTCATTTTCCTGAAGAGGCTCTGAAAAGCTCCATTCTTGGACCTGCTGACCAGAAGATGGCGATACCAGCAGTACTGTCTCATCACTACTCCCAGAGAGAGAAACCTGGTACTCACTACCAACAGGTCTTACCAGATAGTCATCTAACTGAAGAGGCTCTGAAAAGTGTTCCTGAACCATATGACCTGGACACTGGGGTGCCAGCAATGCCCTCTAGTACTTACTACTCTCATAGAGAGAGATCCAGTATTTTCTATCAACAGTCGATGGTACCAGATGGTCATTTAACTAGAGAGACTCTCAAGGGTTCAGCTGTTCCTGAACAACCTAATCAGAACACTGGGATACCGATAGTGCCTACTAGTTATTACTCACAGAGAGAGAAGCCCAGTATTTCCTCTCAGCAAGTATTACCAGATAGACATCTAATTGAACAGGCTCTGAAAGGTTTAGTTGGTCCTGGACGAACTGACCAGAAGCCTGGGATCCCAACACCATCATCTGGTTTCCACTCACAGCCTGGTGCAGGCTACCAACCAGTGTTACTAGATGGTTATCAAACTGAGCAGACGCTGAGTTCCTTTGTTCCAGGTGTACCAGCTGCACAGGAGCTTGAGATACCCACAGTATCTTCTGGTCCTTACACACACACACAGAAGCCTGGTGGGTTCTACCAACAGATGCTGTCAGTTAGTCATTTAATTGAAGAGACTGTAAAAGGCTTCGCTGTTTCTGAACAACCTGACCAGAAATCTGGGGTACCAACATTGCCACCTTCTTCCCATTCACAGCGAGAGCTTTTACCAAATAATCAATACACTGACCAGGCTCTCGGGAGTTCATTTGTTCCTGACGTACCAGCTGAACAGAAGACTGGCATACCAACAATGTCTGCTAATTCCTACCTACTGAGAGAGAGGCCTAGTATTTTATACCAAAAATCATTTCCAGATAATTCCCAAACTGAACAGGTTCTGAGAATTTTATCTGCTTCTGATGTACCGGCTGACCAGAAGGATGAGATAGCACCACTGTTCACTAGTTCTTACCCACAGAGAGAGAGGCCTGGTGTTTTCTACCAACAGACACTGTTAGATAGCTATCCAGCTGAACAGGCTTTGAGAAGTTCACCTCTTCCTGCCATACTAGCTGACCAGAATAAGGTGGAGGGGACTAGTGTTTCCTACCCACAGACATTGCCAGGTCATTATCAAAGTGAACATGTTCTGAAAGGATCAACTATTCCCGAACACCCTGGCCAGATGTCTGGGGTACAAACAGTGCCTTCTAGTTCACTTTCTTATAAAGAGAAGCCTCGTATTTTCTTCCAGCAAGTGTTGCCAGATAGCCATCTTACTGCACAGGCTTTACAAAGTTTACCTGTTCCTGATGTACCAGCTGACCAGAATAAGGCTGGGGTACCAACAGTGTCTGCCAGTTCCTACCCCCAGAGAGGGGGACCTGATGTTTTCTATTCACAAACACTGTTAGATGGTCATCCGGCTGAGCAGGCTTTGAGAGGTTCACCTGTTCCTGACATACCAACAGTGTCCTCTAGTTCCTACCCACAGAGAGAGGGACCTGGCGTTTTCTACCAGCAGTTGTTACCAGATAGTCATCGAGCTGCAGAGGCTTCTCGAAGTTCTCCTGTTCCGGACATCCCAGCTGACCAGAAGAACGTGGGGATACCAACAGTGTCCGCAAGTTCCTACCCACAGAGAGAGAGGCCTGGTGTTTTCCCTCAGCAGCTGTTACCAGATAGCCATCTAACTGAAGAGGGTCTGAAGGATTTGGGTGTTCCTGGACAACCTCACCAGAGGTCTGGGGTACCAACAGCACCCTCTAATTTCCACTCACAGAGAGAAAAGCCCAATCTTTTCCACCAACAAGCCTTCTCAGATAGTTATCAAGCAGAAGAGATTCTGAGAATGTTATCTATTCCTGATGTGCTAGCTCAACAGAATAAGACCGGGATACCAACAGTGGCCACTAGTTCTTACCCACAGAGAGAGAGGTCTGGTGTTTTCTACCAACAGTTGTTACCAGATAGTCATCCAGCTGAACAGGCTTTGAGAAGTTCACCTCTTCCTGACATATCGGCTGACCAGAAGAACGTGGGGATACCAACCGTGTCCACTAGTTCTTACCCACAGAGAGAGAGGCCTGGTGTTTCCCACCAACAGACACGGTCAGATAGTCATCCAGCTGAACAGGCTTTGAGAAGTTCACCTCTTCCTGACATAATGGCTGACCAGAAGAACGTGGGGATACCAACAGTGTCCACAAGTTCTTACCCACAGAGAGAGAGGCCTGGTGTTTCCTACCAACAGACATTGTCAGATAGTCATCAGGCTGAACAGGCTTTGCGAAGTTCACTTGTTCCTGATGTACCAGCTGACCAGAAACCTGGTATACTAACAGTCACTACTAGTTCCTACCCACAGAGAGAGAGGCCTGGTGTTTTCCATCAACAGCCATTGCCAGAGAGTCATCTAACTGAAGAGGCTCTGAAAGGGTCAGGTGTACCTGGACAACTTGACCAGAAATCTGAGGCACCAACAGCACTCTCTAGTTCCCACTCACAGAGAGAAAAGCCCAATACTTTCTACCACCCAGTGTTACAAGATAGTTATCAAACTGAACAGACTCTGAATTCACTGATTCCAGGCATACCAACTGAACAGAAGCCTGGGATACCCACAGTGTCTACTTATTCTTACCCACAGAGTGAGAAGCCTGGTGTTTTCTATCAACAAGAGTTGTCCAGTAGTCATCTAACTGAAGAGGGTCCGGAAAGTTCACCTGTTCCTAGACCAGCTGACCAGAGGACTGGGATATTAATACCCTCTAGTTCCTACTCACAGAGAGAGGAGCCTGGCATTTTTTACCAACAAGAGTTGTCCAGTAGTCATCTAACAGAAGAGGGTCCAGAAAGTTCACCTGTTCCTGGTCCAGCTGATCAGAAGACTGGGCTATCCACAGAATTCTCTGGTTCTTACTCACATACGGAGAAGCCCAGGACTCCCCACCAACAGGAGTTTCCAGATCATCGTTTCACTGAAGAGCCGCTTAAAGTTTTAACTGTTTTGGGACCAACTGACCAGAAGACTGGAATACCAAGAGGGCCTTTTGATTCCTACTCAGATAAAGAGAAGCCCAGTGCTTTATATAAGCAAGCAGTGCTAGAGAGTCAACTAACTGAAGAGGCCCTGAAAGACTTACTTGTTCCAGGACCAGCTGACCAGAAGTCTAGGGTACCAATAGTACATACAAGTTCCTATTTGCTACAAGAGAAGCCTGCTCTCTTCTACCAGCAGGAGTTGCCAGACAGTGATCCGAGTGAAGAGACTCTGAAAGCTTCAGTTGTTCCTGGACCAGGGGAACCGAATCATAAGGTGCTCGCTAGTTTCTACTCACGGAAAGAAACACCTGAGCTTTTTTCCCAAAAGCTGCCACCAAAGGATCATGTAAGTGAAGAGCCTCCGAAAACCGCAGATGTTCCTAAACCAACCGACCAGAAGGCAGGGGCAGCACCCCTGATCTCTAGTTCTTACTCACCTAGAGAGAAGCCCAGTACTTTCTACCAACAGAATTTTCCTGAGAGTCCCCTAACTGAACAGGCTCAGAAGGTTTCAACTGTTTCCGGACCAGCTGATGAGAAAACTGGCTTACAGCGTACTCCTGTTAGTTCCTATTCACATACAGTGAAGCTCAAGATTTTACCTGTGGCTAGATCGGATGACCGGACGACTAAACCATCAACAGCTCCCACCAGTTCCAGTGCGCATAGGGAGAAGCCCACGATTTCAACTGTGATTGGATCCAATACCCAGAAGGCTCCAAGACTGACAGTTTTGTCCACCTCCTATTCTCAAAGCAAAAAGCCCAGTATTTTTTCTCAACAGAAGTTGCCAGGTGGACCTCAGAATGAAGGTCATCTGAAGGTTTCAACTGTCCCTGAACCAACTGATGGGGGTGCCGGAATGCCAGGACCACTCGCTAGTTCCTATTCACAGACAGAGAAATCTAATCGTTTCTACCCACCACAACTGTCAGGCAGATATCTGCCTGCTGATCCTGTGAAAGTCTCAGTGATTTCTAGACCAGCTGACCAGAAGAGTGTGCCACCAACAGTGTCTTCTAGTTCTGTTTCTCACAGAGAAAAGCCTAATATTTTCTCTCCACAGAATTTGCCAGAAAGGCTTGTAACTGAAGATGCTCTGAAAGTCTCAAGTGCCCTTGGGCAAGTTGAACAGATTACTGTGTTGCCAGCAGTTTCCTCTAGTACTTATTTTCAAAGTGAAAAGCACAAACTTGGTCCAGATTGTGCCCGATGGTTAACAGATCGCTTTGAGTCCCCTGACCCCAGTCTTAGCCCAAAGACCATACCCGTACATTCTCAGGCTGAAGGCAGAGTTAAAATACATAAGCCCGAAGCTGTAAGTTTTGGAGACTTGTGCCCCGAAGAACCCCGAGGAAGTGACAAAACTCTTAAAGAGATTCAGTCCCTTTTAATGGAGGCCGAAAATATAGCACTGAAACGATGTAATGCTCCTGCTCCCCTTATCCCTTTCAGGGATGTCAGCGATACTCCATGTATACAACCAAAGAAGGTGGTGTGCTTCAAAGAACCTTCCCCAGCTGATGTATGTAATGGTGATTTGCCTCAGAATCGGCCCTTCTCACCATTATCAAAGAAAAAGCCAAGCATCAGGTACACACAGAAGGATATTAGCACACAGACAAATGTGAAATGCCAGCAAGGCCCTGAAAATTGGGAGTTTGTTCGTTCGACCCCAGTTAGAAGTACTGTGCACGAAGCAGAAACCAATGCTAGACCAGTGTTGGAGGAAACCCTGAAGCGGTCTGAAACAGCCAGATGTGTAATGAGGTCTGAACCTGAGGGGTGTAGTGGAGCCATTGGAAATACGGTTTTTATTCCTGTGATGACTGTCCTAAAAAGTGATTCAAGTAGTGACACAAGCGATGGACACGGTTCCTGCTCATGGGACAGTAATTTACCAGAATCTTTGGAGTCAATGTCGGATGTGCTTCTCAACTTCTTCCCAGATACTTCCCCCAATGTCAGCATGTCAGACAGCCGAGAGGAGGAGGGGTGGTCAGAGAGTGATGATGGCGGTAGCAGCAGTGTAGACTCACTAGCTGCGCATGTGAGAAACCTTTTGCAGTGTGAATCCTCACTGAATCATGCTAAACAAATACTGAGAAATGCAGAGGAAGAGGAAAGTCGGGTACGAGCACGGGGTAAGAACGGATGCTGTCTGATATACTAACAGTTCATAATATACTAATAGAAGTTTCAAGCTTATAAACAACTTGAATAACTTGTAAATTACATGTTGAAAGCCCTAAATTTATTTTCATGTAGAATTGTTAAAGTGGTTACGTTTCCCACTAGCAATCCAGAAAAAGCCCATTTAACCGGCAATGTGGCTGGGGTGTTGTGTTAATATTGCTAGTTTGAGTTTAGAGCCTAGGGGAGGGAAGTAGACTCAAACTGCTGTGTTTCACTGGGCCTCCTGTTATATAGTGTTCTTATTTTGAGGCTAGACAAACCTACCAATTTGTTCTGTGTCTTAAAATTACTTATATATTTTCTTTCCTCTTTTCTAATAAACTATTCAGATTTAGCCTTAGATCCAAACTCAGACTCACAGCTGTCAATTCCTACCCAGAATGACCCCATAGGACAGGGTGGGACTGCCCCATAGGGTTTCCAAAGCTATCAATCGATAGAAGCAGACTGCCTCGCTTCTCTCCTTTGGAGCTGCTGATGGGTTGGAACAACTGGCCTTTAAGTTAGCCAAATACCTAATCACTTCATCACCAGGCACTTTTGATTTCAGGGAGATATTAGAGGGGGCAAAAAATTAAGATGTGGCAAATGGAAACTTGGGTAAGAGGTTTAAAAGATAATATACACTAACCCCACTAATCTCTAAGAGTAGAATCTTAAATGTTAAAAAAACAAAATTGAACACAGGATGTGAAACATTGGGGGAAGGGAGGGGAGAAAAGGGGAAGCATAACTGAGAATTTATCCAGTGCTACTTGGAAATCCTCTGGAGGCGTTAACTGTGTACATGTTTTCCTTCTACTTAGGCATATTCTGACTCTTTTTAAAAATTCACAGCAATTAAACTATTTACTCATACAAAGGGTAGTAAACTGTGGTAGGAGCTAAAGGGGGAGGCAAAGGGATGCTCTTGAGTGGAAGGAAGATTAGGATAAAAACTATTAACCAGCATATTTGAAGTTCCCTCCTTGGAGAAATATGGCTTAAAAATAAACTTTTCAGTGCAATCATTGTTCTTAACAGTTACCTTATATACTCTAGTATAAGCTGACCTGAATATCAGCCGAGGCACCCAATTTTACCACAGAAACGGCATTTAAAATGTGCTGAAAATTCGGCATATACATGAGTATATACGGTAATAATAGTTTGTCATACGCTTGAGAGCAAACAGTTTTTACTAAGGTTATATAGGCATTTTATGGGATATATTGGCAGTCTGTGTTCTTATAATCACCAGCAAATGATCACCTTTGCATTGTGCTACCTCATTTTATGTTTTCTCTCTAGCCTGGAATCTGAAGCTTAATTTGGCTCACCACTGTGGATACTCCATGTCAGAATTAAATGAAGATGACCGGAGAAAAGTGGAAGAAATCAAGGCAAAGTTAATTGGTCATGGGAGAACCGATTTATCCGAGGTATGAGAGACGCTTGAAAATTTAGAAGGAACATGCGAAAGGAGGATTGTGGGTTTTGGTCTTGATGCCTCCAGTGGAGGCGATGGTCGTCTTTGACTGAAGTGGTAAGAGTATTTATTCTTCCAAAGTTACGGTTTAAGGGTTAAGTCCTGTCACTTTGCTCCATCCAAACACTTGAGAGAATTTTATATTTGAAAAATAAGAATGGGGCTGCTTGCCCTATTAATATATTATTGAAACAGACATACTTAATGCCAACTATATAAATGGCTTTCTTTTGAAATAGTACTTTCTTCCATTATGAGATGTTTCCTTCATTAAAAAGAATATGTATTTAAAGGATAAAGAGAAATACAAATGATTCCTAGGTCTTGACCATCTGGTTTAAGAAAGATAGTGCTACCAAGAACCATTGAGGTCTTTGGGTACTCTATTTTAGTCTCCTCTCTTTACTTTCTTATCCCAACTTGTGTTGGTTTGCTTGCTCTTCAGCATGGTTTTTAACTCTATATGGATGGGATCAGAAAGGTACATATTCTTCTCAGAAAATTTTTTTTAAATTTTATTTTATTGGAAACTCTTACAGGTCTCAATATCCCACCGTTCAATCACATCAAGCAGTATTGTACAATTGCTACCACTATTAGTTTCAACATTTTTTCTTTCTTCTTGAACTCCTTGATATCAGCTCCCTTTTGTCCCCTCTCTCCCATACCATACCCCCAGCAACCCTCATTCTTTTTTTTTTCTACAACAGGGTTTGGGGTTTTTTGCTGTATCTTACACATTCACATGCAATTCTGTTGTTCAGTCCCATTGAGTGGGGTTGCACAGGCATCAATGCTATCAGCTCCCACTCCACCCCCAGAG
>NW_022103906.1:75030454-75032021 GCF_000313985.2 Echinops telfairi | reverse complement strand
CCTATCTGTATGCTGTTTTAAATTTCACTATATTTGGGTCGATTTCATAGCAGTGTTTGAGCCAGTTGGGATGATTTTGAATCACATGTTGGTCATCTGCTATATTAAATATCTCTTCCAGCTTTGTATATTTACAAACTATTTCATCCACGCTATTGGTAACCCATTGTCAACAAGTAGATTCTGACTCATAGCAACCCTGCAGGACAGTGTAGATAGAACTACCCTGTGGGGTTTCCAGAAGCAGACAACTACTCCTTTCTCCCTCAAAGCCATGGATGGGTTTGATAAGAATGTTTCATCGGGTGTAAACCAAACCCATTGCCAGTGAGTCTATACTGGTTCATAGCAACCCTAGAGGGACTAATAACTGCCCCCAGAGGGTTTCCAGGGCTGTATCTCTGAGGAAGCTAACTGATCAGGTGACTGGTTCGAACCTCTGACTATGAGTGTAACAGCCAAGTGCTTCACCACAGTGCCACTGCGTTTAGTCATTATCAACTACCCTCGCCACCAACAAGCGCGCTGCTGCCATCAAGTCCATTCTAACGCATAGTGACCCTAGAGCAGCGGTTCTCAACCGTTCTCATGGCACGACCCTTTCAGAGTGCCTCATGTGGTGGTGACCTCCCACCCCAACCATAAAATTATTTTTGTTGCTACTTCATAATTAATTTTGCTACTGTTATGAATCAGGCGACCCCCGTGAAAGGGTCGTTCGACCCCCAAAGGGGTTGCGACCCACAGGTTGCGACCCATTGCCCTATAAGATAGAGTAGAACTGTTCATTTGAGTTTCCAAGACTGGAAAGCTATATGGTAGCAGCCAGCCTCATCTTCTCTGGAGCCACTGGTGGGTTTGGACTACCAACCTTGAGATTGGTAGTCTAGCATTTACCTTATGGCTCTCCCAGAGCACTTCAGTTATCTCCGGGTAGCTGGGGTGTTCTTAGATGTAGCTGTCAAGAGTTGGTCCAGGCATCACCATCTTCAGTTGGCAAAAGTTATGGTGATGCTAGCAGGGGAAAAGAAAGGTTGAGAAGTTGATTTTAAAGTCAGGAAGCAGACGTTGCACTTCCTACTTTTACTTATAGCCATTGGCTCGTCATAGGGTCTCATCTACTGCAAAAGACCCTGGTAATGTCTTCAGCTTGGAGATAAGCACAAGTTAAGAGTGAGGAGTCAATGAAGGGGGAGGAGGAGAGAGTGGAGCACATCCTGGCCCACCAGGCCTTGAGGACAATGTTCCTGCTCAGAGCAACCAGTCCACAGGGAGGACCACATGGCCGGCCCCACAGTGAGACATGACATCCCTCACTGACCCATAGCCCTACAGGGAACAACACCGGAGACACTGTGGGGATTGCGCCCTATCTGATCCCACCACACCAAGGCAAAACACTTAAAGGAGTGCAACAGAACAGCAAGGGAACGGAGTGGTGAGGTCCCCAGGGAATGCTAAAGGTGGACTTTGGGACCAGGGCTTGGTTCCCCAACAGACTGGACTGGAAAACACTCCTAAAGGCCAACAAACAGTCCTTGAACTAACTACAAACTTTCCTTTCTTG
>NW_022103906.1:75010040-75028113 GCF_000313985.2 Echinops telfairi | reverse complement strand
AAAGAGTGAAGAGTCTTTATTACTAAAGGGAAGAAGGGGGAAATGAGTTCTGGGGACAATAGTAGATTTTGCTCTGGGTCCTTTAGTGAACACTTTTGAGAACTGTATCATGAGTCATTATATTCTCTAAGTGTCTGTTTCTTGCTGGGTTCTCATACCTTCCCTATTGTAAAAGAAAAGGAGAGCTCTAATGGCATTGTGGGAGTTGGGCATTAAAATACTGAACCTCAAGGTCAGCAGTTCAAAACCACCAGCCACTCTATGGGAGAAAGATGAGGCTATCTGCTCTTACAAAGATGGATGGCCTCAGAAATCCTATACAGGGTCATCGTGAGTCAGAACTGATGTGGTGGCAGTGGATTGGGTTTTTTAAGTTTTTATTGTAAAATAATGGCACAGTCTGAGTTTCATGTCAGATCTTAGCCTGGATATAGAGTTGATGTATAACTATCTGGAACTACTTCATGTAAGAACCCATTCATATCTTCTAGGGTTTCCAGAGTCCACGGGGAATAGGACGCCAGCCAGAAGCCGTGTGTAGTCACATTATCATTGAGAGCCACGAAAAGGGCTGCTTGAGGACTCTGACTGCTCAGCAGACACAACTGGACGATCACCCGTGTGCCTTCCAATCCGATGAGCCAGAAGAAGCCTTCAGAGCACAGGAAGGCCCGTCGTCACGGAGAGCCAGGCACACGACCCTTTCCAGATCACTCGACCAGAACCACCCCCGTTTCAAAGTTTGGAATTCCTTGGGGCTGCAAAGCCACTCCCCATTTCCAGACTTTACATCTGATAACTTTAAAGTGAGCAAGGATCTTCGAATGCCATTCCATGAAAAGATGGACCCTTGGTTGTCAGAATTCGTAGAACCTTCTTGTGTGCCACTGGAGGGAATGGATATCCATGCTTCATCACACATCGCACCCCCAGAATCCCTGCAAAAAGTTACCACCTCCATTACTTTTGCATCTCACAGACATTCGAAATGCATTTCAGATTCCTCTGTTTTTAAGGTTGGTGTTACTGAAGGTGGTACTGGAACATCTGTGGGGGTATTTAATTCTCGTTTCACCGAAGAACAAAATCCCATTCACAATCAAAACCAGAGAGCCTCTTCCCCTTTTTCATTTAACATGTATAGTCATCCGCCTGATAGAAATCTGACTATTTTAGCGAAGAGCGGCAAGCAAAGCCACAAATTACCTGTTAATTTTGAACATGCTCACCAAGAAGAAAACCTCTTTAGAAAATCACATTTTAACATCAGTCCTTCTGAACCTCGTCCTAGGGTGCTTGGTAGCAATTTCATCAGCCAGGGCAGACTGAGTTCTGCACTCAGAGTGAAAGAGAAGAATATTGCTGTGACTCCAGATATTCCTTCACTGATTTTTCTTGAACAGCGTGAACTCTTTGAACAAACCAAAGTCCCACATGCAAATCATCACCTGAGAAAGCACCGTCACTCCCCTCCTCAGCATCAAGATTATGTACCTTCAAACCTCCCTTCTCAGTTCCTCCCAGAACAACAAGAGCTCTTTGAACAAAGCCAAGCCTCACATGAAGATTCCCAGATGAGGGAACACTCTACTCCCGTTCCTCCGGGCCAGGATTGCATCGCATTAGACCTTCCTTCGGACATTTTTCTTGAACAACGCAAGCTTTTGGAACAGAGCGGTGGCCCGTGTATAGATCACCACCATTCCCCCTTCCCTCCGGATCAGGGATGTGTCATGGGAAAGGACGACCACCATCATCAGCCCACACTACACGTTCCTGAGATGGTAAATGTTGACCCCGAGTTCAACAATAAAGTCTCCCATGCAGTCTCAGATCACTGTGCCCCACCTTTAAATAGAAAAGCAGTTTCTTGTGTTCGTATAACTCTTTCTCCCAAGGCTTCTTCCAAGTTGGAAAATGGAACCTCAGATAAAAGAGTACATAAAGTGGATCCTATTTATAAACCAAGGGTGAACAGAGAGTTCAACTCTGAGCAACAGACCGGATCTTCGATTGTGACGGAACCAAGCTCAGGATCTAAATCTTCACTAGACTTCCATATTGTACATTTTCCTGTTACAGACAGTAATATTACTACTCAAGACTTGAAAGTGGTACCTTCTCAGGGTAGTCAGGTAGAGACCTCAAGGCAAACACAAGCGAACGTTTCAACTAGGGAAGGCGCTTCCAAGACAGAGAGGACTCCTGCATCTGCTAATCGGTGAGTCCATGGTAATAACAAGTCAGCTGGCGGCATTTGTCATAAAGGGTTTAAAATACATTTAAGTACATTCAGCTGCTTGGAAGAAAGGCAATACAATTTCTCTTTGGGGAGATTGTATCTGATTCTTTTCATAGGTGTCTTTCAGGAAAATGAAATAGGGAAGAGAGAGCACGGAAGAGTAACATGCATTCTTTCAGAGGGCTTTTGGAAGAGTTAACATCATGTCTTGTGTAGCATCGTGATTCAAATGCAAGTCTTCTGTCTTCCATATATATTGTCCAGCCTTTATATGCACATGGTACAATGGGAAACAGGGAATATCTTTGCTTTTTAACACTTTAATAATATCTCTTGCACCAGATCTAATCAGTACGTCATTTGACTTCGTGATGGCTGCTTCCTTAGGTGTTGATTGTAGATACAAGTGAAATTAATTCCTTCCCATCATCATTACTTTCTCCATTGTGAAACCTTTACTTTCTTTATATTGAGGTATAATCCATACTGAAGGCAGTAGTCTTTGACTTTCACTGGTAAATGCCTCAAGTCTACTTCACTTTCAACAAGCAGGGTTGCTGAGACAGTATGTATGTATATATTGCAGCATGTTGCAATTGCATTGTAGTGCAGATTGTTAGTGAATCTTGTTCAGGCAAGCAAAGAGCTCCAGAAGGCTCAGGTTTTTGTGTCCTGTAGGAAGCCGACCACTCTGACAATGCCAAACCTGTGAGGGCTTCTTTTGTGTGACCCAAACTAGTGGGCAACAGGGTCTGGAGAGTTGCAGCCTCATGACTTGGTATCATCATAATCTATGTAGAATAAAGCATTCCTTCCCTTCCTACTTTTGTTAGGTTTCTGGGATCGTTTTCCCCGGTTCTTGCTTCTCAATGCTGAAAGAATTCAGCGCAGCAGAAGCACTTTTGTAAATCCAAGTAACTTTTATGAAGGAAAGGGAAGTTTCAGGTAATAGTTTCAGCAGTACATGCTATTTCTGGAAAATGTGCATGCCTGTGGGGGGGACCGCACAAATTTGAGACTGAAGATGGCTACTTCAGGGAGTGTGGAAAAGCCACGTGGAAGGAGCACCAGAACAAGAGAGCGACTGCCCTTGGTCTCTGCTTTTTATCCCCTCCTATCCCCACTGGAGCGGGGCATGATTGAGGGAACTGGCTGTTCTTAGTGGCTGAGTTCCGGTGCATGTGTGATGTAATGTTGCTGGTGCCTAGTGTGCAGGCCCAGGTTGACCTTCACCTGCCTGCGCCTAGGTGGCCTTGGTCTGAGCATGTCGAGCTGTGGATCGCCCCATGGGTGTCCAATGCCTGCCTGATTTCTTTCAAACCCCCTAATTTTTATTTATATTAGGTATTCAGTGGAGACAACCCCCTTTATCCCTAATCTTCCTACTTTTCACTTTTAGGGAAGATTTTTAAAGGATTTGTTATGTTAGACCAAAAATGGACGCACTGGTGTGGAGTTGAATCCAACTCGTAGCAACCTTATAGGCCAGTATGGACCTACTCCGTAGGGTCTCCAAGACTGTAAGTCTCTATGGAAGTGGACTGCGCCACATCTTTCTCCTGCAGGGAGTGTGGTGGGCTCAAACTGCTGATCTCTGTATCTAGGTGGTGTTGATTCCTCTTCTAGTGTTTGGTAGAATTCACCAAGGAAACCATCTGGCCAGTGCCTTTCTTTATTGCGAGGTTTTGGATGGTTGATTCAATCTTCTTGTTAGAGATTTTTTAAAATTTTCGATTTCTTCTGGAGTTACTTTTGGTAGTGTGTGTTTCTAGAAATCATTTCCATTAGGTTTTCCATGCGATGACATAAAATTGTTAACAGTGTTATTTTGTAATTTTTCTTTCCTTTAAAAGTAGATGTCCCCATGAGTTAGTTAATTGTGCCAGCCTGGCCGATAATCACATGTGGTGCTGGTTGAAAGGTGGAGGGATAAATGGGTGGTGAAGCCTCGCCTTTCTAGTTCTCGGGTCTCTTGTTTTCTGATGGTTGCATTGGGTGCAGCTGCCTTAGCAGTTCCCTGCTTCAGCTTGCAAGAATGACTTCCTACAAGACATCCCCAAGGAGAAGCTACATGGACCTACCCCATGCAGCCCTGGGTGCTGGAGCAGCCGTGTGGAGATGCTTACACGTTCACGGACTCAGCTTTCCTCCTGCAGTCGGCATTATTGCCTCTGTTTTGTGAGGTGAAGGACTTTGTGGACTGGTGTTGGGTTAATGGGTTAATGTTGGACTTGTGGGCTTGGGCAGCATTGGGTTGGGATGTTTTCATGATGCACATTTTCTTTGCGTAAAACTCTCTCTTATACATGAGTTGCTGTGGATTTGTTTCTCCAAAGTACCTAGACTAATACACCCCACTTTCATTTCTGTTTTTATAGATTGTATTGTATATCTTTTTTAAAGGAAATCTAGACAGATTTTGTCAATTTTTAAGTTTTCAAGAAAAAATTTTGTTTTTACTGATTTTTATCTTTTGTTTTCTGTTGTTTACCTCTGCTTTTATTTTTATTTTTCTAGCTTTGAGTATAGTTTGCTTACCTTCTTTTTCTAGTTCTTTAAGCAGTAAATGTTAGGTTATTGTTTTGAGTTGGTCTTTTTTAATGTGTGCAAATTTTCCTCTTAGCTGTACTTTCACACATCCCACAAATTTGAGTATGTTCTGTTTTTATTGTCATGTGTTCTAAGGTGTTTGCTGATAGCTCTATTTTTTTCTTAGACCCATTGACTGTTTAAGGATGTGTTCAACTTCAACCTATTTGTAAATTCCTTCTCTTCCCCCTTTTTTGCTTTTTATATTCCTTATTATTTTTATTATTTATTCAAGTTTCCAAACAGCACAAATATTAAGAGGTTGTGCTAAGCACCATCAGCATTATTCAGAACACTACCTTTACATTGTGACAGGATTTCTGCAAAATGATTTGAAGACGCTTTGTCCCTACTTCTTAGATTTATTGTGATTTCAGAAGCATCTTATGTGTATAGCTTTACAACTTTACATTTCCATTTGTGGAATATTTTTGCATATCTAAAATTTAGTGCTTTTATTTCTTTCATTCAGCTGTAAGAAATTGGTAGTACTCTGCATTATGATTAGTAAAGTAGGACAGCAAGAAGGAGGAAGCGTCTCAATGAAATGGTAACATGGTAACCGCAGCAACAGTTATGAGGGTGATGCAGGGCCAGTTCATTTTGTACTTACCCTCTGTTGCATGGAGGGTAAGCCGTGCGTTGGGACAGACTCAGTGGCACCTCACAACAACATCCGGACAAACGGGAAGCAAAAGCTTGAGTAAGACAAAGGTCTTCAGTTTTTAGATTAAAAGAGTAGGATGTTCACTTGCGCAGTTTAAAAACGTAATTAACTGAATGCTGTTTAAGGAAACAATGCAGGTGAGACACGTGGCAATCATGTCAACAGCTCTCATTCACGAAGGCAAAACTGTCTGCCAGACATGGCACAAAAAGCAAAGGAAGTAAGAAAAATAGCAATAGATGCCTTTTAAATTTTTATAAAAATGTATCCTCCAAAGATTATGTGATTATGTAGCCTGGGCACACGTCTAATTTTGACTTTACTGTGAATGCATAGCTTTATTTTTATCATCGTAGGTATACGAGGGGGTACCCCTCCGCCTCCAAAGCTGTGTCTTTAAATTTTTTTTTACAAAGCAACCTTATCACCTCAAAGTACTCTCCATTGCACTTAATACATTTGTCAAATCTGTACTTCCATCCCTGGAAACATTTTTCAAACTTATCTGTTTGGATGGCTGACTGCACCTTCCTCATTTTTTTTCTTCACCACTGCTTCTACTTAATCAAATAGCTGTCATTTTATGTCCCTCTTCATTCGCGGAAACAAAAAGAAGTCCCACGGAGTGAGGTCAGTTGATTAAAGTGCATGAGGCAAGGGTGTTTTTTTGCCCAAAACTGGCACACTGAGATGGCTGCGTGAGCAGGTGCATTGTTGTAGTGACAAAATTAGGCCTTTTTACCACATACCATTATGCAATCTTTTCAGAACCCCTAAATAGAAAGCTTGATTAACAGTCTGACCTGGTGGAACACACTATGAGTTGACATTTTTATCTGTGTGGGAGGGAAGTTGATGGACATCCAGAACGAGGTTTGTCATAAATCAACATTTCACCTTTTTTGAAAGTGGTTTTCTCGTACACTTGAGTTTTTCCTATAGCACTGCCCTTGTAAGCTGTGTTCAACACTACAACAGTTTCTGTGACATTTTTCCTGAGCAGGAAACAAAATTTCACAGCTGTATGCTGTTCTCTTAAATCTTGGCATCACGAAAAAAAAAAAAAAGGTTCAAACAAAACTGCTTCCATGAAAAAATTAACTGTGACCACAGAAAACCTTCCCAGGTGACAGCACTGGGTGCACTAACTCAGAGCAAATTGCTTGATGCTCACCTAGTAGGAAAAATGCATAAAACAGCTCTGCTCCACCCAGCACAATTCCAGGGGTGGTTTGGGGAGGGTTTTTTGGGGGGAGGTATCCCCTTGTATAAATAACATTTGCCAACTCAAAGGTTCGTGTGATATCAGCTAAATTAGTCATGTTCTACAAGACTCAATAGTAACCACTGCCAAACTTTTATCGCTGTAAGCAAACACGGCTTCCTACCCTTTACCATTCTTTCTCACCATTGGTAGCCAGTGACAGAACATTTATTTCTATTTTTAAAAGCGAGAACTGTCGTGAAGTGTTGTGCAGCAGATTTTTCCCAGTGCAATGAATGCGTCATTTGGTCTCTTGACTGCTGCTTCTATGAGTATTGATTGACATTCTTTTTTTATTATTATTTAATCATTTTATTGGGGGGCTCTTATAAATCTTAAAACAATCCATCATTCAGTAGTATTAAGCACACTTGTACATATGTTGCCATCAACATTTCCAAAACAATGTCTTTCTACTTGAGCCCTTGGTATCAGCTCCTTTTTTTTTTGCTCCTCCAACCCTCATGAATCCGTGATAAATTATATATTATTATTGTTATTTCTTGTCTTACACTGTCCATTCTCTCCCTTCACCCACCTTTCTATTATTCGTTCCCCTGAAGATGAAATTCTTAACAACTTCAATCAGCTGTGAGGTTTTCTTTACATTGAGTCATAATCCACACTGAAGATTGCAATCCTCGCTCTTCATCAGCAAGTACTTCAAGTCCTCCTTACTTTAGCAAGGTTGTGTAATCTGCGTATCGCAATTTGTTGATAAGCCTTCCTCCAATCCTGCTGCCACATTCTTTATATAATCCAGCTTCTCTGATGCTTTGCTCAGCATACAGATTGAGTAAGTATGGTGAGAGGATACAACCCTGTCACACACCTTTTCTGATTTTAAGCCATGCAATTTTCCCTTATTCGCACAACGGCTTCTTAATCCATGTACAGGTTCTGCATGAGCACAAGGCAGTGTTCTTGAATTCCCATTCTAATTAAGGCTATCCATATGGACTATGCACATAGGTTTGATTATGTTATATGTGGATTTCACAGAGGGCTCGTGAATAGTTGAGGTCATGCAAAGTGGTTTTTTGTCTTTCCATGTATGACAAGAACAATGAGTTCTTTCCACGAGGTTGTCATATCTCCTCTTTGAATATTCTTGGATTTTCCTTTCAATAATTTCTCCTCTATAGTACCATAGATTGGTGCTTTGTTTTTCAATAATAGCTCAGCAATAGACATGCTGTTGTAGTAATTATCCTGGTAAACATGATGCCAACAAGAAGACAGGCTGTGAGATGGATAAATATAGTGTCTTGTAACTTTTTGCCGTCACCCGAAGAAATCTTGAAGTTGCAAATGTAGCCAGTCTCACGTTCACAAAGCGCCCTCACTAAAATCCCATGTTTTTATTATTTTTGCTGGATTATACATTCTGAAGATAATATGTCCTCTCCATGGTATCATTTGCTTCATCAAGTGATAATTGCTGTTTGCTGTTTGGGTACTGAGATTTGGGAATGAAGTGATCCGAAGAGGCCTGACTTGGAGAAGCCTATCTTTGTTAGCTGTCACTTCTGAGTTATCCCTTGGATGAAAGAATAGAAGGATTTGCTCAAAACTCAGTCATAGTTTTAGAAAATATGGGGGGCTGGTTAACCAATGGTGTTTCCATTCTGCCATTTCCATTTTCCCCTTCAATATAGGTAAACCAAGAAACATCTTTATAATGAAGTTTTAACTAGAGGTTTTGTGACATTTTTCCATTTGGTGATGGAATCAGTTGGTTTGAGAAGTAATTAGATCAAAGAAACTGTTATCAAAAAGTAAATCTGGACATCAGCCTGACAGAGTTCTGGTAGTGCAGTGGATTGTGCTGCAGGGTCAGCTGTTCAAACCCACAAGTTGCTCCACAGAAGAAAGATGAGGCTCTCTTCTTGCATAAATATCTACAACCTCAGAAACCCACAAAAGCAGATCTGCTCTGCCCTGTCGGGTCACTTTGAGTCAGAATCAAAAAGTAAATCTGTTACCTTTTTAATACTTTTTTTGGTCACCAAGTTGAACAGTTACACTTGAAGTATTTATGTAATCCTATAAGGTTGGTAAAATATCGTCTTCCATCCATTCTTCAGAATCATTTTCATTGTTAGATACTTATCTGAGTGTCTGGGGTCAGACTCATCACTATCTTCCTACAAAATATCACCTTCCAGCTGACTAATATATTTTCCAAAGTCACTCGGGCATTGAGACAAAATGTCTGTACATAATTCATTGAAAAGTTGGTCAGTGCCTTGACTCATCATTTTTAAACATGTGCCCTACCAAACTACGGATCGGAGCAGTCAGAAGTATCACACATCATGTTTCTGGGAATATGGATTGGACGGTTCCATAAAAAGGCCCATGTAGCAGAGGGTAAGACTGGGGACAGCTGACGTGAGAGACAGCTGCTGAAGGGCCTCACTCTGTAGAACCATCACCTAAACCAAGATAGCTGAGACTGGTCTGAAATGCTCCTGTGAGACCTATATTGCTTGGAGGCTTAACAGCTGTGTAAACTAGTAGGCATGTGTTAACTCTCCATCAGTTAGCATTGTTTGGCTAGGAAAACATGAGTATACTCCTGAAGAGTCAACTCTTGATGAGTCAGCAAAGTATTGACTTAAAGAACATAGAAGGGGGTGGGGGGTTATAAACTAAAAGTACAATAACAGTTGCCTTTACTAGTGCCCTGTGTTTTTTTGTTGAGTATCTTTCCATTTCAGCCTGAGTGACTTCAATCAGCATTTCTGACAGAGCAGGTCTACTTGTAACGAACTCTTCTCTTAGCGGTTTTTTTTTTTCTCTCTGGTAATATCTTTATTTTACCTAATCCTTGGCTGATTAGACAGAATTCTTGGCAGTTTTTCAGGGATTTTTTTGGTTTTTAATTTTTTATTTCTTCAAAACCAAACTCACTGCCATTAAGATGATTCTGACTCATAGCAACCCTATTAAGACACGGTGGAACTGCCCCTGTGGGTTTCTGAGAATGAACTGCCTTGTGATCTCCATTGTTTCTGTTGAAAAATCAGCTGTTAATCATATTGATGATTAGTCTGTGAAGCGTTGCGTCTCTTTGGCTGCTTTCAGTATTCCCTTTTCCCCAAGTATTTGACTCTTGGGTAATACAGTGATCATCTCCTTGATGTTATATTGTGCAGAGTTTGTTGACCTTCTTGCATGAGTGTATGTCTATGTGTGTGTATATATATATATATCTTTCATCAAATTGAAATGTTTTGGATCATTAGTGCCTCGAGTGGCTTAGCTTTGTAAGGAACTACCAGACTGCCTTCAGGTTGGTGATTACATTCTGGGTCCCCCAGCAGTGAAGGGGAGGGAGAGTTCTCGTTGCTCCATCCCTCCTGGTGTCGTCTGTCTGACATTCACGTTTGCATGGTAACTAAGGGGATAGTACTCTAGGATGAATCATCTTGATAGGGGTCCTCCGTCCACATGCTTGTGTTACGTTTACAAAAAAGTGTACACGTGCACTTGACTTGATCTGGCAACATTCTGTTCAGAATTTTTGCATCTATGTTCAAAAGTAGGATTGTCCTGTTTTCTTTTCTCAGAATTATCTTTTTTAATTAGTAAAGGTACAGAGAGCAGAGATTCAGAATTTCTATTTATTAAATACAGCTATTACTCCAATACAATACACTCCCTTTAAAACAACAAAACTAACTAACCTTTGTTTGGGAATCATCTTAAATTTACAGAAAAGTTAAAAACATACTAGAGTTTCCATTTTCCCCCTTACTCAGTTTCTCTTATTATTGACATCCTACTTAACTATAGTGCATTTGTCAAAATTAAGAAACCAACTTAAAAATTTTTTTGTTTAACCAACATTTTAAAATTATATTCACTTGGGGTTTTTTTGGTTTGTAAACCACAGCCCGGACTCTATCTGGATCTCATCAGATTTTTAATTCATGCCCATTTTTTTCTTCTTCTGGGACCCAGTCTAAGGCCGTAACATTGTTTTTAGTTGTTAGGTTTCCTTGGTCTGCACCCATTTTGACAATTTCTCGTTCTTTCTTTGTTTTTCGTGAATTAACAGTTTTGAAAAATACTGGCCAGGTACTTGGTAGAACATGCTCCAATTTGGGTCTGTCTGGTGGTGGTTTTGTTTGGTAATGGGCTGTAACTAGAATACCACAGAGGTGTATGCAGGCCCTTTCCCAGTGCATTGTAGGAGAATGGGCATGTCATCCTTGGTCATGTTTAAGGTGGTTGTTTGAGATAAGCAGTAATTGCCAGAATTCTCCATTATGTAAAGTCACATATTTTCCTTTTTTATACTGTTCTTTGGAATCTAGTCACTAAGTCTAAATCATGCTCTGGGCGTGATGGAAGGGTTATGCTTCATCTCAGAGAGGAGGAGTATCTACGTACTTTATTTTGAATTCTTTTGTAAGAAAGATTTGTCTCCCCACCCCCTAACTATCTATTCAATCATTTGTTTATTCTGTTCTGTTTTAATCGGAATTTGATATACTTTAATAAACACTTATAATATTGAAAACCTCGTGTTTCTCTGTTGGCTTATAAACTCTTTGAGAGAAGGACTGTATTTCTGATTTATCTTTGTGTACTCTTAGTCTGTAGTCCCTTTATTCATGATCGACTTCTAGTAGTTTAAAAGAATAAATTAATACATTTTTACTTCATCTGAAAAGTACCTTTTCCTCTGCTAATGTAGATAAAAGATCATTTCATTTGATTGAAAAGTCAGTTTTATAAAGTAAAACATTAATAGATTTATGCATGTTCCAGTGACATTAAGTGAGGATGCACAGGACCATGTGGTACTTCCTTCTGTTGTGCACAGGGTTGCTGTGAGTGGGAGCCGAGAACCACCACCCCTGGAAATTACCGTAAGCTTTTGAAGTTGGTGTAATATCTCAAATATTTCTGATAGCTACTTAAGTGTTCCTTGACACCACTTTTGGAAAAAATTTTGGTATTTGTTGGGTTATTGATAGGTAAAGGTAACCCACTATCTTATCTGTTTATCGTTTAGACCACTAGAGCAGCTCAAGACCTCAGCAGAAAAATTATCATCAGATGCTGTCACCCAGATAACAACAGAAAGCCCAGAAAAGACCTTGTTTTCGTCTGAGATTTTTATTAATACTGAAGATCGTGGGAGTAAAATTCCAAAGCCCAAGCCTGTAGGTCAACCTATCAGGTTTGCTTCATCGTCTTCAATCCAGCACATTTCTACTACACGTTGCACACTCGGTAAGACACTGTGATTGCACTGTAGTTCAAGTTGCCAGTGTTAGTTGTGACTGTTTCAGAAAATAGTAGTTCACAAGTTAACTGTGGCTTCAGAAAATCTAAATGTGACTTAAACATTGGGATCCACCATAACTATGTCACCCTTTGGTAGCTATAAGGTGACCGGACAGTCCCAATTTTTAACAATTTTTCCCATATCCCGCAGCGTTTTTAAAAAGTCCCGAGTTTCAGAAAGAATGCACGACAAGCTAGGATATACTGTTTTCGGCTGCCCTGTGGCTATTTCGCCAGGATAAGAGTTTTATCAGTGGTGCCCCGCTTTACCCATGTTAAAATCTGGTCACCTTAGCTATGAAGAAAGTATGCTTTATTTTGTTTTATCTCGGTTTTACTGTCAAGCTGTCAAGTATGATTATTGTACTAGAGTTAACATGCGGAGCTTATATTTCCTGTGGTTAACTTTATACCTTCATACCCAACATAGAAGTTGGAAGGGGGAAAAAAGAAGTTAGAAGAATGAAGTACTGTTGAGGTCTGCTTTTAAAAAGGCAGATGAATTATCAGCATCTTATATTGTAGTAATGTTAGGTGCTGTAATAAATAGATGGCAGAATATACTGTGGCGCAAGCACGACAGCAGTTTAGCATTTCTCACTCATAAAACGGTCAACCCAGGGACACTATGACTCCTCTATCTTTAAAATGTGGATCCCAAAGTTATCTTGGATCCACTATTCCAGTCTGGGACAAAGAGCATAGAGGTGTGTGTACATGAGAGGTTTTTATGAGCCAGGCCTTCTCAAAAACTCACTGCCTTCCAGTTGATGCCAATCCACAGTGACCCTGTGGGACAGAGTAGAACTGTCCCTGTGGGTTTCAGAGACTTTAACTCTTTATGGAAGTAGAAAGCCTCATCTTTCTCCCCGAGGAGCAGCTGGTAGTTTCGAACCGCTGACCTTTCAGTTAACAACCTGACATGTAACCACTACGTCACCAGGGAGCCAGGCCTTAGAATGGCTCAAATAAGTTTCCACAGGATAGGAATGTAGTTGGGTTGTATTTTCCAAGAAGAAGCAGAATAGGTTTTGGTGAAAACTAACAGTCTCTACATGAAGTCTACATTTAGAACATTATGTACTGTAATTTCAATACTGTTTTGATAGTGCTTATACTGTATAATCTAAAATCTTTTAAGCTTTTCTACATATGCCTAATGAGAAAGAAAATTGCTTAGTTCCAGTTTTAAGGTACACTGAATTGTATTTAATAACCACTATGTTAGGGTTCTCCATTGAAGTATCTAGAAGATACCTAGAAAGACACATGTGGAATCCTTGGTGGTACCAACAGTTAATATGTTCACTTGCTAACTGGAAGGTTGACAGGTTTGAGTCCACTCAGAGGTTAACTCAGAAGAAAGCCTTTGGGGTAGGCATGACCATGAATTAGAATGGACTCATTGACTGGTTTGACTTATATATACATATTATATAATTTTGTTAGCTAGATGGACACAGAGGGAGTTGTTACTTGGTTGGGTTTTGATGACTGTGCTCATGTGATTGTTGTTGTTGGGGTAGTTAAATGCCGTCGAGTCGGTTCTGTGTACAACAGAACAAAGCCCTGTTCAGTCGTGCGCCATCCTCACAGTCGTTCATACGTTTGAGCCCATTGTTGTGGCTGCATGCGCTAAAGGGGCTGCCGAGTTGAAATTTGTAGAGCAAGCTAGCAGACTAGAAACTCCGAGAGAAGTTATTGTTACAGTACTGACCCTAAAAATTTTAGGGAAGGCTGGTAGGATTTACATTCAGGCAGAATGTAATGCTACATACAGTCTCATGGCAGATTTTCCTCATTTGTAAACCTTAATTTTAACTCTTAGGACCTTCCACTGATTGAATGAGACCCACCCATCTTTTAAGGGTGATCCCCTTTACTTAAAGGCAACTCATTGGAGATGTAGCCATGTGTACACAATACTTCCACAGCAACATGTAAGTTAGTGCTTGATTAAGTAGTTGGGTACTATACCCCAGCCAAGAAGTCCTTGTGGTACAAGGTCAGCAATTCAAACCCCCTAGCCATTTTTCGGGAGAAAGATGAATCTGGCTGGTCCCATAAAGATTTCTAGGCTCAGAAACCCAATGAAGCAGTTCTACTCTGACCTGTAAGGTAGCTGTGATCCTGGATTGACCCAACGATACTGGGTTTAGTATAGCCAAGTCAAGACATAAAAGTAACCATCACAGCTACCAAATTTTATATACACTGGTAAAGGAGTAAAATCAACACATTAATACACTAATAGTAACATGTGTAATAATAATCAAATAATAGTTGGGTAAGTGTTACAAAGCTCTTTATCTCCTCTATTAAGTGTTTGGAGGCACCCTGCTCAACCATCAAACCTCTTGCCCAAAGAGACTCAGCTCTCTTGCTCCGTGGATCAGGAAGCCCTCTCACTCTCTCTTGGTTCTGCCTCTACTGCCACCATGGTACTGCCACTGCTTCTTAGTCTCCTGTGTTACACAGCTTTCTTTATCTGACTCCTGGACCTGGGATGATCTCATTTTGTAGAGGAGGAAAATGAGACCAAACTGTTCAAGGTCACATAGGTAGGAAGTGGTAGCTTCAGTGAACATAAAATCAACTGATTGATTGCCTATCAAGTGTGTATTGGAGTAAACGATAAGCTGTTTTAGCAACTTCCAGAATGCAGGCTGGGGATGCAGCGCAAGTAGCCTGCTTCATGTCTGTGGCTCTGGTTTCCCTCGGGGTGACTTCTGTCTCTAGGTCCAGAATGGCACTGCATCGGTCCAAATCTCCAGCCGCTAGGAGGTGAGGCACTTTAATGGAGTGCCTAGAACTTGCATCCATTATTCTCACTCTCATACTGCGGGCACAGATGTAATCACATGGCCTTAGATGGCTTTGAGGGCGGCTGGGAAATAAAGGACATGAGTGGGTGGCTCTGTGCTGATTTAAAGATCAGGGAGTTTTATTTCTAATAAGAAGGGAGGGGGTGGATAATGCCAGGGGACCATTAGCAATTTCTGCATGAAAGAAAAGCATCAATACTCATATCTCATTAATTAGGCAAAGGGCAAAAACAGATGATTTCCAAAAAGAGCAATGTGTGTGATTAACAGGTATATAAAAAAAGATTCAACTTCTGTAAAACTCAAATAATTCTAAAATTTAAAAACAAAATTGCATTTACCTCTAGGAATTTTTTTGTAAGGATAAATTGAAATGGGTATTTTAAAAGTAATTTAGCAGTTAGCAATAGGTTTTTAAAAACTTTGTAAATGGCATACCCTTTTCACTCTAGAATTAGAGAATTTACCTGAGTTAGGGTAGCAGGGGACGTGCGTATGCTCTACACCGGAAAATCTTTATTGACACAACTTATCGTTGAAAATTTGACCTCAAACTGAGCTTTCATCATTGGGAGAAGAGTTAAGTACATTTACACATGGTATCGAATTAAAATGTAAAGACTCAGAAATAAAAATGATTGTTTTCATTATAAATATGCAGCAGGAAAGCAGAATCCCATAGTTCCTTATACATACTATATGCAGTGTAGATAGCTATGCCAACAAATTAGAGACAAAATACTGTGATAACATGCATTAAATTGTTAGTAATGGTATCTTCGAATGGCAGAACTTGGTCTCACTTTTATGTGTCAATGTTGAGAATATTTTTGTTGTTTTTTTAATCGTTTTATTAGGGGCTCATACAACTCCTATCACAATCCATACATACATCAGTTGTGTAAAGCACATTTGTACATTCATTGCCCTCATCATTCTCAAAACATTTGCTCTCCACTTAAGCCCCTGGCATCAGCTCCTCATTTTTCCCCTCCCTCCTTGCTCCCCCCTCCCTCATGAACCCTTGATAATTTATAAATTATTATTTTGTCATATCTTGCCCTGTCCGACGTCTCCCTTCACCCACTTTTCTGTTGTCCGTCCCGCAGGGAGGAAGTCACATGTAGATCTTTGTAATCGGTTCCCCCTTTCCAACCCACCCTCCCAGTATCGCCACTCACACCACTGGTCCTGAGAGGATCATGTGCCCTGGATTCCCTGTGTTTCCAGTTCCTATCTGTACCAGTGTACATCTCTGGTCTAGCCAAACTTACAAGGTAGAATTCGGATCATGATGCGGAGGGGGGGTGGGGGGGGGGAGCATTTAGGAACTAGAGGAAAGTTGTCTTTTTCATCGTTGCTACATCGCACGCTGACTGGCTCTCCTCCCCAGTGTTGAGAATGTTTTATTTTAAGAAATGTCTTTGTTGTTTTGATCTTTACCTCCTCAGCTCAGCCTTCACTGTTGCCATACAAGCCTTCTGGATGTTCAAAGATGTACTACGTTCCACAGTTAGAAAAAATTCCTCAATTCCTAGAAGCCAAATCAGACACTACTCTTGAGAGTTCACACTCAGGTATGCAGAAAGTCTTCACAACTGTATTTGTTGAAATTTGACTCTGGAGTGACCCTTGACAGCTCAGTGTTTGACTGTTGGTGGGTGGCATGTGCTATAGATGTCTGTTAGGTCCAGTTAGTTTATCGTGCTGTTCAAGTCTATTTCCTTGCTAAGTTTCTGCCTAGTTGTTATATCCATCACTGAAAGTAGGCATTGAGGGCTCTCCATATTAATGGTGGTTGTGTAGTTCTAATTTATTCTACTGGTTTTAATAGGAAAAAATAGTTAACTCAAGAATATGTAGGCCCAAGTGCATATTTCTGTGATATGGTGCAGTAAACAGCACAGAGGGCCTCTGACCACCTCCAGCTTCTCCATTGCCCTGAGGCTGGGGTCAGACACGCCTCTTGCTCTATCCTCCTTGACCCTTCCTCCCACCGCATTCTGCCTCTGCTGTTCCTGTTCCAGGATCTGTTGTAAAGGCCACATAGAATTCACAGACAATACTCACAATTATGGGCTTCATAGGTTACCACCATCCTGATGCCAGAATTGGAGGAAGGCTCATTAACAGCCTGCAATATGAAGGTGACACAACCTTGCTTGCTGAAAGTGAGGAGGACTTGAAGCACTTGCTGATGAAGATCAAGGATTGCAGCCTTCAGTATGGATTATAAGTCAATGTAAAGACGTCCAACATCTGTGCAACTGGACCAATAGGTAACATCATGATAAGTGGGAAAATGATTGAAAGTTGTCAAGGATTTCATTTTGGTTGGATCAGTTAGTGCTCATGGAAGCAGCAGCCAGGAGAAGAAAAGACGCGTTTCAGGGGGTAAATCTGTATAAGAGCTCTTCAGAGTACTGAAAAGCAAAGATGTTACTTTAAGGACTAAAGTGCACCTGACCCCAGCCATGCTATCTTCCATTGCCTCATATGCATGTGAAAGTAGGACATTGAGTAAGGAAGACAAAAGAAATTGTGTGTTTGAATTACACTGCTGGTGAAGAATACTGAAAGTACCATGGCCTGCTCACAGGACCAGCAAATCTATCTTGGAAGAAGTAGAGCCAGAGTGCTCCTTAGAAGCAAGGGTGGTTAGACTTCAGTCTCACATGTATACTAGGGGGTACCCCCCCCCAAAAAAAATACAGAATTTTTTTAAGCTATGTATTTTAATTTTTTTTTTTTAACAAAACAACCTTATCACCTTCAAATTACTCTCCCATTATACTTAATACATTTGTCAAATCTGCTATTCCATTCTTGGAAACATTTTTCAAACTCATCCGTTTGGATGGCTGATAGCACCTCCCTCGTTTTTTTCTTCACCACTTCTACATCGTCAAATCGATAACCAGGTGCATCAGAGACTGTGGCACAGAGGCTCAGCAGCGACACTGAAACTGGGAGACCTTCTCCTCATCTGGCCTGAGACTGGAACTGTGGGACAGATTGACAGGTGGGCTGATGTCCTAACCCAAGGAGGCAAATACCAAAGGATGATGTGACTGAGAGACTGTGGACCTGAGAGACACTTGGCTGCCACATGGCTGAGAGGCTGCGAACCAGAGAGAGAGACTTTGGCTTCAAGGTCACATAGGTAGGAAGTGGTAGCTTCA
>NW_022103906.1:75007718-75009794 GCF_000313985.2 Echinops telfairi | reverse complement strand
CTCACTGCAAATCATCTGTAAATTTGTCTTCAGGTCTTGAAAAGGTATGCGAAAAGTCCACTTTGATTAGACTGATGCTCATGAAGCTCTTATTACCATACACATGTATTAGGAACTCAGTGTAAGATTCGGATTAGAAAGGAAAAGACATTTTGTAGAAGCTAATTCTGTAGTTAACGACAAACCTTTTTATACCTAACTACGTTCTTTTGCCTCTTAGATATGGCATGAAACACAGATAAAGCCCACTCTTGAGTGGCTATGGGAATATTGAAATATATTTTAAAAGCAAATAGTGTATTTTAATGTTATTTGTTTTTTAGCACATATTTTTTCATCCTACGTTTAGCCTTTTGTATTGTTTCCAGGTTAATCTTTCTAAAACATAGTTGATTATATTATTCCTTTGTTAACTATGTAATGATCTTAGGATTTCATATCCTGCTTATGTTTGTCTCAAAACATCATTTAATACCTCTTCTTCAGTAACCTGTTCTGACCATAAATGTGTACTTTTCCTCCAACTTTCACTTTCCTATCTGCCTTTGCCAGGCTATAACCATGCCCCAATACCTGCCTGCCTGCCTGCCTCTCTCTATATCAGGAAACCTAAAATTTTCAATATATACTCCATTTTCTTCTTCCTTCAACACCTTCCTGAGTTGGAAATACTTTCCCTTGTGATGTTCCACATTATGTACTTTGTCTTGTGTCCTTTGCTTCCTCACCTCGTATTGTAATTTATTATGCTTATCATAACTTTAATTTGTGCTTTTTCCTTGTGATCCACTTATAAAACTCCCATGGTAGTGTCTTTTTTATAGAAATACTTTTATTTATTTATATATATATATATATAAAACATCTTGCAACTTTCCCCTCGACCCCCCTTCAACTACCTATGTGTTCACTGATTTTTTCCTTTGTCTCTGTAGGGTCCAATGATGCCATTGCTCCAGAGTTCCCGGCCCAGGTGCTCGGCACAAGGGATGATGACCTCTCAGACACCATTAGCATTAAGCACAAAGAGGGGATCTACAGTAAGAGGGCAGTGGGGAACAAACCCTGTCTGAAGGACACTGCAGGTAACTGAATCAATTTTGTGTACGTATATTGCGGCATCCCCCCGCCCCCCATTCATCTCAAATTAAGTGGTTTGTTCTTTAACCTGTTCTTGATTTGCTATTTAAATATATCTCCTATGACGATAATTCAAAGGTATTGCTGTGAAATCATGGAAATCTTTATTAAAGAAAATATCAAAATGTGAAGCTATTGCTTCTCGACTCATCCTCCATCTAGGTCTGTACACTTCTGAAGGTGGTGTTTCCATCACACTGACCCTTCCCCCAAAGATTCTGCGCTCTTTGGTTTACACTACATTCATATGGCAATTCTCACATCCCCAAGGGACTCAAGTCACATTTCTTTTTAGTGTTCTTTGAAATTGGTGATCAAATAGGATTCTGAAGGGGCAAGGTCAGGGCTGTAGCATCATGCATGGGTGAGGTAAGGCTGCCCAACAATTCTAGGACAACACTAGCTGCCCTAGAAGAATGATGGCTACGTTGTCCTCATGGGGGAAAAAAGCCTTCCTTGCAAGTTTTCTGGCCTTTTTCTCACCCATGCAAACAGCTTCATAATAACCTTCATGACTTTCCTGTGTCCTTGAAGAAAATCTTTCAAGATTACCCCTTGGGAACCCCCTGGAACCCTAAAAGCAGTCTCCATAACTTTTGAGTTGACCTTTGCCTGTAATGTAACTGGCTTTGCAGATCCCCTTGGAAGTCATTGTTTTTGATTGGATCATTTTATATATATATATATATAAATGGCACATATTTTTTCATATATACAAATCATTGCAGCTCGTATAACAATCCATACATCAATTGTGTCAAGCACATTTGTACATATGTTGCCGTCATTTTCAAAACATTTTCTTTCTACTTGAGCCCTTGTGGATCATCTTTTTTAAAGTCAGCCAAGTAAGACTAAGACAAGTACTGAGAGAACTTGTCTGCATGTTTTGAAATCCTAGTAGTAATACTTTTTGACTTATCTTCTTATATGGGT
>NW_022103906.1:75005340-75006961 GCF_000313985.2 Echinops telfairi | reverse complement strand
GTAGAGTGTTGTTTCGTTGACTGTGTGTACTGCTGCTGTGCACACACAAAAAGGTGGGAGTCTCCCCAGTTCATCAGCTTACCATAACTGTTGCCGCTTTTACATAGCAGGGCCTAGGAGATGCTTCTTTCCTAACAAACACGTTTGCCTTTCCTTTTGTTTGTTTTTTAACTTGATGATTGTGTTTATTATCTTTTCTATCTCTGTGTGATCAAATGATGTCGCAGTTCAAGTGTGCATCACTGTGGATGAGAACCTGAGAGAAAAGATCTGCAGTCAAAGGACAGTGACTAAACTTGCCCCTCCTGAGGAGAAGGAATCCTTACCGAAGTACAGTACAGGTAAATAAACTGGGCTGGATATGTTTTTCTTCTGGTCCTCTCAAGTGTGGTTCTCTTTTTACAACATAAACAAATACATTCATGGTTCCCCTTTTGCTGTCTTTAGCCCTCTTCATTTGTGAAATAGTTAATTATTTTTAGCTGTAATTTTTGGTATACATTATCAGATAAAATTGACATTTGAAAAACCCTTTAAGACATTCTTAATGACCGGTATGAATAACAGGAACAGGAAAATAAAGAGAGACCAAAGGTTTTTAGTGGTTACCAGCAACACGAGGGAAAGAGGGGTTATCGTTTACAGGGAAGTGAGTGTTGGTTTTATGATGAAGAGAAAATCGTGTGAAGGGTAGGGCTGTAGACCTGATGTATATAATTGCTGTCAGTCTGCTGTACACCTATACAAAGTTGCATGCTGGATACATTGTAACAACAAAGCTGCTGAGGCTGTTTGTGTACAACCAAACACCTGAGGAGATTTGGTTCTTTGCTTTGGATGTTTAGTGTCATGGTTTCATGGGACATCTCAGTTAATGGTCCTAATACCTGGCTTAGTGCTTCTATTCTGCTTCCTGGGTTTGTTGTCTGGTGACTGGGGTCTTAAAAGTGTTCAAGGGGGTATGCAAGACACAATCATTGCTTTGTATCCACCTGGAGCAACCGAAAAAGAAGAGGAAATAGGATGGGTGGCTAATTACTTTCCTGAACTGGAAAAACTGGATGGTGCTCAGCCACAATTTCTCAACATTTTGGTCAAAGATTCTATAGGAGAATCCTGATCAAAAGGAGGGGATACAGAATGGAATTTCAAATTTTCCTGGACTCCAGATTTTCTGGAGACATCAAGGCTAGATAAATTCCTGAAACTATTGCCCTGAGATAATCTTTAAATCTCAAAACCAGAATTATCCCTTGAAGTCTTCTTAAGACCATACAGTAATTTAACTCATAAAAAAAGTCTGCCTTTCAAGGTCTCACTGTATGGGACCAAATTGACCACATCGACTTGGAAAATGACTTATGGAAGTTAGTGTATGCGAATGGAAAAGGAACAACTGGGGCAGGGGCAAAGAGTATGAGAAAGGGTTGCCCAAATGGAAGGAGGTAAACAGTGTCCTGAGTTGCCTATGCAGAAATTGTTCAATTAGTGTACGTTCTGCTGTGTATATTCGCAATAGCACAAAAGTAAAATAAAATATTTTAAAATGCCTGCACTAATACATTTACATGAGGATTAATTTTGGCTCTCAGAGATGAAAATAAAAACAAAATAACTGGCT
>NW_022103906.1:75002458-75004447 GCF_000313985.2 Echinops telfairi | reverse complement strand
TCTCTTAGATCCTCAGTTGCTTTCCTAATTTTATTCTTTCATTATAGAGTAGCTTCCTCTAATTTTAGTGCTTCTATCTGTGTCTGTGTCCCTCTCACTCTCATCTCTCTGGTATTAGTCTTACGTAGTCATTTTCCCAAAAACTTTTTGAAACTCCCTCATGTTGCATCTATTTCTGTACTGTATATGTGTTTGACTCCCAATTTGGATCAACAAATTTTCTAAACACATTTCTGATTGAGCTTTCTTTTTTTTGGTCTCAGCCTCAGTAACATAGCCAGTGTTTTAAAGGTGTTTTAGAATGTCCTATCTATATACTATACTAACTTCCTTCTGTAGGTTACAGTGCTGAAAACCTCCCAGACACATAGGCTGGGCAGGAGAAAGGAAATCTTTACAGATAGCTACTGAAGGTAATGGGGGACTCTGTGTGTGTGTGTGTGTGTGTGTGTGTGTGTCCCCATTTCTTTCTGATGAAAATGTGGCCTTAGCAATTAAGCACAAACTCACTCCTTTGGGGTTGTTTTTTTTTTTTTAACTTTTGGAACAAATTACATAATTGTTCTGCTTTGAGTGGATTTATATATTGATTTGTAAAGCATTTCTTACTCCTGGAAAAGGATTCTCATTGTAGAAACTTATTACCAATAAATATCTAAGGCTGATAAGATCAGTAGTGAAGCTTCATGTGGGTACTGAAATAGGAGCCAACCTGAAGCCTAAAGGCATCTCCAAAATTAAAGAACTGGAGGCGAGGAAAACAAAACAAGCATTGATTAAAAGTCTTTATTTTTGGAAAGGGGACCTACAGGGATATATTCAAACTAGAGGGCTATCAAAGGAAGCTGAGTGAAAGTGAATTAGGATAGCTATGTAGGAGGTTAGAGCCACCGCTTACCCTGACTGGGGAGGGAACGGGCCTAGAGAGTAATGACAGAGGAGGCAGGGAGCAGGAGAGAACTTGAATGGGGTGCGAAAAGGAGAGAGGGCAGGGATGGCGCAGAAAAAAGAAGAGACAGGTAAGGTGGGGAAACCAGATTCGGAGAGCCACGCCACGGAAAAACTGGGTGGGTGGCAAGGGATAGAGCCTGAGGGCAAGAAGAGTCAGCGCCAGATGAAGAACCCCCGCCCCCCTTGCTTATATCCTTCAGGACAGAAATTAATCATTGGATCTGTAAAAGGACTGGGCATTCTCCTGATTGAGAAGTTTGAATGTAGCCTTTTACGGGCACAGGAATTATCTGGTGCAAGGGAAGGTGGCAGAGGGGCAGCAGGTGAAAGAAGCTTGTAAATGACTGAGGCTGCTCTTTGCCCAGCTGGACCTATTATTCCTGCCTTTTAATAACCGGGAATAGGGCCAGAGGTAATTACTTCTTGCTGGACAAGGGCGGCAGGATCTGGTGAGCGTTGTAGAGGGGGTGCAGCCGTAAACAGAGCTGTTGAGGGTATATTATCTTAGATGCCTTCGCTTTCTGTGGAAACAGCATGTGGTCATAAGAACGAGAATGATGACCAAAAGCAAGACAGTTAGGCTAGAATCTCCACTAGGCAAAATGCTTTGAACCCATACCCGAGGTCAAGTCCCTGTTTAAACCATGTAATTGTTTAACCACATCAGAGCTAGGGGATGACTAACCCGTCCTTAAAGGTACAGTATTGGATTTTTCCTTTTTCAGCTGAATTACATATAAAGAAAAATTTCCCTTAAATCCCTGCAAGTGACTTTTGATTAAAGCCCATTCATGTAAGGTTAAATTATATTGGATAAGGAGTTGCACAGAAATCAGTTATATTCCAATCACCTTTGAACATTAATTGATGTTACAAGTCCATGTTTTGATCTCTTAGCCACTGAATAGTTTGTTGCAATCCAGCAACATTTCCTTCTAATTTGTCGTCTGTCTTTGCTTGTGTGGCCCATAGCTCGTGTGAGTCTGCTTGGCATTTTTGCATGAAATATTTCAGTTTTGATAGATTGCCGCAGTGCTG
>NW_022103906.1:74993954-75001799 GCF_000313985.2 Echinops telfairi | reverse complement strand
AGGTCCCCAGTCAGTGATTGTGACAGTGCCATTTCTTAACACTTTTCCATGTGGCCCCTGACATTTGAGTGTAGTGGCTTTGAAATACCTGGAATTCATGATTTTACAGGATTCCGTATCGCCCCTGCCTTCCATAGTTGTGAAGTTTCCATATTCTGTAAGTGCAGCCCCTCCTATCATGTAGAAGCCATAATCAGTGTGGTTTAAACTTTCACCAGCTGGTCCAAGCTCGTGGTTTAACAGTTACACAGCCAGGGCTGGCACCGAGGCATAAAGGTAACACTTCAAAGCCTAGGGTAAAATTTAATTCCCTGCCTTCTTCGTCGGAATGCATGGCTGCCCCATTTTCCCCAGGGCTTGGGGAAATGTAAACTCCTCTTTCTTTTCATTTTACTCAATGCATGGTTGCACTCTCCTAGCAGCAAAACAGACCAGGCCCGAAACACAGAATTCTACGTTACAGCTGATATAACATGCAGCTTTGCCTGTTTGGCACATTATCTCAACCAAGGCAGGGGATTCTGGAGGAAGTTAAACCACTCATTAACGTAGGGAATTGATTAGGATGTCTAAGTGAAGGTAAAAAATCTTGAGTTCCTTTATTGAGAGGAGGGATAGTAAAAAAAGTCTAAGATTGTATAATGAATAGTAATAGGCAGGATAGTGAAGAACAGAGTAGTAGTGGGAGCAATAGGATGGACAAGTAAGGCGGTGGAGTTAATGACTTCAAGATCCTGAACAAGCCTGTAGCTGCCATTAGGCTTAATAACCAGCACAGTAGGTCTGTTGTAGGGAGAGTGGCTGGGCCTTAACCAGGCCTGCTTTGAGTAGTTTTGAGATGATAGGTTTAAGGCCCTTTAAGTGTCAGAGAGCGATAGGATATTTGGGGTACATTAGGAAACTTCTAGGGGTCTTTTAACCTGATGTAAACAGGCTAGTGATGCCTAGCAATTGAGAGGTTGGTAGGTTAACCAGAGCAAGTGGTAAAGGAAGGGAATTGCTGGGGGGTCCTGGGACACTAGAGTTATTTTGTGGGGAAGTGGAGGCAGGCAGAGTATCTGGTACAGCTTGCAACAAGTTTGGAACCTGGGAAGCTTCTGGTAAATGCAAAGTTACCACTATTTTGACTTTAGTAAGAATAATATCTCTGCTCAGTAAGGGGCTGAGACATTTAGGAATGACTAGAAACTGGTATGAGAATTGTACATTATAAAGACTGTAAAAGTAGTTGTGTAATGCAAGGATGTGAAATGATAACAGACCCTACAATAATGGTGTGTGCTATAAAGAAGTTTGTCTGAGTGTTCAGGTAGTATAGAATAAGTGCTCGCCCTGCCCTGCCCCGCCCCGCCCCCCAACCCTCTGTGTCTAAAAGGAAAGAAATAGGCTTACCTGAGATGATGATCGTTACTCTGGGCTCGAGATGGGTGATCTCCGTGGGGGTCGTCAATCTAGGGCGCCATCATTTCTCCATCACCAAGCCTAGCAGCCCTGACAACGAGTCATCGATTCATCGAGCAGTTTTCTCCAAAGGTCTTATGGGATAGACTGTCTTAACCACACTCTGTTAGATAGGGCAGTCAGTTCCCCAGTGACTTTTTTGCTTGCAACGTGGGCAAGGCTTTGGTGGGGGGAGAGGATGGGGACATTTTTGTGCCCAATATCCTACTTGGGGACATTTAAAGTAGGGTCTGGGTGGGTCACTGTTTGTGGCCCTGTGTTAACTGGCTTGGATTCACCCATTCTACCCTGAAGGCATTAACCAGCATCTGATATTTGGGTTTTCTCTCTGTAATTTGTCTATATTTTCTTGTTCTTCCCTATTATTGAAAACTTTAAAAGCTGTATTGAGAAGACCTATAACAAAAGACTGACAAAGACCATGGGAACCCCAATACAAGACTTTGTAATTTACAGTTTAAAAAGAGCCAAGGTTAAACTCTGTGTTTTTCCATGCCCCCCTTTATCTGACATTAAAAAAAGAGGGAGAGAGCACAAGCCATTAGTACCAAGCTTTTCCTCCGAGGGGAAGGTCCAACATACCCAGAGAAGGAAGGAAAGGAGTCAAGGAGCTGATCTTTTTTTTTTTTTAAATCATTTTATTAGGGGCTCATACAACTCATCACAATCCGTACATACATCATTTGTATCCAGCACATTAGTACATATGTTGACTTCATCATTCTCACAACACCCGCTTTCCACCCAAGCCCTTGGTGTCAGCTCATTTTTCCCCACTCCCCCCTCCCCCTTGATAATTTATAAGGAGCTGATCTTTTTAAAAGTACAATCATCTACATCTGCTCACATCGAGGATGGATACGCTGGAAACCAGGACATCACGACTGCGATGGCCAGGTGTGGAAAATTAAGAAGCTGGATGAAAATGTAAAAGGGCCAGTTCTCTCCACTCATAGCCACGGAGTTTGGAAGGCCAACTCTAGTAAGGGAAGGCTCTCACCGTCTGAGACAGAGAAATAGAATCTAATACGCATTCTCCAGACAGAAAGAGTCTTTAAGGTGTTAATGTAAAGTTGCCTTTTGCAGGCACCCAGCTCTTCTCTTAGCTACCTGGCTGTAAATACCCTTCTCTAAAAACAGACAAAACCCCGTTAGTTCTTTTTTTTTAATGCTTTTATTGGGGGCTCTTACAGATCCCATCACAATCCATACATTCATCCATTGTGTCAAGCACATTTGTACATATGTTGCCATTATCATTTTCATAGCATTTTTCTTTCTACGTGAGCCCTTGATATCAGCTCCTCATTTTTTCCTTCCATCCCCCACCCTCCATCCCTCATGAATCCTTGATAAATTATAAATTATTTTTTATAATAATAATAACTCCTTTAGTTCTTATCATGCTGGGAGTCAGCTTTTC
This sequence comes from Echinops telfairi, assembly GCF_000313985.2. NCBI lineage: Eukaryota > Metazoa > Chordata > Mammalia > Afrosoricida > Tenrecidae > Echinops > Echinops telfairi. The sequence goes on along the minus strand of NW_022103906.1, from coordinate 74,998,915 downwards.
CTTTGTATCTTAGCTGCCCGGTACTTTAGAAGTGTCCACCCTTTTCCTGTTAGTTAAGAGGAAGGCAGATGCATTTCATTCTCCAGGAACCAGCTCTTCACATATAACTTCTCTATGTTGATAAGTTACTTCCTACGTACACTTGGTGTTTCACAGACAATGTTGAGAATATGCTTATCTCTATAGCATCCACTGCTCTTGAGTATTCTAGCATGATTTGTCACCATTTTGACACCATTTGTTTCTTGTTCACCAGACACTTCCTTAGAGATGTTCCCACAAAGGAGTCAGGATATCTCAGATTCATACTTTGCCCAATCTATTGCATATGTGCCGGATGGAGGCTTGCACACCTCGCTACTATGTATACTGTTTAATAAATTGGACCTCTCTCTCTCCTGCATGCTCCATTGTCTTTCCTTTTCTTCCATAAGCCACTCCTACTCCAGACGGCAGAAGAAAGTCCTCACACCAACCACTCTATGAGAACTGAGAGGAGGAGAAGGTGAAAAGAGAGATTTGAGGGATAGGAGAATGAGTTGAAAGTAAAAACTGTACCAGTCCAGAGAAAAGCAACTGGAAAAAAAGTAGTGGAATTGGAGTTTTGTTTTATAAGCTGTTATTTCCTTTAGCCTTTGTTCCATATTTAAAGAACTAACTGTGGACAGTATTTTGAAAGGGAATGTAAACATGTTAGAGTTCCAATAATCTTTCATTTTTCTTTTTTTTTTCTTTCTCCTTTCCAGAATCCAGATGTCATTCGGAATTGGAAAATACTACCCATTCTGTCTTCAGGTCAGCTCAGTTCTACTTCCATCATCCAGTGCACCTACCAAGTGATCAGGACTTTTGCCATGAATCCTTGGAAAGGGGTGTTTTCATGAGCCAAGACTCTTGTCTTTCTCCGCCATACCAAAGTGTGGACAAGACTAAGATGGATTTTACCAGGATAGAGAGCCTCCGTATCAATGTGAACTTGGGGAACAAAGAAGGGGTGAATGCACCTAAAAGTCAAGCTAGAGATCCTCTCAAATGTAACAGACAAAGTACTGATCTAAAACGAGACCATAAGGTCACCCCTGAACCAACAGCTCAGGACACACCGACCTTGAATGAACTCTGGACCCAGTACCAGGAGAGACAGAAGCACCAGAAACCCTCTGCGTTATGTGACAGTAAAGAACTCTCCCTGGTGGAGCGTCTTGATCGACTGGCTCGGATTCTTCAGAATCCCATCGCACATTCTCTGCAGGCCTCAGACACAGGGCATGAGGAGCGCAGAGAGGAGCGGGCCACGAAGGGGTGGTACAGCAGACCGCAACAGCAGAACAGCAAGCTTCCGAAAAAGAAGCGGTGTAAAGGCGTAGACAGATGCCACCGGAATGTGGACGCGCCGGGAAAAGGCAGCGTCCTGTGTACTCATCAAGCGGAGAGGCCCAATCAGATCAAATTTGAGCATGTGAAATTTAATAAGTACATCCTGAGAAAACAGCCAGGTTGTAATTGTAGAAGTAACACTTCTTCAGAGTCTCGGCCCTCCGAGGAGAGTGAGCTGCTCACCGACACTGCCACCAACATCTTCTCCACCACCACGTCTCCTGTGGAATCGGAGTATCTGACCCAGACAGACAAGGAGGTGGCCGTGCACGAGAGGAGCAGCTCCATTTCCACCATCGACACCGCCCGACTGATTCAAGCGTTTGGCCATGAAAGAGTGTGTGTGTCGCCCCGGCGGATTAAACTATATAGCAGCATCACCAACCAGCAGAAGCGGTGCCTTGAGAAGCGGTGCAAGCCGAGCCCGAAAGCCGTGGCCCTGGGTCACTTTCACGTGGCTGCTGAACACACCGGGCGGAGGAACATCCAGGTACATGGCTACAATTTCCATCTGACACTGGGACCGCCTTTTTCATGGACTTTCTAAGTTAAGCATTGCACACAGGTGGAAAAAAAAAAAAGCCGATTGCCCTTTCCTCACTATAACCTTTCCTACCACCTGGAAAAGAGTGAGAAAGTGTAGCACAGCGCTCTTGTGAGTTGTCATTCTTTTCATCACCACCCGGTTTTGAATTGCCGTGGGTTGAGGGCCTTGGCTGCTCGCTGCCTCAGGATCTGCACAGGATCGCTCTGGCACCGGGCAGCTGCAAGTGTAGAGTGACCTCCATCCGCACTGGTGGTCACTCCTTTTCCCCGTTAATCACTCCTCCCTAGCTTGAAGCACTTTCAAACGCACACACAGATACAAATGATACCGTGAGATTTCTTTTTTAAGTAGATGAAGAATTGGGAAAATTAAAATGAAGCCAAGAGTGAGCTACAACTTGATTAAAAAACTTTTAAGTGAAGAATGGTGAGCGATGGGGAAACCAATTGAAGCCAAAGGGAAGAGAAGTACACCCACAAATGTGGCCTTGCGTTCTCGTGTTCCTGGAGTGCTGTGATCAGTTCACTGGGGGCTAGTGGTTGGAGCTCCTCGGGAGAGAGACCTGGCAGTCTGCCCTGGGGGGGAGGACAGCCTCTTCCGTCCTGCAGCATGAGGTTGCCGCAAGTCAAAATGCACTCAGCAAGACCGCACAAAAAATGTAAAAACGTTCCAAAACCAAAACACCAAACTCACTGCCATCCGGACTCATAGTGGCCCCCTGTGGGTTTCCAAGCCTGTACCTGTTTATGGGAGTAGAAAGCCCAGTCTTTCTCCCAAGGAGCTGCTCCTGGTGGTTTTGAACTGCCAACCATGGGGATTGCAACCCAGTGTGTAACCACGACGCCAAAGCACTCCAGATATTTCTGGTATTAAAACCTCAGAGATCTATCTTAAAGCAGGCACTGAAGTGTCACAGAGCCCTCAACAGCCTTAACATAGATTCAGCACCAGCCCCCGTGAGGGTAGTTCGGCATTCCTTGGGCTCAGGATTTCAGGAAAGGCAGTTAGGGGAGGCCGGCCACAAATACAGACAGTTACCTTAAACCAACAATAAAATTTGAAGTGCTTACACAGATCTTCTTCAAAGAACGATGCTTGCCAAGGAAAATGGAAAGAAAAATGTTAGAATTTCATTTTTCTCAGCCTTTCAGAATTTATATTTCCGTGTCTGTTTTATAATATATGGGTGCAATAGTTACATAATTTATAAATAAATAACTATTTTGGCAATTTGTGCTCAAAATGTTTTGTCAGCCCGATTGCAGAGTCCAAAATATTTGGAGGTGACCAATTTAGAGGAAAGGAGTGAGATGTTTAAACAATTTTACATGAAGTATTATTTCCCATAGTAAAGCTTAACATTGGCAAAAGCCTAGAACGCATTGGGGGTAGGGCTCATGCCTTATTTTGAAATTGAGGGTCCTGACTGAGACAAACGCTAAATAGAAGATCACTTCACCTCTATCAACAGTTGACCCAGAACACATACAAGTTTAGGGTCGGGATTTTCTTCTGAAAGCTGAAGGTTCAAGGTTTGGCCACTATTCGTCTGTCTCTAGAAAGACTTGAAACACAGCCATAGACATCTGGGGAAAGCACCTAAATAGCATCTAACTTTCCGCCTTAAACTTCCTGGTGAATTCAGCAGTATAAATCAGGTGCACTTGATGCACTCAGTTGCTATTTTAGGAGAATTAGTGAGAAAACAGTTAAACTTAGTGTCTTCCTAGTCTAATGATCTTGGAAGACCGTTGAACCCTAGCCCTTCTTTAGTTAATAACTGGGTAGCAGAATCAGTTGTCTCCAAAGGCCCCTGCTAGCTCCTGATGATGGAATCAGGACAATCACATAGGAAACTCTTGGTGCGTACACTCTCTATCTGGGGATGGGAATAGGGTGGTTAGATGGGTGTGTGGAGGTGCATGTGAGCTTCCCTTTGAAAGATCAAGTGGTTGGGACAAAAACAAAGCCGCAAACAACACTTTCTGGTTTTTTTCAGTGGACATACTGAATTTATTGGGAAACACTACTAAGTTGATCGGTAGTATTAAAACATAGTGTCCAGGGACTACTCTGCACTCCTATCTAATGTGCTCTTTTTAAATATGAAAATGACCTTGACAGTCATCTTGCAGGAATATTTGGAAGTGATGTACTTCTAAGCACAAGACCATTTAACCTACAACAAAGGTGTCCAGGAGGTTTTCCTTAAGAAGTAGTAAGTACAGAGGACCATGGAGATAAGCTTACAGAACTGATTAAAAAAAGTCTAGTAAAAGCTGAATAAAGTGTTTTAAATGGCATAGGTAACCAATTACCTTTGGTGAGAAGAGGGTCTCGACGCCAAGAACTGATAGAATTTATTTTTAAGAACTTTGGGGGTTCAAGACCCAGAGTATGTAAATATTGAATTGATACGGGAAACAAAGTTGTCTTAGTCACGCACACATTTAGTGAGTGCTTCCTCTGTGCACAGCACTGCGGTGTGCTAAGCAGATAGAGAACATGTTAAGGGTGTCCGCTCAGGAAACTCATAGTTTCATTGGGGAAACAAATTCCTTGAGCCACAGGTTCTCATAAAGGTGTCAACGAAATACTGTGGGAATCCAGGTGAAGAGACTGGTCGGTTCTTTTCAATAAGTTGGAAATTGAGAATTCATAAGTGGTTATATTTGGATGTAGATAGAAAGCAGGAACTTTGGGAAATGTGGAAGATTGACAATCTACAACCGTCCTATGCTTTTGTTTTTTTGTATTTTTTGAGATGTATGTAGAGTTCTATTTCCTAATTCTAAAATGAATTACACACCTTGTGAAATACTGATTTTGGACATGTTTTAAAGTAGCAAGGTAAGCCTTCATGATTAGTGATCATGCAAATTTAGCACCTACATCAGGATACTTGAGAGTGGAAAGACCTGTAATGAAAAGTTAGGGCAGACACTGAGCCAAAGCACTGGGGGAGTACAGTGGAACAGCAGGGAGGGGAGCAGCAAGACCCCCAGGGAAGGATGAGGGTGGACTTTGGGGACAGGGC
>NW_022103906.1:74974221-74991887 GCF_000313985.2 Echinops telfairi | reverse complement strand
TGCCATGTGCTTTTTCAATGTATCAAGATGATTAATATGGTATATTATATTGACCGTTAACGCCTTTATTGCTGTTTCTGCACTTCTCCTCCCTAGTTTTATGAGCCTTTTTTTTTTTTTTGAGTCTTTTTATCATAAAAGGGTTTTGGATTTTGCCATGTGCTTTTTCAATGTATCAAGATGATTAATATGGTATATTATATTGACCGTTAACTTCTATATTGAACCAACCATGCATTCTTGAGGTAAATCTCGCCTAACAGTAATGTGTATTTTCATATGCTGCTGAATTTGTGTACTAATATATGCTGAAGACTGTGGTAAATATATTCACGCGGGATCTTGGTCTGTCACTGGTTTTGCCCTCAGTACGGCCTCGTAGAATGAATTGGGAGTTGATCTTTGCTCATATTAGTTGTTTTTTTTAAGAGCTTGCAAAGGCTTAATTGATTCTTCTTTAGATGTTTAGTATAATATAATTTACCAGTGAAGAAGCATAGGACTTTTCTTTATGGGGTGAATTGTATTACTAACACAGTCTCTTTTCTTGGTATTGGTATATTCTGATTTCTTACATATGAGTGATAGTTGTGTCTTTTTAGATACTTGGTAATTTTATCTAGGTTTTATCATAAGGATAATGCACAGCGAAACAGACACCCACACACGTTTCTACACTTAGCATTCTATACTGACCGTGAATTACGTTCTTCAAGTTGTGTGGCCGTGTCATCCTCCTTTCCTGAGCTGTTTCTCCTTCACTAACATAAACTCAATGCCCCTCAGGTCTCTCTCTCACGTGCAGGTGGCTATGATCAGTTTGATCCCGTGTGAATAGTTTTAAAGGAGCACTGTGCTCAAGGCTCAGCTACACTGGATTGATTTTATGAAGACTTGAAGGGGGTGCTCTTTTTCTGTCAAAGGCTGCAAGACGTTCTCAGGGCCATCGTTTCATTCAACCCTCATGGCTCTAGAAAGTGTGAAGTCTATGAGAACTTGAAGTTCTGTTCTGCATTTCCCCTTTTTAAAAAAAAATGTGGCATCCGTAATGGTGGCCAGCAATACCCAGTGAGGGGTTCTTGTGAAGTGCAGAAGAGTCAGCTGGACCCTCTGCCCAGGAGAGCAGCACCCGCCTGCACCGTCCTCACAGCTGCCAGTCAGTCCGTGTCCTTGAAGTTCTTCCTCTTTTCGATGCCCCCGTTTTTACCAAGCCTCAGATCCTGTTCCTGGGGGTAGGCCCTCATGACAAAGTAAGGGGGGTGAAGCCTTGCCATCCTGGCTTCTAAGGGGCATTTTGACCAGGTGTCAGGTGTGTTTGTCGTTCTGGCCGTCCTCTGAGTGCTCTCCGCCAGCACCGAACGCAGAGGCACCCGTCGTCCTGTGACCCTGCTACCTCCTTGCCCAGCTTTCTCATGCTTATAAGCGATTGAGAATGCTGTGGCATTCTTCGGGCCCTCAAAGTGGCGCCATTGTTCTTTAGCACTTTAAAGAGGTCCTGTTCAACAATACAGGAAGTTATTGAGTGTTGATCATCAGGATCCAAGTACAATGAAAATACGGCATAATTACTATCCAGTTGGCATTCCGACCTGCAGCGTGTGACAATCTGTACATCTCCATCAGCGGTTTTTTTTTTTAATTTTTGCCTGGAGATTAGAACTATAAGTTCCTAGACAAAGGGAAGGTAAGAATTTTTAAAAATCAGACACTACTTTTCTTGAGCATCTACCCTATGCCCCACTTCACAATTTCCAAAGGAGAAGAGAAAGTCCTTTAGCGACATCCAGAATTGCTACATGCTTTCAATCAGATTGTTTCTCATATGTCTAAATGCAATCATTTAGATATGACGTAAGTACAATAAAAGTAAGCTGCCTGAATACATCTTTCTTGGCTCTGTCCACAATACACGAGGGTTTCAGAAAGCTCATGTAAAGAAAGTTCTATTGTCTTTCATTCCCATTTTCCACAAACATTTTGAAGTCCCCCCACCTCCGTACAGTAAAGTTGAAACCTAAATATTATAGTTTTAACATGGGTAAGTCGGTACTGAGAGAGAAATATAAAGCTTTAAATTATATTTTTTGAACAAGGTTAATGGGAAAATAGCAAGCATTCTAATCTGGGGGGTGGGGAAACAAGCAGTCTTTTTCGTAATAAATATGGATGATATATAAATTAATAAATCCTTCCAAAAATTGGTCGGCATACTAAGATTTGGTTCTTTCTAAGGAGTAAGGACCTGGTCTAAGATTTAAGAGATCCCTAAGAGAAAGTCATCAACCCACTACCATTGCCTTGATTCTGACTCCTAGAGGATTTCCCTGTATAAGAGTTCCGAAGCTTTGTGAAGATAGGGCCAGAAAGCCTCCTTTTTCCCTACTTCTGCCCTTCTTGGAGAGTCTGTATCGAAGCCTGCTGATACTTTTATCTAAAGAGCCCCGTTGTTTTCTTTCCTCTTTTTGATTGGGTTTGAGAGATTTGTCTTCAGTTTTGTATTTCTATCTTCCATTGATTCTGTGTATACCGCTACCCCGCACCCCACTGGTGGGTGTGAGCGACCAGCCTTGCAGTTGGTTGGCAGTCTCATCTGCAGTCTCCCTGCCCTAATCATATGCCCTCCAGGAGAGTTGTAGACATTTTTGTTCCCACCAGCAAAGTTGCGTATGTGTTTCTCCATTGCCTTGCCGACTGTGGGTATTATCAATCTCTTTAGTATATCTTAATCTGATGTATGATAAAGTTCAGTGCTTTAAATTTCATACTTCTCAATATTAGGTTTCAGGGAATGGCATTTACCGTTCTTATTTTAGGAATTAACCTTTTCATATCCTTTGTCCCTTTTGGTCTGATGGCTTTTTTCTATTCTTTAGCATTGATTGTCTAGTTTTTACATCAACTTCTTTGTTTCATGCTAAAAAAGATCTTCCCAACTTCAAGATTATAAATGATAGTATCTTGTTTTTCTTTGAATACTTTTCTTTTAGGTAGAGATGGGTATAATATATTGAAAGATTTATTTTAAGTACGATGTATAATTTATTGCTGAATCATTGGCTAATTATAAACAGATTTTTAATAAGAAATGACCATAAATTGATTATTTTAAAGTAGGTTTTGTCTAGCTGGACTGTAACTGAAGGGACTTGATAAGAACTTTATCTGGGTCCTTTAAAGGGTGTTTTGTTGTTGGGTGCCGGTGAGTTGGTTCTGTATCATAGCCACCTTGTTTTTTAAAAATCATTTTAATAGGGGGGCTCATACAATTCTCATATAACAGTCCATACATACATCAATTGTATAAAGCACATTTGTACATTCGTTGCCCTCATCATTCTCAAAACATTTGCTCTCCACGTAAGCCCCTGGCATCAGCTCCTCATTTTCCCCCCTCCCTCCCCGCTTCCCTTTCTCTCATGAACCCTTGATAATTTATAAATTATTATTTTGTCATATCTTACACTGTCCGACGTATCCCTTCACCCACTTTTCTGGTGTCCATCCCACAGGGAGGAGGTTGTATGTAGATCCCTGTAATCGTTTCCCCCTCTATCCCACCATCCTTCCAACCTTCCGGTATCGCCACTCTCACCACTGGTCCTGAAGGGATCATCTGTCCTGGATTCCCTGTGTTTCCAGTTCCTATCTGTACCAGTGTACATCCTCCGGTTCAGCCAGATTTGTAATGAATTGGGATCATGATAGTGAGGAGGAGGAGGAAGCATTTAGTAACTAGAGGAAAGTTGTACTTTTCATCGTTGCTACACTGCTCCCTGACGGGCTCGTCTCCTCCCCGAGACCCTTCCAAAAGGGGATGTCCAGTTACCTACAGATGAGCTTTGGGTCCCCACTCTGTACTCCCCCTCATTCACAATGATATGACCTTTTGTTCTTTGATGCCTGATACCTCATCCCTTTAACACCTCATGATCACACAGGCTGGTGTGCTTCTTCCATGTGGGCTTTGTTGCTTCTCAGCTAGATGGCTACTTGTTTACCTTCAAGCTTTTAAGACCCCAGACGCTATACCTTTTGATAGCTGCATAACCACCTTTTTTTAACAATAGAACAAAACACTGCCCTGTCCTGGTACTGCACCAGCCTCATGGTTGTTCTATGTCATTGTTGCAGCCACCGTGTCCATCCCTCTCATGACAAGCATTTCTCTTTTGTGCTGCCCCTCGACTTTACCAAGCCGACTGGTCTGTCCTGACAACATCCGTGTGAGACAGTCTCACCGTCCTTGCCGCTACAAAGAGCATTCTTGGCTGTTCTTCCAAGACAGATTTGTTCTTTTGGCAGTCCGTGGTACCTTCACCAGCACCACAATTGAAATGCATGTGTTCTTCTTTAGACACCTTTATTCAGTGTCCAACTTTAACACGCATGTGAAGCAATTGAAAAGACCATGGCTTGAGTCAGGCGCACCTTAGTCCTCTAAGAAACCTTGCTCTTCAACACTTTAAAATAGAGGTTCCTATATTTATTTGGCCTACCACCTCCTTTTCAGAAAGGAAGAAAGAAAAAAAAAATTACTCAGCGCCCCACTAACAACTAAAACCTGCTGTTCTAGAGCCCATAATCCAGAATAGAGTGTAGATCTCTGCTTTTGCAGCCCTACCCTACCCAGATCATTCCAGCACCCAACCCCAGGGGGGTAGCATCACCCACTTTTTAATTTTAATCATTTTATTGGGGGGTTGTACAACTCATCACAATTCATACATCCATTGTGTCAAGCACATTTGTACATTTGTTGCCATCATCATTTTCAAAACATTTGCTTTCTACTTGAGCCCTTGGTATCAGCTTCTCGTTTTTTTTCCCCTCCCTCCCCGAGCCTCCCTCCCGGGAAAATACTTTTAAAACAACTGAAACAATTGTTGAAACTGAGGGAGTTGAGAAAGAAACTTGAGCTTGACTAAAATATGAAGAAAAGTAGTAATATTCAACATGAGATTAGATCAGAACATCTACATGATAACATCTGATAAGCATATATAGAGCTGAACCTCATTGACATTATTATTACTAGAATAATGATTTTAGAGTCGTCCATGTAAAGGTGATTATAAATCCCAGCTAAGGGGAAATTAAGAGAAGAAATTAGAAAGCTCACTCCCAGATCGTAATTTGTTGAGCCAGAAAGAAAAACTAGAATCCAAGTCAGCTGGTTGTACTCCCTCCCCCACCTCCCCGCCCCCTAAGACTTCATGATCATCCTCCAACCTGCTGCGGTTTGCTGTGTGTTAATTGAGGGCATTAACTGAGGGATTTGGTTTCTTCCTGTCTGACCCAGCCCTGCCATTTCCTAGGAAATGTTACCATCATTCCGGTAGTTTCTTGATCTCAAGTCTACAGCTGACCTGTGCTGCTGCTGGCTTTCAGCCGCCCACGCCCTCTTGACCATACTTCGAATTTTGGTGCCACCAAGAATTGTTCTGTCTTTTCATTCGTATCACAGTAGAATTTTCTGAGGCTCCATTATGCAGGCACTGTGCATTCTTAGTCTTCTGTGGAAGGATATGTGTGGTCTGGGGGTATGGTATTTAAAGTGTGGGACTTGCAGGAATTGTTAGCAGTTTTAGTTTTCTAAAGGTGAATAAGGGTTAACACTGGAATCCCCGCCTTTGTAAGCTCTAATTGTGTTTCTAGGAATTGATTAAAAGTCTAAATGTCCTTCGGACAGATACCTTGTGGTTGTGCCAGTCTACACTGGCTAGTACATGTTACTCTTGAATCTACAGTTGCCAGCTTCCTCTGGACACGTGTGAAGTCTTTTCACGAGTAAAGACTGTCTTTTAATAGGGGTGGACTATAATTTTGACTGAATATCTTATCAGTGTTTTATGTCTGGTGTGAAACTTAAGTGGTTTAACATGCATTCGTGTAAGCCCCTTACTCTGAAGGAAAGGTCTATCCCAGCGGTCATCTGATTGCCCGAGCTCTGCAGTAACTACCTTCCTCCGTGAAGGTGCCCACATCGGGCTTTAAGTGGAAATAGACCTCTTTTTCAATGTCCCATGTTTTTTTAAACTCAATTTCCATAAAACAAATAATAATACCGTAACTTTCTACATGAAACACTTTGATTTTAGACCTATTTGTTAGTGTCTTTGATCAAGAACTATGGGAATGAGTCTCACTTAGATTTCATAACTAAAAACCAAAAAGTGAAATGCTATTTCCTTGGTATCAAAAAAGACATCAGCATGTGAATGTGCTCTCATACTAGAAGAAATTGAAAACACGCAGGTCGCCAACATGTGTCTCCTTGCCGGACTGTGTGTGCTGCAGAGCTTGACCACACTTGTACTCACATCAGTCCTTAGGTGCAAATGCCAGGGCAGCGAACTTCATAGGGCACTCCCCGCCCAGGCCCTGAGGAGCGAGGAGCTCACTGGAGGATCTAGATGCCCAAGGTACCGGGGACTAAGGAAAGTGGAAACCTTTCTAGTTTACGGACAGCATCTGGAAGTGAACTTGGCAAAGAAAAGTGTCCTGATCCATGATAGGACTCAACACAAAAGGCCAGCTCTGAGCATTCCTCTTCTTGAAGCCAACACAACGTGACAGGGATTCCGGATTCTGCCCCTTTACACTCGCCTCCAGCCTGAGAGAGTAGTGCTGAGCCACCTGCACATCGGGAACCCATGCTTTTGTTGGGAAACACCTCTGGATTGTCTGTTGTTTGTTAAATAATGAAATGGATAGTGTTGGTCGTCTACCACTGCTCCTGTATCCCAGTAGTACCAAGTCAGGGGATGCAGAACCAAGGAGATCGATAACCTTTTTGCCTTCAAACCAGGCTTCATAGCCCGCATTGCTTTCCCCTTGCATACGTGAGTAAACACAGCTTGCTTCCGTCATTTAAAGCATCCCCTGCAGTGGTCTCTGGTATCAGCATACAACTGTACAACTATGACTTCAGTCGAACATTAAAACAAAAAGAAACCCGGTACTCGCTAACAGCTCCTTGACTTTCTCCTCCCACCTCTTCCCCAGTCCCTGTTCCACTGGCAAGAGGGTTGGCCTATTCCAAACAGTTCTTTTAAATGGAGTCACGTGATACCTGGTCTTTTGTGATTGTTCCTTTCATTTTCTGATTTCTAGATTTCTTCTCACTGTAGCACTCATCAGTAGTTCATTCTTTTTTTTTTAAATCATTTTTTTTATTGCCAAATACTACCCCCATTATACCACATTTGATTGATCATTCAGTAAAGTCCACTTGAGTGTGTTTACACGTTTTAGCCTACTCTGAACAAAGCCGCGGTGGTTGTTCAAATGTAGCGTATTGTTCTTGGGCCTATCCTAGGAATGGAATTAGTGGAATACAAAGTAACTCCCCTCCTAACTCTTTGTGTTTAAGGAGCTGCCAGACCTCCCCCCCCCCCCAGTGTGATTGCTCCATTCCCACCAGCAAGATGAGAGATTATTATTTTTTTAAGACGTAAGATTCTGCTTTCTCCATATCCTCCTCTAACTTCATTTAGCCATTTGAGAGGGCTGAGTAAATACAATTTAACAGTGACTTTTTAGTGTTAAGACGATTTTACATTTTTAAATACTTGTCACTTTATGGACAGAAATTGCTTAATCAAGAAGAGGAGTCTGAACTGGAAATCAGCTGTCTCCATCTAATCCAGTGTAAGCTGTGATCTTTCACGGCTGTCTCGGCTGGCCATATACTTTGGAAGGGTGGGAGACTCACACAGTCGGGGTTAGAAGGGACCGAAGGAGCTGTCTGGTCACACCCATACCCATCACACCAACACCTCGGCCACATCTGCACAGTGTGGCACACCAGCCCCTGTTTGAAAACTCCCGCTCACACCCCCGCTGCTCGTGTGGCAAGTCAGTCCAGTTGTCCACAGCACCAGTCATCAGTGTATTTCACTTTGAATGCCCCAAATCTGCCGGCATTAGAATTCCTAGCCCTGTTTGTACTCCATGTTGAAGGCACAGACAGTAAGTTTCATCTTTGGCCTCCAGTCTTCACTAGATGAACTGGTCTCTTAGGTCATAGTTGCCACACTTTCCTGATTTGGAAACCCTATCCTGGATTTCTTACATGTTAAGCATGCCCTTTGAAATCTCCATGTTGTATGTCAGGTGGTGATAAGCACACTGAAAAGCAGATTAATCACCTGTGTAGGTAGACGTGTCTATGGCATAACATTTTTTATTTTTGCTGCCCTCACCAGAATTGTTTATAGCCGTACTAACTCTCTTCCTTTTTGCTTTGTTCAATCATTAAAAAAAATGTTTTTATTGTGATGGGGATAAAAATGTACAGAGTAAATTGGATTTCCATTTCACAATTTAAACATTTGTACCATTCCTAGACGATAACATGCAAGTCCTTTTTCCAATGCCCTTGTCTATTCTTTTCTTTCTTGTCTATCCTCTCCCTGGTCAAATGCTGAGCTTCTGATCTTTTATGGTGAATATGTCTAAAAAGGCATTCCTCCCCGGGGTTATTGTTCACCTTACAGACCTGTCTATGTGGCTAAAAGTGAGCCAAGGGGGTGAGTTTAGTTCCAGGCCGGAGGGTGACTCAGGGTTTGCAGGAGGTTCTGCCTTGTTCCACATTTTTCTCCCACTCTGCCCTGTGATGATCCCTTTCAGAGTGAAGTGTTTATTCATGTACTCCGCCATTTATTAATTGGATGACTTGTCATTTTGCGGTTGAGGTATTAAAGTTTTGTATAAACTTTAGAGAGTAAGACCTGGTGAAGTCTTCTGAGCTTTCATTAAGACTTCCAGTACGATATTGAATAGCAGTGGTGATGAAAGGGCATTCTTGTCTGGTTTCCTTTCACAAAGGGAATGCTTTCAGCCTTTCTTCATTGAGAATAATATTGGCAGTTAGTTTTGTGTTTATGCCCTTAATTACCATATTTCTGTGGTAAAAGTAGGTGCCTCACCTGATATTCGGGTCAGCTTACACGCGAGTATCTACGGTATGTTGTGTTTCTATTCTGCTGAGCGTTTGTCAGGAAGGAGTGTTGTGTTTTGTCAGATGCCTTTTCTGTGTCGATTGTTGTGATCGTGTGGTCAATGTTGAACCATCCTTGCACATTTCCTATGAATTCCACTTGGTCATGATGTCTTGTTTATGTATTTATTTATTTTTCATGATGTCTTAATAATTGACAGGTTGTTGGGTACTGTTGGCTAGGACTTTGTGGATACTATTTGCATCTGTGTTCATGAGGGATATTCGTCTATTATCTTATTTTTTAGTGGTTTGTTTGCTTGACTTTGGATTTAAGATTGTGCTTGAATCATATAATGAATTTGGGAATGTTCTATTGTTTTCATTGTTTGAGAAGCGTTTTTGTTGTTAGGGGCCATCCGTTAGTTCCGACCCATAGCAACCCTGGGCACAAAAGAACAAAACACTGCCTGCTCCTCCGCCATCCTCACAATTGTTCCTGGGCCTGAGCCTTCTGTTGCAGTCACTGTGTGCACCCATCACCTTGAGGTCCTTCCTCTCCTTTCCTGCCCTTCCAGTTTACCAAGCAGGACGTCTTCTCCAGTGGCTGGTCCCTCCTAACGATATGTCCAAAGTATATAAGACGAAGTCTTGCCATACTTGCCTCTTAAGAGCACTCTGGTCCTGCTTCTTCCAAGACAGATCTGGTTTTCCTTCAAGCAGCCCAGGGCACTTTCATCGTTCTTCTTATTTAGTGTAGAAGATTAGAAATTGTGTGAGAGGATGTGCCACAGAAACTGCCTGGGCAAGGACTTACTTACATTGGGAGTCTGGTAATGATCTGCTCAACTTTTTGAGTGATGTGATGAGTCTGTTCAAAAATTTCTACCACAGATTGTACTAGCTTGGGTGAAGACTGTGTTTCTAGAAATGCATTGATTTCTTCTGGGTTTTCAAATGTTTGGAATGTAGTTCTTCATACTATTTTTCGTAATGCTTTTTAATTTCATTTGGTTCTATTGCGATGCTGCCCATTTCATTTCTCAAGTGTGTTATTTTCATCTTCTCCTCCTTTATTAGAATTGTCAGTGGTTTGTCGGGTTTAGTAATCGTTTCAAATGGGATTGACAACTTCTTTCCTTGTTGATTCTTTCTATTTCATTTATTTTTGCTCTAATCGTTATTTCCTGTTGGTTCTTTCTCCCCTTATTTGTTGGAGATGTTGGGTTACAGTGTTGATTATAATCATTTATTATATGTGCATTTATTGGTACACATTGTCCTCGGAGCACTGCTTTTGCTGCATCCCAGAGATTCGGAGATGTTGAGTTTCACTCATATGAGTCGGAGATTTTTTTTTTTTTAACAGAATAGGAGGCCATTTATATAAGGTTCTAAACTGGGTGAACTGAACGGTATATTGTCTAAGAATATATACAGCAGATCCTCTACAAACTAAAGGAAAGCTAGATCATCACCAACAGAGGAGTCAGGGCATTGGTTACTTCTGGGAGGAAGAGATGGTGACACCTCCGAAACTTCTGGTGGCACTCTGCTTTGTGGGGCGGAGGGGAGTGGTGTGCCCCAGGGTGATTTCACTTCACTGCTCCCAACACACTTCCTTAAATGCTTTTCAAAATTAAAGAAAATAGAAATATAATTGCTGCCAAAGCATTTATAGCCTATTAATTAGCATTTAATTAATTTACTCAGCAAATGCCCAGTTTTGTTTGCTTGTTTTGTTTTAACTTTTCATTGTGAATCAGGTAGAGATTTACAGAGCAGATCACCAGTCTGACATTCCACAATTCATACACATTTTGTTCCAACTCATATATTGCAATACCCTCAATGTACATTATTTATTCAAGAAACTTTAAAATTTCTTCTCTTACCCAGTTGTTCTCAAGAAGGGTATTATTAAATTTCCATGTATTTGACTCTTTTTTTCCCATTTTATTGGTTATTTTTTTATTAAATTTTTTATTGGCATATGTTTTATCTGTAATACAGTTGAATCATATTAATAAGAGTTGTATGGGCATCTCCACAATTGACTTTTTTCCCCAACAGAAATTTATATGTGGGTTTTTTTTCCCCAACAGTTTTATTGGCATTTAATTCACATATCATACATATAACTCAGACACATCAGGAAGAGTTGTAGTCTTCTGCACAGTTTTAGAACATTTTCTTTATCTTTGTTCTCATTGTTATTAGCTCCAAAATCAATTTGACAATTGCTTCTTTCTCCTACTCATCAGCTTCCCACCTCCCCCAGACCCCCTGCCATGCCCCCAAAGAGACCAGCAATGCAGTCACTGTCTCGATAGCCCTACCCATCCTAAGTCCCTTTTTCTTTAATCATTTTATTTGGGGCTCATACAACTCATCACAATCCATACATACATCAATCGTATAAAGCGCATTTGTACATTCATTACCCTCATCATTCTCAAAACATTTGCTCTCCACTTAAGCCTCTGGCATCAGCTCCTCATTTTCCCCTCCCTCCCCGCTCCCACCTTCCTCATGAACCCTTGATAATTTATAAATTATTTTGTATGTCTTTCCCTGTCCAATGTCTCCCTTCACCCACTTTTCTGTTGTCCGTCCCCCAGGGAGGAGGTTACATGTAGATCCTTGTAATTGGTTCCTCCTTTCCTACCCACCCTCTCTCTACCCTCCCAGGAGTTCTTTTTAAAAAAAAAATTTTTTTTTTACTTTATTGGAGGCTCCTACAGCTCTTATCACAATCCATACATATATCCATTTTGTCAAACACATCTTTACATATATTGTCATCATCTTTTTCAAAACATTTTCTTTCTACTTGAGCCCCCGGCATCAGCTCCTCATTTCCGCCCCCTCCTTCTCCCATCCTAGGTTCTTACACTGAAAAACATAGGAAACAAAATAATACAGAAACACAAAACAGAAAAGCACTTCTCTCTGCATGAGAGCAAGGCCATCCACAGCCCTGGTCATTGTCAAAGAGGAGTCACTGGAGGGTTAATCCCTGTGTCACCCTGCAAATGGGTTTTGGACCCCCACTGTCATCCATATTTAAGTTCTGATACCACTCCCTCCTTCGGTTTTGGACTTTATCGTTCACAATTCTTGGATCATGCAGGCTGGTGTTGCTTCTTCTGTGTGGGCCTAGTTAGCAACTCACTCACAAGGTTGCTTGTTCAAAGACAAGCCTTTCAGACCCCAGATGCTATTCATTCTAATAGCCAGTCACATCTAGTTTCTTCACACTTTGCTATCGCACCATATCTTCCATCATCTCTTCGTGAGAGTAAGCGGCAAGCAGGGCCACGTAATAAGAACTGTTTTCAGATTGTGGCTAGAATTAAGTGTGAACCCCAAAGCCATTCGTATATCTATGATTTATATGTGTCTCTGGTTCACCTTAGAGGCATAATTATCATTTTATGTTAGAGAACATTATTGATCATCCTGGGGTATAAGGTAATTCTGTTGATAGTATCATTAATTTAGCTGATGGTGTAGAATTTAAAATATTATTGAGTAAAGGATATTATACAATTGCAGGCCGGCTATGAACCGCAATATATGATTTGTTGACTTGTACAGATTAAACTCTGAAGTGACTGGGCACTTCACACAAACAGTGGGAGTTGGTGATAGAGCAAAACTTCTAATAATGTTCACTCACAATGGCAGAACCATGCCTGCCAGACTTACCCATGCCACAGTGAAGCAGGGAGAGCAGTACTGTAGTCAGTATGTGATAGTCTCCATTCACTGGGCACCCTCAAGGCGCGAGATCCACTCCAGAGTCCAGCAATCGCCAATTCTGTAAGCTCGGGATAGGTTCTATCTGGTTCTGAAACACTGAGGAGTTTCAGCCTTAAGACCACGGACTAAGGCGAGTTTGAGGTAAAGCCCAGTTCACTTAGTGGGATTTCCACATCAAGTCCTTCCAGTGTGGCCTCTCAAGGATGCTGTGTGCCTCAAAAGAACTCAGTCTAAGGTCCCAGCAGTCTATAGCACGTAGCCTGGGTCATCAAGGGCTGGACGGCTACTAGGTCAATAGTGTCCAATTAGGAACATGTACTGGGCTAGTCTCCCCTTGGGTTCTATGTTAAGTATTGTTGGTGCTTTTTCTCATTGGGAGGTTGCTCCACTTCCCTGTTTACCTATCAAAAGAATATCATCAGTTTCCCCAGGTCCTCTATGTCCTCCCTCCCCACATCCTGACTTGAATTTCTCATAAGGCTTACTTATCACTCATGTAGGAGTGTCTGTTGATTGGGCGTGACCTAAAAACACTATGTTGTTTTTCTCCCTCTCCCCACATCCCAAAAAGCCCCAGCTGAAGTGAGGTCCTCTGTTGGAGGGATTTTAAAGGTGTACATATAACAGGTGGACACAAAACAGGGCCTCTGCCTCGTTGCTCGGGAGATTTGTTATTGAATTGGAATTTTATAATGTGATCTGGAAAGATGCTTTGTAGCATTTCAATGTTTTTAAATTTAGGAAGCCTTGATTTCTGCCTGTTCCCGAGACTGTTCCATGGATGCTGGAACAGATATGTGTATATTGTACTATTGGGGGGTGGAGTGTTCTGCAGATGTCTAGAAGGTCAAGTTGGCCATTTATGTTGTTTAGCTCATCTGTAACTGTGTTGAGTCTCTGGTTGCGTAGTCCCTGGAGAATTATGCATTAATGTTTCCTACTGTTATCTAAGAAGCCTTGTTGGTTGGTTGGTTGGTTTGGGTTTTTGTTCATTTTTCTAATTCTTCTAATACATTAGTAGTAATAGATTTGCTTTCAATTTTACTAATTCTGTCTTCCATTGATTCAGTTACACTCCTTTATCCTCCCAAAATTATTTCTGAAATTTTAATATTAATCTAATGGGTTTCTATGGGATGGTTTTTTTGGGTGTTTTTTTTTAAAGATCTGGAGATCTTTATTTATTTGACTGGTCCACAGGTCCCTACAGGGCCTCTTTGGAGGCCACTTCCCCCTCCCCTTGTCCTCTGGCTGTGGCCGCCTCCCTCTTTTCCCATCGCTACTTCTACTTCAGCAGCCACCGCTTCCGCTCAAACTCCATCATGTGGCTCACATAGACTTGAGCAGTCGCATGAGGTGGTGGGGGCAATAGTCCCGCTGGTGCAGCATCAGCTGCGCGTCGTTCATCTGCTGCTGCGTGGCCACCATCTCGCTCTCCTTGCGCCAGGGAAGCCGTAGTCGGCCAGAAGGTGGGCATCAACAGGGGGTCAGGCTCCATTGACACATCGCCCAGGTACCGCAGGACCAGCTGGGCCCCTATGGTCACAGTCCCTGCAGTTCCCCCAGCAGCGTAGGTCACCTTGCTCCAACCCGGAAGCACTCATCCTCCCTCTTTGGGCTGTTTTTGTATGATATGTAACTTAATACTTATTTTGTCAGTTCTTGTAGTATTTTCCCGAATTCCTCTAGAGTTTGGTCTGCATTTTCCCTGATTTTGTCCAAGCTCTTTAATCTGGTCTGGCTCTTGACTGGTCATAATCGTGATTCATTTTCTGGCTCTGTCTTTTAGTCACTGGTTTGCCCACCTTGCCGTTTTTCTTTTTATAAACTCATCATTATCTGTTGCCTTCAAGACAACGTGGCATTATTGTATTGTTTGATGACAGTGTTTTGCTTTATTTTAATTGCTGCACGCAGGCAGTGGGGCAGGCGGTGGGGCAGGCGCATCACTGTGCTCGTTGGTTTGGCAGCACTCAGGCACCCACAGCGTGTCTCCTGGGGAGATGAGAGATTTCTGTTCCTGGCTCACTTCGAGCAGCTGAAAGCAGACTGAGCTGGTATTTGCTGCTGCCTCTCACTGATGAGTGGTACAGAGACAGACGGTGCACTCAGCCAGTGGGTTATGGCGGTAGAAGCCCTCGCTAGGACTTGGTTGCATAGATGCATTTGCCGCCTCCTACCAGATTGGACCAAAGAAAAGGAAAAAAGAATTGAAGAGAAAACAACCCCACAACCCCAGCACTCAACACACACACCACCCCCCCCCCAAATCACACACACACACAGAGGAGGGGAGATTATGCAGCCCAGGCCACGGTAGTGACTGCTGACTAGAGGTCCAATCCGTGCACCTCAGAGGTGTCAAGATTGTGGGTGCACAACTCACTTACACACGTGCCACTGAGGTGGCGAATGCTAGGTGCCTGATTTTCACCTCAGAGTACATGCCTCCAAACCCAGGGATGGGGTGACCACACTTCTGGTCAACCGGAGGGCAGAGGAGATAAGGAGGGAGATCCCATCCCACTGGTCACCAAGGTGGGCACCCATGCAGTCCCAGGGATCTGAGCTGTTCCCTGATTCCTGCCCTGATTGCAAGGCTGTTTGCAGTGCTTCCAGAAGGCTCCTGGGAAGCAGGTTCTTCAACATATCCATTTCGTTAGCCACATCTGCCTTCTTTACTTTACCGGAAAATACATGCAAGTATCCGTTAGAATTGCACTCTGAGAAACCACCTACCTAATCTTTGGCTAGCATCCTCGTTTTTTAAGGCCATGGAAGCTTACCCGACATTTTTGTTTTACCTTCTTAAAAGATCTCAGACCTAAAAAAAATAAAAAGGTCCCAGCCCTTCATCCAGCGACAACAGCCTTCTCTCACAGGTTGTACAGGGCATGTTCATGTTGTCAGAAACATCCTCACAACTTGATCTTCACCATTTGAATTGCATCAGTAAGGGTTCCTCGTGACTTGCAAGGGTCCTCACCCTGTGGGTAACCGTGCTCTTGTTTCCAGGTCAAGGTAACGGGGATCTTGTTTTTCCAGGTAGAAGAACAGATGGTTTCTTCTGACTCTGTTTCGTCTTCTGCTAGTAGTTTCTGGAACTCTAGCCCCATCCTTTGCAGCAAGCAGCACGTACAGATGTTAAACAAGGGTGTCCAAGCAGGTAAGCCACTTGAACTAAACTTCATTGAACTTCATTGAAGTAGGTACGTGAACATGCGAGAACTCAGTCTTACTCATAATAAAAAAAAAAAAAACTGTACCCAAATAGCATTTTTTACCTATCAGATTAGCTGAAATCCAAGTTTCATAGAAAGTGTGTGGGCAAGAGAATGTACTCTCTTACATTCATGTACACTCCTAATTGGTACCACCCCTCAGTTTGGTAATCTTTCTCGGTGACTCTTGACCCAGGCTGTTTTGCTTCTTTAATTCATAAGCACACTGTGTATGTACCACTTAGCCTACAGAAGTATCTGTGAATCTGTGCAAAATGAAGTCTACAAAGTTAACCATTGCTGTCCTGTGGGCCATAGCAAAACGTTGAAATCAATTTTAGATGTCTTGTCAAAAGCTGAATGGCTACATAAATTATTATATTACTGTAGAAGTAAGTTCTACATAGCACAAAGTGACCATACTAATACTGATCCCCAAGACACATAATTCAGAAGGAAAACAAAGCAAGGAACAAAACAGTGCATAATCGCATGCTACGTCATGTATTTAAAAAAGAAAAGAGGAGACAACTGCTTGAGTCGGTAGAAAAATTATCTGGAATCGAATAGGGTTGTGAACTGTGTGATGGAGAGCAAGGTTAACAAGGAGACTTCTTTCTTGTGCCATTTGATTTTGTAAAACAAAGAATTGGACTTGTTCTTTAGTTGTTGTGTCACACCACCACCCCCTACCGCCCCCTGGAAGTCTTCTTTACCTCTGTCAGCCAGGTGTTACCCAGGTGATCACCTGTGCTGGGTGCTTTTTGTGTGTTCACCAACTGCCTGATACTCTCTTCTGAGTTACCTTTTCCAACAGGTGAGAGGCCAGCATACTAGCTGTTTTGCCACTGGGCACACACTACCAAGAAGGAGAGGTTTGTCCTAGCTTCTTCAGCCAAGAGCCCCATCCCCAAGCCTGCAGTCTGACGCATGACAGCCCCATCGGTCAGAGCTGAGCTGCCCCGTCAGGTTCCCATGGCTATAAATCTTAGTGGAAGCGGACCTCCACATCTTTCTCCCACAAAACTGCTGGTTCTCCTTGCTGACTCACAGTGATCCCCTGTGGGTTTGAGACTGTAACTGTTTCCACGAGTAGAAAGCCCAGTCTTTCTCCCTGGGAGCTGCTGGAGGTTTCGAATTGCTGGCCATGTATAACCACTACACTGGCAGGGCTCCTAAAGTTGCTGGTGTTGGCCTTTTGGTGAGCAACTGAGCACTATCACCACAGTGCCAAAAGCCAGGTGTCCTGATGCGCCACACTGCGGAAAACCATACACCGTGTGGTGACTGGACAAGAAGCTGGAAAAGGTAGAGTTGATCTAGGATCTTGCAGAAGGGTGGAGTTTGGGTGAAATGTAAATGAGAACACCCTCTGATGAGCTCAGAGGAAAGTGAGGTCCACATCAGATCTAAATGGTAGTAGACCCTCAACCCTGCCCTTTTGGAATCAGTCAAGTTCAGACAGGTATGGAATGTGACACCTAGATGTCCGAGCTCTGAACTGAGGTTGTAAATTGAGGTTGCTGGTCTATGTTAGACGGCTTCCAAACCAAATTCACTGCCTACG
Source organism: Echinops telfairi (assembly GCF_000313985.2). Classification (NCBI taxonomy): domain Eukaryota; kingdom Metazoa; phylum Chordata; class Mammalia; order Afrosoricida; family Tenrecidae; genus Echinops; species Echinops telfairi. The sequence goes on along the minus strand of NW_022103906.1, from coordinate 74,974,393 downwards.
ATTACATTCCGGCTACGTAGTGACCCTCCCAGACGGTAGAACTGCCCCTGTGGGCCTCTGAGACTGTCACTCCTCACAGGCGTTGTTTTGAGAATGATGAGGGCAATGAATATACAAATGCACTTTACACAATTGATGTGTGTATGGATTATGATAAGAGTTGTATGAGCCC
>NW_022103906.1:74972267-74974121 GCF_000313985.2 Echinops telfairi | reverse complement strand
GCTTGAGTCGGTAGAAAAATTATCTGGAATCGAATAGGGTTGTGAACTGTGTGATGGAGAGCAAGGTTAACAAGGAGACTTCTTTCTTGTGCCATTTGATTTTGTAAAACAAAGAATTGGACTTGTTCTTTAGTTGTTGTTGTGTCGCACCACCACCCCCTACCGCCCCCTGGAAGTCTTCTTTACCTCTGTCAGCCAGGTGTTACCCAGGTGATCACCTGTGCTGGGTGCTTTTTGTGTGTTCACCAACTGCCTGATACTCTCTTCTGAGTTACCTTTTCCAACAGGTGAGAGGCCAGCATACTAGCTGTTTTGCCACTGGGCACACACTACCAAGAAGGAGAGGTTTGTCCTAGCTTCTTCAGCCAAGAGCCCCATCCCCAAGCCTGCAGTCTGACGCATGACAGCCCCATCGGTCAGAGCTGAGCTGCCCCGTCAGGTTCCCATGGCTATAAATCTTAGTGGAAGCGGACCTCCACATCTTTCTCCCACAAAACTGCTGGTTCTCCTTGCTGACTCACAGTGATCCCCTGTGGGTTTGAGACTGTAACTGTTTCCACGAGTAGAAAGCCCAGTCTTTCTCCCTGGGAGCTGCTGGAGGTTTCGAATTGCTGGCCATGTATAACCACTACACTGGCAGGGCTCCTAAAGTTGCTGGTGTTGGCCTTTTGGTGAGCAACTGAGCACTATCACCACAGTGCCAAAAGCCAGGTGTCCTGATGCGCCACACTGCGGAAAACCATACACCATGTGGTGACTGGACAAGAAGCTGGAAAAGGTAGAGTTGATCTAGGATCTTGCAGAAGGGTGGAGTTTGGGTGAAATGTAAATGAGAACACCCTCTGATGAGCTCAGAGGAAAGTGAGGTCCACATCAGATCTAAATGGTAGTAGACCCTCAACCCTGCCCTTTTGGAATCAGTCAAGTTCAGACAGGTATGGAATGTGACACCTAGATGTCCGAGCTCTGAACTGAGGTTGTAAATTGAGGTTGCTGGTCTATGTTAGACGGCTTCCAAACCAAATTCAAACCAAATTCACGGCCTACGATTACATTCCGGCTACGTAGTGACCCTCCCAGACGGTAGAACTGCCCCTGTGGGCCTCTGAGACTGTCACTCCTCAAAGGCGTTGTTTTGAGAATGATGAGGGCAATGAATATACAAATGCACTTTACACAATTGATGTGTGTATGGATTATGATAAGAGTTGTATGAGCCCCTAATAAAATGATTTAAAAAAAGTGTTTTCCATGTGATTATAAGGCGTAGCCAGAGTTGAAAATCAACAATACACTTCCCCTCTCTCCCTCCTCCCTTTCCACCTCTTTTCTTCCCTCTACACACACGCAGGCAGGCATGCAGGCAAACACACAGTAGACTTCGTCTCGGAAGCCATGGAAAGGTTTCAGGTACTGACCAGCATTAAACCTTCCAGGTAAGCTTCCAGACTGCCCCCAGAGACTGGTGTGATCTCTCCCCTCAGGTAACTTGGAGATTGTGAATGGCGCCAGAAAACACACAAGAGACGTGGGATTGAATTTCCCAACTCCGAGTTCTAGTGAGGCTCGATTAGAGGAGGACAGCGATGGGAGTTCTTTTCTGTCTGAAATAAAAATCGAGGAGAAACGGATCCACGCCTGTCTTCCCCCGGACAGAAAGTCAAGGAGGAGCATGACAAGTCTCTGTGAAGGTCAGTTTCCAATTTCAGGATGTAGCACAGAGGCTCTAATGAATGTCAAGCTTCCCTTAATATGCTAAAAGCCCTTGTTTCTAAAGCCCACCACAGCCACCACCTTGGCAAATTCCCCAAATATCTGGCATAGCACCATGACCTGCAGTGAAACCAGACCTGG
>NW_022103906.1:74963987-74971797 GCF_000313985.2 Echinops telfairi | reverse complement strand
ATTTGTTGCCCTCATCATTTTCACAGCATTTTCTTTCTACTTGAGCCCCTGGTATCAGCTCATTTTACCCCTCCCTCCCTCCTAAACCCTTGATAAATTATAGATTATTATTATTTTCATATCTCATCATCCTCTGTCTCCCTTCACCCACTTTTGTTGTTTGTTCCCCTGGGAGGGGGTTTTATGTCTATCCTTGTGATCAGTTCCCTCTTTCTCTCCCTACCTTCCCCCCATCTTTAGCTGCGTTTTTAAGGGGTGGCAAGGGAAAGATGCAAACAAGTTAAATCTGTGACGAAGCATTTCTGAAGGACAAGCATGTGGCCCTCTTGCTAGCTCTTCCACAGCCCATCTGTTTTCACCACTTTCCAGCATAAGTTCACATCACTAATCAAGACTGCCTCATTATTGATCCTTCTACTTCAACCCCTGTTCTGGGGCCAGGGCATGAGAAGGCTGGCGTTGTCAACCTGCTTCGCATCAAGTCCCCAGATGCCAGCATGGAAGGTGTTCCTGGAGGCCATGTGTATGTGCTAGCCTTGCCTATTCCTGCCAAAACCTTGGCCTTAAAAGACAGCAAGTCCCCCAAGTTAAAGGCGATTTCTTAAACATAAGCAAATACTTTGCAAGATTGGTGTTCTGGGTTTGAAGGCTTCGAGTCGTAGTCTTGTGGAACAACTCGGTTAATTGACATAATGTAGTTTGTAAAGTGTATGTTCTACATTCCAGCGTGGTGAATACTCTCTAGGGTCTAAAAAGCTTGCAGACGGCAGTCTAAGAGACAACCCTTGGTCTCTACTCATCCAAGACCAAAGACTTGGCAAAGAAAATTGGGTACAGGACTAATGGTCTAAGCCTTAAGTTGCTAAAACTTCATTGACTTAACCTACTGCTCCCTTTTCAGAAAAAAACAAAACTGCTCAGCCCCTGTCTGGCAATTAAAAATTTTTTGTTACTATAGCCCATAATCCAGGATAAGGTGTAGGTAACTGCTTTTGCAGCCCCCTCGATCATTCCAGCACGCTCCAGGGGGACAATATCACCCACTTTGGGAAGCAAACATCTACACCATCCACAGCTGTCAGTCATCTGCTCTGAGAGGAGGAAGGACCTGGTGCCAACCCGTCTGATCAGGCCACCACAGACGGACAGGTCTTGCTAGAATGAGGGGAACAGAACTCACCTTCTTAAAAGGTCTGCACCAGCTGAGACTGGAGAACTCCCCGAGATAGTCACCCCGAGACGCTTCTAACCCTTAAACAGAAGTTCCCCTAGAGGCCCCCTTTTAGGTAACTCTCAAATGGGCTCCTAAATTCCATGGCACCAGTGAGTAGTGAGCGCCTTCAAACCAGTATCTCCTCGAAACCAAATGGTCGAGAATTCCTAAAGCGGAGATGCAAAGGCAAGGGAGCAGGGAAAGAGAGTCCTGGCGTGGTCCGCAGAGCAGAGGGTGTGCGAGTAAAGACGAGGAGTGAGTGCTGAGAGCTGGGTCAGGGAGAGTGTCACCTTCTGTGGCCCCTTTCACCTTACACACAGTGTGTTTAGGTGAACGCTTTAAAGGGCTTCAAGCCCCCTCATTGCATACCCCTTTGAGAGCTAAAGAAAAATGATACTTAGCGAGGCATTTGTCGGAAGGGAATTTTAACATCGCACCCTGGGCTGAGCTTTGTCCCAGGTACGTTTCGAAACGGCCACCGTCTTAGTTCTGGGTTGAGTCCAAGGTGTGGCTTTGATCCCGTGGCTTTCGAGACTGAAGCTCAGCCCTCCAAAGACCAGTGCGTGTCCAGAGTCCACGTTTGGCCACCTGAGTGGCACCTGGAGAGCTGGCGCACGAGCCCGGGGCTTTCTCTCGTCCTCAGGAAGCGCTTCACTTTCACAGACCTGACTTCATTTCTCGCTCGGGCGAGCGGGTCAAGCGCCTGAAGCTGATCGTCCAGGAGCGGAAGCTGCAGAACGTGCTGCAGAGCGAGCGGGACGCGCTGTTCAACGCGGGCCCGGACTGGCCAGGCAGCCAGCGGAGCGTGCGCCCACGGACCAGACAAGGTAGGTCCTTCTCCAGAAGGAGAGGGGGCGGCAGGGTCCACCACTATGCTGCCCAGCACTGCTAAGTGGCCGCCATGGGGGCAGCAGGGGACTCTTGTCTTGTTCACAGCCCCTGCCCACCTTGCCAGAACACACACCCAGACGCTGTACCTGAAAACAAGCGTGCACAGGGAGAAGAGATGTGAGGGAGCGGGTGTTAACAGTTTTATTGACATACACTTCACATACCATACTTACAGTTCAGTGGTTTAAAGCTATTCAAACGAGTGATGCACTCACCATCTTAGTTGACTAGACCGGTTTCTTCATTTTGGTACTCATTGTCATTAGCTGCCCGTTTCCCCCAACCTCCCCTTCCATCACCCTACGAAACTATTCTGGTTTCTGTCTCTGTAGATTCTGTAGATTTACCTATCCTGGATTTCATATAAAGACAATTACACCAATAGCAACCACCACAGGACAGTCAACCCAGAGAAGCTCAATCCAAAAGCAGGAAATAAATAGAAACTACAACAAATTGAGAAATGGGCCGAGAGGGAAAACCAGGATGCTTTGATAGGATGCTCACATGTGACTCACTGCATCGGCATCCATTCACTTTCGGCTGCCTCCCACCCGAGGGCAAGGCTGGTCCCATCAAGAAGGGTTATTTTATGCACTCCAACTCTGTCCAAGCCAGTTGGTTTCTGAAGAAAGGGTCCGTTTTAGACGTGCCCACCTCACGGGTGGTGCTGAGCCATGCCCTGGTGCAGCTCTTTGTCCTGCTCTCATTTAATGCCAAGGCAGGCCCTCCTTGGTGTCTTACAGAGGAGAAAACGGATCGCCTGTGTAAGCCCCCCAGAAACTGGAATGGGATCAAGACTCCAGGAGGACAGGGGAAGGGGGTGGGGGAGTGGATAGCAATGGCGCCAGAGTAACCCCCTCAGGGGAAGAATGCCAGGATAGTAAGTGAAGGGATAGAATGGGCGGTGTAAGCTATGTATCAATAATAGTAACAATGTATAATAAGGGTTCGTGGGGGTGGCAGGGTGGGGGAGAAGGGGTAAAAATGAGGAGCTGATATCAAAGGACTCAGGAAGGAAGAAAGATATTGTTTAGAAATTGTTAGTGCAATAATTGGACATGTCCGCTTGAGATAATGGATGTCTGTTTTTTTATAATATATGTAAGAGCCCCCAATAAAATTATTTATTAAAAAAAGATGCGTAATAGCGTAATAAGTGTAAGATCTGGGATTCGAATCCAGAGAGGCTAGCTCCAGAGTCCATGCTCTGTAAGATCCCAAATAAAATCGCCATATGTGAAAACCAAATGTTTCCGTTGCAACATGACCTGAAAGCCACTGCCTATAAGTAGCTGCAGGCGTCTCCATTCCCTGTGGCCTGTGTCCTCCCCAGAGTACTGTGTCTTCCCGGGCCTTGGGTGGTAGCCAGTCAGTCTCCACCGTCTGTTCTGGGCAGTGGCAGCTTCCTCTCACAGCTCTGCGGCACAGAGCCTTCCTGGTGAATGTGGTGTCCGCTCACTGCCCCTTCTTCTGTCACCTAGGCTTCCTGGCTGCCCAGAAGAGTAGAGCTATTGGAAAGAAGGAAATGATTCAGAGGTCTAAACGGTAAGGTCAAACAAAAAAATAGATAACCATTGGGACATACGTGGCTCGTGTGTAGAAGAATCGTCACTGGTTTATATGTATGAGTCAGCCTCATCATAATTAGAAATCTGAACTGAAATCAAACCAAGTGTTATGTGCGGGGGGGCCGGAGGGAGCGTGCCTTTTGTCTTAGCAGCTGCATTTCTAGGAATATACTCAATGACAGAGAAAATACATGTGACGTTAAGTGCTACCAAAAAGTCAAATGTCAGGAGGGTGGGCGCTGCTGGCAGTCAAATATCGGCTTTTAAAAAGTGGGGAAGGGCATGTGTGGGTATAGAGCATAAAATATTTCTGGAAAGATAACCAAAACAGAAAAGAAAAACTAATCGTAGTGGTTGCTTTTGGGGAAAACATGCCTGGGGTACAGCGGTAGGGGAAGGATTTAATTACTGTTTGAATTTGGTGCCATTGCATGCATTAGCTCTCATTACTTAATTAATCAGCCGGTTCATGAGAAGCATGCCTAAAAATACAGTGCTGCTGTTAGCATTTTCCGACGCCAGGCATAGGGTTTTCAATGGCTAGTTCCTCAAACGTGGACAGCCTAGTCTCTTCTTAGTCTGAGAACTCCCCAAACCTATGCGCTTTGGGGGACCTTGCTGACATTGAAAGTACCAGTGGCATGGAGCTTCCCGCATCACAGCAACACACAAGCCACCACGGCCCAACAACCTGACAGGCAAGTGGCAGGAGCTGCCAGAAGTTCATGTTGGATTCCGAGGACAATGTGCACGTAGGGGTGTCATTGCTGATGGCAGATGGATCTTGACTGAAAGCAGAAAATACCAGAAAGATGTTTACTTGTATTTTATTGACTGTAAAAAGGCACTTGACTATGTGGACCATAAAAAACTATGGGTAACCTTGAGCAGAAAGGATGTTCCAGAACCCTACACTGTGCTCATGTACATGGGTCAAGAGGTAAACAGAACAAGGGAATGCTGCATGGTTTAAAATCAAGAGAAGGGGGTGTCGGGGTTATATCCTCGCCCCATACTTATTCACTCTGTTCACGGAGCCCGTCGTCAGAGAAGCTGGAGGAGAGGAAGAACGGCATCAGGGCTGGAGGAAGACTGGTTTACAACCTGCGGTGTGCAGCCGACACAACCTTGCTGGCTGAAAGTGAGGAGGACTTGAAGTACTTGCTGACGAAGATCAAGGATCGCAGCCTTGAGAATGGATTATAACAGAATGTAAAGAAAACTCCCCAAAACTGGACCAATAGGTAACATCACGATACATGGAGGAAAAGTTGAAGTTGTCAAGGACTTCGTCTTCCTTGGATCCACAGCCAATGCTTATAGCAGCAGCAGTCAGGAGATCAAACAATGCATTGCATTAGGAAATCTGCACAAGACCTCTTTAAAGTGTCGAAACCCAAGCTGATACTTTGAGGACTAATGTGCACCTGACCCAAGCCGTGCTGTTTCAGTCTCCCCTTCTGCATGTGCAAGTTGGACTTTGAAGAGGGAAGAGTGGGAAAGACATGTTCCTTATTTGTGTTGAAACAGTACATTTTGCAGACAGAATGAGAAGCAGTTTGCCTCCCGCCCTTTGCTGTGCTCCTTCCCCTGAAGGACCCACTGTTTGCAGGTTTTCTATTACATTTTTATTCCTCAGTCTCCCCTCGTAGGACATGGGCACCCAAAGGCCTCTGGGCCAAGCCAATCTAGTGCTAGTGTGGAGTACCAGCTTGGGTACCGAGCGTGGACAGAGCCCGGCTTGTCTGTGCAGGAAAGAGCGGCCTTGGGAGTGGTCGGGTCAGTAAGGTGGGTGAGAAGACCCCAACAGCAATCATGCTGTGCTCCTTCCGCACCCCGGTAACCTCCACCCTGTGTGTCTCCTCTGTGCCGTTTCCCAGGATGTATGAGCAGCTTCCAGAAGTTCAGAAACGGAAAGAGGAGGAGAAGAGGCAGTCAGAATATAAGTGCTACCGGCTGCGGGCCCAGCTCTATAAAAAGGTCAGTCAGTCTCTGGGTCAGGTTTATCAGGCGACCTCTCTGAGCACTGTTCAGACCTGGCCGACTTGATGGCACCTTGGATGGACGCGTGTCACGCACCTTGCTTCTGCCGAAATTTGGAAGATGAAGGTGCCCGTGAGCAGATTTCAGATCTGGTCTTGGGCCCGGCCCCACCCCCACCCCCGTCTTAGAAGCTCTGTTTCTCTGTGCCATCGGCCTGCGTCGTATAGGGCCCCTGAAAGCACCACCATCCCCTCGGGCCTCCCTGTCGCCACAAGCAGGAGGTCAGACGTGCTGCCACCTTCCATCCTTCTTTGCCCGGTGCACTCGTTGCCTGCGTCCCTGCACACTTTGGGAAGGGAGTGAGGTTTTACACTGCCAGGCCCTTTCGGACTCCTGGAGGAAATGCCCAAGTCAACCCGAATTGAGGGTTTTCATTCCAGACTCCCGAAGCATTGGTTCTCTGTCCCCTTTGGCTAGAATAGATCATCGTATGACCCTTGAACTTTGAGAGTAAACTGGGAAGTGTCTGAATGTGGTCTCAGAGTTGGCCGTCGGGAGGGTCAGAGGTCTCCAAGCTGCCACCATTTTCAGACCACGGCCACTGAGAGTTCAGTTGTTTTCATCAAGGGGCCTGGGGGCTGCCGCTGGCTCCCTGGAGGGCACCAGGCTGCCTGCTGGGCCCTAAGGGCCTTGGTCCTGTGTCCTTCCCAGTCAGCACTGTCCTTGTTTCCTTCCCCACCTTCCTGTCATCGCTGACTCTGAAAGTCAGAGACGGAAACACAGCCCATACCAGACTGCCAAGGGGTCACAGAGGCCAGCATCCTCAGCCAGGCGGCCCCGGGCAGCAAGGCCCAGTGGGGCATCAGCACCCCAGGACCAGCATCTTGGGGGGCTTGTGTTTATAAATAGATGGACTGATTGACCCATCCAGATTAGTGACCATCTGCAAGTATTGATCTCTTTCCTATAAACATTTCTACGAGTACATTTTTTTAGCAGAAGATGAAGAGAATTTAGATCTCTTCTGAGACATGTGTGGTGGGACGCGGCCGGACTACCTCTAGGGGAAGTAGTTAACTTCCTTCTGCCCTTTTTTCCCTCCACAGAAAGTGACCAATCGACTCTTGGGAAGAAAAGTTCCCTGGGACTAACATGAGATTATTTTCCTGAGCCCCTGGAAGTATATTTTATAAACTTGGAGAACTGGCCTTCCTTGTATGTGTCTGCATTTAATAAAGTGTCCTCTATGTCCATGTATAATTGACAAGTAGCTTCCATATGGGTCCGGGGTAGAGCCCTGATTGAACCCTCTTAGGTTTGGGGCTGTGCTGTCCCCACTGCGGCCTCGCCCACCCAGCTGTTTTGTCCAATGAGCTCTCGTAATTCTAGTGTCGTGTGAGTCCCTTTTATATATATGTGTGTTTTTATACGTTTAGAAAATAAATAACGTTTGATTGACTTACAGTGCAGGGAGCACAAAAGGGTCTTTTCTTTCCCATCTGAGGTGTGCAGGGAGCCCAGCAGCACCTCCCCAGAGATGTGGGGGGGCCCCATGGAAGGCCACAGTCTAAGAAGAAGGGCTGTTAGGATGGCATATGGCCCATGTCTGTAGAAAGAAAGCAGGATCCATGCATGTGTGCGCGCACGTGTATGCACGAGTCTGGGGACAAGAGTGCCTGCGGGCATGCACCAAACAAGACCCTGACTCCACGGGTCCTGGGAGCAGATTCTACTCACCCACCCGCTGTACATGATCTCCCAGGAAACCGAGGTTTATACCATGGAGAGTGACTTTGGAGAAGGCAGCGTGCATGTAAAGCAAGCTCAGAGTACAGCGCCGTTGTTTTCCCCTGGAGCCTGCAATGACAGTTGAGGGAAAAAGGCACTAAGTACCCTGAACCCTGAACCCTGAGGACAACCAGTGGGCTGTTGATTCGGGCCCAGAGGCTTCCCCTGAGCCCAAGGAGCAGGCCCGGCCACCACTCCAAGCCACGCCGGTAAATGGAAATAGAGGAGAGAACTAGGAGGCAAAGGGCATTTATAGAGGTCAAAATACGGACATGTACATATGTAAATATATATGAGGATGGGGAAATAGACCCATGTGCATATATTTATAGGTTTAGTATTAAGGTAGCAAATGGACATTGGA
>NW_022103906.1:74961192-74962909 GCF_000313985.2 Echinops telfairi | reverse complement strand
GAGCCCTGCAGAAAAGGACAAATAATCAATTTTATTGTGTAGCCTTGCTGAAAACAAAGTCCCCCCAATGTACAAACCCATGCTTGCTGTTAATCAAAGGGTTGACAGTTTGAGTTTGCCTGGAGGGACTTCAGAAGACTGGTGGTTTGATTTTTTTTTTTATGTACTTTTATTGTGGGCTCTTACAGCTCTTACCACATCCATACTTCCATTCATTGTGTCAAGCACATTTGTACATATGTTGCCATCATCTTCAAAACATTTTCTTTGTACTTGAGCTCTTGTTATCAGCTCATTTTTCCCCTCCCTCCATCATGGACCCTTGATAATTTATCAATTATTTTTTCCATGTCTTACACTGTCCGATGTCTCCCTTCACCCACTTTTCTGTTCATCGTCCTGAAGGTGGATTATACGTCGATCATTGTGATCCGTTCCCCCCTTTTTCCCCACCTTCCCCCTACACTCCTGGTATCACTATCATTATTGGTCCTGAGGGGTTTATCTATCCTGGATTCCCTGTGTTGCAAGGTCTTATCTGTATTAGTGTACATGCTCTGTTCTAGCCAGATTTGTAAGGTAGAATTGGGGTCATGATAGTTGGGGGGAGGAAGCATTAAAGAACTAGAGGAGAGTCATGTTTCATCAGTGCTATACTGCACCCTGACTGACTCATCTCTGCCTTGTGACCCTTCTGTTAGGGTATGTCCAATTGTCTATAGATGGGCTTTGGGTCTCCACTCCGCCCTCCCCCTCATTTGCATCCATATGATTATTCTGGGTCTTTGATACCTGGTCTCATCGACACCTCATGATCACATAGGCACACAGGTGTGCTTCTTCCATGTGGGCTTTGTTGCTTCCCTGCTGGTTGCTTGTTTATCTTTAAGACCCCAGATGCTATATCTTTTATTAGCCAAGCACCATCAGCTTTCATCACCATATTGGCTTATGCACCCATTTTGTCTTCAGCAATCGTGTCAGGGAAAATGAGCATCATGGAATGCCAGGTTAATAGAACAAAGTGTTCTTGCATTGAGGAGTATTTTAATAGAGGTGCAGTGTCTGTCTGTACCTTAATACTTAAAATATAAATATATGTGCAGATATATTTCCCTATTATATGTGATTATACTTAAATGTGTACATGCCTGTATTGAAACCTCTCTAAATTTCCTTTGCCTCCTAGTTCTTTCCTATATTTCCATTTACTTTCCTCTTGTCCCACTATCATGTTCGGCCTTCATTCGAGTTTCAGTAATTCCTTAGGCAGGCTCTGTTGCACTTGATCAATCCCCACCAGGCATCTTCTGCCCTCCTCCCCATCAATTTTAGATAACGCGTTGCCTTGTCCCTGGGTTTGTTGGCTCCCCCTTCCTTTCCCCTGGCTCCCTCTCTCCCATGTCCCCCCAGAGCCATCTGTCTTGTTTTCTCCTTGGGATTGTTTATCCTGATTATCTTATCTAGATAGATGTGCAGAGACAATAACAAACAAAAATAAAACACCACCACCAAAAAAGAAAAGCCTATGAATAGCTCCAGAGCTGTTTGTTTGACCTTTATGGGTGTTTTCTGGTTGAGTCTGATGAGGTGTCACACTCTGGCCCCCGAAGTCTGATTTTGGGATTCCCTGGGGACTTCGTTGCTTTGCTCCCCTTGCTGCTCTGTTGCATGCCTTTAATGTTTCGTCGCGGTTGGTGGGGTCAGATGGGGCACA
>NW_022103906.1:74954316-74960013 GCF_000313985.2 Echinops telfairi | reverse complement strand
ACTGGGTAGACCAGCGGTGCTCCTAGCTGTTTTCATTCCCAGAACAGAAGCCCTGTCCCCTCTGGGAAGTCCTCACCAATGACAGGTTGGGTGCCCACTCTTTCTACTGTCCTCATGCTTAAGGCACTAGGAGGACACTCTCGTGCTTGCCTCCTCGCCCCCTTCTGGCTGGGAAGAGGCCTAGCCGACTCCCAGTCCCCAAGTTTGGGATGCCAGCCGACGAGACACCTGCAGAGCTCCACAATACCCCCTAGTTCCTTCTTTCTAGTGTGCTGCCCTGATTACCTTAGCACCTCCCGGACCCTGAGTTCCTGCCCAGGGAAGTTGACTGAGTGGGACAAGGCTGGTGGCACAGAGCCCAGGTCCCTGAGCTGTATGTGTAAACAGGTGAATTATCAGCTGTTGCTCGACACACATGGAGGGCTTCCAGAAAGCTCATGGAGACTTGGTTTTAACTCCATTGCTTCATAAGCGTTTGAAGGCACTTGTGTGTTTATGGTATGTACACTCAAAACTCACTCAGTGCCATGGAGTCAGTTCCAACTCCTAGTGGCCCTCTAGGACACGACAGACCTGCCCCTGCGAGTTTCTGACACTAACTGTGGGTGCGACCGATGATCCCGCAGATAGATCGGTGGGTGGTTTCAAACTGCTGACCTTCCAGTTAGCACCCCAAGGAGCAACCCACTGTGCCACCAGGGCTCCTATAAGTACCCAGGATCAGAAAAAGCGTGGCTGAGCAGCCTGCTGGAAAATGAGTGGCACTTCAGCCATACCCACCACCCACCGAGGAGAGCAAGGCTCTCCGATACCACAGCCTCCCTTGCTGCCCGACCCGTGTGTGCTAAATAAACATCTATTGGTGGCTGGGTGTGTGTGTTGGTTTAGCGCAGTAGTACTAGATAAAAGAGGCGACCCCAAAAAATTGAATGGAGTCTAGGCCCTGCCCTCCCACACCGGACGCTGATGGGAGCAACAAGGAATAAGCTTTTATTGGGTGCTGGCGGCAGACTTCCATGCTTGCTGGTGGCCACAACCACGTCCAGCGCACCCTGCCAGCCGGAGGCCTCGCCTTATGGGCCCCTGGGCTGCCTCAAACGGTAGAGAAAATAAACCCCAGGAACGGCGATGAGTCTCCAGATCCAGGAGTAGTAAAACTCGTGCGTCTCCTGGAAGCCCAGGCCTTGGTAGAGGCCAAGCGCCGATGGCTGCAGCCTGCTAGTGGAAAGCGCCACCTCCTGGTAGCCCTGGTCCCGAGCAAACTGGAGGACAGTCCGAGTGAGGGCTTTGGCCATGCCCTGACCCCGGTGCTCCAAGGCCACGAACAGGTGTAAGAGTTGCAAGCGCTTCCTGTGCAGGGCTGACTCCTCGGCCGGCAGACAGCCCACCATACCCACCACCTGCCCTTCACACTCGACCACCCAGAAGCAGGAGCCCCGCTCGCTGAAGTAGGTTTGGGTGATGTCTGACATGTCTGTGTTCAACGTTATGACTCCAAAGCTGGTCCAGGGGTACTTGGCAATGAACCTCAGGGCAGCAAGCAGGGTGAGGCAGGTCACCAGGGCCAGGACCCAGGAACCAGACACCAGGAGTAGGGCTAGGGGACCCCCAAGGAGGGGCACGAGGACTCGGGGCAGCCTCAGGAGGTAGTGGAAGGTGGGGGAGGTGTACTCATCCAGCCCTTTCCAGAACAGATCCAGGACCCCTTCGCGGTCGCTCTCCTGGTACCTGCGGATGCGGTGAGGAGCCATGGCCAGAGAGCGCGAGGCGGCCCTGAGGGCAGAGAGAGAACCATGTGAGGGCTGAGAGCCCCCATCTCTCCCAACGGTGCCCCCCAGCTTTCCAGGAATGGGGAGACCCTGCTCAAGGCACTCTCTTCTGCTTCCCCCACCCCATATCCCCCCAGGTACACTCCTCAGGGAGCAGCACCTGGCCAAAGGGAGAAGGGACAGCTAGAATCCCTCTCCCACCCACTGGGAGTCCATTCTGACTCATGGTGACCCTCCCTGTGAGACCGAGTAGAACTGCTCTCTGGGGTTCCCGAGGCCTTAGAACACAGCTTCCCAAACTTATTTGGGGTCTCCACTCCCTTCTCAGAAAAAAAAAAGTATTCTGCTCCCCTACAGGCAGTTAAAAATGTTTGTACGATTGCTCATAATCCAGGATAAAGTGTAGGTATCTGCTTTTGTAGCCCCATTGGATCCTTGTCTCACACACGTGCACACGCACGCACAGGGGGTGATGTTTGGAAACATTATTCTAGATCTTCACAGGAGCTGCGTGGGCTGGCTGCCTCATCTTCCTCCCCCTGAGAGGCTAGAGGTTGGGAGCTCCAGCGCTTTAACCACTATCCCACCAGGTGTTTTTTTCAGTCTCTAACTAGTCTCCAACTCATCCACAGCCCTTTGCTGATCAACGGGGATAGGTGTCAATAGACTTTATCTGGAATAAACCCACACGTGTCTGAACGGGGACTCCAGTAGCAGTAGCTTGTGACTTGCCCTCAAGGGTGAAGTACTGGCACAAACTCAGTGCTTAAGGCTTTTAATGCCCGCCCCACCAGCCCTTTCCCCCCATTTACCGGCCCTCTCCGCTTCCTGGTACACTGGCCTGAAGGCCATGTAGTCCCTGTCCCAGGGACATTTCATCACAGGACTCCCGTTTCAGCAAAGGCTCCTTTCTCTGAGTTGCACGTTTTGAAGCTGTGGAAGTGGCAGCAGAGCCAAATACCCAAAAAAAAAAGCCTGCCCTTGAGATATTGAAGACCCTCCCGGGGGGACCGGAGCCCCCCCACACAGCCGCCTGCACTCCCAGCCTCTCACCTGCTGCCACCTGAACTCGGTGTCCTTGAGCCCTTTGGACCTGCTGGAGAACTGCCCTGGGCGGCTCCCCTGCTTAAATCAGGCCGGGACACCTGCCCATTGGCTGTTTCCTGGGTGGTTGATACTTAACCCCAGCCCAGGAGCCCCTTGCCCTCCCTGCTGGGGTTCTGGGAGAGTGAGACCCGCCCCCGGGATCTCAACCTTCCCCTGGGTTCTCTCCTCACAGCCCAGAGTCCAGCCAGGCGACCTGGCACACCGGCCCTTCGCAGCGGGGGCACCTTCCTCTTCCGAGAAAGTGGGTCGTTTTCAGTCCCCCACTTCCCCTCCCAAGATGCGGCACAGTGCACACCGGCTCACACAACCCTTGGGCATCCCCCAAGCCGACCTGAGCTGCCCTGATGGGCCTAGGGTGCGGGGAGGAGGTGTGATAATAATACAATGTGTGGAGACACTTTTTCTGAGAAATGCTGAGGTATTTACCAAAAAAAGAGAATGTTGTCATGGCCACCCACCCCAGCCCACAGCGCCCCATGCACCTCAGCTTTGAGCCAGCTCCACGGCTTCTCAGAGGGGGGCCTTTGGGAGGCACATTTGCAGGCCTCCCTCCTCCGCCAAAGCACTTCTTGGAGGGTTTGAACTGCCAACCTTTGGGGAAGTAGGTAACCGCTTCACCATTTGCCTCAACCAGGGACTGCATTGACTGGATTTGCTGCTGCAGTGGTGCTCAACCTTCCTCATGCCGCGACCTTTTATGGCAGTTCCTCATGTTAGCCCCCAACCATCAAATTATTTTCGTTGCTACTTCATCACTGTCATTTTGCTATTTTTATGAATCAGCATGTAAATAGCTGATAGGCAGGATGTATTTTCATGGTTATAAATCTAACATAATGAAAGCGTAGCGATTCATCACAAAAACAATATGTAATTCTATATGGTGGAAATATTTATTTCTAACTACAAATAAATGAAACGTCTTGAAGCACGGTATAGCATGGGTAACAGTCTTCACACCGGGTACTCCTATGTGGGCCTATCTGCATGTGGATGGACCAGCCCGGAGACAGATAGAGGAGCGGTGTCTCGGTTCCTAAGACCATCAGAAATAGGTGTTTTCCGATGGTCTTAGGTGACCCCTGTGAAAGGGTCATTCAACCCCCCAAGGGGTCTCGACCCACAGGTTGAGAACCGCTGGCTTAAAGTATTGCAGAAAGCCTAAGTGGGGGAGGAAGGCAGAGATTAAAGAAGGCTGGCTGCCCTTGGTGCTAAGTGGAGCTGGGGGCTGAAAGCCTGTGCGTGCGTGTTTCTCTCTCTCTCCCCTCTGGCTGCACCGTGGAGGAAGCAGAGATGGAAGTAGATACCTCCCAGAAACTAGGGCAGCCTAGTAGATATCGAAGCAGATACCTCAGTAAACTGGGCTGCATATTATCTTCAATCAGCTGCCCCAAAAGGTATCCACACAAGAGATACCTGGGGGCTGGCAGAGACCCTACAAGCCACGAAGGTGGCTTGCCCAGAAGCTGAGTCCTGGACCCCCAGAGGTGCAATCAGGGGCAGAAATGGCAGGAGTTAATGGTGAACTGAATGGAGATGAGGACAAGGAAGGGACAGAGGGGACTCAGGTTTCTGACAAGAGCATCCTGGAGTTCCCTAGAGGTCAGGGTAGAGGAAAAGACCATCACCTTCCCAAAGGGCGCTGTCCACCAGCCTCCCTAATGGAGGGCAGCAGCTGGGAGCCAGACCCTGTCGTCAGGTGGGTGACCCTGCTCCAGGGCACATCCCAGTCTTTGGCACCAACAAAGCCCCGGGAGTAGACCTTATCTAACCTGCCTTCTGCATGGTGAATCCAGAGGTAGTTACATTTTTTTCAGTGTACATTTTAACATTTTATTTAGACATTTTAATGGTAAGCCAGACATTGCTGAATTAGATTCCAGAGTACAGTTGGAATCTTCCTAATAAGAGTCTCTGGGTTATGTGTTGGGCTGCTAACCACAAGGTCAGCAGTTTGAAACCACCAGCTGCTCCTCAGGAGGAAGATGCTGTAAAGAGTTACAGTCTTGTCTTCAAACAAGCAGCCATCTAAGTGAAGCACCAACCAAGTCCACATAGGAGAAGTATACAAGCCTATGTGATCCAAGGATTTGCAAATAATATAATCCAAATCCAAAGGAGGGAATGGTATCAGAACTTAGATTGTGAACACCTGACTTGCAGAAGGCTAGGGATGACCGTGGAAACTTGAAATCCATTTATAGGGCCTACACATGGATTAAACCTCCAGTGAATCCCCTCTACCATAGTCTGGTGATGTGAATAGCTCTGTTACCAGACAGAGAGCATTGCTAAATCGATTATGGCAGATGTAGTTAGGTTAAAATGTAATATTTTATCATTTGATCTCCTTTTTCACCCATTTTAAAGTTTTTTTGGTTAAAAAAGTGAAGGGGAAATATATATGGATTAAGCCTCGGGTGAATTCCCTCTGACCATAGATCAGGGATGTGAATCGCCTTGATACCATGCAGAGTATTGGAAGGTGGATTACTGCAGGAGCAGTTAGGTTAAATTTTAACAGCTTATCATTTGATCTCCTGTTGACCCACTTTTAATTTGTTCTAGTTTTTAATATTTTCTGCCTTCTTTTCTATTCCAGTTTTTCCTGTCTTACTTTATCATTATTGTTAGTTATTTTGATTTTGGTATGTTTTTCTGTATGTGAAATCCAGGATAGGTAAATCTATAGAGAAAGTAACTGGATTGGAGGGAGGGGAAAAACGAGGACCTAATGTCGGGGGTTTAAATGGAGAGAAAATGTTTTGAGAAACGATGTACAAGTGCGCTTTACACAATTGATGTGTGTATGGATTGGGAT
>NW_022103906.1:74945264-74954216 GCF_000313985.2 Echinops telfairi | reverse complement strand
CTTTACACAATTGATGTGTGTATGGATTGGGATTACAGTTGTATGAGCCCCTAATAAAATGTTAAAAAAAAAAAAAAGAAAGTAACTGGATTGATGATTTTCTTGGGGACATGGTAGGGGAGGTGGGGAGAAAATGGGGAGCTAAGGAAAAGGAGTTCAAGAAAGACGAAAAATATTATAAAATTGATTGTGGTGATGATTGTACAACTCTTCTATATATGATTGAACTATTGAATCTCATGCTCTGTGAATTATATGCCAATAAAACTGTTAAAAAATAAATAAAACCAAACAATAATAGTTCAACTTAACTAGTTAATATCTGCCTAGATCACTGTGCTATTTCTTGGGAAAGGAAGGTGGGAGGGGTTGTAGATTGCGAGAATGCCACTGAATTGTACATGTAGAAAGTATTGAATTAGTGTATGTATGCCCTGCTGTGTATATTTTCAACAATGCCAAAAATAAAATCATTCCCCAAAAAAGAGAGAAAGAGAGGGTTACAGTCTCAGAAACTTGCCCGGGCAGCTCTCCCCTGTCCTGTAGGGTCGACAGGAGTGACTTCTACTCAAGGGTGGTGATGATGGTGAATAAGAAGAGTCCACTACAAACTGGCTGGCTCCCCCTGCCGTGAAGTTCATCCTCCTTCACAGAAGCCTGCGGAGCACAGTGGAACTGCTCAACTGGGTTTTTGAGGCCTAACCCTTTACAGAAGCAGACTGCCTCATCACTCTCCCATTGAACGATGGATCTTTCAGTTAGCGGCCTGATGCTTAAGCCACTACACCACCAGGGCTCCTTGCCAGTTAACTCCCAACAGACAGACATACTGCCATCGAGTTGATTCTGACCCATAGTGACCCTACAGGACAAGGTAGAACTGCCCCTGTGGGTTTCTGAGACTGTAACTCTTTATGGGGACAGAAAGCCCCTGCTTTCTCCCTCCAGCAGCTCACTGGGCACCTAATATTCAAGCTGAAGAGACAAGAGGTTCAGAGATCTGTGGCTTCCCTCAAACCCAACGCGCTCCATTTCTATTCAGCTTTCCTTCTCTCGGCATTTCCTTCTATATGCGTGGCTTCCTGGGCAGGAGTCCGAGTTTGCTTTGTCGGACCTGAGAGACTTATTCAGTCTGCTGATAGTGGTGCCAGGACTTCGTGCTCAGCCTAACGTGCCAGGTGTTTAAGGCACGGTTGCCACCATCAGGAGATGACGCCAATGGAGCTCTGTGAGGAATGTCTGATGGAGTCACTGAAATCCAGAGGCACTCTATTGATGGGCTGAATTAGACAGGGCTTTCATGTGGCAGGGATTGAAACATCTCCACACATTGGCTTAATAGAAGGGAGGTGGCTTTGGAAAAGCCCGTGGGTGGTTTGAACGCAGCGGTGGTGCCCTAAAGACACCCTGGTGGTCTGCTTCTAAAACTATCACGGCCAGGAAGACCCTGTGGGGCAGCTTTGCTGTTACACACGGAGTTGCCACACGATGTAACTGCCCCAATGGCGATGACTTAGGAAACCGCACAGGCCAGCAATAAAGACGGGGGAGGTTTGGGATAGTTTTTCTACTACACTGTGGGTAATGACTTCCACCCAAGACTGGCTGACCTCATAGATGTAGGATGGCCACCAGACATGACTGAAGCCATCTGCTTCCTTGTTCGTAGCCAGTAGAAAACTGAGGACTTGTGCCTCAGCCTTCCAAGTGCTGGGGATGTCAAAATAGGGTTTCAAGTTAACTCACATCTTCTAAGGATAAGGTGGACACTTTACACAAGGAGCCACAGAAGTGTTATTTTTAAATGGGGCTTGGTCCGTTCCAGTCAATTGGCCTGAGTGTAGTTAGTGCATCTGTTCTTAGTTCATTGTCTAGTGCCTGGGCTCTTAAAAGTTTGCAAGTGGCTGTATGAGTTAGACTTGGTCTCTATTCACCTGAGGAAGAAGGGACCTAGAAACAGGAGGCTCATCTGAAATACGTGTCTAACTGTCCCCCTGAGCAACTGCCCCCTTTGTCCACAGACCAGAACCAGATGGTGCGAGCCACTATTTTTGAGTTTGTTTTTATTTTATTGAGAACCACTTATTTCTGTTAACTACAGCAGTTTTACAAAGGTGATGCTATTGTCTGCATTGATACCATCCGTTTGGTGACGAACAGCTAGATGTCGGGTGCTCTCATGGGAGCTGGGGAGAGGGTCAGGATTAGCACGAAGTCCCCACCCCCACGATCAGTTAGGAGTTCCAGCTGCAAGGGACCCAAGTGTCATCAACGTGGAGGAGTTGGTCCCTGGAGAGCTCAGCTATAAGCAACCACAGCCATGAGTGGACTCAGGGCCTTTATTGAGCCCCTTTAAAAAAAAAAAGCTTTATTGTCATACACTTCACATACCATACAATTTAATCATTGGATCATACTGAGAAGAGTTGTGCAATCATCACCAATCAATTTTACAACATTTTTCTTCCTGTACATGTTGTTAGATCCCCATTTTCCCCCCATCCTCTTCTGCCATGCCGTGCTCCTGGATAACTATTAATTCAGATACGTACTGTCTCTATAGATTTACCTATCTTGAATTTCAAATACAGAAAATCATACAAAACACAAACAGGAAATAACAATAACAATGACCAATGAAACAAGGAAGAACCTTGACTGATGGAAAGCAGGAAATATTTAGCAAATTTTAGCATGGGCCAAAAGGGAGATCAAATGATAAGGTAATAGATTTTAACCTAACTATATTGACCATAATCTACTTTACATTGCTGCTTGATAGCAATGCTATGACTTTGCTGGACTATGTTCAGAGGGGATTCACCAGCGGCTTAATTCATGTGGGGACCCTGCAAATGGATTCAGGGCTCCCACCAAGCTCTGGTACCATTCTTTTCTTTGGATTTGATTATTTACTTCCCTTGGATCACACAAGTTAGTGTACTTCTTACATGTGGGCTTAATTGATGCCTCATTATTGAGCGTCTGGATGGAAGATTCTGTAGAAGAATCCTGATCAAAAGAACCCTGGAGCAAAAATGTCAATTCTCAAAGAATCTAGTTTCTGGAGTCATGGATGCTGGATGATCCCTGTCTCCCCATCCCCGCGCCACCTGCAAACAAAAAACAAAAAACCAAAACTTTTGTCTTGAGGTAATCTTTAAATCTTAAACCAAAATTATCCTCTGAAGTTATAAAAATGGCCTAGTGTCAAGCCTCCCCTAAATTCGAGAGAACACCAACCGAAGTCCCAAGCTGATTGCTACGAGGCCCAGGTCAGACATCACTTTCCAACCCAGCAACCAATTTTGACAGCAGCCATCCCTCCCACTGCTATTTCTCTGCTGGTTTTGAAAATTCCTTGTAGCTGTCACACAGGACTGACAGGAGGCCTCCTGCCTAAAAGTGCTCAGTCCTCTCACTCCCTGGGTTGGTGCCAAGCCAGTGTTGCTAATGTCTTTTGCTGTCTTCAGGGTTACAGCTGTCTCCTGAGTCTAAGAGGTTCTAAGCATAGGAACCCCAGGTCCAAAGGACATGTTACATACACTTCTGGTTCATCGTGAGGCTCCCACCCCCAACTTCTGAGACTGGTTCCCTTTAAACTTAGTAAGGTGGCAAAATTAACCAGATTACATGCTCCTTATTTGCATAAGCAAAACACTCTAGTCCACTTGGTGAGCCACAAGCACTTTATTTGCATAGTCCCACCCAGTCATTTGGTGGGCATTAGTAGAGCTTATTATGGTTCGCTGTCCCTTGAGTCAGCTTTGACTCATAGTGAGACTATGAAACAGAACGAAACACTGCCCAGTCCTTCACCATCTTCACATGGTTATGTTTGGGCCCACTGCTGCAGCTGCGATGTCCATCCATCTCCGAGGGTCTTCCTGTTTCACTAAACATGGTGTCCTTTTCCAGGGACTGCCCCTCCTATTGGCATGCCCACCGTACATGAGAAGAAACCTCTGCGTTCTTGCTTCTAAGGAACATTCCATACTTCCTCCAACAGATTTGCTTGTTCTTCTGGTAGTCCATGGTATATTTAAAATTCTTTCTAGGAAGGACCATTTTTAAAGCATCTTGCTTTGCTACAAGTTTTCATGAAATCAAATAGTTGAGCTTAATGTTGGTTTAAGTTATAGAGGTGGCCTGATGGTTCAGTAATGGCCTTGAATTTTACAAGAATTACCTCTATTTGACAAAAGCAATGTGAAAGATTGGGTGGTTCACAGTGAGCTCGTTTCTGTTAGCAGTGTCAAAAGGAACACGAGTGCAAGTTTTAAAATGTAACCAGTCACTGACTTGCATCCCTGTAGAGAGGAGAGTCCAGGCGATGATGGGACCCCTAAGCAGGCAATGCCCACAGCAGGAAGGTTGAGGCAATGGATGCTGGTGGGCAGTCAACAGATGCCCACACACTGTGCCCGAGCAGGTCTGGGGTTGGGGAGAAAATCAGGCCTCAGGAATCCAAGAACTGCCCAGATCTCTAGTTCCGCCTATTACGGGGCAGAGCAAACAGGAGGCAATTTGTGACGTAGCGAGTGGGCACATGATGATTTTAGGCCCTCTGAAGTCTGAGTAAGAACCCCTAGTGGTGTGGTGGTGGAGCACTCAGCTGCTAACTCGAAGTCATCTCTTCAACCCCACCAGCCACTCAGCCAGCAGTTGCCCTCTGTCCTACAGGGCTGCAGAGTTGGAGTCTACCTGACAATGGTTTTGGTTTGGGGAAGTCTGCGTAGCATCCCCTTATTGGTTTCAAAAACGAAATGACACTTTCTCCAGGTTAATACAAACCAGATTGGACCTTGACCTGCATGAAGTTACCCAGAATTCCTGAGATACCAGGACTACAGTGGCAGCACAGGGGCTCATGGCCAGTCACCTCTGACCCCACTGCACCCCTTCCTCTTGCTTGCCCGTCACCTTCTGGTACAGCACTTGCACGGACAGCAGTCTCCACAATTAGCTGATTATGTGCAGGATTAACCACGTGAATTATTTTTTAATGCCTGTCCTTTCAAGACCTTTGGCCTTGGCGCCCCAGACATGGAGAAATACTTCTTGATCATAAGCCACCTGTTCAAATAGTTGACCAATTGTTTTTGGTACAGTGACCATGTGTTCCTTGTACAACTCGGAACTCACTGCTATTAAGGGGATTCCAACTCATAGCAACAAGATGGGACGGAGAACAACCCCTGGGTTCACCAAACGGTTAACTCTTTACAAGAGCAGAAAGCTGCTTTTTGCTTCCCTGGAGTGGCAGGTGGATTCAAATGACTGAGCTTGTAGTTAGCAGGCCCACAAGGTATGACCAACTACACGACCCAGGCTTCCCTCGTCCCTGCAGAAGGGCTAGAATTCACAACATATACTCTCTGGGGAGTACAAGTCAACCTACTATAGTCCCTTGTAACGTTCTTGGAGGTTCCTTACTTGGGTGGGCTAGTTTCTGTTTCTAAGGAAAATGAACTAAGACCAATGTGATTTCGAGTTTTCTCAATATGTTAATATGTTGGTGGAAAAAAATGTGTGGCTCTCCATGTAGAAAAGGTTGAATTAAGGTAAATTGTGGTTATGCAGTGGCTGTGTACATGTTCAACAAAATATTATACCACTATCCTCTAAATTTAAAAAAATGGCCTGGAAGTATAAGTATATAAAATATATACAAAGTTGGACTTTGAGGGCTTAGAATTCTTTATGAATTTTCACTTGGCATTTTAACATATACAAATATATGCAAATAAAAATTTTAGCATTACCAGTTAAAATATTTTTTACTTAAAGATATTTGAGGATCTTAGCTCTACTACATTTCCCAGCTTTGAACTAGGAACCTTTGCTATTCAAGATAAAAAAAAATCTGACTTGGAATTTGGAGTGTTTTCATAGGGGGAAAAGCAAGGAGAGAAACCTAGTGACCAGTGAGTGAGTGGACAAGAGAGTATGTGCAGACGGTCTCTCCGATCTTCTGAGCTAACAGCTCTCATAAAGCAACCACGGAAGCATGGGGGCACAAAGGTGAGGAAGAAATCGGATGGTGCCTATCAGAAAGAATAGAGTCTGGGGACTTATCAGTGGTTGTCTTAAGCAGCCATCGTATGTCCACACATAAGAAACACACCAGCCTGTGTGATCCAAGGATTGTAAATAACAAAGACCAAGATCAGAGGAGGGAACTATATTAGAGCTTGCACTCCAAGCACCTGGTTTGCAGGTATGGATGACAGTGAAAGCACAATCCATCTGCAGAGTCCCCACTGAGGATTAAGCTACAAGTCCATCCCCTCTGAACAATGGCCAAGGATGTGAATAACTGCCATCAGACAGAATACATCAGAAAACGGATTAATTAATGCTGATGGAGTTAGGTTAAAATTTAACACCTGTTATTTCTTTAACTTGTTGACCCATTTAAAACTTGTTTTAGTTATTTTCTACTTTCTTTAGGACAGAGGTTTTTGTCGTTGGTGTTGGGTTTTTTTGGTATGATTTTCTTCACGGGAAATCAGGTTACATGAATCTACAAGGACAGCGACTCAATTTGATCGCTTCTTATGG
This sequence comes from Echinops telfairi, assembly GCF_000313985.2. Taxonomy (NCBI): domain Eukaryota; kingdom Metazoa; phylum Chordata; class Mammalia; order Afrosoricida; family Tenrecidae; genus Echinops; species Echinops telfairi. Next base: position 74,947,652 of record NW_022103906.1, on the reverse strand, counting down.
CAGCTGGGGAGAAATGGGGAGTGAATAATGAGTACAAGAATGAAGAAAATGTTCTAAAATTGTGGTGATGACTGCACAACTTTTTATATACTTAAACCCCTGAATTGTATAGTGTGCAAATTGTTTATAAAATTGATCATTAAAAAAAACACCTTAAGTTACAGAGGGGGGAGGGCAAGCCACCTTTATTACTTATGACCATGATGGAAATCATTAGTTTGTTCCCAGAATGTTGTACCTCTCCACTCCCCAGAAACCTCTCTTGAAGCAGGCCGTGTCAGATTAAACCAGCCTGACAACCGCAGGACAACTGTACAGCGATAAAATACATAAAGATTATGGTAAAGTCATAGAGAATAGAAGGGGTAGGAGAGAAAGATAAAAGGAGTCAGACATAGTACATGGTAGCATGCTCACCCCAGCCCCTCTTGAAGGTCCACATGGAGGTGGGAGAAAAGAGTAGCGCGAGCGAGTATATTTCTAATCAAGGCTTATATACGCTTAGGGGCGTGCAAGCATTAGAGGCAACCACATCCATAACAAGGGTCTATCCAGTAGGTATAGGCCTGACAGGAAAGAAATGAGCTAGAATAAGGTGACCAGATTTTAACACTGGTAAAGCGGGACACCACTGATAAAACTCGTATCCTGGCGAAATAGCCACATGGCAGCCGAAAGCCGTATACCCTAGCTTGTCGTGCATACTTTCCAAAAATCGGGACTTTTTAAAAATGGTGCGGGATATGGGAAAAGTCGTTAAAAAGCGGGACGTCTGGTCACCTTAGCTAGGTGTCCACACAATCAGGAGGGACTAGGGGTACACAGATCTAAGATGGCAGCCTAACTTTGGTCCTCCTTGATTTGGCTTGACCTTGTCTCTGGGCTCTCCTTCAGGGAAACAATCCACTACTCAGGGTGGGGCAGACTGGTCTGATTGCTCTAGATGGCTGATCCCTAAGGGAGATGAGCCCTAAGCAGCACGAGTCGACCTACACGTGTACAGTGTTGCAACAGGGAACCACCTTTCTGTATCCCACAGCCACGAAACTTGCTTTGGGGGATGAAACATGAGAGATGCAAAGGCTGTCATTTCCCAGAAGCTTTGAGTGAGTGTGGTTCATCCAGCTGTGCTGTGATTGAGGCTCCAGAGCCACTACAATGAGTCTCTACTTCTCCACACTGGACATGCAGAATGAGTGGGACATGAAGTCTGGGGCTAACACACCTATGCTTTAGGGACTACTGGTAATAGAAGTCCAGGCTAACTCAGACCCCACATCCTGTGGCCACAGGTCAACGCCGGCCTGGCGCCTCTTCTGGAATTAGAATGTCCACTGTCTGTGGCTGTTCTTCACACCACGATGACAGGGTAAGAGTTGATCCACAGCAGCTTGAGCCCATCTGACCCACAGAGGCAGAAACAGTTACGCTTGACCTTCAACCTAGACCAATCCAACTGACCAATCAACATACACGTGAGAAAAGGAAAAGCAACCAACAAAACCATCCGTAAAGCACATTTCCCCAGTAGTTGCATGACCAACCTTGGGCAAGTGACTTAAGTATGTTGGCACCATTTTAGTTACTTCATATGGGAAATGGGGAAGTTAACATTAGATAGTGACGAGAATTTATTCTTGCACGTAAAACCTTTAGAATCAGGATCAGAAGCGTACCAGAAGGTGGAAGGCAAACACCAGAGTAACCAGAACTAAGGGCCGGGAGGTGCGGTGACAGAAGCAATACCCTTGAACCCCAAACCTTGTATACTGTAGGGATTCAATAAAGGCTTGCGTTATACCAATTATATAAAAATAAATATTGGAAAAAGACTAGAAGATAATGATAAGAGTAAAAGTGGTTTTTCTTTTAAAATATTAAAATGGCTTAAGAATAGGTTTTCTTTTCTTTACAGCACTTTAAAATTTTTTTCTCCAATGAACAATGAACAAAGGGGTGGGCTTTAGAAACATTTGTGGAAAAATTTCATCATTTTCTTTTCATTCCACTTTTCCATGAGCATTTCAAAGCCCCCTCATATGTTAATTTTATAATCCAGAAAGGAAAATTACCGTTTTTGTAAAAAATGCTGAAATGTTGAGGATTTGTTTTATAAAACATCTTTTGTTGACATTCTACAAATGATACCATCTAGTAATGTCCCAATACTTTCTTCCTTTGAAGACAGATTATATATCTGTAAAATAAAAAAGGCAAATTACAACATGCTGATATTTGTATATATGTTCACCATTAATTCCGAACACACCCAGGGGGATGAGCAACAGGAATGCGGGTGAAGGGAGAGCAGACGGCATAAAATATGAAAATAAAAACAATGTACAAATTATCAAGGGTTCCCGAGGGTGGGAGGCAGGGGAGGGAGGG
>NW_022103906.1:74920536-74944787 GCF_000313985.2 Echinops telfairi | reverse complement strand
AATAAAATGATGTTAAAATAATAAAATAAAAATTTTTTTAAACTCCCAATGCTACAATCACTTACGGTGTTAACTTTGAACACAAAAAACAAACTGTACCAGAAGGACAAATACCTGTGCACCTGGACAGCAACATCAGACTGCATTTACTTTACATTTGAAGTACACTCTGTCAGTCTGATAGTCACCGTTCTTAAACTGACCAATCTGGGTGTCAACTAGATTTCTAGTTATATTGTATATAAACTTGCACTTCCCAGTCCTTACATCTGTAATTACTTCTGAGGGATTTCCCTTTGGTTAACATTAACTTTTTAAAAATGCTCCTCATAGGAGGCTTGGTGCACAATAAGCCAATGGCATGAACATTCTTCTTCATCTACAACACCCATCCCGACAGCGTGGCGTTACAAACCTTCCGGACATCTGTAATGCTGGTTATTTCAGGAAGCCTTTCCAGAGAAATCTGATGACCTTCTACTTGGGCTATCAGGTGTTCCTGATTTACTTGTTGGTCACCTTCGGTGGTGACAACAATTAGAACTGAGGTGTCATTTGCAGAGATTCCAAATTTTTTCAAAGCATCTGAAATCTAAGGGGGAACAAACACGGCAGTGTTTCCTCATCTGTCGCGTCGGCCCCATGCTCCCACTGCTCACCGAGGGCAGTGCTCTATGCCGTCAGGCTTTCCTTCCCACACCATTTCTAGCATCTACCATTGGCCGATTGCGGTTCTCTGACGTGCTCTCTGCTTATAGCCAGGCCTCCTTACAGCATCCAGCAGACTTCTTGGCATGGCGCTCGCACACACCTCCCTCTGGCCCCAAGTGACTCTCCAGTCAGACTCCGACCTTCTAGCCAGCCGGACTGTTGGGGCATCCCCTCACAGGTCACCCATCCCCATGCTCACACTTGGCTCTGGCTAGGCTGAGGAACTCATCCCTCAAGGTACTGTTCAAACGTTACTCCCCACTGCCCCCTCCTTCCTCTCCAGAGGACCAACAAAAACATTCACTGCCATTGTGTCAATCTTTACTCATGGTGACCCTGGAGGGCAGAGAACCACCTGCTCCTGTGGGTTTCTGCGACAGTAGACAGCCTCACCTTTCTCCTGTGGGGTGACTGGTGGTTTCAAACTGCCAACTCTGTAGTCAACAGCCCTCCGAGCAACCCACTACACCACCATCATTGGCCTTAGTGCAGCCTGCCTCTCAAACGCCATCAGTTCTTCTGCTCTTGGGCAGAGACCGGCTCAGCTAATGTCTAGTGAATACTTTGTTTTTCTTAAATGTTTCAACCCTCTGTATGGGTGGCTTCAAAAAGTGTGTGGAAAAACAGAAATGGAGAGATAATGGGATTTTGCCACACACTTTTGGAAGCCCCTGGTGTTTTAAACCATTCACGAGTTTTCTAACTTCTCTTTTGAAAGTATAACCTGGCTGTGCAATTAATAGTAGCTGTAATATTAAAAGCTCCTTTGTGTGTGCTGTATGTGCCCTTACATTCGCCTTTCCTGAGAAGGTGTTACTAGCAGTATCCCAAAGTTGCACACTTCCACTACGCGCTAGGCTTCACGCAGAGGTCCCTGAGGTGTCGGGCCGCTAATGGAGAGCTGGCAGTCTGAAGCCACCAGATGCAGAGAGGAGGAGGGTTTCCGGTCTCAGAAGTTCTACGGAGTATTCTACCCTGTCCTATATGGTCGCTGAGTCCGAGTCCAAGCTACAGCAGGAGACGGGTTAGGGACCACAGTCCCCCCATATGGAAAGATACGACTCCACGGCAAATAAGGTACAGGGAGAGTGGAAGATGAGCCCGACACAAGCTCTCCATGCCTACTGCTGACAGCCAGGTCAGTGATTCGAATCCGACAAAGATGAGACTTTCGCGTCTGGCAAAGATTTTCAGTCTTGGAAACCCACAGGGGCAGCTCTGCTTTGTCCCACAGGGCTGCTCAGTCAGACTCGACTCAATAGCAGGGTTTTAAAAAATATTTTCTCTTTTACACTTCTGACAGCTGCTGAGGAGCTTCTCCCGACTCTATATGGTTATAGAGACAAAAGTGCCCTCACTGAATTTGGCTAAGCTTTTAGATATTCACATATAACATGACTGCAAAGCACCCTTGCCAGCAAGAGGCTGAGCCGAGCCGAGCGAAGACCCCACTGCTGTTAGTTTGGTTTATTACTAACAGCACGTTTACAGGAACGTTTGAACTCAACTCTGAGTAAAGCACATGTTGGGGAGACAACAGGAAAAAGTAAGCGAATTCAACTTTACATTGTTATTTGGGGAAAGGTTGAAAATAATTTCAGTCGATAAGGTTCTTGTCTTCATTTTTCTCAGTTTGTACAGGTGAACTGCTTTGTTTGCTGCGACAAGTATCTGAAAAGGATCGACAATCTACGGGAGGGGAAGGGGGCGAGGGGGTGGGGGGGAGAGAAACAATTAGAAAGAAAGTACCAGGCTCGTTCAGCACACAGACATGTTACCACATGAAGAGGCTGCTTTACTTTTTCACAATTCCTCTGGACTGTACTTCCAAAACTACTCTCTCTAGGGCCTGGAGTATAAAATCCTAAGTTTACAAGGAACTTATGCAAATAGTAAAAAATTCAAAAAGAACATTAACTGAGGTGCGGTTGGTAGGCCCTGGACTGACTGCTGAGACTACCAGGTCAGTGGTGCACATTCACTAGCTGCTCGAGAAAAAGTTCTGCTCCTGAAAAGATGAGCAGCCCCGGACACCAGGGGTTGCAGAGTTGGAAAGGACGCAGTGGCCATGGATTTGGGGTAACAGTAGTACACGAAAGGCCATAGACGAGTACATTTTATTTAGAGTCTTTTCTGTAACCCTTGAAACAACCCTATGGCGTTGATATTATTCACATGCGATAGAGGACACAACCAAGGCACACAATGTCTAGGTTGGAATCCCAGCTCTGCCACTGACCACCTAGGGAACGTAGTCGCCTTCCTGAGCACTTCCCGTTAGCTGTCGGCCATGCTGCTGGGGTTGTTGGAGGCCAGAGGCACTTCTGACTCCCAGTGACCCTGTGTACGATAGAAGGAAACCCTGCCTGGCCCTGGACCATCCTCAAATTCTCCTCTTGGAGCCCATTGTCGCAGCCACTTTGTCCATCCAGCTTGTTCGTGGTCTTCCTCTTTTTCCTTAACCTTCTACCTAACAGATGTCCTTTTCCAGGGACTGGTCTCTCCTGATAACATGTCCAAAGTACGTGAGATGAAGTCTCACTGTCCTTACTTCTAAGGAGCATCTGGCTGTGCTTCTTCCAAGACCAATCTGTTGGTTCTTTTGGCAGTCCATGGTACTTTCACTATTCTGCCAGCACCTGAATTCAAATGCATCTTCTCCTCTTTGGTCTTCCTTATATTCAATCGCTAACTTTCACACGCATATGAAGCAAGGGGAAATATCACGGCGTGGGTCAGGCACACTTCAGTCCTCAAAGGAACAACTGTGCTCTTCGACGCGTTCAAGAGGCCTTGTGCCGCAGTTTACCCAATGCAATGTCATTCCATCTCCTGACTGCTGCTCTCATGAGCATTTATTCTAACTCTAAGCAAGATGAAGTTCTTGACAACTTCAACCTTTCCTCCATTATCAGTGTTCCCTATTAGTCCCATTGTGAGGACTGTGGTCTTCTTTACATTGAGTTGTAATCCACACTGAAGGCTGCAACCCTGGGCTTCATCAGCATGTGCTTCAAGTCCGCCTCCCTTTCAGGACGCAAGCTGTGTCACCTGCAGTTCAGATTGCTCATAAGCCTTCCTCCCGTTGTGAAGCCATACTCTTCTTCATGTGGCTCAGCTCCTCTGCTGATTCGCTCAGCATACAGACTGAATACGTGTGGTGAGAGGATGCAACCCTGACACACACACCTATGGGAAACAGAAGGATTTCTCCCAAGCTGTCTCCCCCAAATACATGCCAGACTTAGCTGCTTGAGCATGACTGTACACTTGGAGGTCACCAGGAGTGGATTGGGGGTCATTCTCCCTGAGAGTTATCAGCTGTCTAGACCAAGCAGACACCACTGTCTATCCCACAAGTAGGGCCCACTCCTTTCTGATAAGGATAGTAGTTGTCTGTTTCCTTGTAGGAGACACACCCTCCCAAGGATGACCAAGATTAGGCTGCCATCATGAATCTAGGGTCCGCCCATCTTGTCACATGTATACCCCTAGACCTTCCCATTCCTATGGGCACATCCCTAGCTCATCCCCTTCCTGTTACGCTTATGCCTACCATACATCCCCTTCCTACAAAGTGTACGCCTATTGTACTGCCCCTTCCTGTGACATATGATCCTGTAATGATGTCCCCTTAAAGTGATATAATGGGTGGTTAGCAATAAAGAAAAGAGGCTCCCCGGTTCTCAGGCTGCTCCTGCTCTCGTGGCCGGGTTCCCCCCACGAGGACCATCAAGCGGGGCTGAGGTGAGCATGCTACCATGAATTGTGTCTGACTCCATTTATTCCAATCTCTCCTCTAACTCTCATGCGCTCTATGACTTTACTATAGCCCTCACTTATTATTGCTGTACAATTGCGCCTACCGGACCTGTGATTTGTGGGGTCCCCTCCCCCCCTTAACCCCACACACACCTTTCTGGATTTTAAACCAGGTAACATTCCCTTGCTCTGTCTGCACAACTCCTCCACATGCCTTTGCAGATGTAGTTAATAACTGTGCTCATTTCACAGACGTATGTCAAGGTTGACTTCTCGGATGTAAAGCATTTAGGGCAAGCGCCACTGCCCAGCCTATATAAAGGTTAGCTGAGACTTGACCTCTCACAATAAATGATACAATAAATGACTGGAATGAAGTGCTGGTAATGCGACTCCAGTGTGTACGCTCAACCACTACACTCTGTCTCCTTCACTGAGATGTCCCAGTCTTTATTCCACAGGCGGGAACACAAAGACTGGGGCCTCAGGCATGCTATGGGAGCTAGACCACAGTCTTTCCTGTGTCCTTCACCAGGGCCTGGACTTTGTGTCCATTCACAGCTCAACTCACTCATCTCCACAGCTTTGTCGAGAACCTTTCACTCAAAGATGATAGCATTTTGGCTGGCCTGTCACATCAAGAAAAAGAAACCGGCTATGAAACTCTCCGTAGGACTCATCCATGCACACACTTCGTACTTACCACTGTCGGCTTTATTAACGAGCCATCAAAGGTGCCTTCCATGGCTTTTTTCACCAAGTCGCCAGCATTTTGCACATCTTCAAATAAGAAAAGGGTCACCCTGAATTCAGGGAATAGGTCTAGCTGATGTGTCAACTGCATTTCGCGGAAAAGGTTTCTACGGGGTAAAATCAAAAAGATCGATCGACTAATTTTGTTGAAAAGTGAACATGACATCACCAGAAAGTTAACATTACAACTCGTTTCATTAACAGGCCTTGCCTGTTTTGCTTCTGCAAGTGAATGTGAGATTCCGTCTTCCTAACCCGGCTCCCTGAGCTTCCCACCACTCGCAGGAAAAAGCACGGGGGCCGCCGCTCGGCTGGTCCTCCGATGCGCGGGAAGGGGGAGGATAATAAAGATGAGGGATATCCTCTTAACACTCGGAAATTAAGCAGACAGGATCCAACTATGACACAATCACACGGCTTCCTCCTCAGCTCTTCTCACAACTAAGCGACGGCTGACTTAGGACGCCCACTCTCCTCGACTGGAATCGGGGCGGGGCCGAGTCGGCCGTGTTCTCGGAGCGCTCGGGAGACACTGACGGAGGGACTGTGCTCCCGCGACCACGCGGTGTTGGCGGGTGGCACCGCAGTTGGCACCGCGGGCGGCACGCCACCTCCCCACACCCCGCAGCCCCTCCCGCCGCCGGCCCGGGGAGCACTCACCGCCCGGCGTGCGCTTCGCCTCGAGCGATCTCCCCTCCCGGAAACAAACGCCGCGGCTTCCGGATGCGCTGCCGCCGCTTCGTCCAATCCCCGTCCTCCGCCGACGCGCTTCCGGCCGCGCGGGGCCGGCTCCCCGCCTTTTCCGGTCCGGGCGGGAGCGAGGCGCCGGTGCTAGTGGAGCGCAGGAAAAGCGCAACTCCGTCCGACTCTCGGGCGAGGGAGGCCCGAAGAATTCGTGATCGCGTTCCCGCTGTTGTCCGTCGCTAGGTTCTTGAACGAGACGCCTTCAACTTCTTTTTTTGGCAAAATAACGGTGGACCTCGATACGTGCAGCACAAGCGTCCGCCGCAGGCCTGTTCGCGGTGGGTTAGGGAGCATCTGCTGGCGCCTTCCGCGCAGTGCTTCCTTGGGATGCTGGGAAGACCGGGACCGCGGAGCCTTCTTCCCACAGGCTGCGAAAGCAGACCCTTCCAACCCGGAGACCCACCCCCCCCAACCAATTTCAGTGTTTTAACGATGAAAAAAAGTCTTACATTCGTGAAGTGTGGATTTCATTTTAGCAAATACCCAAAGCCATTTAAGGCACGTCTGATGAAAGATTGGATGTGGATGTTAGGTTTATGCAATTCAGTCACTGAATAGTCTTGCAGATTTCTCTAACCATCCTCAGTGGGGCCTTGGCCTCAACCTCCCCCTCCCCCTTAATTCTTCTCCCAAGCCCAGTACTTGTGTTTTCTCTAAATAGCATTCCAACAACACAAAGTCTTGAAGGTTCATAGACTATCTGCTGCTGCTGCTGGCCTCTTCTAAAATGCTACCTTCCCCAACCAGGGCCTGTTGAGACCCGAGCTCTTCTGGGACCAATTCACTCCATAAAATGTCACCTCCCTTTTAGAGCATTCTGTAATTCCACACCTACAGGTCTCAGGGCATTTGTCTCCTTGGCATAGAGTTTTGTTGTATCTCATCTGTGTGTATTTTCAAGTGTTTTAGCCAGTACCAATGAGTGAAGGCTTAATACATAGTGTTTCATGTATTTGTGTGGTTTGGGAAAGTTTACAGCACAAATGTGTTTCCCATTCAACACCTTATATGCATCATACATACTTGCAGAATAAAGAATGGTAGCCACAAATGCCAGTGTTCCATCAGCTCTCATTCTACAAGCTCTGCCCGTGCGACCTGCTCTGCCATCACTTCAAGTCATCAGGCATGTATTTCTGATGCTATTGAACATCTCCACCAGGGCACCAACAGGCCTCTCTACTTCATTCCCTCTCCTCCCTGTCTCAGGACATAACATCTCACCTTTAGCCACAAAGCTGAAATTCTCACTTGGTTTTTACTCTTCTATCTTCACTCTCATTGGCCACCAAATTCTGAAGTGTCTTAAATCTGGGTCTGAATGACTAATGAATTCTCACTCCCTAACTTTGGCACATTATCACATTAAAAGAAAGCTATATTCAGCTAAGAGAGCAGAAGAGATAATTTATGGCGCACACCACATTGAACCACAGCTGAGAACAGAACTAATCCAGAACGTCAGATCTAGAGCAAATGATCAAGATGGGATGGATTAGGTATGAGCAAGGTGGGGCTCACAGGTGCTTGCCATGATCCAATGGCCATGGAAGTTCTAGATCCATAGAGACAGAAGTTCTAGACAGTGGTGCGCAGTCAGTAACTTGTCCCAGCGTCCTGGGCTCGGGCATTCCTTTCATAATCCTGCTGCTGTGGCTTCCGTGGGGGCTCATGCTAATTTACTTGGACCTTCGGCTCGTCTTCCTTCTCTTTCAAGTTTGGACATTCACATCTTCCTCCACTTGGCTCATCTGCTTCAGGAGATGGGGCGAAGGCTGAGGGGCCCTCATCACATCTTACCCAGTTACTCCATTCAGATATTGGTAAGCAAAATAGCCAGTCCACGCCTTTCCATGTGGCCCTCGGGAAATGACCTTTCTGTACTTAGTCTAAAAGTAGGAGCAATTGTAAACATATCCTGCTTGTGTTTCCATTGTGGGTGGAGGGTGGTGACATACGTAGAAATTGTGAGGTACCTTAGTGGTACAAGTGGTTTGCGCTCAACTAAGAACTTAACGGTTGGCAGTTTGAACCTACTCAGCAGGACCATGGAAGAAAGGCCCAGCCACTTACAGATTACAGCCCTACTGGGTGCTAGGCAGTCTGTTGACTTCAGAGACAATGATATCCGCAAACTATTTAAATGATAACAAATACACTCCTAAATGGGGCTGCTCTTTGCTCCGGCCCTTCATCTCTCTTCATTTAAGGTCCCTTGGCTGACTCACATGTCAGACCAACTTTAAGGAAAAATACCCTCCCATTGCCCCTTCCTGTGTTTAAAGGGTATATAATCCCTTGCCTCTATACACATAAAAACTTCCACAGCATTAAAGACACCTGGTGGCGCGGTGGATTAAGCACAAGGCTGCTAAGGCCAGTGATCCAAAACCATTAGTCATTCCAAAAGGACAGTTGAGGCAGGCTGCTCATAGTTGTAGTCTTGCAAGTCCTAAAGAGCGGTTCTGCTCTGTCTCACACAGTCGCTGTGAGTTAGAAGCAACTTAACATCGTGGGTGCATAGATCTTTGTGTAAAGGCGAAGGGATTCTGCCTTTGCAAGCTTATAGGGCAGAAAGTGATCTGCCCCACGAGGTGTCCTAGGCTGTAATCTTTACAGGAGCAGACCACCAGATCCTTTTTCATGAACAGGTTTGATGACGATCCCAGCCTAGAAAAACCTATGGGACAGTGGGTCACTGAGTCAGACAACACAACATTACGGGAGCAGATGGCCAGCTCTGTGATCCCGAGCCTCAAGGTGAGTTCGAACCATTGATCTGTTGGTCAGCAGCCTTTAACATGTATTGATCCTGCCTCCATCCCATAAGGACTGGAGCCCAAACAGATAGTACATACTCTTGAGACCTGAAAACTACTGATTGCCCTATAGGTCTGCTGCCAACTTAATGGACAACTGAGGGCCCACAATAATTGACTAAAAGGGGTGGGCGTGGAGGGAGATGTTTGCTACCTAAAACCTAGTACTGAGACTCCAATCTCAGCTACTGCTAATTTAATTGGAAATCAGTCTAGAACTTTGTTAACCACGAGCCCACTCAAATGGGGATCCACCTGAGGACACTCCAGTCCTACATCCTCAGACCCCAAAATCTGTAGTGCCTTATGATAGGCCGACCCTGGGCACTGAGACCTGCAGGCGTGGGTGTGCCCAGGGTTGGCCTATCATAAGGCACTACACATTGACACAGGACATTGACTCGTTTCTTCCTTGGCATTCTAGATTCCATTGTTTCTTGAGCGTGCTCTTGGTTTCCACATGGTCTTATAGACTTTTGATTGCCCAAACCCTAGTACTCTTGTAGAGGTTTCTATCAGTACCATTCTAGGACAGTGGATAGTACTTTCACCAGAAGGCAACTGCTTCCCTCAGCCCCACTCCCCAATGCTTTCTCCGACCTTCCCTGTTCCAACTTTGCACCATGACCTCTCACCTTTCATCTGCAACTGAAACCACATTTCCCCTGGGTTACAAATACCACTAACCTGTGACACAAGAAAGACACCACAAGTTATCATTAGGCAATACCCTCCACTCTAGCATACTTTACAACTCCACCAAGACACTGTCAGAGATCTCGCAAGTTGTAGGTGGTCTCTTTGGCTAGAGAGCGAGCATCGAGGAGCCAGCTGCCGAGTCGATGCCATCTCACGGCACAGCCCTGACTGCTGGTACGTCCACATCCACTGCTGCAGGCATCTCACTGAGGGTCTTTGTTGCCCTTGTTAGTCTCCACTTCACCAAAGATGATCTCCTTCTCCAGCACGTGATCCCTCCAAAGGGGCATGAGGCACGCAAGCTAGTCAGTGTTTTGTGATCCAACAGGTTTCCGTTGGCTGATTTTCATAAATAAACCAAGAGGTAGTTCTTCCTGGCCTTAATCTGAAAGCGCCACTGAGACCCGCTGCTGAGCTCCCACCACGACAGCAACGTGGGGGCCACACGGTCGCCCACCCTGAGAGATGGGGGTGCTACCTGGGTCATAGCGCCTAAGTGGGGGAGATGATATGCACAGCCTACAACGACTTCTCTTAGACTCTCATTTGCTTTCCTTCTTTTCACTGTTGTGATAAAATCTTTCCTGTGTTGTTTAGGGAATTGTACGCCCTCTTCCCTGAAGGGCTCCACTGTCATTCTGGCCGCACAAATAATTGAGCTGAAAACTGATATAAAGACATCAAGGGGTCAATTGTAACATTTTTTAATTAACATTAAAAAAAACTTTTTTTTTTATTGTAACTTAGGTAAAGGTTTACAGATGATCGATTCTACATTCAAAAACTCATCAAACCTCCCAATATCATGGTCTGTCTCCCATCGATGTTGTTGAATACTGGCCACCTGCTAGTCTGTGACTTCCCTCCCCTCCGTGGTAAAATGCTGGCTTGGGTCGGTTTGAGGAGCTGGTTGGAGACCAGTCGACTGCCTTTCTCGAAGAGATGACTCTGCTCACAGTCCAAGCATTCCCTGCAGGAGGTTCCCACACTCCTGGGCCACTATGCACCCATCCTCCCTGCCCCATGGTCAGGCACCTGAAGCCCCTGCGCCCGAGCTTGGAGAATTCATCAAAATGCCCAGTCCACAGGAAGCAGACACCACCGTTTGCCACACAGAAGCCCTCTCTTGCAATTCCAGCTTCTCCCCGCTCCTCCCCAGGTGTAACGAACTCCCTGGCTTGCTATTCCTCCCTGTTGCCGGGACTCATGAGTATCATATAGCTGGTTACTTTTCACAGTATCTCTTTCTCAGAACACACATTATCGTCTCATGATAAAAAGGAAACAATCTGAATGTTCACCAACAAATAAGTAAACAGAATGTTCTATATTCAGATAATGGAATACAATTATTACATATACATACAACACATAATGGGATCCAACTCGGAGCCCACTATGACGACGTAGACCAACACAGATGAACCTCAAGTTAGTTGTGCTGAGATAAAGCAGCCAGATTGGGGGACAGGGAGAGGATATGAGTGTACACTGTCTGATCCCACTGATACAGAATGAACCCCTACAACCGGAAGCCAGCCCATCACCCGATGCTTGGGCAGAGGAGCATGAGGGTCAAAAGACAGCTCACACGGGGACACAGGGCGAGGCTAGGGGAGGAGGATGGCCTATGTGGAGTGTGCTAGTGGTTTCGGGAATCTTCTTGTTAGCTGCCACCGAGTCGGGTTCGGAACCATAGCGACCTTGTGCACAACAGAAGGGACCACGCCCCAGTCCTGCGCCAGCCTCACAAGGATGCCTGTGCTGAGTGCATTGTTGTACCACCTCCTGGAGGGCCTTCCTCCCCTTGACCACATAGGACGTCCTTCTCCCGGGATTGGTCTCTCCTGACAACAGGGCAAGTATGTAAAAACGTATCAAATGGTATACCTCAAACATTAGCATACGGACTGTATGCTTATTCTACCTCGATGAAGCTTTAAAAAAACAACAACCGGGAGGGAGGGGGAGAGGAAAAAGGAAAAGGAGCTAATTCCAGGAACCCAAAAGGAAAGCGAATTTTGAGAATAATGAGGGCAACAAATGTATAAGTGTGCTTTACACAATTGATGCATGTATGGATTGTGATGAATTGTATGAGCCCCAACAAAATGATTTAAAAAAATAACCAACCTTTGACAAGCCAGTCAGGGTGCAGATAGTACCAATGAAACATACAACTTTCCTCTAGTTCTTTAATGCTTCTCCCACCCTCCACCACCACTACAATGACCTCAATTCTACCTTACAAATTGGACTAGACCAGAGCATGCACACTGCTACAGATAAGAGCCCGCAACACAGGCAATCCAGGATAGATAAAGCCCTCAGGACCAATAATGAGAATAGAGATACGAATAGAATAAGGGGAAGGTAGAAGGATAAAGGGGGAATCGATCACAAGGATCAATATATAACCCCCTCCCAGGGGGACAAACAACAGAAAAGTGGGTGAAGGGAGACAGATGACAATGTAAGATATGAAAATAATAATCTATAATTTATCAAGGGTTCAGGAGGGAGGGAGAGAGAGAGAGGGAGGAAGAGAGGGGAAAATGAGCTGATACCAAAGGCTCAAGTAGAAAGAAAACGTTTTGAAAATGGTGACAGCAACAAATGTACAAATGTGCTTGACACAATGGATGCAATGTATGGATTATAATAAGAGCTGTATGAGCCCCCAATAAAATGATTATTTAAAAAAAACACCCAACCTTTCCCCCGCCCTTCCCGACAAAAATAGTAGGCGATATCACCAATTCTATATTAAAATAGCTGGCAAAACAAAAATAAAACATCCACTGACAATGCTAAGTGCTGCCAAGGATAGGGGCAACTGGAAGTCTCACACAGTGTCGACAGGTATGTCAAACAGCACAGGCACCTGGGAAAAGTTCGACAGCTTCTTAGCAAGTTAGCATCTACTTGCACATGCTCATGCAAAAGCCCCGTGTGTAAATGTTTACAGAAGCTTTGTGCAAGATTTTAAAGCTGGGCACGTCCAAATGGCCTTTACCTGGTAACTGTGGTACTTGTAGGAACCTGGGCTGCTAACCACAGGGTCAGCAGTTTAAAAACTAACAAGCCCTCCTCAGGAGAAAAATGAGGCTTTCTGCCCCCATAAAGAGTAACAGTCTCGGAAACCTACGGGGGCAGTTCTACTCTGTCCTATAGAGTCGCTATGAGTCAGAACCGACCTGATGGCGGTGCGCTTGGTTTGCGTGGGACCTGTGTTATCTGTTGACCTTGGTCATCACGCCAAACTATCAAGCCAACATCTAAGGTTGCCAGGAAAGACACGACTTACACAGAGGTGCTGGATGGGCACTTCACTGATCAAGAGAAGAGACACATCCAGGCCAGCTTTAACTCAGGCAGGCCCATCCTCCACAGCCTTGCAGTGCCTGACAGAGCTGATGGTCTGCATGCACCCCTCAACTGCAGAAGAGATGCCTCATCCCCTCCCCACGGAGACGCACAGAAAGCGGGTTGGCCAGATGTCTTATAATTTGCACACTGGGCTAAGCAGTTCCTGCTCAGGGAGTAATGTTGATCCGCGCTCAGGGCAAGAGAAGTAATGTGCTCATTGGCCACTAGCTGCGATGGAATGTGTTTTGGGCTGAGGCTCTGGGGAAGGGAGCCAGCCCACACTATTCTGCTGTCTGAGAAGCCAGGCTGCCCTGTTTGGTCCCAAGCACAGCTCAGCTGTAGGTCACAGGGCAAGGCAGCAGGTAGTACTAGCCAATCCCCTATGCACAAGCTCCTGTCGGCTAGAATACTACTCAGCAACAAAAAAGGTGCAAACTAACGATCCGTTCACTGGCATGGGTGAACCTGAACAGCACTAAGCTGAGTCCGAGAAGCCAGATTTACATGGCAATCTAGAAAAGGCAAAATCAGAGAGAGAAACACTTGGTCAGGGATCTGGGATTGGGAGGAGGTGTTGGGTGAAGGCGCCCGCGGGATCTGAAGCGAGACGGAACTGGTGTGTGGGCTGGGGTGGCAGCTACAAAATGTGAACGCCTGTCAAAGCTCATAGAAGTGTACATGTAAAAAGGGCAAATCTCATGTCAGATACCTGCTGAGGCTTACTGTGTATCAGGATTGTGGGACACTGCTAGACTCATCAAAGGTTTTCAGCTTCCCCTGCACCTAAAAATAATAAAGACGCTCCGCTCCGTAACTGTGGTCCCTCTGTGTGATTCAGAGGAACAAGGAGAGCGCGCTTAGGGAAAGGTGTCGCTCCCGTAGGAGAGGCAACGAGAAAGGGCCCCACACATAAGGGGCAGCAGAAGAGCGGATAACAAGAGCCGTGAGTCGGTCCGACAGTCCAGACTGACTTCTACAGCCAGACCTGATTAGGCCACTAAGCAACGTCTATAAACTGTACAAGAGTCCCACCAAAGACAATGTGCCTGGTGGGCAGACCTGGCACCTTCTCCAGGCCTGTGTTAGATGGTATATCTGACCATTCAGCGAAAGGAAGTTGAAAATCCCACGACAGACTTCCAAAGAGAGAGCTCTCTGGTGGCAAATGCATCACAATTGACTAAAGAGAGCGAAGAGGTGCTACCGAGGTGGTCCTCTCGGTAGTGTTAAGCAAACTTCTGAACAGTTAAAGAACGAATCAACAACAGGTCAGTCATGGAAGATGACAAAATATGCTCACTGGTATACACAAGTCTAGTCAGAGGATAATATGCAGAAAAAAAGAGAATTTAAAAAAGGAATTTGCAAGGGGATTCTTTATTACTTTTTCAATTCCAAAATATTTCCTTAGAAAAGTTACAAGACTGAAATGACAGCATACCTTTTCCTGTACTGTCCCATTGTGTAAATCTTCAGCAAAAGAGATAATCAATATAATTTTTCCTTGTTTAATACATCCAGGAATAATAAAATAGACAATAAGCCTCATCAGAACTGACCCCGTGAGGTCACTCTGGCTGCCTTCAGTCCAGCTCCGCGGTCCAGAGAGGTTTTCTGTGGAGCTTCACCCCTCGCCCGATCACCCCCACGGGGTCAATAGTACGATCTGTGGTGAGGTCTGCTGGGAGGGAATCTTCTGTTCTGGGCGGCTTGACTGGTGTCCGGCTTGACATTCCAAGAGTATCTGCTTTGGGAATAGTGCTGCCCAGGGGGACCCGGAGGGGGTGGGGGAGCAAGGCCTCTCTGGTAAACATGCTGATTGTGTGAAAATGTCCTTAAAACAAAAAAAAGGAAAGAAAATGTCCTTAAAACCAAACCAAAAGGATGAAACAGTATCAAGAATAATAGCATGCACTGTATGAGGATTAGTAGTCTTTACTCAGCCTTATGCACACACAGATACCATGCGCTGTTCCATGCCAGTGTAACCTTGGGCAGATAAACTGTTGACTCTCTCTTTGTCCATTTTAAATGGAGCTACCAATACCTCCCATCCTCATGGGTTGGTGGGCTGTCATCAATGACTTCATAGGGCCCTTTGGCCATAATCCCTTTGTGATGTACGGTCAATGCTACACTCTGTGTCTCCCACCTTGGAGGGAGTCCTTGGGAACAGGACAGATCCTTGGTCTCCAAGTGACTAGAAGGTGTGACTTCCAGTCACCGCCCTTTGTTTTCTGTCAGGGTACGGTCTATGCAAAGGTCAAAACCACCCCTCTACGAAAGAGCCACCTCAGAAGCAGGCACGAGAGAAAAACCACGGGACAATCTGAAGAGCCACGAGTGGAAGCACGTTTGAAATCTGGCTCAAGTGGCAGAGGCACCAGAGGCTGTAGCGATGGAGACCATGGGACAGAGCAAAGAAGCCCGTCAAGATCAGAGGCCAAGACAAGGAGACCATGAGATAAAACAGGAAGCAGTGCAGAAGCCACGAGTCAGGGGTGCAGAGCAGGGGCTGGCTGCTGGGCCCGTGGAGGCAGAGGCCAAGGGAACATGGGGCTGAGACCAGAGAGAGACTTGGCTGCTGGCTGAAGAAAGGCACTGCTGTGAACCAACGCTTGTGTCCTTGCCGTCTACTGATCCTGACTTGTGATGACCTGGTAAGCCCTCATCATTGGGACTATTGTCTGTGAGTTCTGTGGCCATCGCAACAAGCCTTGAGCCCAACAGAGAAGCAGAGTGCCATGGAGGCACGACTGGTGCCAGAATAGGTCAGAAAGGTGGAAGGCAGAGGCACGTCTGACCTCTGCCTCGTGGTGGTGAGAAAGGGTCTCTGTGCCATTCTCACACCAGGCACGCAGGTAAATTCAGACATTCACATTGTGTAATACAACACCTTGACACACAGTGTGCTCCTGGGACCCTTTCCACCTTGCGAGTGAGAAAGAGAGAGAGATTTACACCCACACTGTTCTACTCAGATATGCTCCTTCCAAAAAAGCCCAGCAGGTTAACATGAGACAAAAAAAAGTGATGAATTTTTGAAAACAGAGTTGTTTTCATCTTATAAATAAGAAATAAAGAAAGACCCTAATCCTGGAACATGCAAGAAATGTAGGGAATTAAATTGTTTCAAAACCGAGATCAGTATTTCTAGTAAATATACTACAAAAGAAAATTTGGAAGCCCGAGAAAGAGCACATGTAAAACCCTCAATTCCACTTCCTCTAACTCAATGGGTGAGTATTTCCTTTTGGTCCCTACCATCGTGCTTATGCTGTTGAATCTTATCATTTCCACTATCACTGCACTATCACCTTGAATGACAATAACACACTATACACGGACAATCAGAATATAACTACTCATCACTGTTAACAGGTAAGCTGCTACCCCTGTCTCCACGATTCGGAATCACACCAGGAGCAACGTCTCATTACAGACACTAATGTTGCCTGAGCAATCTAGCAGGGTCCAGCACAGCAGGGGGTTTGAAAGACGTGCTGAACGTTTGAAGGAATATAATTTTGGGCTCATTTTGAAGCATTTCCTTAGTTTTAATGTGGAACTACCAGACATGACAATTTTCACAGCTATTAAATTGTGTTAAAGAGTTTTATCAAAAGAATTGTGCCAATTCTCAGTATCACTAACAACATAAGCAGCATCTTCTTAAAATGCTATTCTTTTACCAGCATCAACCTTTTAATAAAAGTACTTATTTTAACCGCACTGAAGTTCTCCCTGCTCCCAGGTGAAAAACCTGTTTAAATCCTTCACAAATTTCTCTATTGGAATTTTGGCATTTTTCTTATTTGTATTTACTCTGTAAATAACATCCTTCTCACCCTGAAAAGTATGCCACTCATCTAATTAGCCTAAGGATCTAAAGGCCCTGTCAGCAACCTCAGACTGCCTGCTGAACGAAGTCTAGAATCGATGCTCATGTCTGAGTCCCTTTCCCAATTGCCACTGGAGAGAGCTGGGCATTCTCCATCCCACGCTTGCTTTCCCTACCTCCTTGGACAGCGCACCCTGGCCGCCCCTGATCAGCGAGAAAAGGTCCCTTCCTCATCCTCATCCTCACACACTGTCACTGATTTAAAGGTCCATCTTGATTCAACAGGATAGAAAGGGTGAGCAGAGGTACCTGACTGGGTGCTGGAAATCCTGGGGCTGAGCGTGGAAATGCCAGGATGGGGCTGGGTACACTTGGTTCCGATGGAAGTTATACCCAGATCCTTGGTGACCAAACGGAGTCGTAGTAGACATTGGTTCCATGAGATGTGGTGATGCTTCAAAACCACTGGACCTGGACCTACTGGAACCCCAGTTCCTCAAAGAGAATAAGTCCCACACAGTATTACTGGTTTCCAAATTGCGTAGCCAGTCCACCCCTTGCTTTTGAGTCTATCCTGACAGAGGAGCCCTAGAGCAGAACTGCCCCTCTAGGTTTCTGAGGCTGGAAATCTTTCTCCTGCAGAGCGGGAGGTGAATTTGAACCACCAACCTTGTGGTTAGCAGGCCAATACTTAACCTACTGAAAAGAACAATCCCTGTGTCCCTCATTCCTATTTGTGCAGATTTCCCCAGTACATAAACATCCCAGAAGAATGGATGGATGTCACATAAGCAAACATTTTTTAAAGATGCCCCTAACTACAAACTTCACATGTAAGACACAAGACTTACTTCCTGGCAGTTCCATTCTGAAGGTCTTCAATGTAGTTTTTTCTTTCTATGCAATGTCCCCGACACCTGTTAAATACTGAGGAGTGGATGAACTGTTAGAAATAGTTATTCCAAATGCAAGTCTCTCAGAAAAAGCAAATCAAAGCTGAACACCTTTAAGCAATTGTTCAGACTATTATATACAAGTATTTCTAGATGTATCCCTTTTGGCAAGATTATCTTATACCAAAACAAATTAATTATCAACTTCCCCCCCAAATATGAACTATCTATCTACAATGTTTCCCCCTTCACCTTTTGCAAAAGGAGAAAAATAGTGATATCCCTCATACTCACATTCAATTGCATCATCTGGCCGCATGCCTTCTACATCAATCAAGTATCTAACAAAACAACATAATTTGGGTCATTTATATATACAAAGAGAAAAAAAATCAGACTTTGGGGCAAATATATATATAAAACATATGTACATTCAATTTCACCTGTACATGCAAATAGGAAAATCCTATGAAATCATCAGCATACTGAATTAACAACGATTAAAAGACGATATGCCAAGACCATACCACCAAAAGAAGCTTTATCCCAATAATGGAAGGATGACCTAACTTTTGGAAACCTATTAACATAATTATTTACATTAATGCAACACCATGTGAAAAGAGAAAAATGTCTACCAAACTGATAAACATTTAAAAAGAATCTCATGAAATCCAATAGTCCTTCTGGATCAAAATGCCTTATAAAGTCAAGAGATTTCCTTAACATGACAGTACTTATCAGGAACACAAGCGAAAAACAAATTGAGAAAACTATTAACACCAATCTGAAAAATACTGTCTAACCAGCCATAAACTCCAGACTCACTGGTACTGAACTGATCAAGACGCTCATAGCAATGCTATAGGACAGAGCAGAACTGCCTCTGTGAGTTTCCAAGACTAACTCTGTACAGCAGCGGTTCTCAATCTGTGGGTCGCAGCCCCATCTGGGGGTCGAATGACCCTTTCACAGGGTCGCCCAATTCATAACAGTAGCAAAATTATGAAATATCAACGGAAACAATTTTATGGGGGGGGGGCACCACAACATGAGGAATTGTATGAAAGGGTCTCGGCATGAGGAAGGGTGAGAACCCACTGCTGTACAGGAAGAGGAAGCCCTGTCTTTCTCCCACAGGGCAGCTGGCAGCTTTATACCGATGATCGCAGGGTTAGCAGTCCGGCCTGTAACCACGACACCACCAGAGCGCCTCTACCCAACCACAGGGGCCACACGCTCGGGAGCCACCATCACTGCCAGTCATTCCTCCCCAACCTTATCTCCCACCCACCACACCGAAGTCCTGACAAGGAGATTATCTAGCTCTCCGTTTCCCCACCCAAATGACCACCACAACCTGGGCCAAGCCACCGTAGACCTGCACACGCCCGCTAACTTGTCTCCCCGCTTCCATTCTCTCCCACTACAATGCAGTCTCCACTCAACAGCTAAAATGATGGACTGAAAAGGCAAATGTAATTATGTTCCACACACTCACTCCCAACAAACAGTCCAATAGCTGTCTACTGCACTTAGGAGAAAGTCCCAAATCTTACAAATAGTCCTGCGTGACTTATCTCCTAGCCTCATTTACAACTCTATTTGAGTGCCACGCTTCCTGTGTGGCCTAGGCTTTTGGTTGCTCTCAGTGTACACTTTGCCCGTCCCCATGCTCAGAATTCTCCCTTCAATCTACCCAATTAGTTAATACCCACTCCTCCTTCAGTGTTACCCACTGTCTCTCTAACCTCCTCCATACACTCGCCTCCTGCTGGACACTCAAACAGTACTGTGTACCTCACTTCCCTAGCCTGTTAGACAGAAAATCTATATGTACGTGTAATTCTTTCAAGTCTACTTCCCTTCTAGACTGTGAGTTTCAATAAGGGAGGGACCAAGTGTTTTGCTCCCAACTGTAACCTTAACACCTAGTATAAATAAAGCCTACAAAAACAGATGTTCAATAAGTATTTTCTAAATGAACATAGTGTGTGTCAACATCCATAATGTATATGAACATATATATATATATATAGTGGGTACAAGTAGACCCCAATACACACATACATCTATATACATTACGCATACCCATTAACCTAGAAATTCCATTTTGAGTGAAACAGCATATGTTTTCAGAGGTTCATATAAGAACTTTCACTACTTTAATATTTTACAATTATGAAAATACTTGACTTTTATTTCATCAATACATAAATGAATAAATCCAGCTTTACAAAGGAGGTACACAGTAATGTAATATTACCTCAGTGAAATATTATATCATCCAACAAACCACGTATGTGTTGTTTTATGGTTGCAATCTCTGCGTGGGGAGCAAGACTGCATGGTAATCGTACTTTATATATCTCTACATGGACTTTTTGCAAAACTTATCATTGTCATTAGATTACAGACAGTTTAAAATAAATGGACTCTAGGGCTAACAACTCACCTACAGATGAGATAGCCAGTCCTGTTTAAGCCATGGGTACAGTGAACCCCAATAAGTTTGTCTACAAAACAGGAAAGAGAGTTAAGAAAGAGAAGGATGTGCATTAAAGAAAAAAGCACCATCTCCCGCAGCGCAGCTCGGCAGCGTTAGCCGCTCCTCTGGAAGGGCATAAGCTGACAAGGAGTGCACTTCTCAGGAACACACTGCAAGGAACACTAACAAAGCCAAAGTGCATTTTCTCTGGGCATTTTGCAGAGACCCGAGGGTGTGAAGTGGAGGCCTGATCAGGAACTCACCGGTGAAACTGTCTTGACATAGAACGTGGACCAGTCATTGATTTAATTACAGAGAAACGATGTCAGGGAGCCGGGGCGGCAGGAGGGGAGAACAAGCTGAGAGATGAATCTTTGTTTCTATGTGACACAAATGTAATGCCTTTCTTTGGACACTGACTGGTACAGAAAGCCAACAGTCTCTAGAGTCCTCCTGAGTGCCCAGGGCATGCCCACCCTTCTCTCATCTTCAGAACAAAACAGCCAAGGGGCTTCGAGATGCCAGCCCACAGCTCACAGCAGGCAACAAGAACCAGGACTAGATTCCAGTCTAAGATTTTGCCAAATATATGGCAGTATTTTTTAGTCTATCATTACAAACAAACATCTGAGAAATTAAATCACAAGCAAAATAATGTGTCCTTTATTTCCACAGCACCTGTGCCTGTTCTTGGTGGTATTTGGAGGGAGGCATTCATCTGTTGGGATTACTGCCCCATCAGTCTCCGACTGCCAATCTCCTATTTCCTCGGCTCCTCCACATGGAAGAGGCTATCACTCTAAAGCACCATCTGAACTTCCAAGTCTTCAGTTGGCACACAAACTCGCCCAACTCCTTGGCAGGGCACGCAGAGTCTTTCATAAACTGGCTTCAGTCTGTCTTTCCACAAAGAGTGAACGGAAAACCCACAATGAGTCTCTGACTTACAAGAACCTATATGTAACTGGCCTCCCTCCCCCTTTCCCACAGCTCTGACCCTCACTCCACTGCACCCACACGAGCCCCTGGCTAATCCTCATGCCTGCAGTTTCCTCAGTCTTGGGACACTCCTCGCTGGCCTGACACAGGGCTTCGTTCCTCCTTCCTTTAAAGCTCTCCTTAAAAGACATCTTCCCTAACCCTTTTACTTTGCTTTATTGATTTGTTAAAGCTCTATCACCACATGGAAGACGTTATCAGCTCCCAGCCCGTGTACTGACTTGTTTACGATTTCTCTCCCCCATGGAATGCCAGGTCCATAAGGGTGACCACTTTGCTCTGTCTGCCCTCCTAGAAGAGTGTCTTCCACGTGGAAACGAGCCTGTGAATCCTGCGTCCCTCACACTCCTCTCTGGTTACACCCGAGGCCAGCCTCTCCACAGCACACTCAACCCCAGTGCCTCCTGTACAACTGCCGCCGACAGTGAGGTTGCCCTTTCCCCAGCCTGGTGACAATCCCTCTCCCCAGCCAGGCCTTCCTCAACCTTCCCGGTAAATTCCCACGGAATGGATTCTTGTAGCCCACTGGACTCACTGCCTCTCAATTACTTGTTCACATGCCTAGAGAACAGTGTTCATGCCGGAATGCCACGTCCTGACTAATAAACTGAAAAAAACTTGAACTGTTTATAAAATCGGCCTCTTTTTGTCTCTTAATTAGCATCCGGATTTGTCAGTGAGCCTGGCACCTCTGAGAAGGGCTAAACCGGAGGGCTCAAAAGGAGCCATGACCAGGCCCCAAGCCTGCGAGGTGAGTAAGGAGCACATTCTTCAGGCAGCAAACCAAGACTGCCCAACTGACCACACTCGAGCGACCTGTGAACACTCAGTAAACTGTCCTCACAAGGAACTAGCCCCCGAGGACCGAAGAAGTCTCCGTGTGACTCAGGAACTGGGGAAGTAGGCCTACCACTCTCCGTCTCCACAGAGCGCAGCCAGGGAGCAGGGAGCAGGCAGGCAGCGGTAGCCCCGTGTTTCAGGAGGCAATCGTTCTGTGACTACAGCTTACACGAAGCAGGCAATTCACCTCCTTTGGAGAAGCTGTGATTATTACAGGCAAAGCCAAGCCTCTCGAATTTTAAAGTTACATGCAGGGCGAGATCTGTGTACAGGGTTCAAGACATCTTACAGCTATTACATGATCGGGTTTGAAATCGTCTCTCTGAACACACAGATCCGGTCTCTCTCTTTCCCTCCCTCTCACCCCTACTCCTCCTTTCCCTCTCCCTTTCTGTTCTTTTTAAAAATCATTTTATTAGAGACTCATACAACTCTTATCACAATCCATACATCCATCCATTGTGTCAAGCACATTTGTACATTCGTTGCCCTCATCATTCTCAAAGCATTTGCTCTCCATGTAAGCCCCTTTCTGTTCTTGCGCCCCTGCTTCCCTGCCACAGGGAGGAAACAAAAACAGATACTGAGTATGCCTAAGGTGTCTTTTGAAAAGCTTACACTCCTCAGGCTAAACTAATAGAGGGCAAACTGAAGGCTTCATTTGTGGTCCAAGGACTTTGTTCCCAAACAAAGGCCCCCTCAGTCTCTAAACTAAGGCAAATCACATGTTCTTTCAGATCTTTAGCTACAGGACAAAGGCAACCAGATACTGAAAATTCAGAAGCGATGAAGATGTTTTGTTGAGAGGAAGAAACCTCGCGCCCTGGACTGTGAGGGTGCCCTCCCCTCATTTGCAGCCTAATGAAAGGACTGCGAGACGCCCCCGATGCATGCCGCTCTCTGCTGGGGTTGGCTTCTGCCTCCTTCCTTTTGCGGGCTCTGTGCCAATCTAAAGCCCAGAGTCTTAATTTTCTCTTTTTTACCTCTCACTCCTTAACCAATGCATAAAACTAAAGAACATTTTTATTTGATTGTAGAATTCCATTCAACTGTCTTCTGGTAGATGAGTGGGCTAGTTCAGTTCACCTTTCTCAGAAAATAAGTACTTTCTACACTTACTAATTGGTCGAGTGGAAGGGCACTGGAAAGAGGAAGGTCCTCGAGGATGGACAGATGCAGCGGTCCATCAAAGGGCTCGGGCACAGGAACCACTGTGAGGGTGGCGCAGGACCGGGCAGCGTTCACTGTGTGTACGGGGTCACTATGGGCGGGAGCCGACTCGATGGCCCCGAACAACAACACACAGACCAGTCGTTGACTTGTGACTATCAACGGGAAGACGTCCTTGCCCTCTGAGCACCATCTGACATTCTCATCCTACATTATCAAACCCAACAGGCCGACCGTCACATGATGGAAACTCCCCACCCTGTTCAAAATGCATTAGCCAAGGTCAGGTAAGGAACAAAACAAAAACTCACCATTATCTTTATTCTCCCTCAAAAAGTCATTAACAGCACACTTGAATTTTGAAACAGTGTTATCATCAGGCACCTGATGGCCCATTGTAAACATTTTTAAGTAGGGAATTGTTTCTGGTAAATCCTGTAAAACAAAGTCAAGAAAGAGTCTACAGTTTCACTTGCAAAGTAAGAATTAGTGATGAATTGCAGCCAGAATGTACACCAAGAGATTATTGCAAACTTAGTATTTTTTGTATTTATATGGTAACTAAATATTATCAATTCTGATCAAAGAGCCATTTTCCCCAAAGCTGGTTCTATGAGGCAACAGTGTTTGATGATCATTAAAAGCGTGGGACACAGTCTATAAATTACATTCCAAGGGCCCGTGCCCTCCCAGAGCGGCGGTGATTTCAGAACAGGGCTGTATAGTCAGAAGACCTGGATTTGAGCTGTGGGACAGCAAGCCCCAAGCACTGCTGAGAACTGGGATCAGCACAGTGAGCGGGAGAAGGCAGACACAGGTACACGCAGGTTAACTGAAAATCCGTTTGTTTTGAATTTCAATGGAAAGTACCAGTGAGAACTTACATTGGCAAAGATCTACCTACAGGTGTGTGTGTGTGTATTCCTTGCCTGCGGCCCCATCTTGGTTCCACCACTTGGAAGAAACGATGCTGGTACGGCAGTAACAAATTCTCTAGCACCTAAATCTCTCAATACTATTTCCATGTAAAGAAATCAAAGCTCCTTAGAGACCTGGTTGACTTCAAGTTTATGGCGGAAACTGTACCAGCTGAGCCTGGATAGTTTTTCGCAAAAAACATGATCTGACATTAGCAGGATCAGGCCAGACACTGAGGAGCCAAC
>NW_022103906.1:74918113-74919686 GCF_000313985.2 Echinops telfairi | reverse complement strand
GTAATACACAGGCTACGGAAGCTTACTGAATTTCTCAAGCATATATACATAGAATCTAGCGCCAAATATTATCGTTCAATTCAGGTCTTCAATCTTATGTTGAAACAGCAGTTCACAAACTTTTTCAACTATTAACCATATAAGAAAGCCAGGTTTTGAGCAAACTATGACAACCGTTGAGCTATGAATTATTCTAGTTTCAGAATGAAGAAGGCTCACTCTTTCAAGAAGTGACCCTTCCACCTCTTTCAATTAAGGATTCCAGTTACCTCTGGGTTATAATAACGCTGCGTGTATGTTAAGTCAATAATCAGTCCAAGTTCTTCATTTTGTTCTTGGATTTTGTTAAAAAGATCCAAAGGGGAAAAGCATTCTTCTGGAGCAAGATTCCCTTCAAAACTCTGTTAGAGAGAATGAGAGAAGAACAACTCTGTACTTACAATGCTCTCGCATCCATTTATTCAAGCCCTGTACAATGAGATCCCAAGAAAAGTTCCCGCTCTTCTGGACCCTGCCAACAATATGACCGCCTTTCCTTCTAGAGTGATCCTAGGGAAGCTCTCGCTCACGTCTGAGGCAGGGACTAGGTCGGCGTCGTTCCCTACTGTGGCTCCAATTCCAGGTGGAGGGGAGGCCTGGTCATGTCTAGTGCTCGTCAGTACTTCCTGAGCGTCTACACAGGTGCAGGGCTGCTCCACAGCGACATTCTTTGAACGTCTGCTGTATTTAAATTTCCTCCCGTCCCACTGACGTGCTTGGCTACTCAGGTGCCCGAATACACTTTCAATAGGGTTATTTGATAGGAACCCCCACCCTCCCATTATTTTTATTTTTCAGGCGGTTCATGTTTGTTTTTCTATGTAAGATTTAGAATCAGCCTAACTGAGAAAATCCCTACTGTTGAAATTATATTGAGTTCGCTGTAAACTTGACAGAGTATGTTGATTATTCCACCTAATACTGTAAGAAAATGTTTGACTAATAAATTTATTACAAGAGGATCTATACTCTCTGCAGTTTCCTGCAAAGACTTGGTATTGATAGATCAATTATCTCCATGTATCTGAGCAATTGAAAGATAAAAGCCCTATTTGTTGCAGTAAAGTAGGTTCTAACTCAGAGCGACCCTAGAGGGCTGAGGAGTAGCTAGAACTACCCATATGGTCTCGAGAGCCCTGGTGGTACAGTGGTTATGTGTTGGGCTGCCAGCTGCAAGGGCAACAGTTCAGGACCACCAGCTGGTCCACAGCAGAAAGATGAGTTTCTACTGCCATCAAGTTACAGCCTCAGAAACCTACAGGGGCTGTTCTACCCTGTCCTGTAGGGTCACATCTGGTTTGAGGAGTCTTTTATAAGGTTCCCAAGGCTGCCATCTTTTCCAGAGCAGAGAGCCACATCTTTCTCCCCTGGAGCGGCTGGAGAGCTGAAACTGCCGCCAACTTTCAGTGAGTACCTGAGTCCTTTAATCATGGCAGACTACGGTTCCTCGGTCTGAACGGAACTTACCTTAACTACTTACTTAAACTCACAAGTCCTCTAGAAAGCAAGCCTCCTCCATTCCTCCTGTCAATCA
>NW_022103906.1:74915806-74916867 GCF_000313985.2 Echinops telfairi | reverse complement strand
CGCTTCCTTCTCATCTTCTTCGCAGCGTGGTTCTATCTGTCAATGTTTTCGGCACAGTTTCCTAGTTCACACAAACACATACTTGTCAGGGTTTCCACGCTGACGTCCTGGTCTTGCTGACCAGCACCTTTTTTTGGAGCAGTGACAATGAGAGGAAGGGGCGCTCCTGGATTTGGGGGTGAGGGATGTTCTGCCACCTTCAGACCAGTGCTACACAACGAAAGGTGTCCCGTACTGGGATGATTTTTAAATGCCTGGTCCAACCATTATTTAGGTGGACAATGGTGTATAATGATCTAAGCCTTAAAACCTAACTCCATTTCATAAATAAGATCAAAGTGTGTGTGCTGCTTATTTTGCAGTTTTAATGTACACTGAATGTTCTGGGACAGCAATAACCTTGTCAATCAAATGAAGACTCTTGTTCAGGAATCTACCAAGGGCTATTTTGTTTACTACTACGGGAAAACTCGCCTATACACTCTTATATTCATAGTTCAAGCAGCTATTTATGTGCAAAAATTTACATTTGGAAAAGCATATGACTTTATTATGAATGACTTCATTTATCCTTTGTATATTATTAGGGAGCTCTGGTGGTGCTGTAGGGTAGGTGTTGGACTACTAAGCACAAGGTTCAGCAGTTCAATCCCACCTCTGTGAGAGAAAGATGAGACTGCTGTTCCCTTAAAGCAGGGGTCCTCAAACTTTTTAAACAAGGGGCCAGTTCACTGTGCCTCAGACAGTTGGAGGGCCGGACTATAGTTTAAAAAAAAACTATGAACAAATTCCTATGTATACTGGACGAGTCGGCTGCTAAGCAGGACAGGCAGCAGCGGCAAAAACACCTGGCAAGCCGGATAAATGTCCTCGGCGGGCCACATGTGGCCCACGGGCCATAGTTTGAGGGCCCCTGCCTTAAAGAATCAGTCTCAGAAAACCTGTGCTGGGTTGCTGTGAGTCAGCATTGACTCAAGGCAGTGGGTTTATACACTCTTTTATATAAATATATAGTATGTATATTACAGCTATCAGAGAAATATATTTATATACTTTGGTGC
>NW_022103906.1:74904336-74907423 GCF_000313985.2 Echinops telfairi | reverse complement strand
GTGTGTGTGTGTGTGTACTGTGCATGCGAGCCAAGTCTCAACATGAGTCATTTGAACGTACGGAGGAAGAGCTCTCCAATGGCCCTATTAAAAGCAACAGCTTGCCTGCCCATCGCCGTGACTCGTGCAAAAGAATCACAGATAACTTTCGATGAGAACGGGGGTGGGGGGTGGGCGGGGGGCTGTCCTGCCTATTATTCATTTTCTGGATCGAAGTGGCACAGCCTGAAGAACTGAGGGACCTCCGTTTGGGGGAACCAAGGGGCGTCCCCCTCGGGGCAGTCCTTCCAAAGCGCAGACCGCCACTGCCGTCGCCGGGTGCCGGTACCGCGCACGAGGGCGGGAGGGGTCACTGATTCCGGGCCGGACGCGGGCTCGCCCAGCGCCCAGGCCGAGGGGCAGGGGGGGAGGCCGCAGGAACCCAGCCCCGGCCCCGAAGCCGCGCGCCACAAGCACCCCGCCCGGGTTCGAGGCACGTTACCTTTCGGGGATGTGGTTTTTGCCCTTCTTTTTGGGTGCGCAATGTCCCGGGAAGACGCGTGCCTGGGCCCAGTCGCTGCGCGCTTTATGCCAGTGGCTCATGTGGGCGCTCGGATGCCGCCCACCCAACGCCAAACGTCCCCACGCCGCCAGAGCCGCGGCCGCCCTGCGGGACCGGGACGCCGAGCCGGAAGTGTCAGGAGCCCACAGCTCGACAGCGCCTGGGAGTCTGGCTCCTGCGCGTGCGCCGGGGAAGGTCGTGCTGACGTCACGACGTCGGCTCGCTTGGAAAGGTAGGTACGTAAACCAGGCTCCGGGGGCTCCAGCGCCCTCGCCAGGCGGTGGCCGGGAGCACATGCCGGGGAGTTTGCGACTTCTTTAGAATCACGCAGTGCAGGGCGTGGAATGAGAAGTTGAATCCTATGGCCTCCAGGTTCTGTTTCTCCCAGACATTTTCTAAGCGTTTCCATTCTCATTTATTGTCCAACTATTGTGTACTAGTACTTATTTTCACATATAGTTGCATCTTCTACTTTTATACAAACAGCAGCATACTGTGTGTATCCCACAGTATACATTTTTAAATTTCCCTGCAGGTCAAGTCTGACCTTCTGTTATTTTTAATGGATGCAAAGTATTCTATTGCTTATAAGCACCATGATTAAAAGTACTACAATTTATTTCCCATCACTTGCCTTTCAGTTTGTCGTACCGCGGTGGCTTGTGTGTAGCTGTGATGCTGGAAGCGATGTTATGGGTAATTCCACGGCCAGCAGGGTCACCCACAGCTTCCAGACTAAGAACAGACTCCGAATAAGGAACGGACTGCCCACTTCGGAGGCAGCAGCCACTGAAAACAGGCGGCCTTGTGAAGGGAAGGAGAACGTTGTCAGAGAGAGTGTGGACGATGGGTCCTTCGGGTGGGAAAGTACTCCAAATGAGACTGCAGAGAGTCATGGAAATGGAGTCAAGCCTGCGGGAGTGAAGCTTTGAGATCTTCATTGGCTGATAGGGCACAACTCAAGGTAAGGAGAAACAGCTGCAAAAATCTACTAATCAGGCCTTGCAATGCATGAAGTATGAATCTTGGAAAATTTTAAGTAGTCAAAAATGAAATCGATCTTCAGCATTAGTGAGCCTTTTGAATCAGAAAACCATATGATTTACTGTGCCTGGAATAACACAATCAAGAGGAATGGCTTTAAGACATTCATTGTCAAAAAGGACAGTTTGAGATCTATCTTGAAGTACAACGCTGTTTGTGATAGGATCGTATCTATCTGCCTTCAAGGACATACAATCAACACAATTATTATTCAAGTGTATGCACCAACCACGAAAGCTGGTGATGAAGAAAGGAAGAGTGCCACCAAGGGCTTTAGTCAGAAATTGAACAAGCATGCAATCAAAGTGCATTGATAACTATTGGGGATTGGAACGCAAAAGGTGGAAACAAAGAGGAAGGAACGGTAGTTGGAAAATATGGTCTTGGTGATAGAAAAATAGGTGGAGATTGAATGATGAAATTTTGCAAGTCCAATGACTTGTTCGTAGAAAATACCTTTCTTCAATACCACAAACGGCTGCTCCACACATGGACGTCTCCAGACGGAACACACAGAAATCAGCCTGACTGCAGCTGTGAGCAGAGACCATGGAGATGCTCAATATCAGTAGCTAAAATATCAGGCCAGGGGCGGACTGTGGAATAGACCATCAAGTGCCCATATGTAAGCTCAAGTGAAGCTGAAGAAAATGAAAAACAAGTCCATAAGAGCCAAAATGCAACCTTGAATCTATACCACCCGAATTTTGAGAACATCTCAAGAACAGATTTGCCGCATTGAACACTAATGATAGAAAACCTGATAAGCTGTGGGAGGACATCAAGAACATCATCAATGAAAAAGGCAAAGAGGTCATTAGACAGGCAAGAAATAAAAGATCAAAGTGGATGTCAGAAGAGACTTTGAAACTTGCCCTCAATTGTAGAGTAGCTAAGGCAAATAGAAGAATTGATGAAGTAAAAAAAACAATAGCAAATTTCAAAGGGCAGCTCAAGAAAAAAGAAGTAAAATAGTATAATGAAATGTTCAAAGACCTAAGGTTAGAAAACCAAAAAAGAAGAACGTGCTCAGCATATCTTAACCTGAAAGAACTCAAGAAAAACATTCAAGCCTCGAGTTGCAATCGAGATTCTATGAACAAAAATATTGAGTGATGCAGGAAGCATTCAAAGAAAATGTAAAGAACACAGAGTCACTGCACCAGAAAGAACCAGAGGACACTCCACTACTTCAGGAGGTAGCACATGAGCAAGAACCAATGGTGCTGAAGGAAGAAGTCCAATGCACTGAAAGCATTAGTCAAAAGCAAGATGCCAGGATCTGATGGAATACCAATTTACTAAATTTTCAACAAGCAGCTGAAGCACTGGAAGCACTTACTAGTCTATGCCAGGAAATGTGGAAGACAGTTACTTGGCCAAGTGACTGAAAGATATCCATATTTGTACCCATTCTAAAGAAAGGTGACTCTGAAGACAAATGGGTGCATAAGTAAAAGTGATGAAGAAGGCTGATGGTGCCCGGCTATCAAAAGATATAG
>NW_022103906.1:74899295-74903612 GCF_000313985.2 Echinops telfairi | reverse complement strand
TTGATGTATGTATGGATTGTGATAAGAGTTGTATGAGCCCCCAATAAAATAAAATAAAATAAAAAGATGACCCAACAGAATGCTCAAACTATAGACAATATCATTAATGTCATATGCAAGTAAAATTTTGCTGCAGATCATCCAATGCATACATTGACAGGAAGCTGCCAAAGCCTCACGCTCAATTCAGAAGAGGACATCAAACAAGGGATTCCATTGCTGATGTCAGGTGGATCTTGGCTGAAACCAGAGTATACTAGAAAAATGTTCATTATGTTTTATTGACTATGCCAAGACATTCAACTGTGTGTATCATAAAAATCTATGGATAGCCTTAAGAAGAATGGAAATTCCAGAACACTTCATTGTGCTCATGTGGAAATTGTACATGGATCAAGAGGCAGTTATTCAAACAGTACAGGAAATATGCTGGATGGTTTAAAATCAAGAAAGGTGTGCGTATGTGAGGGTTATATAGTCTTGCCATACTTACGCAATCTGTATGCTGAGCAAATACAGCAGCTGGATTATATGAAGAAGAATGCAACATCAGGATTGGAGGAAGGCTTATTAACAACCTGTGTTATGCAGATGACACAACCTTGCTTGCTGAAAGTGAGGAGAACTTGACGTACTTGCTGATGAAGATCGAAGATTGCAGCCTTCATTATGGATCACAACTCAATGTAAAAGAAGACCCAAATCCTAACAAGTGGACCAATAGGTAACATCATGATAAATGGAGAAAAGAGTGAAGTGGTCAAAGATTGAAGGATTTCACCTTGTTTGTATCTACAACCAATGCTCATGGAAGCAGCCGTCGAGAGATCAAAAGAGCTGCACTGGGTAACGTGCTGCACAAGACCTTTTTAGAGTATTGAAAAGCAAGGATGTAACTTTTTGGACTAAGGTGTGCTTGACCAAGCCATGGCATTTTCAATCACTACATATGCATGTGAAAATTGGACATTAAATAAGGAAGACCAAAGGCGATCCGATGCATTTGAATTGTGGTGCTGGAGAAGAACATTGGAAGTGCCATGGACTGCCAAAAGGACAAATAAATACTGTCTTGGAAGAAGGATGGCCAGAGTGCTCCTGAGAGGCAAGGATGGTGTGGCTTGGTTTTATATATTTTGGACATCTCAGGAGAGACAAGCAGTCCCTGGAAAAGAACTTCCTGCTTGGCAAAGGAGAAGAAGACCCTCAATGAGATGGATTGATACCGTGGCTGCAACAATGGGCTCAAGCAGAGTAACGATTGTAAGGATGGTCCAGGACCGGGCAGTATTTCATTCTGTTGTGCAGAGGGTGACTATGCGTTGGAATTGACTGGATGGCAACCTCACAGTAACACCATACCTTAGTTAACTGGCCCGATATTGATGAGCCTTCAGTTGTTTCCAATTTTTCCCCTACTCTGTTGTAGACAGTGCTGCAATGTGAACATCCTCATCTATATATCCTGTTCTATCCAAATTCCTAGAAATAGAGCTGTTGGAATGATGGTCACGCAAACTTAAAATTTTCAAGTTTTGAGAGATACTGCCTAATTACCCTTCCAAAACGATTGTATCAACCTTAATTCCCACCTACAAACTTTGATCAGGGTTCTGCCATGTGCCCATATCTGTCCCCATTCCAGAGAAAGGTGACTCAGCAGAATGCTCAAATCACAGAGCAATATCATTAACATCACATGTAAGTACATTTTGCTGAAAACCACTCAACAATGGTTGCAGCAACACACAGACAGGGAGCTGCCAGAGGTTCAGGCTGGATTCATACAAGGATGTGGTCCAAGGAATAACATCGCTGGCATCAGATGATGTTGGATGAAAGCAGAGACTATCCGAAAGATGTTTACTTGTGTTTTATGGACTACGCAAAGGTATTCGACTATGTGGATCATGACAAAATATGGATAGCATTGAGAAAAGTGGGAATGCCAGAGAACTTCACTGTGCTCATGAAAAACGGGTATATAGATCAAGAGGGAATATTGCATGGTTTAATATCAGGAAATGTGTGTCGGGGTTATATCCTCTCACCATACCTATTCCAACTGTTTGCTGAACAAATAATTACAGAAGATGGGCTATATGAAGAAGAACATGAATCAGAATCAGAGGATGGAGGAAGGCTTGCTAACAACTTGCAAATATGCAGGTGACACGATTTGGCTTGCTGACAGGGAGGAACCTGCTGGTGAAGACCAAAGACCTAAAGAAGACTAAACTCCTCACAACTGGACCAGCAGGTGACATCATGATAAACGGAGGGAAAAATGCAAATTATCAGACTTCACCTTGGTTAAGTCTGCAATCAATGCTCATGGACGCAGCAGTCAAGAGAGCAAACAATGCATTGCTTTGGGTAAATCTGCTGCACAAGACCTCTTTAGAGTGTTGAAGAGCTAGGGCTAAGGTGCACAAATGCCTAACCCAAGCCATGGTGTTTTGAAGCACCTCATATGCATATGAAAGTTGGACTTCGAATAAGGAAGACCAAAGTAGAATCAATGCATTTGAATTATGGTCCTGGCAAAGAATAGTGAAAGTACTATGGACCATTCACCAGGTGAATAAGCTAATTTGTTTCAAAAGAGGTACAGCCAAAATTTTCCTGAGAAGTGAGAAGGATGAAACGTCATCTTACAGGAAGTTTTGACAAGTCATCAGGCAAGATCGGTCCCTGGAGAAGGACATCAGGCTTGGTAAAGTAGAGGGGCAGTGACCGAGGGATAGAACCTTGATGAGATGGATTGGCATAGTGGCTGCAACAGTGGGCTCAAACGTCACAATTGTGAGGCTGGACCAGGACTAGGCAATGTTTCATTCATTTGTATAGGGTCACTATGAGTCAGAACCATAGTCAGAACCTGACAGCATCTAGCAGCAGCGACACCATTAAATTAGACCACTTGAGTTATGAAGCTGAACTCAAAGGGCAAAACCCTTGGAAATTTTATATAACCTAAACTATATCTCTACAGTGCAATATGCTTTCTAATTTCCTCCCAGATAAACATCACCTTTTCATCACTGAAACAACTCTAAGCAAGAACTAGATGCAGAGAAGAGGGGGCAGGGAAATAGGCCATTAAATGCAGAATTTGTCTTGAGAGGTCCCGTCAAGAGTTGATCTTCTTGTGGGTTCTTGGTATCTCCCATCACACACTCTTCACCTACTGGCACTAGCAAAGTCCCCAGAGAGATCTAGGCACTGCCAAAAGCATGCCCTAGGGGAAATATTTAGATCCATCCATCAACAGTCTTCCCCAAACCAGCCAATGCCATATATAAATTATTAGCTATCCTAATGTAGTTTTTGGCCATCCCGGGAAGTTGGTGAGAAATGCACAAACCAGGTAAACAAAAGCAAAGATAATGCAAGCCAACTAAGTCTGGGGGATAGCTCGCGTCCACTCCTTAGGCTTAAACCAACCCACTGCCACCAAGTTGATTCTGACTCCGTATAAAATCACCTCTTTGTTTCTAAAAGATACAAGTTGACACATTTTGGCCTCATCTGGTAAATGTTAAACTATTTTATATTGACTTACCTACTGTTATTGAGCTTGTTATGACACATAGTGGCCCTGCAGGGCAGAAAAGAACTGCCCCATACGATTCCCAAGGCTGTGAAGCTTTCTTTACAGGAACAGAAAGCTCCATCTTCTTCCCGAGGGGCAGATAGTGGTCTGGAACTTCTGACCCTTTGGTTAGCAGCTCAATGTGTCTGTCACCAAGGATCCTTATGCACGTATACTCACTGCCATTGAGTTGATGCCAAGTCAGAGTGAGCCTATAGGACAGAGTAGAACTGCCCCTGTGAGTTTCTGAGAGTGTAACTCTTTACGGGAGTAGAAAGCCCTGTCTTTCTCGCACAGAGTGGGCTGGTGGGGGCTTTGAGGCTGGTAGCCTAATACGTAATCATTGTGCCCTAGTATAACTTACCATAGTTTCTCTTCCATGGCCCCCTTTCTAACTTCCCCACCAAAATCCATCCTGTCAAATTAGTTCAAGATGCTTCAATATAGATTATCATGAGAAAATCATAAAGTGACAAGTCCCAGTGGTGTGTGTAGTGGTTACAAGTTGGGCTGTGATCTCCGAGGTCTGCAGTTCAAAACCACCAACCGCTCTGCAGGAGAAAGACAGGGCTGTCTACTCCTGTCAACAGTGACAGTCTCGGAAACCCACAGGGGCAGTTCTGCCCTGTGCTATCGGGTCACCGTGACTCTGCAGTGACTCAATGCCAATGAGTCTGACCCTTTCTTATCAAGGAACTGAAAAATAAAAAGTCATCAGAAAT
>NW_022103906.1:74792997-74899089 GCF_000313985.2 Echinops telfairi | reverse complement strand
AAAAATAATAAAGTGACAATAGAAAACCACATAAGTGAATCCAGTGTGTACAAGCAATCTCTGTTCTTCAAACATGAATGAGTGGAATAAATATGGTAATATGAGAGAAAAAAAAAACATGATTTTTTTTCTCACATGGCAGCTCCTGGACTATATCTAGCTATATAAAAAACAATGTTGAATCGCTAAGGTCTAAATTATATAGGGTTGCTATCAGTCAGAATCCACTCGATGTCCGTGAAGTCTAAATGAATACATAAGGAGCCCTGGTAGATTAGTGGGTTAGCAGTGACCTGCTAACCATAAGGTCTGTAGTTCAAACCCACCAGTCACCCTGTGGGGAAAAGATGAGGCTTTATGCTCCCAGAAAGATTTATTTACAGCCTGGGAAACCCTACAGATTCTCCTCTGCCATACAGGATCATTATGGGTCAGAATCAACTTTATAGCCGTGGGTAAGTGAATACAAAATAATTTAGCATTTACCAAGTGTCAACGTGTTTCTTGCAGAAGCAAATAAACCCACACAAATCCTTTTTTCCCCCCTATACCCTTTCACCTTGCCCATTCCCTGTTCCCCACTGGGGTCTCCTTCTTTTCTAACTATTCTCCGGGTCATCCTAGTAATTTTGCTTGGTCTTGCACCCAAGTATGGCAGACAGAATCCTAGAAGCCCAAGATTCTATGATGGCTGTTTGCAAGGGGAGGAGGCGACAGTAACTGCCATATTGGATACACTTGAGGAAGGAAGGAAGGAAGGAGGAAAGCATCCCAGATGCCTCTCACACATGAAAGTGGGATGCTGAGGTGCCTGCATTGCCCCAGGAGCCAGAGGTAGACAATTCTGGACAAAGGAATTGCAACCAAAGACCAGAAGAGGGAAGATGTGTAGGCAGTTATGTCTTCTAGCTCTTTGGTGTCTGTTTTTAATGGGGACAGTTCATTTTATGACGATGCATCAAGGCACTGAGAGGAAGACCACTGCTTCTGGAAGTTGACAGGAGGTGACATCCATGAATGTAAGGATCCAAGATCAAGGCTTGCCCCAGAAACAATGTCTATTGAGGGAGCAGGTGTGTGTGTGGGGGGTGGGGGGCTATCTGGGGAAAAAAGAGCAGAAGAGATTAATTTAGTCCAACCTGGCTCAGACCAACACAGGCAGAGGAGGGAAAGATCCAAGAAGTTAAAAAGAGAAACCCCCTGGGACCGCTCCATCCTCCACAAGATGCAGGCAAACACCATCTCCCCACTCTTCAATCAGCTACAAAAACAGTTCTTTCACCTCTTCCTTTGGTCCCTAAAAAGCTCAGTAAGTTTACTTATCATATCAGATCACCTGATATGGTTTCAGAACAACTATAATTGATCGATTCAGATGTCTTTTTCCTTCCTCCCTAAGGCTGTTAACTACACAGTATGCATAATTATAAGAAGAAATATTTATGAACAAGAGGGGGTTTGAAAAAGTTCGTGGAAAAAATTCCACTTTATTTTGTGTGGGTTTTTTAATTCCATTATTTTTTAGTTCCATTTTCCCACAAACTTTTTGAAGGCCTCTCACATAACACATACACCATAACCATTATATTAGTCAATGGTATGAATGAACACGTATAAGAAACTTTGAGGTGATTTCTTTGACATCAGATTGAGGAAAGTGGAACTACTATTTCTCGATCTTGTAGGATTTTATCTTCCCAGGGCTTGGCCATCATAGTTCCCCTACCACTCTTTCTACCCAATCCTGTCTTCTTGCAGGAGATCTGACCTCCCTATTGGCTCTCATACCTTGAAACTGCCTGCTTTATGACCTCATTCTCCCACCAAAGCTACTGCTATCTGGTAGAATCTTGGGGTTTCCATGGAGTTGTCTGTAAATAAATTTGGATCATCGCAAGTGACCAGTGAGTGTCATACTGGACACTTGCTCTCTTTGGCTTCTGCCACTCAGACACATTCTAGTATCATCTCTTGAACACTTTTTGATATTTCCTCTTCTCTGAGCATGTCAGGTAAGAAAATGCAATGTTTTAAAAGCTTTGTATTAGATTTCCTCTCTCTAAATTTTAACAGGCGAGTCAAAAATAGTCATGAATGGGTATATTGGATTGTGCAAGATATGTCAATAAAACTATGATAAAGTAATAATAAATTCAAAACAAAAAGAAAAGAAAATGGCTTGGACCAACGGGCAAAGTTTTCAACTTGAAATCTGAACATCTAATATCAGTTGGGGACTTGACATTTACTACTTGTGTGTCTTTGGACAAGTCGTTGAATCTCGCTCATCTTCTGCTTCAGGATATTTGATTGTTTGCCTTCTACGGTCTCTTCATTTTCTAATGCTGAGTTTCTAACCACGAGTTTCTATAGACTCTCCTATAGATACTTCTATAGTTCCTACAGAAGTAAATCCAGAGACCTTTGAGAGTGTTTCAACAGAAATAGAAAACGTTGTGGTGTGGAAGACGAGCAATATGTACTGGGCAGGGATGTCTCAGCCGATGGCTTTATTGTTATTTCAAGTTAATTTCAAAATTGGAGCAGCTCAAGAAGTAATAATATTCGCATGTTTAGTTTTCTATCTAAACTTGATGAAAAGAGAAAATGGGGGGCCAGCATGCAGGATATCGAGCTATCGGGAGGCGGCGATTCCGATCGAAGCAGGTCCAGGACTGTTTTGATCCAGTGCAGAGGCCAACAGGAGCCAGGAGGGGAAGAACGCGTGAGTGTGAAGGCGGTGGAGAGCACAGACATGTTCTCAAGGGGAGAGTAGTAGTTGGGATGGAATGGCAAAGGGGACCCAGGACTTTAAATGAAAACAGAAAGAGCAAAGCATGAAATCGGCTCAGAGTGGGGCAGCATGTGGTTTGCTTCTTGGGGGTTCTTTTTTGTCTTGTTTTGTGTTTTAAGCACATGCTGAGCTCAATGGACGGAGGAGAAAACTCAGGCTAGTATAGACATCACTAGAAAATGTAACTTATCAGATAACTGTACCCCAGGGTTGGTTCTATCAACTGATTCTTTGAACTCAGGTGACACTGAGCAGTTGTTAATAAAGACATTTGCGACGTGTGTTTGACACGGTGCCCCCTGTAAAACAAGAGACGAATAATAGTGGCTATGGGCCGTGGGAGACAGAAGCTGAGTTTTCAGCATGTACCTTTTAGCTCACCAACTTTCAACCCTGTAGATGTTTTGTCTTTTAAAATGAAAACTGCTGCTGTAAACGTGACGTCTCCGAGCTGAAATCCCGTGGGTAAAGCCCTTGGGGGGGTGAGTTGGGTCCAGTACAGGTTGGTTCTTCTCACCTGCGCCAGTATGAAAACACAGTAACATACCACCCTGGACCGCAGGTGACATCTGTTTGTAAGAAGGAAATCTCCCAATGCCATCTTCACCTAAAACACGTTTGTGGAGCGGGTGGGTGGGTGGGTGGTTCTCCTACATTCAAGATGCTTACTTTTACTGTGAGATTTTTAGGAACGATGATTATTTTCTGAATTTGGGGATGACCGTGTCCTAGATGTTGAAAATGAATATAAATTAGGTTTTGGAGATGGATATAAAGACCTTCATGATACTTTTAAGTGTTTTGGTTTGTTTGTTTGCAATGTGGCTATATTAATTGAAATATACATTTCTATTAAGATTGTTATCTCTGATCGTTGCTGGATAAGTAATACGCTGAGAAATATGAATGAGCATAATAAAGGAATTCTTGTGTATTTATATTCATTATTTTTCCTCTTTTACCAATTTTTGGTGAAATATCTATCTCTATTTTGTGGTTATCTATCACCTTTACTTCATTTTGATGATTTAAAAAATAATCATTTTATTGGGGGCTCATACAGCATACATGCATCCATTGTGTCAAGCACATTTGTACATTTGTTGCCATCATCATTTTCAAAACATTTTCTTTCTACTTGAGCCCTTGGTATCAGCTCCTCATTTCCCCCCCCCCCCCATGAACTCTTGATAATTTATAAATTATTGTTCATGTCTTATACTGACTGATGTCTTCCTTCACCCACTTTTCTGCTGTCCATCCCCCACGAAGGAGATTATATGTAGATCATTGTGATCGCTACCCCCTCTCTCTCCCCACATTTTGATGCTTGTTATGTGATTTTTACTGACATGTTTATAAAGCAT
The DNA here is from genome assembly GCF_000313985.2 of Echinops telfairi. Lineage (NCBI taxonomy): Eukaryota > Metazoa > Chordata > Mammalia > Afrosoricida > Tenrecidae > Echinops > Echinops telfairi. Next base: position 74,894,928 of record NW_022103906.1, on the reverse strand, counting down.
ATCTTTGTGAATTTAAAACAATACCTCTTCAAAAAAATTAAACATGGCATTAGGATATGATTTGGCAATAACACTCCTAGGTATATATGCAGAAGAATTTAACGCACGGACTTAACAAATACGGGATAGCAATGCTCATTGCAACATTATTTGCAATCACCAGTAGGTAAAAGCAATCCAAAATGTCCATGCATACACCAGGTCTTCCATATACATAAAATAGGTATTCTTTTTTTTTTTTTTTTAAACATTTTATTAGGGGCTCATACAACTGTTATCCCAATCCATACACACATCAATTGTGTAAAGCGTATTTGTACATCATTTCTCAAAACATTTTCTCTCCATTTAAACCCCCGACATTAGGTCCTAATAGGTATTCTTAATAATCATTAATAAATAGACCTATTTCCACGATGAAAAATAAAATAAAATAGATATTCTTCAACCACAAAGCTACATGAAAACCTGATGCAGTCTACCACGATGAACCTTGAAAACATTATGCTACATGACATAAGTCAGCAGAGGGGGGTATTATATAATCTCACTTATATGAACGTCTATAAGAGGCAAATACACGAGAGAGAAAAATAATGCAGTGGTGTCCAGAGGGTGTGTGTGTAGGAGGAGTTGAAGAATGAGTGGTTATTGCTTCACTGGGTGATGAGTACTAAGAAATAAAGGAAAAATAATTTTCTTGATAAACTACCCCTCAGGTAGCCATCTGGGCTTTGAATCAGAAGCCAGGCTCGAAGAGGGGTAAGAGGGACCATTTTACATTTGCCCACTGAACTACATACATGACACCGGCTGTAGAAAACAGAACTTGGTTTTCACAAGCGAAGTGGGACCGTGTGGGACAAGCACTCTACTATTTTCACATGGACCAGGGAAAAAAAAAAAGCATATATTGAAAGTTCTGTTTCTCTCTGTGTGATGCTCAGAGCCCCGAGTTCTGGCCAGGGCATCAGGGTAGCGGGGCTCTGGAACTTGGTTCCACTACAGACATAATGGGAGAAGATGAATTCGTCACCTGACCCCTCCAAGTCCCCATTTCCCCATCTGCACAATGAGAGGGTTGAAATGGAATTTCTTTAAGGACCTCCAAGTTCTAAAAATGATTCCATTCTAGGAAATGATACTGGGGCCAATACCAGGGTACAGCCTTCAGGGGAAGCTAGGGCAGAGAGAAAATTGCCTCTAAGGCTGGAGAACAATGTCCCAATCAGATTGGCAGGGTCTTCTGTCTGGATACCTGTGCCCCGGTGGTGAGCACAGACCAGTACCAACATCACAGGACAACCACCATCAAGTTGTACTTTTGGCATCTTTGTTTAGTATTGCGATTAGAGCCTTTCTGATCGCAACAACTTGAATGCTGTTGCTCAGATATAGTGAGCATTTGTCAGTCTCACTGGTTTTTCACCACCTTCTTGTTTCCTACAGACAATTTCCAAAGTCCATCTTTGCTTGGAACATCAAATTCTCTGCAGCTCTCTCTCCCTGTGGTGAGCACGGTGGCTCCCCTAACAGGAAGTGTCTGCAACTTCTCTCGGGCCTCTGCACCAGCTGTCAGCTCGGCATGGCTACTGCCATCAGCCTCCAGCACCTCTATGCAGCCACTCATGGGGAGTGCCTACCTTTACCAGCATTCTAGCACAACTACGTTGTCTGGAGTTTCTGGCCAGAGCCAGATCTCCAATCCCTCTGCCTCCTACCCAAGCATTTTTGAGTGGGACATCACAGCAAACACTGAAAAGAAGTCATCATCCCTCAAGGACCTTACTGTCACTGTCATTGACCAAGACACTGCTATTTCTTCCATACCCATGGCAGCTCAATATAACAAAGTTTCAGACGCCAATGCCATGGTCTCCCTCTATCCGTCGCTATCTGCTAGCCTTGTTCCAGGAACTCCAAATCAGGGCCCTAGCTTGTCACTTCCCTACCAGGAAGGGAACCAGGTATACTACTATGATCAAGGCACCCTAGGGTCCCTGATCTCTGGAGAACTTAGCCCCTGCCTACAATCCTATGGCTCTGTGTCCTACACAGACAGTAGAGCCTCTATCCCCCAACCGGAAATGGTGATGGTTCTCAAGGAGGTTCAGCCCACAAACGCCCCACCACCAGCCTCCACGCCTGGAATTTACTACTCCATGTCTGCTCAACCCATCACAGACACGAGTTTTCAAGGTGAGTAAAACAGCAAGCAGAGTGAGGAATATGGTTTCGGAGGGTCACGTCTGCAGTTTGCAAGTTCACAGAGAGGTAGACCTTCATTCCGAGACTTTAAACACGACCTTTGTCCATTGTCCAGCGCTCTCTATTTCCAAACACCGTCTTGAGAACACCCAGTGCCGGTGGGACACTGGCGACCAACTCTCCTACCTGCAGGAGCACCTAACGAGCGAACCAAAGGACACGAGACTTTCCCTTTCCCTCGCCCAGGACTCGGCAAACCTCTGAGATGGAAGAGTCAATCCTGTCCCCCACATCAATTAAAAAATTACCCAGAGGTCATAAATACATTCTTACAGATAAATGAAATCACCATTAGCTGATTAATATACTTTATAGATTATATAAATGAAACTACGACGGTTTTATTTTCATTCTCAATTTTCCTTCACAGCCCTATGTACGTGCCAAAAAGCGGCCTATGCTCACAATTGACAGTTTGCTGATCCCTGTCCTAGCTGATCAATTACCCCCCCCCAGCCCCCTCCCTCCCGCACCCCCCCCCCTCACATACACATACGTCTTAGGTCTCTGTAGAAGGTGATTCCAAACTTAACGGCAATTAGTGGCCATGTAACTTTCCATCACTTCCTTAATTTACACTTGGCTTCTGAACCTTGTCTTCAGAGACACTGCCCGAAGCAAGTGCTCTTGCTTAGATCTCTTGTGAGAACAAGTGTGTCACTCCCTGCCCCTTAGGCCATGGCATGCAGCATTCCTACACGCACGCACGGGACAACAGAGAATGGCAAGGACTCAATATGAGGATGCCAGGCTGTATAAAACGTTTATTTTTATTATTATTGTTTTATTAGGGGCTCATACAACTCTTATTGCAATCCATACATACATCAATTGTGTAAAGCACATTTGTACATTCATTGCCCTCGTCATTCTCAAAACAGTTCCTCTCCACTTAAGCCCCTGGCATCAGGTCCTCGCTTTTTCCCCTCCCTGTCCGAAAACGTGTATTTTTAAAGCTGCTTTCACACTATTTATTTGGTTTATGGCAACCTGAAGTAATGCAAAGGCCACCGAGGTACAATGACAACAAAAGGACCATGGTCCGCATTAGCATAGCAGCGCTGAGGTCCATCTATCGGACACTGTCCCTGGTCCTTAAAAAGAGCCCATAGAAAAACTTGCTTCATCTTGGGGAAGGTGCCTCCTGGCTCTGCGTGCATCTAGGGGAGCTGCTCACTTACCAGGGATAGACTGACTTCCTTTTGATTACTTTGTAGTGATGGAAACCACCCTGGCGATGGAGTCTTCCCTGACACTGCAACCTCCAAGCCAGGAGTTCTGTCTGCCACAGACTTCTGAATTCCCCACGTCTTGCAGTAGCAGAAACATCCAGATCCTTGAAAGTCATCCAGAGCTTGAGGATATGCCACTAATAACTCAAATCGAGAGTCCCGGTAATCTCCTGGCCTTGCCTCCAGCTCCAAGTCAGGAGCAAACAGAGACCAAGGATTTGGATGAGATTAAGGGCGAGCTTCCGAAATCTCTGGCTGCCTACCAGATCACGATAGAAAATCAAGAGCCTCCGCTGCTTCCTTTAGAGATCCCTGATATCCATCAACTTCTGGCCTGCATTGATCCCCTCAATCAAGGGGAGCAGCCTGGTGTGGAGAATGCGGCCCTGGAGGAAAACAGCCTGAACCTCGAGGACCAAGGGACACTTGGAAATGGATTCGAGTCCAGCGATGGTTTTGCAGATCTCGCGGCGCTGGTGGAGGACATTCACCTTCCTCAGCTCTTCAATTCCTTGAAAGACCTTGATCAGTCCCAAGGGCCCAACGAAGCCCAAGCCAATGACCCCAAAGCCATCAAGGTGAGTCAGGTGCAGGATGGGCCGAGTGTGATGAAGGGTTCCTCTGACCAAGTCAGGAAGAGCAAGCACAAAGGCTCTGAACCTATCCCGGGTACTCCCACGGCCAAAGTCCAAGCCAAGAGCCCAGAGGGAGAAGTGGTTGGTTGCAATACAGAAGCCAGTGACGGGGCTTCTGGGGATCCCATCAAGCATTCGAACAGCAAACCTCAGAAAGCTACACCCAACAAGAGCAGCAAAAGTAAGGGCCATGGGCAGGAAAAGGTCAAACGAAACAGAGAAAACAACACCAAGAAAACTGATGACAGTAAGCAGCCAGCGACCAAAGTCAAGGCAGAAGAAAAGCCAACGATTCCTAAGTTGAAGCGGAAGAAAAACCAACCTGAGCTCAGCCAAGAGACCTTTAAGAAGCCTCGAAGCTGCCTGGGCTTGCACATGCTGGAGTCTGTGCAGGTTTTCCATGCCCTGGGGAAGAAGAGTGATTCGAAGGCTGGGGTCTCTTCTGCTCGGACCCTGGGAAGTTCCAGCAACACCAAGGACCCCCAGCCACCCCCAGCCGTCAAACTGTGGCTGGGTGCCCCAGAGAAGGCTCAAGTCAAAGTCCAGAACCCAGATAGCATCGCAGAGAAACTGTGTTCATCGCCAGCCCTGTATGAGCTGCCGCCTCCTGGGAAGGTGAAATTGGTCCCTTTGCCTTTTCCAACCTTGGACAAGCCCCAAGTTCGACCTATTCCTCGGAAGCCACAGGCTCTTGCCTCACAACGGCCTTGCCCTCCTGCCCCTTGCCCTCCTGCCCCTTGCCCTCCTGTCCCTTGCCCTCCTGCCCCTTGCCCTCCTGAACCCTGCCCTCCTCAGCCTGCCTCTACTAACACAGCTCAACCAACGGCAGTTAACCCACCTCCGCTGGCGCCTGTCAATGCAACCTGCCCAGGTCCTGCTAAAGCAGCACGGCCAACTCTGACCAACCCAGCCAGACCAGGTTTGAGCAAGCCTGTCCGGCCCAGTGTTTCTCAGGCTTGTGCATTGAGGCCTGCATCATCTTGCACCTCTCTCCCTTGGGAGCAAGTTCCCACCACAGTGGTCAAGGCCAAGTCCCCGCCGAAACCTCCACATCAGTTTCTACTCCAAGACTTTGGCTTTCAGCCCATTCCATGGAGGAAACCCAATGTTCCTGAGCCAGTTATGTCGAGTCCCATCACGAAAGAGCAGAGGCCTGAGCGCGAGGCCATGAAGAAGCACGCTCAGCAGGAACGCCAGAAGGCCGCCAAATACACCTCCCTGGGGAGACTGCAGTTTTTCATCGAGAGGGAGAAGGACATGGCGATGGCTCGATACTATGGTTACACAATATAGGAGCTGCTGGGATTTGGGGTGCTGCTCTGGGCACCGGCTGTTGTCTCCGATGTAAGACGTACATAGATAAGTATAGACTTCTTTATTTATTTTCTCTAGTTTTGAAACTTAGTAAGACGGAATGAAAGCGTCATAGAATAGATGAGCAATAAAAAAACAATAGTACCTTTGAGCTTTGAGACGCTGTTTATGGTTTGTGTTTCTTCAGTGCGGGTAGGCTCAAAGGCTGTGTTCGAAGAGAAAGATTTGGATGGGAGAATGGGAGGGGGGTGGGGGAAGAACGCAGAGCTTGGGCCAAGACCTCAAAGACCAAAGGGGGATCTGATGAGTTTAGGCGAGCAGGGGTGGGGCAGAAGGGTAAGAAACGGGGACCGAGTTTGCCAAACCCACCGCCATCTAGTTGATCCCGATTCATTCACATCAACCCTAGGCAGAGTTTCCCAGGCTGCACATCTTTACGGGAGCAGTCAGTCTCTCCACCTAGGATAAGATGACCAGACGTCCCGCTTTTTGGCAGGACAGTCCCGCTTTTTGGCGTTTTAAAAAGTTTCAATTTTTGGAAAGACTTCACGACAAGCTAGGGAACGGTCTATTTGGTCCATATAGACCAAAATTTTAATCAAGACCCCTGCCCTCTCGTCAATGGTGTCCCACTTTCGTCACCTTACCCTAGGAGTGACTGGGTGGGTTTGAACCTTGGAGTGTTTGCACTGCCGAGTTTAAAAAATAACTAAATAAAAATTGGCAAAAGATCAGTCTGGATGGACCAGGAAGAATGTAAAAAGTCTCCCACGGGGATCATCCTTCGTGTCCTGGCCGACCAGACAGGTGGTTTAGAACACGGTGAGATTGTTGGATACACCCTGGACAGGTTTGGGTTGCCCTAAGCATGGATGGCTAGGGTCGGCAACGAGGGAAACCAACCCTAGGGGACCGGCTGGGGGAGGAGCAAGGACACAGAGCGCTCAGCCTGGGGGCAGCGGATCACCTGGAGGTCCAGCCAAGTGACCGCAGCAGGAGGAAGCCGGCTGGGAAGAAGAGGACCCCATGGCTCAATTCCTGCGCCGGGGACCTTGACGCACGCTCCTTCAAATAACATCCACAACAGTAGTCGAGGCCAGGGTCACTGTACCACTTTACTGCTGAGGCTCCGCACTGGGCCGAGGTTGCGTGGCTCACGGAGAAGCCAGGCCTGAGCTGAGGCCAGTCTCGGAAGTCCAGTGTTAGCAGGTGGGCAGGCCCCGCTGGCTTTCAACGCTCAGCATCCGGGGGTCCCCGGCGGACAGCACCAAACTTAGGAGGGGCCCGCAGGGGGCCCGAATATTATTCTCTCCAAAGGTCGGCCATGCGCTCCTCCACGAAGCCCGTCACGCGCTGCCTCACAGACCGTCGCCATCAACGGAAACGCACCAGAAATGTCCATTCCCACCTGGCGAGGGGCGCCAGGCCCGCATGCGCACGAGGTCCCTGCAATAACAGCAGGGTGGGGGTAAAAAAGCCGGGCTCAGGTGCTGGGTCCCGCCCAGGCTGGGCACCTAGGAGGAGAGCTGGGCCAGGCTGAGGCCAATCACCATGGAAAGCAAACCATTTAAATGGCTTTGCTAAAAATAGATTGCCCACCAAACAATTCACCGTTTTAAAAATTGTCCAATTGGATGGCATGTAGTACAGTCACGAGATGTACAACCCTTAAAAACAAACAAACAAACAAACAAACAAAGAACCCCTCGGTGCCGCGGCACCAATTCTGACTCATAGCGATCCTGCAGAACAGAACACAACTGCCTCGTCTGAGGTTCCAAAGCCGAAAATCTTTACCGGAGCAGGAAAGCCTCATCTCTCCTCCAAAGAGCATCTAGTGGGTTTGAACTGCAGTCCACTCAAAACCCATCACACCACCAGGACTCTTGTGTGACCTACGCTCTAATTCTACGATCCCACTGAGACATGCATCCGCCCTAGCTGTCACGCCATCTCCCATATCCCCTACCCGCACAACCCCTGGCAATCACGAATCTACTTTTCTGACACTCTAGATGTGCCTATTCTGGATAATTCATGTGAATTAAATCATACAATGGGGCCTTCGTGTCTGGCTTCTTTCACTTCGCATAATGCTTTCAAGGTTCATCCAAGCCATAGCACATATTGGCTCTCCATGCCTCTGTGTGGGCACGTGATATTCCATTGCATGGAGTACTGTATCCGTTCATTCATCAGTTCTTGGACATTTGCGGTTTCCAACAGTAATTTACATGGTTGACAGTTTCTTTTGTTCCAGGTAGCATTAGGGTAAGTGCATTGCTTGTTTGTTTTTTTAATTGTATCAATCCTATTTTATAGATAAGGGGATAGACTTGGAAAAGGCCAAGAATTTGCCCATGATTAAGAGTTGGCATTTGGAGTCGCAGGAACAAGTGGATGTTCAGTGTAGACTCGCATCTTTTCTACATTCCCCAGCTACTCATTTTCCTTCCCTAGTCTCCCATGGGCATTAGAAGTTGGAATCATGTTGGTGGCAGTGAGCTTGAAGTTTAAGACATCTGAGAACAGATTGACTCAGTGGCAATGAGGGTGGTTTTCCTGTTTATGGGTCGTCCACTTTTACCACAGTGAATTCTTACACAGAAATATCTATGTGTGTGCTTCATAAACGTGTGCTTCACAGTTTATTGAATGACTTATCCTACCAATTAAACATGCCATTTTAAGGTATAGGAAATCCCTGTATGCATCTGAATTACTCATTTCAGAATTGTTGATCCTGCAGAGCCTGCCATTTTTACATTAGCATTATGTTTAATCCTAAATATTTTTGAATTCACATACCGTAAAATTCATTCCCTTAAAGTCTACAATTGACTGGTTTTTAGTATAGTCACAAAGTTGTGCAAACGTCCCGACTATCTAATTCCCAAACATTTTCATCATTCTGAAAAGTAACACCAAACCCATGAGTGATCACTCCAGTACCCACCCCGCACCCTGCCCCATACCATGCCTGATGGCAACCACTAAGTAATTATCTACCTGTGGATTCGCCTTGGTTGAATTAATCATACATAGATCTTAAGGTTACAAATTAATCATTATTTTAAAATGTCCAATCTTCTCGGACTGCTTTTTTGTCTTGTTGTGGACTTTGGTGTTTTATTATAGTAAAAGTAAAGAGATAAATGGCTCAGCAAGGCCCATCCTTCGCCCTCTTGCTCTCAGGTGATCAGACCAGCCTTTGGCTGCTTTAGCTAGTTCTCTGCCTCAACTTGTGAGCAGCACTACCTGTGGGACAGCCAACCCGTGGATCGTGTTGCTAGAGCTTGAGGCTCCTTTGAGACTTGCTTCACCATGCTGCTGGTGTATACATCGCTTGAGCTTGAGACTGGTGGATCCTGTTGTCTCGCATTGCTTGAGTTCAATATTTCATCTAGGCTTGCCTCACTAAGCTTCTGAGCTCCTTCTGAGCTCCCACCCGGCTGTTTGCTGCCTGTGGGCAGACTCTGCCCAAGGGAAGACTCAGCTGTCTATTTTCTTGACCTTGGACCTAGCAGCCCTCCTGAGTTGAAGGACTTCTAGTATATTAACTGTTCCATGGAAGTGAGTTGAACTGAGCCCTCTGAACTGCTGTGTGGACTAAGCTGTTATATTCCTTGGTGCTGTATAAATCTATCATCTATATAATCATAAGTGTCCTGATCTTGTTTCTCTAGAGCAGCGCTTCTCAACCTGTGGGTCTCCACCCCTTTGAGGGTCGAACAACCCTTTCACAGGGGTCGCCTAAGACCATCGGAAAACATATTTCACAATATATAATTACATATTGTCTTGTGATTAATCACTATGCTTTTATTATGTTTAACAATATTCAATTTTAACAATGAAAATACATCCTGCATATCAGATATTTACATTAGGATTCATAACAGTAGCAAAATGACAGTGATGAAGTAGCAACGAAAATAATTTTATGGCTGGGGGTCACCACAACATGAGGAACTGTATGAAAGGGTCACGGCATTGGGAACGTTGAGAACCACTGCTCTAGAGAATCCTGCCTAACAGACATTATGACTTTATCTTACCCTTTTAAAAAGCCTAGATTTTAGTCTCTTTCTTTTCATACTTTTTTCTTCAATTAATCTTTGGAAGGACTGGATCATTTGACATCTGTAGCTTCCTGTAGTCTGGACTTTGCTGATTGCATCTGCATGGACCAGTTTAACGTGCTTCTGTGGGCTCTAGCTTCGTATTCCCTGCAAACTGGGAGCTGAATTGTAGACTTCCAGAGGCTGGATCCACTTTTGATAGTATTGTGATTTTTCATCTGCGGAGAAATTATGTCTGTGTATGCTATAGCAATTGTTTACACTCAATGCCCCTTAATTTAATTCACAGGCAGCTGAGAAAAGGTGCTATTCTTTCATATTGTTTTCCATGTATTAGCTGAACTGCATGTAGTCAAAAGCGTCACCTCATTTTTTCTTTTTTTATCATTTTGTTGGGGGCTCATACAACTCTTATCACAATCCATACATGCATACATTGGGTCAAGCACATTTGTACATATGTTGCCATCATCATTCTCAAAACACCTGCTTTCTACTTGAGCCCTTGGCATCAGCTCCTCATTTTTCCCCTCCCTTCCCGCTCCCCCTCTCCCCTAAACTCTTGATAATTTATAAATTATTATTTTGTCATATCTTCCACCATCCGACCTCATTCACTCCTCGGTTACCCTAATAGTTAGACAAATGCCTGACTCACTACCCTCGTTTTTTTAAACCAATTTTCAAGATACTACATTTGTCTCCTATAACTTTCTCAAGGTGAAACCTGTTTAAATTTTCGTGACTGTTTAATACCGCAGTGAACTCGCAGATTTAAACTTATTTGATGAGTTATAATCCATTGCCACGATCCTCTTTAAGCTCACACTGTCGCCTCTTGGACCAGGGGAAGCCTTTTCAATTCATTCCTGAGCCCTTTCATGAGCTCCTGGTTGGTTTTGATAGCTTTGCTGCTTCCAGCTCATCAAGCACATTTCCTGCCTCAGAAATGGAACCAACCATCTCCAAAAGGACTTCTTTTTGGGTGACAGCGGCCGAGAGTGTGAGCGAACCGTTACTTTCCCAGTCGCTCTCTCCCAGGCTCTGTCCCTGTGGTCGGCATGGCCCGGAAATCAGAGAACGTGCCCGAGGAACACAAAGAAACCCCAGGAGATTAGCAAGGGGAAGACATGAGGATCGCCTGCCGCCCTCTCGGAGAAGCAGGGGGGCTCTGAGATCAGGCAACACAAGCAGAAGGCAGCTAATGAGAAGGAGTCTGTGCAGACAAAAGAAACACAATGACTAGATCATTTGGGAAACCTGGGTGCTCCTGCCAACCAGGTGCAGCATGTGCTCTGAGATGGAGGTTTTGTAGAGTGAACCATCATTACATATGTCATAACTTATCCTTATAGAACGGTCTGTTTTAAGCTTTACCTTCCAACCTGATGTAGTGTGAGGTTTTAGAACCATTCTTCAAAAAATAAAACACTAACATGTAAAAAAATAATGTCTTTTAATAGTGTCTTAAGATAATCTATAGTAGTAGAACTAGGCATGCTCACTGATACTGGATTGTTTTCTAGATCTTCTCATTCATAGAAGTAGGCAATGTAGCCTTAGTAGAAATCTCATGAGCTCATACTAATCCTTCCAATACCAATTGCACTACAAAATTTTCAGTTGGGCTGTGATCTTCAAGGTCAGCTATAGAAAGCACCAGCTGCTCTTCAGGAGAAAGATTGGACTTTCTACTCCCATAAACAGATACTGTCTTGGAAACTCACAGGGGCAGTTCTACCCTGTCCTATAGAGTCACTATGAGTCGGCATCAAGTCCATGACAGTGAGTTTGAATGATTTTCTTCAATTTTATATTTTAATATCTTCCATATGGAAATCCTGGTTCTCAAAGACAAAGGGGAAGATAAAATGATAGTATCTGTGGTAGTTACATCATTTCCTGTCAACTTGATAAACAAAGTGTAGGGGTGGAGGTTAGCCTGTCAATCAGGTTGCAGCTTGATGACCTTATTTGAAGGCAAGACTTGAGTTAAACGGCTCACTTAGGCCAGCCACCCTTCCCCTTCACTGCGTCACCTTCCTGTTGGTGAGCCACATGACTGAGCCTTGCAGAGCCCTGCAAAGTTACCACTGCCATTGGATCCACAAGACTCTGCCCCCACTGGCCTGTGACCATCCTGCATTCTCCATCATTGTATGTGGCTTTGTGAGTCTGAAGAGAGATTTATGCACTAGTATTGGACTTATGGACCTGATTTAGACTGGGCTGGGATATTTTCTTGATATCCAATTACTCTTTGATATAAAGCTCTTTCTTACACATATGTGAATTTGTTTCTCTAGTCAATCCGGCCTAACACACATTGATGAAGTGTGGACTATACCATGGACTGCCAAAAGAGTGAGCGCATATGTCTTAGAAGAAGAATGACTAGAGTGTTCCTTCAATGCTAGAGGGAAGGACTTCCTCTCACGTACTTTGGACCTGTTATCAGGAGGAACCAGTCCCTGAAGAAGGACATCATGTTTGATAAGGTAGAGGGTCAGTAAAAATTAAGAAGACCTTCCTAGCCAGTCAGGGTGCAGTGTGGCAACGATGAAACAACTTTCCTCTAGTTCCTAAAAGCTTCCTCGCCCCCCCACCCACACTATCATGATCCCAATTCTACCTTACAAATCCGGCTAGACCAGAGGATGTACACTGGTACAGATAGGAACTGGAAACACAGGGAATCCAGGACAGATGATCCCTTCAGGATCAGTGGTGAGAGTGGCGATACTGGGAGGGTGGAGGGAGGGTGGGGTGGAAAGGGGGAACTGATTATAAGGATCTACATATAAGCCCCTCCCTGGGGGGTGGATAACAGAAAAGTGGGTGAAGGGAGACGTCGGACAGTGTAAGATATGACAAAATAATAATAATTTATAAATTATCAAGGATTAATGAGGGAGGGAGGAGCGGGGAGAGAGAGGAAAATGAGTTGTTGATAGGAAGGGCTCAAGTAGAAAGCAAATATTTTGAGAATGATGATGGCAACAAATGTACAAATGTGCTTGACACAATGGATGGATGGATGGATGGATTGTGATGAGAGTTGTATGAGCTCCCCATTAAATGATGTAAAAAAAGAACAACAACAATAGCAGAAAGAAGATCCTCAGTGTGGTAGATTAACACAGTGGCTTCAACACTAGGCTCAAGCATAACAACAATGGTGTGGACTAAGAAGACCGGGCAGCATTATGTTCTGTTGTACATGGGGTGACTGACTATGAGTCAGAGCTGACTTGATGCCTCCTAACAGCACCCCCAATGTAAGCTGATTTCTCTCCCATTATACACAACAGTCTCAACACAATACTACTAAATACAACTCCCAAGATGTTAAAACGATTTACATGCTTGTACATAGTCAACCCCTTTCCTCTTTTGATAATACTAATTATATGAATATTAGCAGAACAGACAGCCATTGCATTCCATATGCTTTCTTTAAATCTTCAATTAGCCTTTGCTCCTATTTATTTCATCGTCACTATCATTTCTTCTTTTGATGCCTTTTGTTTTGAGGATCCAGAAGGCCTTTCTCTGAAAGACAACTTAGAAAAGGTCCCAGGGGGATAATATTCCTTAAGGTCTTACAATAGGATCACAATTTGTCTGTCTCATTTCAAAAAGTCAGTATGGTCAAATATTAATATCTGGATGATATTCCCTTTCCTTGAGTATCTTACTGCTTTCTTCTGGCATAAGGAGTGGCTATACAACTCTGATGAAAATCTAACTTTCCTTCTCTAATATCTTCCTTTAAAATGCAATGATTTTAATGTCTTGGGTGTTTTATGAATACAATTTGCTCTTTCGATGAGTAGCTTCTTCTGTAAATGTGTTTATGAGCATAATAAAGAAGAAAATCCAAACTATAGCTTCAAATCTTTTTTTTCTTTGAGGGTGGTTTTCTTGAATTACAAGCTTAGCCCTTCTCCTGTCACGTCTTTTGGTTTCTTCGTCATGGATTCCTTATCTACAGTGAGATCTTCTTTGACTGTCTCCAATACTCATAATTTCCCCCTAGAGCCCTTTTTTATCTTTTTAAAGAAAAAATTCTTCATTTTCATGTTGTATTTCTCTTCATCCATTATGTCTATTTGCTCTTTTATTGTTCCTTTCTTCATTTCTGAATTTTTCTTTCATTCTAAATTACCATCTGAGCTCTATGAGCTCATCTCCAGGGGAGAAAGAAGAGGCTGTCTGTTCTTGTCAAGACTTAAGGCCTCAGAAACCCCGAGGCAGTTCTACCTGTCCTACAGGGTGGCCGTGAGGCAGAATTGACCCGGTGGCCATGCGTTTATTAGCTCACCTAATTCTGACTACTATTCTTCTTTCATCTCTTGCATTGATGTCTTTTAACATGCATAAAAAAAATCACAGTTTTTATCTGTTTTGTGGGCCTCTTTTTTTCTGGCGTGCTTTCATTATCTGAAAGGATGCTATTATATCCTTTAGTCACTAATTTCTGATAACACTTTTGAGTGGATTTTACTTTCTTTAACGGCTAGGCAAAGGCATTTGAGTGTGGGCAGCATAACATACTCTGGATAGCCTGGAGGAGAACAGAAATTCCATGAGACTTCATTGTGCTCATGGGGAACCTGCACATGGATCTCGAGGCAGTTGTGTGAACAGAACAAGGGACTTCTGCATGGTTTACAATCAGAAAAGGTGTGTGACAGGGTTGTATCCTCTCACCATACTTATTCAGTCCATTTATTGAGCAAATCATCAGAGAAACTGGATTATAAGCAGAAGAATGTGGTATCAGGATTGGAGGACGGATGATTAACAACCTGGGGTATGCAGGTGGCATAACCTTGTTTGCTGAAAGTGAGGAGGACTTGAAGCACTTGCTGATGAAGGTCCAGGATTGCAGCCTTCACTATGGACACAACTCAATGTAAAGAAGACCAAAATCTTCCCAATTGAACCAATGGTAACATCATGATAAACCGCGAAAAGAATGAGGTTATCAGTGACTTTTGTCTTGCTTGGTCCACAATCAGAGCTCATGAAAGTAGCAGTTAAGAGAGCACACAATACAGTGCATTGGGTACCTTGATATCTTGAAAGTGTTGAAAAGAAAGGATGCCATTTTAAAGGCTAGGGTAAGCCTGACCCTAGCTATGATATTTTCAACCACCTCATGTGCATATGAAAGTTGGACGTTTAATAAAGGAAACCAGAGAGTAGATGCATTTGAGTAATGGTGCTGGCAAAGAATATTGAAAAGTACCACGGACTGCCAAAAGAACCAACAAATCCCACTTGGAAGAAGTACAGCCAGAAAGCTCTAGAGCAGCACAGATAGAAAGACTTCATCTCACGCACTGTGGACATGCTGTCCAGAGAGACCAGTCCCCAAAGAAGAGCATCGCGCTTGGTAAAGTAGAGGGGGAGGGGAAAAGAGGAGGACCTTCAACAAGATGGATTGACACAGTGGGTTTGAACCACTGACCTTGTAGTTAGCAGCCCTAAGCTTACCCACTACGAAGACCCCTCAGGAGCTGGACTGACACAATTACGGCAACATTGGGCCTGAAACATACGAATAATTGGGAGGACGGCTCAGATGGTACAGAGGGTCGCTCTGAGCTGTCACCGGCTGAACAGCACCTAGCAACAGCAACATGGGCTTTCATCTCAGTCGTTTCTGCTCTGCGCTTTTAGGCAAATGAGCTTTTCTGCCCTTGGCAAAGGAGGCTGTTGGAGGGTCCCAGAACTACCCGGGTTTGCGTTTTGCGGATCTGTTTTTTCTTTTCCTATGATACCCCCACACCATGGTGCGTGGCGTTCCAAGGTTTCCTGGCTCAGTTCCCTCCCCCTACTTTCAGATTCCTTTCTGTCCGGTGTTTCTCCTTTCCGTGGGAACATGTCCTGGAAAGGTGCACTGTTCTCTCAGTTTGAAGACTATACCAGTGTAGGTTACCCCAGGGCCCTGGGCGGGCACAAATGGTTTCCTCTGGGACCCTAACTAGTAGTTGGCAGTCAGGCCCCACCCCGTGGTGCTGTGGAAAAAGAACTGGTGATCTTGAATCAGTCTGATGGCAATGGGCTTGGTTTCGCTTGTTTCAAATTGCTCCAGCCCTTCAGCCCCTGGTACTGACTCACTTTGGGACGAGACAAAACTCCGTTTTAGTGCTCAAAATTGGCCCACAGTGCTTTCTGGTGAAACCCCGCCTGCAGTTCTGAAGACTTCCTAAGCTCAGGCTCAGCAGATGCTTCCTCCTGCCCACTGATTCCGCTTGAGCCGACACGGCTGCCCTGCAGGGCTTGGGACTCTGTCTCCACCGACTTGCTTTGGGCTCCATAGCGTTTCCCCTCGAGTTTTGGTCAATGTTATCCAGGGGTTTGCGTTGCTCTGCTTCCATGAGGGACTTTGGGGGTTTAACTACGTTGCTGCCCCCATCTTCCTGAAATTCTGCTCAAACTTTTGGCATCGTTATTGCACGCTTTCAGGTCTTTTAGTTTTCAGTTTCCCCATTGTCCCTCTGTGGTGAAGACGTAGCGTTGATGAGGTTTGTTGCGTCTCTTTTTTGCTAATGAGAGAAAGCCTGGGATTTTTGTGTCTCCTTCTTCTAGTGGGAGAAAGACTCCCTGACTCCAGCACAGTCTTGGAAACCCACGGGGGCTGCTGTGAGTCTGCACTGACCCGATGGCAGCGGTAGGTTTTTGTGGTTTCTAACGAAGGAGCCCTGGGGTTGCAGTGGCTGAGTGCTTGGGAAAAGAAGTGGCAGTCTGTTTCTGTAGGCAGTCGCAGCCTCAGGAGCCCGACGGAGCGATTCCGAATGGACTCGACAGAAGAGAGGCTCATTTTGTAGCTCGATATCAAACATGATGCCGTCAAGCCTGTGCTTGATCAGTCTAAGTTTCGAACGAGAAATCAAAACAATAACCTCATGGGCAGAGGGCCAGGTGGTCTCCAGAAAGAGGTAGGATTGGCCTGCTGGGCTTTGGGCCACCATACAGAGGAGGAGAATCTGGAGGCAGACCTTAATCAGAAAGGTGTCTTCTCCTTTCATTTTTCCTCGACATGTGCAAATGAAATCTCTCCTCCCCTCTTACTAAAGCACCATATCCATTCTCTGTTTTTGTTCTCTCAGCTAAGGGCTGTGCCGTCATTCCAGCTGCTCAGGCTAGTAACCTTTGAAATCATCAGACTCCTCGCTGTCCTTGCCAACCACACCTTTGGAACATCAGCAAATTCCAATTGTCCTACATTCAAATGCTATCTAGAGCCTATTTATTTCTTACCAGTCTCCTCCAAATCCACTCTGGTCCAAGGCCCCATCTCATCCAAGTCTCCTAACTCAGAAGCTCTCCAAGTTTCTGGATGCCTGTGGTCTCTCACTCATAGGCTAAAAGAAGTAGGTAGCAATCCTACTAAGTCATTAACTGCTGTGGTAGTTATATAATCTAGTGTCAACTTGAGACTATTAAGAGTGAAGAGGTGGAGTCTAGCCTGTTAAGCAGGTCACAGCTTGATGACTTCATTTGGAGGCACTAAGGAGATAAATAGCTCACTGGAGGCCAGACCCACACACTCTGCTTCGTCTTCCTGCTGATAAGACACATGGAGCTATGCTGATGGAGCTAGAGCCCTGGAGCTGGAGGAGCTACATGGAGACCCACACCAGCTCTGAGATGCTTCCACTGCCACTGGATCCACAAGACTTTCCACCCACTGGCCTGTGATCTTCCTGCATTCAGCATTATTGCATGGCTGCATGAGTCTGAAGAAGAATTTATAGACTTGTATCTGACATATGGGCTAATATTGGACTTATGGACTTGATCTGGGCTGGGCAAATTGCTTTATTGGTAGCTCTTACAACAATCCATACATCCATTGTGTCAGGCAAATTTGTACGTATGTTGCCATCATCATTTTCAAAACATTTTCTTTCTACTTCTACCCTAGGTATCAGCTTCTCTTTTTCCCCCTCTCTTCCTCCTTCCATCCTCATGAACCCTTGATAAATTGTTAGTGTTTTCATATCTGCTGTCTCCCTTCACCCATGTTTCTGTTGTTAGTCCCCCTGGGTGTGTGTGTGTGTGTGTGTGTGTGTGTTAATATGCTGATTGCTGCAACTGTAACAATTCTTTCTCCAGTCCCTCTATTCTCATGGCATTACTGTTCACATTATTGTTCCTGGTGTGTGTGTGGGATTCTGTGGGTCATGAGCTCTTAACTGTATCAGTGTACATGCTCTGGTCTAACCAGGTTTGTAAGGTAGAAGTGGAGTCATGATAGTGATGGGGACAAAGCATTAAAGACTAGAGGAATGTTGTGTGTTTCTGTGGTACTATACTGTACTCTAGCTGACTCGCCCCTTCCTTGTGACCCTTCTGTGAGAGGATGTCCAAGTGTCTACAGATGGGCTTTGGGATTCCACTCCAGCACCCCTCATTTGCATCGGTATGATTGTTTCGGGTCTTCTGTTGC
This sequence comes from Echinops telfairi, assembly GCF_000313985.2. NCBI lineage: Eukaryota > Metazoa > Chordata > Mammalia > Afrosoricida > Tenrecidae > Echinops > Echinops telfairi. The sequence goes on along the minus strand of NW_022103906.1, from coordinate 74,876,933 downwards.
CTGATACCTGATCCTTGTGATCACACAGGCTGGTGTTCTTCTTCCATGTGGGCTTTGTTGCTTCCCTGCTAGATGGCCGCTTGTTTATCTTCAAGTCTTTAAAGACCCCAGACACTATATCTTCTAATAGCCAGGCACCATCAGCTTTCTTCATCACATTTGCTTATGCACCCATTTTGTCTTCAGCAATCCTGTCAGGAATCAGAGTGCCAGGTTATTAGAAAAAAGTGTTCTTGAGTTGAGGGAGACTTGAATAGAGACCCAATGTCTACCTGCTACCTTGATACTTAACATATAAATCTATGTACATAGGTTTATATTCCTATTATTATTTATTAATATATTTACAAAGATACATGCCTATATTTATACCTCTATAAATGTCTTTTACCTCCTAGTTCTTTTCTCTATTTCCTTTTACTTACTTCCTGTCCAACATTATGTTTGACCTTCATTCGGCTCTCAGTATTTCCTCTCAGCAACACTAACCTTGATCAAACCCCACCAGATGTTCTACGGCCTCTTCACCAGATTTGAGATCTCTTGTTGTTTCCTTATCCCCACTTCTTTGCCTTCACCTCCCCCTCTCCTCTGTCCCCCTCAAACTATCGGTCCTTTTGTTTTCTCCACAGGATTGTTTGTCTTGCCTATCTTATATAGATAGACATGAAAAGTGCCAAGTCCTGCCCTCTGAGTCTAAAGTCTGTTTTCAGGATTCCTCAGGGGCTTGGTTGCTTGGCTCCCCCTGCTGCTCTGTTGTGTTCCCTTCATGTTTTGCCTTGGTGTGGGGGGGTCGGGGTGGGCACAATTCCTGCATTGTATCTCCAGCGTTGTCCCCTGCAGTACTGTGAATCAGTGAGGGGACGTCGTGTCTTATAGTGGGGCTGGTCCTAAGGTCCTCTCTGTGCCATGGCTGCTCTGAGCAAGAGTGTCATCCTCGGGGTTTGGTGGGTCAGGATGCAGTTCTCTCTCTCTCTCTCTCTCTCTCTCTCTCTCTCTCTCTTTCTCTCTCTCTCTCTCTTTCCTTCTGAGGTTGTTCCCATGTGGTCTGGGCAGACCCACCACTCTCCTGGGGCTGTATCTTCAGTGCTGGTCTCTGTAGTGCAATCTTCTGGGGAGGGTGTGTTAGTCTGGGTAGACTAGGGAAACAAATCCACAGAAACTCATATGTATAAGAAAAAGTTTTATATAAAGGGTAAGTGTACATTCAGAAAGCATCCCAACCCAGTCCTGTCCAAGCACATAAGTCCAACATTAGCCCATATGTCCAACACTGATCTACAAAGTCCTCCTCAATCTCACAAAACACGCGCAATGACGCCAACTGCAGGAGGAAAGCTGAATCAGTGAAGGTGTAAGCATCTCAGCGCTGGCAGGGGTCTCCACACGGCTGCTTCAGCACCCAGAACTGCATGAGTGTAGGTCCATGTGGCTTCTCCTCAGGGATGTCTTGCAGAAAGTGAGCCTTGCCAGTTGAAGCAGGGAACTGGCTAAAGAAGCTGCACCCTGATCTGACCATCAGAAAGCAAGAGACCCGAGAACTAGAAAGGCTAGGCTCACCGAGCCATTTCTCTCTTCACCCTTCAGTTAATCCCACATGTGTTTATTGGCCAGATTGGCACAATAAACCTTAACTATCTCAGAAGGGATCGATGTTGCTGGGATTGGGGCCGGGCCCTGGTAAATCTTTTAGGCAGAAGCTTGGCACCTCTTTCTTTCTTGGAGCAGCTGGGGTGTTCAAACTGCCAACCTTTCTTTAGCAGCCTCATGCTTAGCACGGGGTGCCATCAAAGTCCAAACAACTTGAAGCCTGCCATATGGGCTCAAACTTAATAATAATTGTGAGGATGGTGGGGGCGGAGCAGTGTTTCCTCCTGTTGTGTTTAGGGTGGCTGTGGGTTGGAACCGACTCAAGGGCACCCAACAACAACATGCCCATAGTAACAAGTACTTTAAGTCACAGCAAGAAGCCTTGGTGGCCCTTTCAGGTAAGCTTTGGACTGCTAATCCCAAGGTAAGTGGTTCAAACCCACCAGTTACGAAAAGAGGAGCCGCAGAAACCTGACTCAGGGAAGCCAGAATGAGCTCATTGGCAGTGGGAGATGCCTACAGTGAATGAGGCTGCTGGGGCTTTGGGGTTGTCCAGTTTGTGGTCCTTTGTTAGAGCAGCCCTGGAAAATTAATGTCCTGTGTCGTCAACTGAGTAACCACTCGGTTATGATAGAAGAAGTCATGATAATTCATCCTGCCCGAGTGTCAATGGAAGTAAATCATGTTTCAATGTCACTGTTAAATAACCACAACTATTACTTGCTACTGGGCTGTGTGTGTCTGTTGGCTGCGGCACAACCTCTCAACCGTTGCAATCAGACTGACTCCGTGAGCCCGTGTCTTCGTCCACATAGAGCTTCACACGAAACTCGCTTTTTCGCAAACTACTGCGGAACACTCAGTTTGCCAAGAATATGACATCGTGGGCAAGACTCTAGAGTGATTTCATGTTGAAACTATGAACTATTGACACGTTAGTTCAGACAGGGACTAACATGTCAAGTATTGTGGCCAGCCCTTCCAAGTTTTCCATGTCATGGTGCACCTGGGGATTTTCTGGGGTGTCCTGGGGGCGCTGTGTGAGAACTACAGTCCTTCTAGCATCTAGAATCGAGACCCTAAAGGTTCTCCACACAGCAACCAGAAAGATCTTTTCAATAGTTTCAGCAGATCTGTCACTCGCTCACTGAACCTCGCTCACCCAGGCTTCTCATTTCTCTCAGAGTGAAATCCAGTGTTCTGACAAGGGCCTGTGAGGCTCTGCACACCTTTTCTACGACGACTATGGCAGTAAATGCATTACGCTTTGCCACGTTAGACTGTCTTTGCCTCCCCTGCTCCGTTCTGCAATTGTAGCCCGCGAGCAGCTACAGTTCCGAGGGAAACAAATGAGCATGACTGGGTGCCAATAAAACTTTATTGGCAAAGATGGCCTGCCCTGCACGTAAGGAGCCCTGTGAGTTCCTCATTGATTGGCAACTGCAAGGTCGGAGTTTGAACCCACAGAAGAAAGATGAGGCGGTCTGCTCCCGTCAAGAATAAAAGCCTCAGACCTCCAAAGGGTGCAGTCAAGAATAAAAGCCTCAGACCTCCAAAGGGCGCAGTCAAGAATAAAAGCCTCAGACCTCCAAAGGGCGCAGTCAAGAATAAAAGCCTCAGACCTCCAAAGGGCGTAGCTCTGCTCTGTCCTATAGAGTCAGCCACGACGAAGCAGAATCCTCTCGACGGCAGGAGCTAGTGGGCCCACCGTGGTGTGATGTCACTCCAGTCCCACCGAGCACCTGGGTTCCTAGAATAACCAGCAAGTTCTTGACTCAGGGCCTTTGCACTTGCTGTTCCCTGAGTAGAACGTTCTTATCACCTCCTTCACAACTTTACTCAAGTCTTGCCTTTTCCGTGAGGGTTTCCCTGCCCACCTTGTTTTAAACTGCATCTGCCTCCTCATGCTTCCTACTCTCCTCCATCTGATTCCGTTACTCTGACTTCTTCTCTCCCTAGTATTTAGAACTTTCTAACATACTTTTGGTATACTATATAATTTATTACTTTATCACAGTAACCCATGGCTATTGAATAGGGCTGCCTCATAGTGACCCTCTAAGTCAGCATAGAACTGCTCCATCAGGTTTCTGAGGCTATAAATCTTTATGGGAACAGACGGTCACATCTTTGTCCCTTAGACAGGCCAGTAGGTACCAACTGCTGGTCTTTCAGTTCACAGCTCAATGCTCAGCCCACCATGTCAGCAGGGCCCCATATTTATTATGATCATTGTTTATGCCACCTCCCCTTCTTTCCCGTCACCAGAATGTAAGACCCCTGATGGCAGGGTCTGTTTGCTGCTTTGTTCACTGGTAAATGCCCCAGTGCCTTCAACAGTGCCTGGCACATAGCAGGCACTGGAGACAAGTTTGTTAAATGAATACATGAATAAATATTTGTCAAAGACTGTAAACATAATAGGATACAATTCTTCACCTCTTATTCAGAAGGACAGTGTCGGGTAATATGCCAACATTTTTGCAAAGAAATATAGAAACCAAATACTAAATGATAAAATTTCATCATCAAATTTGTCATCCAAAGCACGCGGATGCTTCTGATGTCTTCTAACTCTTGCTGAGACTTGCAATCTGAAGACTGACACTCCTGCCTGAAACACAAGGCTTTCAACTACTAGAAAACGAACGGCATAACTCACGGTCAACTAACAAACAAAAGGCAAGAAGATATGTCCAAAATAAAATGACCCCTCAGATACACAGTTAAGCCTGGGTTCTAACGAGGCGCACCTATTCAAGGATTTTTCCAATCATAGACAAAAACCCATTTTTCCAAATACTAATTTTTCTTGGTGCAGGAAGCTATCAATCTTCAGGCAAACTCTAGGTGGCATCCCAAACCTCAGGTTCATTTTCATGTGACTGTTTTACCTGAAGGAGCCCCTTGTGGTGTCGTGGTTGCACGTTGGGGTGCGAGCCGCATGGGTGGCAGTTCAAACCCACCAGCATCAGCTCTGAGGGAGAAAGACTGGGCTTTCCACTCCCATAAAGAGCGACAGTCTCAGAAACCCGCAGGGGCCGGCGCTGTGAGTCAGCCTGGACTCGGCCGTGAGTGGGTGTCAGTCAGCCCGGGAGGTTGTGAGAATGCAGACTCCTCGTAATACTTCTCCTCCTCCTTATTTCTTCAATGGACTGTGGATTTTCTTAATTACAATTTGACAGCACAGAGATTAGTTGCATGTGTTATAGGGTACAGAATTCAATCCTCCGATAATGTTGAAAAGTCAAAAGACATCGACTTCCAAACTCCAATAGGATGAGGCTTGAGAGTTCTCCAGGGAACACTATGCACTGAGTTGAAAATAGTAACTAAACTCCAAGCTCAAAAGCATGACTTAAATGTTTCTACTCTCTTTCAACACCTTCAACACGGAGGGTTAAGCCAACACAGTCAATACCTGATGTTTCGGTAGAATTGCTTGCCTGTCCAAATCTTGAACCAACGCTCAAATCTGTTCCTATATTTGGCACTAAATCTTAGTCCAAGAAATGTTAATAAATATGAGATATTCATCCCAATAGCCATAAATGTATTTCAAATTGTTCGAAATCCCTGAAAAGTGTACATATGACTAAAATATTGATGAAGCAAATTGTAGACTTTTTAACCATTGGTGAGGAGCACACACCTCACACCATATGAGGAAATTGACTAAAAATGCATTAAAAACAAGCCAATTTTCATTGAGTAGATTCTGAGTCATAGTGACCCTATAAGACAGAGTAAAGATGGCCCTTTGGATTTCTGAGATTGTAAAGCTTTACAGAAGCAGACAGCCTCACTATCTTGTGCAGAGTGACTGGTAGGTTCGAACTGATGACCTTGCAGTTATTAGCCCAATGCATAAACCATTGTGCTACCAGGGCACCTTACAAATGAATTAGTCACTTAGATATAAGAACTAAAACCATTAAACTGTTAGGAATAAAAAGGGAGGTGGTAAAGCTTTCATAGCCTTGGCTTTGGCAGTGGACTCATAGCTAAGATCACAGAAACATTGGCAAGAATGCAACAACAAAAATAGATAAAGTGGCATTTATCAAAATTAAAAACATGTATGCCAAAAGACTTTATCAAACAAAGAGATGGTATTTAGAAACCATATAAATGGTAAGGGTTGGAAATCCAGAATATATGAAGAATTCCTACAATTCATCAACAAAAACCAAACACGCTTTCAATGAGCCAATTCTAACTCACAGAGGTGCTTACACAGTTTCTGAGGCTGTACATCTTTACTGGGGAAGAAAGCCTCATTTTTTCTCCCGCAGAGTGGCTGATGGGTTTGAATTTCTGACCTCACAGGCAGCAGTCAAATGTTTACTGGAGCTCCCTGAACAACAAAAAAAGTTAAGCCAATTATAAGGTGGGTAAAGAATTTGAATAGACAGGTTTCCAAAGAAGATATTCAAATAGCCAATGAGTGCATGAAATGATGCTCTATGAGAAGTACAAAGGTGACCACGGGCTCCAGTAGAAAGAAAATGTTTTGAGAATGATGATGACAACATATGTACAAATGTGTTTGACACAATGGATGTATGTATGGATTGTGATAAGAGCTGTAAGAGCCCCCAATAAAATTATTTTTTAAGTACAAAAGTGAATGTTAGTTTTCTAATTAACTGAAGTAAAATGATGAACTATGTATGCTCTTATAATAGTCAAGACCACAATCTGGTTTGTTGACTGAATTTTTTTTTCTCTCTAACTCATTCTTCTGTTTGAGCCCATCTTTGCAGCCTCTGTGTCAATCCATAGCATTGAGGGTCTTCCCCTTTTTTGCTGCCCCTCCACTTTACCAAGTGTGATGCGCAAGCATGATGTCTAAGCATGATGATGTGTGTGTGCGCGCACGTGTGTGCTGAGATTCTAACTCCTAGACCTGTGCTAGAATTCTGTTTGGGAATGGGGGTGTCTTTGTTAGGATAATTGTGCCCCAGTTTGTGCCGAGTTCATTTTAAACCTAATCTCGTTTGAGATAACAGAAAGCAGAATGGACACAGATAAGCAAGCACAGATAGACCCGTGAAGGATTAGAAGTCAGCAAAGATCTTCCCCCAGAGCTGACACCGGAAGAAGGAAGTTCCCGCTATAGCCAGCACCTGAAATTCTAACTTCTAGCCTCCTGGATGATGAGAAAAGAAATTTCTCTTCTTTAAGGCTACCCAAGGAGCCCTGGTAGCATAGTGGTTACTAGTTGGACTGTAACCCTCAAGGTCAGTAGTTCAAAACCACCAGCTGCTCCCCTGGAGAACAATGGCTCTTCCTATTCCTGTAAACAATTATAGTCTCCCTGACAGTGAGTTTGGGGGTTTTAATACTACCCACTTGTATTTCTGCTACACTGAGAAACTAAAACATTTACAGTTGTGGCAGTTACATAATCTCCAGTCAACTTGAGTGAAGGAGTGGAGTCCAGCTTGTCCATCGGGTCATAGCCAATGAGGACTCTGTGTGGGCATGGCCTTCTCCTGAGGATTCTGGGAACTTCCTTCCTCCTTGGAGGTGGGACACACACTCTCTCTGCTACATATTCCTGTTGACAAGCCACATGGAGCTATGCTGAGGGAGCCAGAGCCCTGGAGCTGGAGGACCCACATGGAGACCCATGCCAGCGCTGAGATGCTTCCACCACCACTGGATCCACAAGACTTTCCACCCACTGGCTGTGATCTTCCTGCATTTGGCGTCATTGCATGTGTTGCATGAATTTGAAGAATTTATAGACCGGTATCAGACATATGGGCTAATATCAGATTTATGGATTTAATCTGGACTGGCCTGGGATGTTTTCTTAATATACAATTACTCTTTATATAAAGTTCTTTCTTACACACATATGAGTGTCTCTGGATTTGTTTCTCTAGTCAATCCAGACTAACACAACAGTAAAAATGACATTTCTTTTAAGGTGGTGGTGGGGGGGGGGCTCCAGAAGCCAAAAATGCTTACAAACTTCCTCCCTAAAAGGAACTAAAAGAAGGTTTAGTGGGGCAGTGGTTAACTGCTTGACTGCTAACGAGAGGACAAAGTGGCTGTCTGCTTCTGGAATCTACTCTGTCCGACAGGGCCACTGAGTCAGATGGCAATGCTTGGTTTTGGTGGAAAGGGACTGGCCTTGCTTTCTATATCCTTTAGCCATGAACTTGTGAGCTGTCAGCACCTGGGCATCTTAACTTTCTAACACCGGGCAGCTGGTGTGTATGAGAGAGGTCACCTTGTTTGTGATTATGCGCGCTCCTCTATTATGTACCTCTCAGTCCTAGCTTCTTAGGCTCTTCCCAGCATAGTTTAACATCTGGCTCTCTCTGTCTGCAAACGGCTTCCTTGTGGCATGAAATGTTACCACAAGAACAACCTTTAGAGACTTTGTTTCATTGGAGCACATGCTCCTACTCCCCACTCCACCAGCTCCGCTTCTCCCTGACCTTGTGTCATAACAGCTACCACCTGCAGGATTTGTTAATGGTGTATCCCCAACACTTAGAACAGGACTGACCTTAAACTAGATGCTCAGTAAATACGAGTATGTACTGAGCGAGTGAATTAATTTCATTTTATCGTGTCTTGGCTACTTCCAGAACCCTGCTCACCCTTCTCTAGGCCTCGCACCTCCAGTGCAGGTTTCCTTAGGTCCAGCTGCCCATGCGGCTATTCTGAAGGTAAGAGCCAGTGAGACATAGGAGTCTGAACACACGGTAGAGTGCCCTGTCAACTGTCTTCCCAGAGGTCTCTGTAAGGGCATCTGTGAATGCTGATAGTGGACCCTAGGGCTAGCGTGGCCACTTATGCTGGGGATGGGGTAGAGTCAGGTGAGATCCACTAAGTGCTTTCAGCCATCAGTCTGAAAGCCAACTACCACACAGAATTCTGATGTGATTTCAGGAAAGTTCAAGAGAAATACATCCAACAGAAGTTGGAAGACACTGGCTTGGTGGAGAAGGCAATACTTGAGCTAAGGTCTCTGAGATAGTTAAAGTTTATTGCACCAACCTGGACAATAAACACATGTGGGGTTAATTGAAGGGTGGAGGGATAAATGGCTCGGTGAACCTCGCCTTTCTAGTTCTCGGGTCTCTTGCTTTCTGATGGTTGGACCAGGGTGCAGCTGCCTTAGCCAGTTCCCTGCTTCAGCTGTCCAGACTCACTTCCTGCAAGACATCCCTGAGGAGAAGCCACATGGACCTACCCTGATGCAGCCCTGGGTGCTGGAGCAGCCATGTGGAGACCCCTGCCAGTGCTGAGATGCTTACATGTTCACTGACTCAGCTTTCCTCCTGCAGTCAGCATCATTGCGTCTGTTTTATGAGATGGAGGAGGACGCTGTGGACTGGTGTTGGACATATGGGTTAATGGGTTAATGTTGGACTTGTGGGCTTGGGCAGCACTGGGTTGGGATGTTTTCTTGATGTGCACTTACCCTTTATATAAAACTCTCTTATACATACATGAGTTTCTGTGGATTTGTTTCTCTAATGTATCCAGACTAACACAGTCTCAAAGCTTGACCTTGAAGGATAGGTAACATGGATATACTAACAGGATGCTGTCCCAGGCTAACTTGGTAATGGTTTTCCCTGAAGAGTTAGACTTTAACCAAAGCGCGAATTGTTATCATACGTAACATTGGTGATATATACTTTCTCCCAAGAGACAGGTAACAGCCTTGCAAGATGTGTTTGGAAAGAAGCTGCTTATAGATTCATATATCCACATATCCCCATCCAGACTGCTTGCTGTATCATATACTAATACTATACCTGGTCCATTGTACATGGACCGAGACGCGATTGTGTGAGGGGCACAGGGCATACCAGCATGGTATAAAATCAGGAAAGGTGTGCAGTGTATGGGACTCCATCGCCTTTGACAGCAGTCACTAGCAGAAACGGCGGCAGTTTGAACCCACCCTTTAGCGTCTTGGGAGATCGGTGCGGCGAGCTGCTTTTGAGAGGTCACAACCTTGAAAATGCCCTGGGCAGTTCTACTCTGGCACTCCAGGGGTGGGATCAATAGGAGGGCAACTAACCACGAGCAGTTGCACAGGATTTAGCAATTCCTTCTAGAAGGTGGAATCTGTGTGCGCGTGATAGAACGCCCATCTGGCAGGAAATTCCCTCCCAGCTGTTACAAAAAAACCCAAAAAAAACAGGTAACTTGGTCTTTGATTCCATTAACTACTAGGCTCCTCTCCGCCCGTGCTCACTGACCTTTACGAAGAAGCCCGCCCTCGAGCTCTCTCTTCATTGGTCGGTTTTGCCACCGGCTTCAGCCCCGCCCACCAGCTCTTCCGCTCCAGGCCTAATTGACAACCCAGCGGAAGTGGGAGGGGCGAGAGGCGGAAGTGACGTTCGCGGAAGCGCCGGCGCGTCGTCGGAGTGGGAAAGGTGGGGCCTGGTCCTGGGTATGTGGTGAGGCGAGCGTGGTCGGATTCTGGAGTGAAGCGGCCGCCGTGAGTGTGGAGCCTGCAGCCTTCTCCTGCCCGCGCCTCTTGCCCGGCCCGCCGCGTGCGAGGCTAGTGGTCACTCGGTTCCCTCCCACGGTCTACGCCCCTCCCTCCTCCTACACCCCCATTTCTGCGGCTTCTTTGAGCCGCCGCCTCGTTCTCCCACAGTTCATGATGCCACTTTCTTCTCTGCGGAGGCGGTCCCCTCAGGGTTGTTCAGCCCTGTGGTCCCCGGGACCGCTGCTCGCCGGGAAGGGGGCTTTCTTCTTAACCCGAAAAGTTGCCCCCCGCCCGAGAGGCATCGAGATGCCCTAAGCCGCCTCCGCTTCAGCTAGTTTACGTGGAAAACCGCGGGGCGGGGTGTGCGTGTGTTTCAGATCAGTTTACGTCCTCTGAGCTCCTGGAAACGCACTGTGGGAGACGCCCCGCCTCTGCATCCTGTGCAGAGCCCACGGCTTTTGTGCTATTAGTAAGAGTGGTTTAAAGGGGGAAGTTTGGCGAAGGAAGTGTGCCCTGAATGTGGGAGGGGCCTAGAGATAGAATTGGCCAAGAGTAGACTTTTCTGAGAGGACCTGTTGTCAGCATCTCTGGGCAGGTCAGAATTCTGACGGAAGCAAAAGATAGGAGGACAAAACATGCTGGTTAGGGTGTTCTGTAAGTCAGTGTGTGTCGAATCCCCAGATTGCTTTTGGAGATGATGGGAGAGGGGAGATGCTTGGCTGGAAGTGGGAGTCTAATTCTAACAGCATCAAATTCCCAGGCCTTTCTTCCTTTTTAAAAGTTACAAGTTACCTCGGTACCTTTTGTGCTGTTATTCAAAGAATGCTTCGCCTTTGAAGATAGACTTGGGTATTGGGTAAATGGCTATTTTAGGATGGAAATTCCATGGCAGGAGTTGATGAAGGACAATGTGTATTCAGTTGGAGTAGTAGTTTAGTGAGCAGGATAATGATTATGAACAGCCCTTCTCAGACCAGTTCCCCGTAACCTACCTTGTGCTCAAGTTTGCAAAAATGCACTACAGGAAAAATTGCAGGTACTCTCAAATTAAATGAAAAGAATCCAACGCAGGCAGGTAACCATCCTCACAAAAGTTCATTCAGGGTACTCTGTGAGGTCCTGCAGTGGACGCGTGAAGTGAAAGAAGCTAGAAGCAGAAATGAGGGGAGTGGGGAGTGGAGTGAGATACTGTCTTTGTTTCGGGTGCTTTGGGCAGAGACACCCAATGACAGGGAATGAAGGGCCCAGCTGAACTCCCTATGCCACCTAACCAAACAAAACAATGCTGACTCAGCGCCACCCCTTGCCGGTTTCCGAGACTGTTTATGGGAGTACTAGAAAGCCTAGTCTCCCCGCCTCCCCCGGGGAGCTGCTGGTGGTTCCCAACTGCCAACCATTTGGACTGCACCCAGCCCAACGCTTAACCACTACCCCACCAGGGCCCTTCCAATTGTAGGTTTGGTATTTTGTCAATGCTTTGATTGTGATACAGGCTTCCCAGAGGCTCAGACGATTTTGTAGCACAGAGGCCTTTTTGATAGAAGCCCATACAACACAGGATCCTTTGTCTGGGCCTGTGAGGTAAACAGGCTGCATGCTGTGCTGTGCTGAAATCCTGGAGGGCGTGGTGCTGATACCAACTCTTTTCTCTTTCCCCTCTTAGAACTTCTAGGTCCTGATGCCTGACCATGGGGATGTGAGCCTCCCGCCTGAAGACCGGGTGAGGGCTCTCTCTCAACTGGGTAGTGCAGTGGAAGTGAACGAAGACATTCCACCCCGCCGGTACTTCCGCTCTGGAGTGGAGATGATCCGAATGGCATCCATTTACTCAGAGGAAGGCAACACCGAACATGCCTTCATCCTCTATAACAAGTATATCACGTAAGACACCCACAATATCCTTTTTCTGCTTGCTTACTTCCTTGGCTCAGCTCTTCTAAAAAACCGGAGACCTTTATAACATCACGAGCATTAATCATTTTGTGCCGAAGCTCCTACATATCAATTGTCATTGGCATTCAAAGGCACCAGTAGTGTAGGTGTCATTTCATGACTCAGTAATTCCATGAGTAAGAGGCCTAGCTCTTGACCTGTGCCCACCTGGCCCACTGTTAGGCAAGAGTCAGTGATTAAACTAGTATCTACTGAAGAATGTTTTCTGCTCTCTTAAGGCAACCGGTTCTAGGGTTATGGTTAAAGTGAGGAACACAAATTCCTGACTTCTTATTTTGCAGCAAATTGAGTAATTTAGGAGAAAGTATTATTTCTTAAAACTTTTTAATGAGTCATCAAATAATTAGTGGCCACCAGCAGTTTTATATGGCTCATCATAATAAAACCTTGAGTTGCTTAGCATCTTAGGTTAAGCAACATAAATAGAAGAAGATTTCAGTACTATAAACAGAAGATAATTGAAAGCCCAGTGACAATGAAATTATATATGTCACTTGTCGTTGTTACATGCCGTTGAGTCATTTCTTACTCATAGTGACCCTATGCAGAACAGAACAAAACACTCTCCAGGCTTGTGGCATCCCCTCAATTTTCCTGGAGTCTTTCTCATTTGGTGGGGAAAGACAGGCTTGCTATTCCCAGAAACAGTTACAGCAGTGGTTCTTAACCTTCCTAATTCCGTGACCCTTTAATACAGTTCCTCATGTTGTGGTGACCCCGACCATAAAATCATTTTAGTTGCTACTTCATAACTGTCATTTGCTACTGTGATGAATCATCATGTAAATATCTGATATGCAGGATGTATTTTCATTGTTACAAATTGAACATAATGAAAGCACAGTGATTAATCACAAAAACAAGATGTAATTATATATTGTGAAATATTTATTTCTAATGACAAATAAATGAAATTTTGTCTTGAAGCATGGTATAGCATCGATAATAGTCTTCATGTGGGTACATATCTGCTTGTGGGCAGACCTGCCTGGAAACGGATAGAAGAGCAGTGTCTCGGTTCTTAAGACCATCAGAAATATGTATTTTCCGATAGTCTTAGGTGGCCCCTGTGAAAGGGTCATTCGACACCTCCCCCCCCCCAAAGAATTCGAGACCCACAGGTTGAGAAACGCTGAGTTACAGTCTCAGAAACATGGGTAGTTCTATCCGGTCCTAGAGGGTTGCCGTGAGTCACCATTGACTAGATGGCAGTGAGTTGAGTTCTCATTTTCACCAGCCCTCTACCAAGCCCGATGTCGTCCTTCTGGGACTGGTCCCTCCTGATCATATGACCAACATACATGAAGTCTTCCCAGCCTCACTTCCTAGGCACATTCCAGCTGTACTTCTTCCAAGACAGATTTGTTCTGTCTTCCGGCAATCTTCAGTGTTCTTTGTCACCTCAATTCTGAGGCAAAACTGCTGCGGTCTTGCTTACTTATTGTTTGCTTTCCCACGTCTGTGAGACAATTGAAACCATCCTGCCTTCAGTCCGGCCCACCTTAGTCCTCAAGGTGGCCACTGCTTTTTAACAATCTAAAGATCCCCTTTGCAGCAGATCTGCCCAGTACAATACGCCATCTGATTTCTTGATGACTGCCTCCATGGGCGTTGATAGAGATTCAAGCAAAATGAAATCCCGGACCACTTCAGTATTTTCCCCATGTAGGATGTTGCTTATTGATCTAGGTATACGGGTTGTTTTTTTTTCTTTATATTGAGGTTGAAGGCTAGAATCTCTTATCTTCATCAGTAAGTTCTTCAAGTCTTCCTAGGTTTTAGCCAGCAAGCTTATGTCATCTACATATCGCAGGTTCTTATGAGCTTTCCTCCAATCCTGATTCTGCATTCTTCATACAAGAAGGTTTGTCCAGCTTTTTAGATTATTTGCTCAGCATGCACATTGAATAAGTATGATCACGCACACCATTGTGATTTTAAACCATGCAGTATTCCCATTTTCTATTTTAATGGCTGCCGCTTGGTCTATGTATAGGTTCCACATGAGTACAATTAGGTGTAGAGTTCTGATTCTTCGCACTGTTATCCATAGTTTTGTTATGATCCACACAGGCAAATGCCTTTGCATATCCTATAAAACATAGGTAAACATTTTTGCGGCAGTCTCTACCTTCAACCGGGATCCTTCTAATGTCAGTGGTTGTACTCGTTCCATGTCCCTCTGAACTGACTGGAATTTCTGGAAGTTCTCTGGTGATGGACTGCTGCATGCATTTTAAAATTATTTTCAGCAGAATTTAACTTGCTCGTGGTATGAGCGATAGTGTTTGATCATCTCTGCCTTTTGTGGAGTCACCTTTCTTTGGAGTGGGCACAGATAGGGATCTCTTCCAGTTGGTTGGCCAGGTTACTATTTTCAAAATTTCTTGGTATCATTTCAGAGTTGCAGACATGTGTCAAAATATCCCAGTTGATAGTCTGTCCACTCCCGGCACTTGCTTTTCATTAATGCCGGCCATGCACCTTCGACAACAACCTTCCTTTCACACCGTTGGTTCTTGATCGTATGCTACCTCCTAAAATCACTGAATGTCAGACAAGGCTTTTTGGTATTGTGGCTTTGTGGATTCCTTCTATCTTCTATTTTGTCTTTTAATAAAGTCCTACACTCAGCTTGAATTTTTTCTTCAATTTTGTCTATGTGCATTTTATTATATTTTACTTTGTCTTCTTGAGGCACCCTTTGTAATCTGGTTAGTGCTTTTAATTAATCATGTCTTCCTTTTTCTTTAGCTCTTCGACATTCAAGAGCAAGTCTCAGAGTCTCTTCTGACATCCATTTTGATCTTTCCTGTTTTTTTAATGACCCATTGCTTTCTTCATGTATGATATTCTTGATGCCCCCCAAACAACTTGTCTGGCCTTCAGTCACTGTGCATCAGATCGTTGTTTGAGGTGGGCTCTAAATTCAGGTGGGATACACTCAAGATTATATTTTGGTCCTCATGGCCTTATTGTTTTTCTTCAGCTTCAACTTGAACTTGTGTGTGAGCACTTGATGGTCTGTTCTGCAGTTGGCCACTTGTTCTGACTGATGATACTGAGCTTGATTTTCTCTCTTCCATATATGCAGTCGTTATGCTGTTGCAAAAATATTACGTGCCACCAATAAGCCGTTGATCTTGTAAATTCATAACATGTGATCTCTGGTGCTATTTCTTTCAACAATGCCTTATTTTTCAGCCACAGAGTCCTAGTGGCATTGTGAGTTAATCCTTGAGCTGCTAACTGCAGGTTGGTGGTTCAAGCCAACAGCCACTCCATGGAAGAAAGATGAGGCTAGCTGCTCTTGTGAAGATTTACACTCTCAGAAACCCTCCAGAGGGGCACTGTGAGTTTAAATTGACTTGGTGGCAGTGGGTTTGAGTTTTTTAAATCATTCTTTCTTTCTACCTATCACCTTCTAATTGCCAGTAATTATCAGTACACATTGACTGTATGTTTGACCAGTCTCAGATGGCAGAAGCTGGTAAAAATCTTAATGTCTTCATCTTTGGCATTAGTGGTTGGTGAGTAAATTTGAACAATAGCTGAATTAACTAGTTTTCCTTGTAGACATATAGATATCATATTGCATTATCAAGCACATGTATTAAAAGTGTCACAATTTTTGTATATTTTGAAGGCTTTATTTCAGTAAAATTGTTCTTTTATAACCAAAAAGCTTACTGCCATCAAATTGATGCTGGCTCATAATGACCCTGTAGGACAGGGTGGACCTGCCTCTCTGAGTTTCCAAGACTAACTATTTATGGGAATAGAAAAAAGGCCTGTCTTTCTCCCAAGAACTGGCTGGTGTTCTTCCAACTGTGGACCTTACGGATCACAGGTCCTTTATATTATAATTCTTTTTATTTTCCATTATTCCTTTAAAAATTATCCTAGAAAGTGTCCCTAAACTTCACCTTATTGCAGAAGGTCCATGGCACATAACAGGATCAAAATGTTGATCAAAAAAAAAAAGAAACCTTGATAATGAGACTGTAGAATGAGAGGAGAAGGAGCCGGAGCCTGGTTAGAAACGGTGTAAGAGTTGAAGGAATGTTTGAGAGGCAGGAGGGGAGAGCCAGGAGAGCATGGGCCCCGGAAGCGGAGAGAGTTCAGAGTTGAAGAGAGAGTACCTCCATGCGGTGCTGTAATGTCGTTGATCTTGGTAAGCAATTTCCCTCAAAGGCTGAAAGACACTAGATTGGCATGGGTTAAAAAAAGTCAGTGTTCTGTTAGAAAGTAGAGATGGTGAATATAGATCAGAGGTTGGCACACTTTCTCTGTTACTATTAGCTGCCATCTGAGTAAAACTGCCCCCCAGGGATTTCAAGCTCTCACCTCTGGGCAGCAGAACACCCTACCAGACCTGCCTTCCCGACCATCACTGACTTAATTCCTCCTGCCAGCTTTGTGCCAGGAGTGGACACGTCACCGTTGGCCACCCCGGGACTTCACTTATCTAGTCAAGGCCCAGATGTGACTTGCTTTTGGCTTTGCGAACCATGTCGTCTCTTGTAACATGTAAGCATCCAGCATGGACAATACTTAAATGGAGGGGTGGCGGTGGTTGTATTCCAATACAACTTTATTTTGCCAACCTGTGGAACAGACACCTCTTTGGAGAAGTTTGAATCGGAGGGAAGGTGGAAAAATGGGAAAGTAGCTGAAGACAGACCAGGATCAGATAGTGTGTGTGTGTGTGTGTGTGTGTGTGTGTGTGTGTGTGTGTGTGTGTGTGTGTTTTGGGAGTTTCTAGAGGATGTGTTTGTCCTGGTGAGAAAGGATCTGGTGAAGGAGAGGCAGATGGTACAGAGCAGAGAGAGGATTGTAGCAAGGAACTCAGCGCAGGCAAAAAGGGATCGGCTGAAGTGTAACAGGAATCTTTAGTAAGCTGGGTTTTTTAATGGGACTTGGCGTTCCTTTGAGTGGCACGAACATCAGTATGAGCAGCAAAGACTGATGTGGGAGTCAGGCCCCGTGGAAGGTATCCCATTCAACAAGATGAGCCTGAAGGAGTCGAACTAATCACTAATCACTCACTTCATTTGTTGGTCTTTAGACTTAATTGGGCCAGAAGCCATAACTAGAGTTACCTTCATTGTCTCCTTGCAGAAATTCTCATTCTGTGAACTGCTGGCCTCCTTTCCTTCCCCTTACCTCACTGTGCCCCCCCATCCTCACCCCCAATTTTATTTTTCTACCTCAGTCTGCTTCCTGCCCCGTTTTAATTGGCGTATTCCTGTCAGTACCAGTGGCCCTCTTTGACCATTATTACAACTGAGGCAGAGGAGGGGAGGACAGTGCCTCTCCAGCCCTCTGCCTCTCCTGCATTTGAGAATCATTGTTCTAGACCTTTTGTGGATACTTTAATTC
The DNA here is from genome assembly GCF_000313985.2 of Echinops telfairi. Taxonomy (NCBI): domain Eukaryota; kingdom Metazoa; phylum Chordata; class Mammalia; order Afrosoricida; family Tenrecidae; genus Echinops; species Echinops telfairi. The sequence continues at coordinate 74,859,535 of NW_022103906.1, read as the reverse complement.
AGGCACTAAAAAGGCATGTGTGTTCTTTGTCCTGAAGCAGTCCAGGCATCTCAGTGACCTCAGGCCCACTTCCCCCTCAGTAGCTTTCCCAGCCCGAGGAATGCTTTGCCTTTTGCAGACCCCGTATAGAAGAAAGCTCTTCAGCACATTAAATCAGTGCATATTTTCACGGTGAGTACAGACAACACCCCCGACAGTGGATTCTTTCACAGCTTTTTATGGTCATGGATGGACTTGCATAGAGGGAGCTGTAGAGCAGGCAGCCCTGTGGGCCTCCTGCAGCACAAACAGCACAAACCACTTTCTCAACCTCACTGTCTTCTGGGTGCAAATGAGGACCACTGAGGCTGGGCCTGATAGGTGGAGGAGAGTTTCCATTTGTGGGCAGGCCTATTTTGCTGGTTCACTTTTCAGATGGAAAGCAGTGAGCTGAGAGTCCTTTTATTCGCTCCTGGGATAGAACTTAGCTTGCCTTTTTGAATTGGTTATTTTCAGATACAACTGATACTTGTTCTTGATTTGAGATTTTTCTTTCAAACAGCCAAGTCAGATAGAGCGCATCAATGCAAAGTTGGGTTTCTTGTGCGGGCAGGGCCGGCAGCGCAGGTGATGGTGGTGTGTGTGCGTCCTCTGTGTCCTAAGTCATGAATGGGCCCCTACATTCGGCAACTTGCTTAACGGGTGTCTTTCTGTGTCAGAACACGGGGACCCAACTCAAACGCTCAGGCTGTTCCTTCTGCCTGGGACACTCTTGGCCCACATCTCTTCCCGCCTCCCTCCCTCCCTCCAAGGCTTCACCCAGGGACCACCTTCTCAGTGTTGCCTCCCTTCCTGCCCTCTTCCCAGCCCCTCTCCATCCCCTCCCATTCTCTTCCCTGCTAATAGCTAGTTTGTCTTAGCACTTAATAACCTGCCTTTTGGCATTATTTATTGTCTGCTCACTCCTTGTGTGGGACACTGGGGGTGGGCTGGGGGTGGGGGTGCTGATGTTTAACTGAGATATCTCCAGTCAAATAAAATACTTGTCACATAGTTGATGCTCAATACAAATGTATGGACAGAAGGAATACATGTTTTTCACCTGTAGGTGAGCTGTAATGGATTAAACAGCCCCTGTTGGTGGACATTTAGTTTGTTTTTTGTTCTCCCCACAGTCTGGGTGATGCTGTATATTGAATAGTCTTAGAGATTCCTTTCTTTCTTTTAACAGTTTTTTTTTTTACTTTTTTTATTTTAACAGTTTTATCCGCATATAATTCAGTTGTCATACAATTCAGGAGTTCAGTCATATTAAAAAGAGCCGTGCAGTCATCTCCACAATCAATTTTAGAACATGTGCTTTCTTTCTTGTCCTCATTGTTCAAAGCTCCCCAAACCTCTGCCACACCTCCCCAAGAAATGTCTTTGTACCCTTGTGTGATGATTTCTAGGCTGAAACCTTAGGGTGGAGTTGTGAGTTTGAAGGATATAAGAAGAAAAGCAAAGTACAACTCACTCAATTAGACGTGATTTTCAGATAAAAAAGGAATGATGTTCCATTTAAGCATGCAGTGTTTGACTAGGAGCCCCGGGGCACGGAGGTTGTGTGTCAGGTTGCTCGCTGCAAGCGTGCAATGTTGAGACAGACTCACACTGAACACTTTGCATTACTTATCTGAAAAATAAAACGTGCACATCTTTAAAAATTTGATGACTTGCCTCCCACCCTCCAGGAAAGAAAGGCTATTGATTTACAATCCCACTCGCAGGGAAGGAGGGCAGTTCATTAGCTGTAATCTTCCCTCCTGCTTTGACCACCCCCAATTCGTAAGAACAGGATTTCATCCGAATTAGAATTTCCTCCTTTGTGAGTAAAGCGGAGCACCGGTTCCTTTATTTCATGTTGCATTTGTTTTTCCGTGTGTCTCTTCTTTTTCCACTGCTTTGCGTGGGGATGACCTGGCCAAAGCATCTTGGTTTACTTTGATACATTTCCTTTATGGAGGCTGCAACCAGATATAACCCCAGAGAACAGTTTACATCTGGGCCACAGCTATTCTGTGTCTAGAAAGTTTCTAGCCCTGGTGGTAGCATCTTCCATCTCTTGTTCTTGCTTGTTTTTTGCTCTTGTTTTGTTTTTTAATAGTAGGCTTTTTATAAAATTTAATTTATTTTTTAATTAATCATTCTATTGGGGGGCTCTTACAAATCTTATAACAACCCATCATTCACTTGTATTAAGCACACTTGTACATATGCTGCCATCAACATTTCCAAACCATTTTCTTTCTGCTTGAGCCCTTGGTATCAACTACACTTTTTTCTCCCTCCCTCCATTACCTCCACCCAGTAGGTTTTATTTTCAGTTCAATTTTAGGTTCACAGAAAGTATAGAGAACCAATATTGTTATTAGTCACTCAAGTCCTCACTTTATGTTGAGGGATTATTACTCTTTGTCCCGTTTTATTTGTTTACAAATGAAAGACCATCTTGCAAGGACACAGCAGATGTTAGCTCTCTTCGAGGCCCTGTGTGCAGCCCTTTAAGCCTCGAGTAATAGCAGTTTGTGTCTGTACAAAGGAGTTGAGGCATGGTGAAGTGAAATGACACAGATAGTATGGGGCAAAGCCAGTGTTTTGAACCCAAGTAGGGCAGCTTCAGGGCGTGTCCTGCCAACCAGTAAGCTCTCTCCCCTCCAGAATGAATAACAGCTTATGTTGCCCATTCTCTCCTTTCTATGGAGTCTGCTATTTGTATGTCCGCTCCCCATTCAGAAAACTGACAATGGTTACTCAAGGGGAAAGGATCTGGGTATAAGTTTGGGGGTTCAGTGATTATGCATTGGGCTGCTAACTTCCAGGTCAGCTGTTTGAAATCACCAAAAAGGCAGAGCTCTCTACCCCTTAAAGAGATACAGTCTCAGAAACTCATAGGGGTAATTCTACCCCAGCCTGCAGGGGAGCTAGGAGTCAGCATCAACTCCATGGCAGTGAGTTTTTCGTTTTTGTCTCATTTTAATAAACCTGATTCTGTTACATGGTTTAGAATTGAATTAGTACTCATATGTTGAAAAGTTTTACACCCACTCTTCTTCTCTCACCTATTTTACTTGGCCTGCCCTCCACTCCTGTTCATTTCTATGGACTACAGTTTGGCCTGCCAATCTCAAGGTCAGCAGTTCAAACCCACTAACTAATGCAATGGAAAAAGCTGAGGCTTTACAGCCTCAGAAACCCCAAGAGCAGCTCTACTCTGTCCTATAAGGTCACTATGAGTCAGAACCGACTCAATGGCTGTGAGGGGGTGCTTTTTGCGTGTTCTGCCTCTCTTTCTGTATGTACTTGCAAACTAAGGGGATAATCACACACACACATCCCCCTTTTTGTTATGCTTACGCAAAGGTAGTGTGTTGTGTAAGGAGCCCTGGTGGTACAATGGGCAAAGGCACGGCCGCTAATTGCACGGTTGGGAGTTTGAACTCATCCAGGGTCTCTGCAGGAGAAAGCCGTGAAGATCTCCTGTCTGGAGTCCAGCCTGGAACACTCGCTGGGCCCCGGGTTTCTGTGAGCCCAAATCTCAGCAGCAGCAGCATATTCTATGCACCACCCACACCTTCTGTTTGTCACTTAACTCGCCCTCAAGTTTCTAGACCATTTTATTCGGTATTTGAGTGCCTCTCTATACCAAGGACTGTGTTGCCTTTGGTGAGAATATCAAGAAGTGTGCGTCACAAAAATCCCTGGCCTCGGAGTCAACGGCCCAGCTCTTCAGCCTGAGAACACAGACTGTGGTGTTTAATGACGTGCTTGGTTAGCTCGAGCTTCATCCCAGAGACCTCCAACCTGCTGAGGGTGGTCAACACTGACAGAGCTACTGAATTCTAGGTCTCTTGAACATGAGAACTGTCGGATTTATCTTAATATCCTTTTCAGAACCTTACGATTTGAACAGATGAATGGAGACCTATTTAAGTGTAGGAAACCCATATCTTATGAACCCAAAGGGAAGATTTTTAGAATCACCTTGATTTTAGGATTCATCCTTATCTGAGAGGGCTGGTACTTGGTTGGGATCCTTGGGTGGCATAAATTGGTAATGCTTTTGACTGCTAACCAGTAAGTCCAATGGAATAAAATTTCCAAATGCCTTACATAGAGCTGAAGGACAAGGGCTCATTGATAGAGGTTTGCTTGGGGGTAGGGGTTCAATCCTTCCTCTAACTCAGGATTTTTCCTACAGTTACTCGTACCCCCTGAATAGAAAAATGGAAGAGAACCCATTTATCCCAATTACAGTGGAATACTTTCAGTCGCAGGCAAGCTACCCTCAACACACTTCTTTTTGGTCTCATTTCTTACAAGGTACTCTATCAAAAGACATCTTGGTTCAGAATTCCTCCACCAGTCCTGGAAATTCCAGGAGCCGTGTGTAGGCCAGGGCAGTGCATTGGTTAAAAGCGGAGGCTGGAGCTAGCCCACCAGGGTGGCGATTCTGAGTCAGTCACTTTCTAGCTGTGACAAGTTACTGAACTCCCCACTGTCCTTATGTTGGTGTTAAATGCTAGAGGTGTATGAATTGATTGCCGTTATTGCCCCTGCTAGGCTCTCTGGCTGAGGTCAACAGCTGAAAGGGGAAATCTAGCGTCTTGCATCTCTGTAGTATGCTCTGGGTGGTCCAGACGGTTAGTGCTCTTGCCTGGTAGCCGAACACCTGCTGGGTTGAGGTCACACATAGGCACCAGGGAAGAACACAGGCAGGCTGCTTCCGACAAATTGGACTTTGAAAGCCCAGGGGCACAGTCTCTGCCGCCACACGGTGAGGGGAGCGTCATTGGAACTGGCATGATGGCGGGCAACTGCTCTGGTCTTTTTGTTGGACTTGCTTCTTTGCGAACTGTTCATCAAAGGGGACAACACTTATTACATGTGTCATTTGCATAAATTACACACGTGACACATGGGTGAGCTGAGCATCTCGTGGCTTGGTAGGATGGAAGGAATATGCTTCTCGGAAAGAGAATGAACCTCAGAGGAAAATAAACAAACAAAACACCAGGGTTTTAAAGCTCACACAAGTAGCCCATCCCCAATCACCCCAATCGAATACTTTTCCAGGACAGCCGCCCCAAACGTGTGAGAGATGGAGCCCCTCTCTGATGACACTGAGGGGCAGGAGCTACACTGGCTCCAGGAGCACAGGAGTTGGCTAGAAGGATAACAGGAGAGATGTTGTCTGATGTGCGGCCCTCAAACACAAACTTGCCACACAAGTGTGTCTCCATTGTAAAATAAAGGGTCGTACAGGAGCAGGGGTGTTGTGCTTGCCCTCTGCACCTGGCTGCCAGGCTGTGCTCTGAAGATGGCTGTGTGACAGCCTCTTTCCTTGGGAAACGTGTTCCTGTCCAAAGTTCAGTCTTTCGTCCACGCGGAATCAAGTCTGACCCGGAGCCCCCTAGACATGCTTTCCGAGGCTGTCAGTTTTGGAGGGAGCAGGTAGCCTCATCTTTCTCTTGAAGAGTGGCTGGTGGGTTTGAAAGGCCATCTTGTGGTTGCTACGTTTGTGGAGGTACATTTGGGGCTCAGGAGAGGCTTGGGTTTTTTTAGTAGGAGTCCAGTGCATTCTGTTGCACACCTGACTTGCGTGTGCAAACATACACCCAGTTGTCAGTTACAGGGGTGTGGGGATGGGTGGAGATGTGGCCTGTCCAGTGGGCCTGAGCTCCAGTCATGTACCTCTGGGCAACCCTTTATCAGAGGCTGCAGACAAAGGGAGTGGCCTTCCTTAGGGAGGTTTGGGGCATGTTCTTAGCATCATAATCACTCTGATCTGTTTTCTTAGACTCTTTATTGAGAAACTTCCAAAGCATCGGGATTACAAGTCAGCCATCATTCCTGAGAAGAAAGACATGTTAAAGGTGAGCCCTCACTTTGGTGTGGCCCATCTAAGCGCTTCAGAGCCACGCAGACCCGGTGAACGTAGACGCTCGTCTCTACGATTCAGCATCACATCTTGCAGTGCGTGATGTGTACAGGGACTTCTAAGAACAATGGAATTAAAAGATGAAGGAATTTTTCCATGATTTTTTTTGGGGGGCGGGGCACTTACCTCTAGCTGTGTGTGTCTCCCCATTCTCCCTCCAGCCCCCAGTAATCACAAATCAGCAACAGTAGTATAAATCATTTGAAACATTGTCAACATTAGCAACGTAGGTGATATATACTACTTAACTGGCTGCTACTCTTCTCTTTCTCAGTATTTCGTTTTGTATTATTTTGTGTTGTATCTCAGAAATTGAAGGAGATTGTGTTTCCCAAAGCAGAAGAGCTGAAGGCCGAGTTGTTAAAACGATATACCAAAGAATACCGAGACTACCATGAAGAGAAGGTCAGTGTGTGCCAGCAAAGAGAGAACCGGGGGCCTGGATGTCTAGGGCCTGCCCTTAGATGTTGCTGCAGATGTTACTGCTGCTTTTTGATGACGGTCAGAAACCTCAAAAGATAAATCCATAACACCCAAGAGGTTTCGACTAAAGACTGTCACACAGATTGAATGTCCATGTCCAGGAAGGTGGTGTGAGGGTTGGCAAATCTGTTGTTTCTCTCCTCCGTCTAGAGCAGTGCTTCTCAACCTGTCCAATGACCCTTTTGCAGGGATTGCCAATTCATAACAGTAGCAAAACGACAGCGATGAAGTAGCAACGAAAATAATTTTATGGTTGAGGGATCATCACAACATGAGGAACTGTATTAAAGGGTCGCAACATTAGGAAGGTTGAGAACCACTGATCTAGAGTCAGAACCCTGGAAATTCTTACCAAAACAGGTTTTATATCAGAGGATTTGAGGGTTTTGATTCACATCTGGTTATACCTGAAGCTGCTTCGAGCCATTGAGAATGGCCGCTGTTGGGAAGAGTGCAGAGCGAGAGCACGTGGAGAAGCCCCAGGGCGCGCTCAGTGGGCGTGCGTCAGCTGTAAAGGCGTTCCGAAGGGCCTTACAGGTGATTTTGTAGCTGCCCGCTGAGCCCTGTCTGGACTCCGACATGGGCATCAGCAGGAAGTGATCAGTGAGGAAGCATGTACTTCTAAGGCATCCAGTGAATGGAAATCTAATAAAGAAGGTGGTGGTGCGATAGTTCTTGTTCTCTGTGAAACCTCACTCTATAGTGAAATCAGGACCAGGAGAAAAAAATAAAACTCAGCAAAGACCCTCAGTGTAGTGGATACAGGCTTCGGTTTCGTTCCAGTTACAGCCTTATTTGGGATAGGGAATAGCTACGTGCCACAGTTAGCCTATGAAAGTGCACATGATACAGACTCGGTTGCATTGAGAGTTCAGTGAAGAAGAAACTGTTGGTCAGAGTCATTGGAGAAGGGGACTGGGGCTTTAACTGTGCTTTAAGAGCAGACACGCTGTGTCTTGACAGGGAGGAGCGGGAGCGTATTCCGCAAGAGTGTAGAGGCACTGAGGGAAGCATGAGGCCTGCTTTGGGAGATCAGAGCAGAAATACACTTTGGAAATCTCTGTGCTGAAAAGCTGCCTTCCCCTGAGGTGTTCAGTCAGTGTTAACCTAAATCCTTTCTTTCTTTCTTTTTTTCTCTGTAGAAGAAGGAAGCAGAGGAGCTTGCCCAGAGCCTGGCCATGCAGCAGCAGCTGGAGAAGGAAAGGCAGAGGGTCGCACAGCAGAAGCAGCAGCAGTTGGAACAGGAACAGTTCCATGCCTTTGAGGAGATGATCCGGAACCAGGAGCTAGAGAAAGAACGGATGAAAATCGTACAGGAGTTTGGAAAGGTGGACTCTGGTCTCAGTGGCCCACTGGTGCCTGGCGTGGACAAACCCTCCATAGATGTGTTCCCCATCACGCCTGCCTCATCCACGCAGTCTCCCGACTGCAATACAAGTGTCGAGCCAGCTAAGCCACCTGTGGTGGACAGGTCCTTGAAACCCGGGACACTGAGCAACTCAGAAAGTAGTGAGTCTGCTTGTTGGGGTCTTCTTCCAGCTCAGTAGCCACTGGAGAGGCATCCTGGGGGGTTACGCCTGAGATCATGCATTAACTCTGAGCATGGAAACCCATGCCCTAGCACATGGCTCTCTCATATATAATACAGAGCCACTAGGAGAAGGTGCTTTTGCTCAAATCTTAGGCTCTATGTGGAGTTAATGTCCTTGAGAGTTAGACCCTCCACTTTAAAGAGCTACACAGAGTTTTGAAATGCTGTCAACTGAAGTCTTGCAAATAGCTTCCTGTCCTCCCACCCTACCCCACCCCACCGCCCAAAAAAATCTATTCTAATGATCAAGGGATACTGCTAGAGGGTCATTTGAAATTTACAGTGCCACTTTGCAATTCAGCTACTGACTTTTCCAAAATAAGGGTACTGAATGTGAAGTGTGCTTGCCCTGACTCACCAGCTAGCTACTCTGTAAGTGAAAGATGAGGCTCGCTGGTTTCTTAAGTTTATAGTCACATAAAATCTAGAAAGGATCACACAGTGAGTTGGAGTCCACTGGGCTTTCTTTGTTTTGCGTTGGAAACCATTAGTAACCATTAAGGAACATAGTAAAGGTAAACACTAAACATCAGTGTTACGTTTCCCAAAGTGGGCAAGACCACCCCTCCTGAGAAGCTCTGGCATGGCCTGGGGCGAAGTGGGGCACTGCAAAAGCAGAGTCTACACTTGATCCTGGATGAGGTCTATAGTCGATAGGTTTGTAATTATCAGGAGCCATGGTATAAGTGTTTTTAGTTGGTTGGTTTTGTTTTCGGTTGGTTTTGTTTTTTTCAGAAAGGGGTGGTAAGCCAAATGAGTTTGGGGACCTAAGCTATCTATGGCCAGTGATAGTTCAACCTAGCCATCAACCCATGGACAGTTTTCCTGCTTCTCACCAATAATTGGTTAGTTGAGAAAATAACAATAGGTAAATGATAAGTATACCTTGATCATTAGACTAGGGTTTGGGGGAGGGTAGAAGGATAGGAACCTACTCAAGTAATGGTTGGAGGAAGTCCCCTTTGCCATGGAAAAGCCTAATGTAGGAATGGGAAAGGGTTCGGGAACCTGGCCTTGGGGCTTTACTGATTTACATGGCAGATTTTTTTTCTTCCTGCTGAGTTTTCTTTTTTTTTTTTTTTAAATATTTTATTAGAGGCTCATACAACTCTTATCACAATCCATACACACATCAATTGTGTAAAGCTCATTTGTACATTCATTGCCCCCTGCTGAGTTTTCATGCACGCTCTGTCCAGGCCAAATTGGACTCCGGTGTTCCCAGAGCACCCTCTGGCACTTTGTTAATATCTGCCCTCTCCTAGACTCTCTGTCACTTAATCAGACCTCCCTGCCATTGGCAGTGCTGAGTCAGAGTGACCCTTGAGGGTTTCCGAGACTGTAAATGTTTATGGGAGTAGAAAGCCCGGTCTTTCTCTCATGGAGTTGCTGGTGGTTTTGAACTGCCAACCTTGCAGATCGCAGCCCAATGTGTAACTACTGTATCGGCAGGGCTCCTTGTCTCTACTTAGCCTACCTTTTCTTTGGGGGGTTGGGGGAGGGGAGCGGGGGGAAGAGGTCTCTAGATCCTCCTCCCTTCAATCAGATTGGTTCTCTTCTTAACTCCCAGAGCTCTCTATATCTCTAATGCCATTCAGTTTCTTCACCCGCCGACTGTCTGGTCCTTTGTCTGTAAGTAGATTCTCTGGGTTAGGTCTTGAGGCCTTCACAGGCTGAGAGCGCAGTGTCTGCTTGGTACGCGCGCTGAGTGATTACTGAATTGGAAAGAAAGGTCTGGGCTAAACTTAATGCAGCATCCTCAGACCCCGTGCAGACTACCGAGTGATGACGTGGCTCTTGGCCTGACTCTGACCCCGCTCCAGAGCATTCCTCGTCACTGTGTGTTTTAATGTGAAAATGGGCCTGGGAAATATGTCCCCTCTCCCCCAGTGTAGCTGTCTGGCTCTCAGAGATTCTTGGTGCTATTTCGTGAGTAGAGTCCATACTGGGAGTTCTAAGGCCGGTTGTATGAGCTGTTTTGTTGCAGATCATGCCCTCCCCCCCATTTAAAACCAGGCTGTGTTTTTGTTGTGGTTGTCTTGTCTTCTTGGCATTTTCACTCTCTTCTAAATGGCCAAGCTCAAAAGTAAGTATGAAGGGTCTGCCAAAAGTTTATGGGAAAATGGAATTAAAAAATAAGAATAAAAAATATACCCTTTATATCTCAAAATAAGCTCCTCAAAGTCAGGGCTCTTGTACGTAGTGATACTAGCCATTTAGTCATCATGGATGGAACTGGTGGTCTTGGGAATGTAACCGCTATTAACTGATGAAAAATGGGTGCCCTTTAAATATTAAGCTTAAGAAACAAGTTAGAAGGAGCCAAATCAGGATTGCCCATGGGTGCCTGGTGATGTCCCCTCGAATCCCTCACAGAGCTGCTCTTGTTTGATGAGGGAATGAGGCGGAGGAAGTGAGAAAGACTCTCTGCTGACGCTCTCCCAGGTGTTTTTCTGCTAAAGCTCTGGCTCACTTTCTCAACACACACTCACACAAAGCAGACGTTACTGCTCCTTGGCCCTCCAGAAAGCCATACAACTAGCCATGGCCTCTTCTCTACCTGCTTTTGCCGTGACTGAAACACTCCACTTCCTGGTAGCCATTGCTTTGTGCTCCGTGTCCAGGATTCTACTGGTAAAGCCATGTTTCATCGCCTGTGATAACTCTTCCACAAAGCACTCTAGGATCTTGAACCCACTTGTTTAACATTTCCATTGAAGACTCTGCTCATGTCTGCAGCTGATCTGCACACCCATTGAACAGAAATCTGTTCAACTTTAATTTTTCAGTCAGAATTGTATAAGCTGAACCAATTGAGATGTCGGCAGTGTTGGCCTTTTTGTCAGCTCTTAGTTGATTCTCTTCAATTAGGGGCTGAGCAACATTAATTTTTTTGTCTGTTGTGGTAAACTTCATCTTCACCGTTACCTCTTTCTTTTCGAGAACTAGTTAGCCACTTGCAAACTGCTGGTTTGGGCAGAATTCATGTTGCTCAGTTAGTGGCTCTTTGCAAAGTTCTAATGTATGTCTTGTCCTTCTAACAAGGTTGTTCAAATTTATTTTGGTGCAAAAGGATTTTAAGAACCTTACATCGTTTTCTCTGAATATGCATTTTCCATGACCTTTTTAACAACCCCGTGAATTTACCTACGTTATCAGTGATATACCCTGGTGTGTTTCTTTGAAAGTCACACAAATATAATCTGAGGTAAAAGATTTTTTTAATTCATTTGAAAGGAGAGGTTTTTTTGTTTAACCCTCTGTATGAGATTTCTGGCAGAGAATTTCTGAATATTACAGTGTTACAGGGATTTTTTTTTTAAGGAGTAGTTTCAGCTTCCTTAACCGGGATGATGAAAGCCTACTTTTTGCTGTGAAGTAATGGACCCCCAGTGGCTGTGGTCAGAGGTTGAAGAAAAGTCCACAGCTCCCTTTCCTTGTGTCCCTTGGCCAGGTCCTCCCACACCGCCTGAAGTGGAGGGGCCGGCAGTGCTCTGCTGGGTGCCAGCTCTGAGGTCTCAGACTCTCCCCTCTCTCTGTTGCAGCGCCTACAATTGATGGACTGCGCCACATGGTGGTGCCTGGCAGACTCTGTCCACAGTTTCTCCAGCTAGCCAGTGCCAACACTGCCCGGGGAGTAGAGACATGCGGAATTCTCTGTGGAAAACTGGTAAAACCAAACTCCTCCCTGACCTGAGAATGTTCCTTCCCCCTTGGCCTCTTCCAACTCTCAGATCAGACAGCCAGGGTCAGGTACTCTGCTCTGCTCCTCCTACTGATTGGCCCATGGCTAATGGTGACCCAGGGTTCGATACAGATACTGGTACAGGGCAGCAGGTCATTCATGTTTGTTAACAACTTACCAGCTGCTTCTTGGGAGAAGAGAAGAGAGCGAGAGCGGCCTTTCTGCTCCTGTGAAGACTGACAGCCTCGGAAGCCCACAGGGCACTTCTCCCTTGTCCTATGGGACCACCGTGAGTCAGAATTGACACAACAGCTGCTGTTGGTTTTTAATTTGATCGACTGTTCAGAATCTCATGAATGAAACTAATGGTTTTAATACTAGTAGTGTGAAGCAGATTCAGTGAATACCTGATTGTCATTTTCTGGACACCTGCTCGGTCATGGTGGTAGGTTATTAAGAGAGGGAGATAGAGGATAAGATAAACAGACTGGCGAACTGTATGCACAATACGCACACTAGAAGTTGAGAGGAAGGAAGGAGCTGACCGGAGGCACTTGGTCTATGAAGGATCCCTAGTGGTACAGCAGTTAAAGACTCAGCTGCCAACCAGAGGTCAGTAGTTCACACCCAGCAGCCACTCCACTGGCTGGGGAAAGCTGGGGCAGTCTGCTCCAGTAAAACTGACAACCTGGGAAAGCCTGTGGGACGGTTCTCCTCTGTCCGAGGGCCGCCGTGAATTGAAATTGACCTGGTGGCACGAACTTAAACTTCGGTTTGGGTAGAGGGTCTCTTACTAATTGCCAAATGAATGAGGGAGTGAGGTGGGATGGTCGTAAACGGAGCCTTGAAGGTCGAAAAGGGCCTGGAGAGAGGGTGTCCAAGGAACAAGACTTGACCTGGGAGCAAAGGGGGAGAAGAGTGCCGTGGCTGCAGCTGCCCAGACCCCGGAGTAGGCCCCCGGGGCTGCCACAGAAAACTCCCACGGGGCAGTGGTGCATGAGCCAGGCTGAGCCCCAGATGGAGGTCCGGGTAGGGCTCGGCTTCAGTCTCTCTAAAGTTTGTGAGCAAGGGCCTCAAGCTGTCTGGAGGGGCTGTCTCTGCTGTCGAACCGCAGTTCCCATGGTAGGGACACCGTGGGTTGTGTAAGTGCCGTGGAACTGTGATGAGCTGTTTTCTCCTTCGGCAGATGAGGAACGAATTTACCATCACCCATGTTCTCATCCCCAAGCAAAGTGCTGGGTCTGATTATTGCAACACCGAGAACGAAGAAGAGCTCTTCCTAATCCAGGACCAGCAGGGGCTCATCACACTGGGCTGGATTCACGTAAGCAATCCCAGCACTCAGGCTCAGTCCCCGCTTTACTCAGGGCGTTTGTAAACACACAGTCTTCTCTTCGAGCAGAGTGAATTGCATTCAGATTGTTTTCCCCACCTTTGGATTCAGTCCTTAGTGTTCGCCAATGTTTACTTCTGGGAACTACGTCGGGCTTTCAGAATCAATAAATCAACGAGTTCTCCCGAAGTGCCGGTCTCCCTGTGAGTGCCAATGGTGATAGGACATTGGCCTGGAATGTGTGTGGACGTGGGCCAGAGGGCTGTGTCTACTTTGCACATGGGTTGTTCCTAAAGGGCAGAAAAATCAGAAGAGTTTAAGTTAACCCAGGAAGCTATTTCAGCCATTCTTAGAGTCGCACACGCTCTGTGGCCACACGTCTGAGGGTGGCGTTCAGGTGAATTATGATCCCTCCTCTAAGGATTCTTGCTTCATCTCCTTTCTGTTTCTCTGCAACCGCTTAACTCTCACAAAGCAAGTTGTTTTGGGAGTTTTTTTCCTTTTTCTTTATTTTATTATTATTATACTTAACAGTTTTATTAGCAGTTCATCCATATGCTATGCAACTCAGTAATTCAAGTCTATCAAGAAGAGTTGTACAACTGCCACCGTGTTCAACTCTAGAACTTTTTCTTCTCCCTTGCTCTCAGTGTTCTTCCCAAGCCGGTGTTCATGTGACATGACAGCATTGCCTACAAGCGAGTTGGCCTTGCTCATGGATGTGGGAGGATGAAGAGTTCTTGTGGGTGTTTCCCATGATCTGGAAAACCCTGAGCTGTGTGGCACTTGCATGTGCCTTCAGTTCTGCCTTCTCTATCGCATGTCCTCCGTTGTTGTCTGAGGGAACAGAAACGTGCTGCTACCTGACGGGACATAAACGGGAGTCAAGTGTGCTTGTTAGTGTCACACCGGCTTGGAGATGAAGAGACGAATTCTTCCGTGTGGAGGCACACGTGCCGTGCCGCAAGAGGTGGCAATCAAGTACTTGGAATTCAAAATGGGAGGAGGGTCTTACTGTGTTTTTAGGGAAGTCTAGAAATGTTCTATGAAGGAAATGATTATTTAGATAGCTCTTAAAAGGTAGGTGAGGATTTGACAAGTAGTGCTGGGCCAGAGAGAATTGTATGTATTGGGTACAACACAGGAGCCCAGTAGGTTTTGTTTCTTGCTCTGTGAGTGAGTGGACCGGGGTGCTGGGGTGCTGGTGTGTGAGGAAGCAGGGATAGGTACGTTTTCACAAAACCCAGGGAAGCTATGCTGTGGAGGGTCTTGAATGGGTAGACACAATGTGCAGAGAGATTTGTGGAAGTAGATACCCCTGACAGGTTCTGAGCAGGGCAATCTTATGCTCAGAGCCCCCCTTTAGAAAATGTAATATAAACTAGATTAGGGCAGGGGTAGCTTTCACATTGAAACTTTAATATAAGGTAGATCGGGGTAGAGGACTCCTTTGACATAGGCGATTAGGGAGAATGTTTGCAGCACTTAAAATTAAGCATGAGGTAGAGTTGGGCAGGGCCATGACTTGTAACCACCTCCAGTAATAATTAGAGCTCGAGGGTGGTGACAGTGCTTGGGGGAAGGAGAAGATGAGTGTTGGAGCGAATTGCCAGAAGGTGGGATGAGTCAGGGAGGAGTCAGTGCCGAGTCAGAAATGTCAGGCCTGTGGGCCGTGGAAGCCTCCAGGCAGAGGCCCGTTCTGAGCTGGGCAAATTGAGGGGACTGCTGAGGCATCTCCTTGCCAGGGGCAGTTATGAGACTGTTGGAAAAGTGAGAGTAGACCATGGGGCAAGGTTAAGGCAGGAGTGAGCTACCTGGGGGTTGCCTGCAGAGCTGACCTTTGAAGCCTGGAGAGGAAGTAAGAGTGTCGAGCAAGAAGAGACCCACAGGCAGCTTGGCGTTTGTTTAGGCTTCACAAGGAAACAGAGCAGTGAGACGTGAGGGGACGGGTAGGAGTGAGGCACAGAAGCCAGAGGAGGAGGAGGAAGGCTTTAAAAATTCATTCAGGATGTTGCCCCGTCACCTGCTGCCGAGAGCACCGGGACGTGAAGACTCAGATGCCTTCTCGGCTTTGGTGAGGGCACTGATAACTAAGTGGGTGAGGTGGGAGTAGCACCGGGTGGTAAGAGTCCGTGAGCAATGCGGAGTGCGCTTAGGGCGTGAGTGCACAGTGTTTTGGGAGGAGTTCCCACTCCTCACTCACTGCCCTCAAGTCAGTGCCGGCCCATAGCAGCCCCTCTGGACAGGGGAGAACCGCCCCTGTGAGTTCCCAAGACGAGCTCTTTACAGAAGTAGAAAGCCGTCTCTCCCGCGGAGCAGCTAGTGGTTTCAAACTGCTGACCTTGCAGTTAGCAGGTCCATTTGTAACCATTCCAGCACCAGGGCTCCCTTGGAGGAGCTTAGCTAGAGACGAAGGGGAGGGGGTGAGAGGAGGACAGAGGAACAGTAAGGTCAAGAGAATGATCAACTGTTCTCATTAGTTTTTCAAAACCATTTTATTTTGAAATATAAACTTATATTTAAGAGGGCTTAAACCAAAGCTATATTTTAATAAGTCATTAAACAAAAGCTAGCTGTTCAAAACCACCAGCTACTCCTGGGGGAAAGACGGGCTTTCTATCCCCGTGAAGAGACCGTCTTGGAAACTCACGGGGCAGTTCCGCCCTTTGCTGTAG
The DNA here is from genome assembly GCF_000313985.2 of Echinops telfairi. Classification (NCBI taxonomy): domain Eukaryota; kingdom Metazoa; phylum Chordata; class Mammalia; order Afrosoricida; family Tenrecidae; genus Echinops; species Echinops telfairi. The sequence continues at coordinate 74,843,809 of NW_022103906.1, read as the reverse complement.
CCTCACCCCGAGTTGGCATCACCTTGACGGCGCTCAGTTTGGTTTTGGTTTATGCATACCCGTTGCCTAGGTCAGGAAAGGAAACCTGACCCGAAACGTCCCCAGCTCCAAGCCCGCCAAGCCACTCTCCCTCCCCAGTCAAGGCCCCTCTTCTGACTTCTCCTTTCTGGCTTTGCCAAAGTTTCCCTGCTCGCCAAGTGAGGCTCCATCCACAACGCAGTTTAGTTTTGCCTGGTTTTGAACTCTGCAGAATGGAGTTATATAATACATATTCTTTTCTGTCATGCTTCTGTTCAACAACATTTTTTGTACTCGTCCGTGTTGCGTGTGGTCGTGTTGTGTGTGATCGTCTGAGCTTGTTTTTATGCCAAGAAAGCTGGTGGAGATGTAAGAAGGAAGGCGAGGCAGGGCTGTGTGGAGATAGGAAAACATCAACTCAGAAATACAGCATCTTCATCAGCGGGGAAGACTCATTCCTCTTAGGACAGGATTGGAGGAAGAGAGAAAACTAGAGAGAGATTTTTGAGATGAGATGATGTTTGGAGAAGTTGAGCGAACTCATTTTCAGTGATCTTGATCTTAATAATGTTGAAGCCGAGACAGGTCTGGTTGGGGACTGGAGGAGAGACTCTTGATGGCCAACTGAAAATTACGAGCCTCTCCATAGATTTGTGTTGAACTGTGCTTGTTCAGCATATTGGGAAGGAAGCTCATGACGCTGTTTACGAACTGCTGCCAGAGCCCCCTGACTGCAAAGGGCCTTGTACTTGACAAGGCGAGGATGGCCAACTGCTTCAGTGTCTGGCGTTAACCATGCCTCATGGCCGAGGCCTGCCCGGATTCCTCAGTGCCGTGTCTCTGACTTCCTCTCTCCCCAGACTCACCCCACGCAGACGGCCTTTCTCTCCAGTGTTGACCTGCACACGCACTGCTCCTACCAGATGATGCTCCCAGAGTCCATAGCCATCGTCTGCTCGCCCAAGTTCCAGGAGTGAGTACAGGGCTGGCGACATGGGATCTCCGCTCCTGGGGAACAGGTCTCCCCTCTTTGTTCTCCAGAAGAGCTGTGGAGCAGCGGTTCTCCACCTCCCCATGCCACAGCCCTTTCAGACAGGTCCTCATGTGGCGGTGACCCCAACCCTAAAGTTATTGTCATGGCTACTTCTTCACCCTCAAAGGGGTCGCAACCTACAGGTTGAGAACCGCTGCTCTAGAGTGTGGTATTGATTTGCTCTTCTAAGAAGCCTACGTCCTGATCAAACTACCGTGCGTGTCTAACAAGATACCCAAGCAACAGCTGACAGTGTGATTTCCTAAGGAAAATTTCTCAGAAATTTGAAATGCTTGAAGTATCAGGAATTTCAAGACAGAATTTTGAAATCAAATAGATGATCTCAGAGTATTGCTTCTTTGTCATCCCCATCCTGCCCGTCACTGGGAATGAGAGAGGGGGCAGTGGTGAGTCACTCTACCTCCGATGGATTCACCAGAGTGAAGGACCTATGAGCCAGCATCCTGGGCCGATCAGACACCCTGTAAACATTTTATTGATGTGATCCTAGGTCTCAATGATGTGTTACGGCTGCCCATCTGAAATCATGAGCTAGCCTTGCTTGTTACAACATAGTGCCCAGGCTGCCTCCATGCTAGCCCTGTTGAATTCAAAACAAGAAACCAATGTGGGAAAGGGTCTTAGGACTTTGAAGCTGCCGCAAAGTGAGCCTGTCTTCTGGTATCCCTATCTATATGTTTAGGACGAGAGGAGTGCCTTTGCTTGATTCTGGCCCACATTTTCTCATTTCAGAACTGGATTTTTTAAACTAACTGACCATGGACTAGAGGAGATTTCTACCTGTCGCCAGAAAGGATTTCATCCCCACAGCAAAGATCCACCTCTGTTCTGTGTAAGCATCTGTTGGAGGAACTTGGGGCTACGTCCAGCAGGGAGGAGTCTGGGATGTGACGAGGTGCTCCATCCTCTTAGCTATGTAGAAAGTCAGCCTGGGTCACGTATCTGTCCAGATTCCCTAGAGAAGGACACATAGGGGAGGCACTGTGGACAGGAGTGGATTTGAGTCTTAGCTATGCCACTTAGTGAGTGTGTACTTTGATCAGACTACTTAGTCATCCCCGCCCCCAGCCGTTTTCACATCTGTGGAATGAGGATGAAAATCCCAGTACCACACCGGCAGATTTTTGAGAGGATTGAACAGTGTGCCAAAAGCTCCTAGCATGTTAGCTTCTCCATCAGCTTCCATTGCTAAGCCTGCGCTTGAATACGAGCTCTGGATGCAGAGGGAAAATTGACTGCAGATAGGTAGAGCCCAACCTAAACACGGAATGAAGCACCGACCCATGCTTCACGGTGGGTAGCCTTGACAGTGAGAAACCAGACACACGAGCTTACATGTTCTGTCCGTTTCATGTGAAACAGCCGGATTAGGTAAATCCATGAAAGCAGACTAGTGGCTGCCAGGGGCAGGGCAGTGGGGTGATGACATGTTCTGGAGCTGCATCAAGGTGTCGGTTGCAGGCCATTATGAATACACTGAATGGAGAACTTGAAAGTGGTTAGTTTGACATTCAGTGAGTTTTCCCTCAAGTAGAAAAAGTGGTGAGGCAGCGCTGATTATCTGGAGTTCCGCTAGGTGAAAGGGATCTGACCTGTTATGTCAGTTGTGGGAGGGAAGCGTTCTGTGACGGCGTGATTCTGTGTCAGTGGGTGCTCTGGTGGCCTCTCGGATTGGCTGTATTCCCTGCTGGTGGGGGCTGCTGCTGTGAGCCAGTCTCAATTCAGAAAAGAAGCAAATGGAAGTGTAGAAAGGGCTCTCAGAAACTTGTTGCATTAAAGGGACTGGGGTGTTTCGGAGACGACGCCAGCATGGGTGGGGTCCTGACAGCTGACCTCTGGGTAAAAAAGGCACTGGCTGCATCTTACAGGGCCCCACCTTGCAGAATGACCATTTTCAGATCAGTGTAAGGAAGACAGAGCTGGTGTTCTTCTTGTTGGTTTCTAAACAGGCTGGTCTGCTTTGGGATGGAATAAAGTTCCAAGGACCAGAATGTTGGCATAGAATCTGCATGCTCATAAAAGCCTGGCATGACATTTCCCAGGTGTTCACAGACAAAGGCCCCTGGGCCTGCCAAAAACCAGCCTACCAGCCCCCATGGGAGAGTAGATGTGTTTTATTGAGAGAATGACCAAAAGACCACCACAGATCCAGCAGGTCTCTTAAACAAATGTACATTTTACAAGTGACTCTTAACGCGGGCTTCAGAAGGTTCGTATAAAAATGGAATTAGAAGACCAAGGAATTTTTCCATGACCCTTTGAAAACATCCTTGCACACACATTCGAAAATAAAGACGGGGCAGGTGGACAGACCGGTAGGGACCAGGGGGGTATTTCTTTCCAGGCCCCTCTCCAGCACTCTGGGGAATCTGGCTTTCAGACCCGGCACTAATGGCCTACAACGAGCACTGGAAATAAGGGGTGTTAAGAAGTAACTTTGCAGACTCGTGACTTTTCCTTCTTGTCCCATCACAGAACTGCAGCCACGTGACTGTTGTGGACAGAGCGGTGACCATCACAGACCTACGATGAGATTGTGACCCTGGCACTTTCCGAGAACTCCCACCGCATCATGTACTGTAGCCCTGCAATCAAAAACGCCCATGGACCCTGGGCACCTTTTACAGTAGAATAGGAAGCAAGTACCCCTGTGGGAAGGGGACTGATTTTTCTATTTCTGATTTGGGGGTGGAAATCATCGAATATATTTTTCGGCAAGTCTGAGGGAAAAGCATGAATTGCATTAAAAGCCGTTGTCAGCCTGCCTGTCGGTCCGATTTCAAACACTACGTTGAATGGCATCCTCAACGCCCAGCTCTCTTCTCGTGCGCTGTGCCTGTTGGCTAACGTTTTCTCCTCCCCGCCCTCCTCACTCCTCCACCAGCTCGTTTCTCTTTGCCCTCGGGACTGAAGAAGGGCCCCTTTGCAAAGGGGGGAGCCGGAAGAGCAGCTCTTGGGTGGCCGGGGAGTTGGGGCATTACCCTTGGGCTCACGTCGCAGAGGGAAGAGGGGTAACTCGTGCATCTGCCCGGACGCAGAGGCTTGTTAACACCAGAATCATCCTGTCAGGAATGCCTGCCCTTGAGCAAGGTTCCCAGGTGTCATTCCTCTCCAATAAAGTCAGGAGTTCATTTATTTGCGGACGTGAGTGTGTTTGTGCTCGAAAGCGGTGATCCATTGGCCCAGCATCAAAGAAGCAGGCTGAACACAGGCTGGTGGTTTCAGGAAGGGCGGGGCGGGGGAGCAGGGGAGACTGGCCATCTGAGCTGTACTGACACGGAAGGTGTGTCCTCGTCCACTTGAATTATTCAGTGTTCTTTCTCGCCTGCTGCCATCTTCCGGAGGTCTGAAGTCATCTCTGTTCGTCTCAGGTGAGTCACTCCATTCACTTCCATATGCCCTGAAAGCTGGCCGCCCAGGATAAATGTCACTTGTTGAAGGAGCGCCAACTGACACCCCCAATAAACGCATGCACCCCATTGACTGCGTCCCACTAGGCTGCCTTTCCTCTTCCCACCCAGCTCTTCCTCCCAGGAAGGTCTTTGAGGCTGCAGCTGAGCCTGGAAACAAGGGTGGTGCTTGTGACACTTGCGGTGAAGAAAGAGAATAAATAAATGAGGGAGGAGAAGAATGAGGTTTTTCACTATATCAACGTTCTGTTGGCGTGGGGGATCTGTGAATCTATAGAAGGCTTAACTTCTTGAAAGTGTGTGCCCTACATCTGTTTGGTTTTGTTGCTTCAGTTAACGGCCCTTGACCCTTCCCCCAGCAAAGACCCAGCCCTCTAGATGACGTTGAGATTGGTAAGAACCCTCTCTCGGGTCCTTCACGTCCAAGCTATCCGACATTCTGCAGCTGTCTGCTGGGATTGGGACCACGTGGTTTGGACCCGAGAAGAGCCCTCCCTCAGTCCCTTACCTCTCGTCCCTGCTCTCACCCCAGAGGCAGGCAGACGTCCACCTTGCCTCAAACAGTCCTGAAATTGCTGAGTCCTGTGCTAAGACTCCATCTCATAGACTGTGGGCATGTTTCCAGGAGGGACCCGTCCTTGGGAAAGGACATCGTGCTTGGTAAAATGGGCAGGAGCTGGATTGGCTGACCCATGGAACGTTAGTTGAATACTTAGGGGTTGAGGCTTACAGCAGGGTGGTCTGCCTCTATGGACATTTATTGGTAGACCTGAAACTTGGTAACATGTCCTGATTCAAGAACCACCCTGAGCATTTCTCACTGGCATTACAACTTGTTCCTTAATAAACCTTGAGTTTTGTCTGTGAGTTTCTGGGCACACTAACGCAGGGCAAGCTCCAAACCTCTGCCTGGTCTGTCCTGAGGTCAAGAGCCGGGAAACCACAGGAATCATTCCAGATGGTTCCCCGTACCGCGTAAGACCCAGAGCAGCATCAGGACTGGAATAGATCACGTCAGCTCTTTTCCCTGTCACTTCCTCACTGTTATTTGAAGCTTCCACCTTGATTGTTTTTACCATTTTAAAACATTATGTGTTAGTCTGAGTAAACTAGGGAAAGAAATCCACAGAAACTCATATGTATAAGAGAGCTTTATATAAAAGGTTAGTGTACATTCAGAAAGCATCCCAACCCAGTGCTGTCCAAGCCCATATGTCCAACACCATCCACAAAGTCCTCCTCAATCTCAAAACACACACGCAATGACGCTGACTGCAGGAGGAAAGCCAAATCTGAATGTGTAAGCATCTCAGTGCTGGCAGGGGTCTCCACACGGCTGCTCCAGCACCCGGGGCTGCATCGGGGTAGGTCCATGTGGCTTCTCAGAGATGTCCTGCAGGAAGTGAGCCTCGCCAGCTGAAGCAGAGAACTAGCTAAGGCAGCTGTACCCTGGTCCGACCATCACAAAGCAAGAGACCCGAGAACTAGAAAGACAAGGCTCATCGAGCCATGTATCTCTTCAATTCATCCCACGTGTTTATCAGCCAGGTTGACACAATAAACCTCAACTATCTCACATTGACTTTAATTTTTTATTGTGAAGTATACTGGCATAAAAGAAATAATTACCATTTGGGACCATTTTTATGTATACAATTCAGCGACATAAATTATCTTCACCGTGCTGCAAAACCATCACCATCCTGAGATGAAAGAAGAGGAAGAAAAGATTGGTCCTTTTTGTGGTGACTCCTTAATCCAGGGATCGATCTGTCCTTACCTTCGCAGGTAGAATTAGGGCCTTCAGTCTGTAGGCCATGTCCATTCACGGTGATGCCAGTCAGCTCCAGGGCCTGTTGCATAACCAAGACGCTGATGTCCTCTTTGGTGATGAAACCTTTGGTCCTTGAAAAGCTTGTGTTAAGCCTCACCTCTAGTGCCTTCTTCCCCTTGGAGGCTAAGTTCACTCAGAGGGCTTCCTTCTTTGAACTCCAATGGCATTTACAGCGTATTTGATGGCCTATTTCACACCTGCCTGCTATCTTGCAGTCTTATTGTCTTGTGTGGGGCCTACCTAATTCTGTTAGGATAGGGGCATGTTTGCTTTATAATGCTTGGTGAGCACAGGTCAGTCCATATAACAGTTCCTTACTGGTTATGCATTGGGCTGCTAACAGGAAGGCCAGTCGTTCAAAACCACCAGCCACTCTGCATAAAGATGAGGCTTTCTACTCCCATAAAGAGCTACAGCCTTAAAAAAAAGAGTTACAGCCTATATGGACCTGTTCCCTAACCTTGAGAATCTCTCTCTTCCACCTTGAAGGAAACTGTCTTTAACTGTCTCTAATCACATCTTGGGCCTGGGCTCTGCCTCCAGGGTCACCTGATGTTCATTCAAGATCTGCATGTGAGGAGGTGGTGGTTGGGAACTCTCAGCCAAAGAGGTCAGCAGCTGAGTTCTCCCAGCACCGGGGCCGCAGGCAAGCCAGTGGGCAGTTGTAAGAAGTACCTGCTCAGAAGGACTGTAACCATGCGATCCCAGAGACAGGAGCAGACCAGGAGGTGGTGAAGCCACTGACCGGTCACAAAAATGCAGGCTGGCAGTTTTGCTTGCTTATTAAGGAAGGCACAGTTGTGGAAGAAGGGAAAAATCCGTTAAATGCCTCCAATAGGCTTATCTGGTCAAAGGACCAAGGTGAGTCAGTGGGATCTGGCAGTTTGGGTAAGATGACCAGACATCCCGCTTTTGGCGGGACAGTCCCGATTTTTAACAATTTTTCCTGGGTCCCACGCATTTTTTAAAAAGTCCCAATTTTTGTAAAGAATGCACGATAAGCAAGGGTATACGGTTTTCGGCTGCCGTGTGGCTATTTCGCCAGGATATGAGTTTTATCAATGGTGTCCCGCTTTACAATGTTAAAATCTGGTCACCGTAAGTTTGGGGAGACCATCTCTGACAAGCCCATCTAAAGACTTGCAGTGTCATGCCACCGTCTTTGGCTTATGTAGCCCACCCCCGTAAAGTATACACCTTGAAAACAACAACTTTGTCTTATTCACGAGTGTGTCGCAGCCTCCAGGATAAAACCCAAACTCACTGCCATTGAATCTATTCTAATTCTCAGCGACCCTGTAGGACAGGGTAGAACTGCCCCTGCGGGTTTCTGAGACTCATCCTTACAGGAGTAAAAAGCCTTGTCTTCCTTCCAGCCTCATGTCTGATAGTCCAAAACCAAATTCACTGCCACTGAGTCACTGCAGCTCATAGCAACCTCCTATCGGTTTCCGAGATTGTAATGGTTCATGGGGAGCAGAGAGCCGAGGAGCTGCTGGTGGTTTCGAACAGCCGATCATGTGGATCACAGCCCAACGCATAGCCACCACACCACCAGGGCGACAGAGAGTGATAAATGAACAGGCTTGTGCACAGTCACCCAGCAAGTAAGTTGCAAAACTTTTCCTTTTGTTGACAGAACAGTGGATGGCAGACCTTTTGAATGATGCCCCTAGGAGATCGTGCAGTTTAAAATGAACAAGTTACTCTTGAAACGTTGCTAACTTCCTAGGAAGTAAGAGAAGAAAAGCAGATGACAGAGGAAAAACTCTCTTATGAAAGGCTTTTAAAAGCTGGTTGGGAAATTGGCTTTTAATTCCATTGTCTATGAATATTTTGATGCCATCCTTATACATTTAGAGATAAATGATCATGCAATGACACAAATGAATACTTACTTAACTTTCCAACACACTAAAAATATTAAATGCTTTAATCTGAGGTATACTCAAAAGGACACAAATTAATAATTTAGCTCAAATTAGAAAAAGAATAACAAATTATTCTTTGTCATTTGAAAACCAGGAGGAAATAAAGATTAAGATAGAAATTACTATAGGAAAGCAGCCACAATGTCTGGCTGCAATTTCTTTTAAGTATGTACCTAGAAGCCTGATGATAATCACTTCTGGAAAACATTAGCACTAATAAGAGAGTTGAATCGTCCACAGAAGATTGTGTGTGTGTGTGTATTTTAAAATAGTTTCTGGGACAGGTAATAATAGTATCACTCAAAATAATAATAATAATATCACTCACTTTTCAATAACTGAAAGTATAAAATACCTTGGAAGAAAATTAACAGGAAATGAACATGTCTTATGTGAAGATAACTAAGTTTTACAAAGGGATCTGAAGAAAGCTGGTAGAGAAATAGATGTATCATATTCCCTGATGGGGAGACTTAACATTATTCTCTAAATAATTCATGAATTTAAATGCACACCTACTGGTACATGTGATTTTTTTTAATTTGAAAAATATATCATTCTAAATTTTCCTTTTGAATACTTTATCTTGGTGGATGGATGAAACCATCATCCAAAATTGGAAGAAGGATATGGGGGGAATTTCCTTAGCAGATAACTTTTCTTGTAAGCCTATATCACACCCAACCCACTGTCACTGAGTTGATTCTGACTCAGAGAGACCCTCGCTAGGGGCTCAAAAACTTTGCAAATCTTTATAGGAGCTGACAGCTTCCAACTTTCTCCCACTGAGAGGCTGGTGGAGTTGAACCACCAACCTGGCAGTTAGCAGTCCAGCATGCCACCAGGCTCCTATATAAGACATAATAAGTCAAGTTAAAGTAACAGGGTACTGGCTGAAGCTGGATTAAGACTGAGGGCTGGAGGAAGTATGACATAAAGATCTCCCAGCTGCCCAAAGACACAGAATCCCAAATGGGTCATGCCAGACTGCCAAGTTCACACTCCTTAACCATAACATAGCACTGCTTTCCTAACACCTCCTTCTATCCACGTATTCCTGAAAACCAAGCAGGGAAGTACATCAAAATAGGATTTGTTATCGACAGGTGCTAGGATCATGGGATTTCTTTTGAAGTCTACACACTTTACAAAATTTTCCAAATGTCCTACAGAGAACATAGATTGCTTTTGTAAATGGGCACAAAAGACCAGACCAACTATTTTCGGAAGCCAAAGTTCTGTTGCCCTTTCAGCATGGGAATCCAGCCAAAGACTTGTTCTAGGAGAACACCAGTGAAAGAGCCTTGGCAATGGTCTCATGTGCAACAGCAGAGGCATGTCGTATGGGGAAGGCGTCCACCAGGGTGACCTCACTGCTGCGGCCCGTGCAACACACAGCTTGTCTGCAGGAGCTAGCAGAGCTCTTTGGACGAAACCTGGAGGCTGGGGAGCTGGGCTGACCTAAAGAAGAGAGAACTGTGGGTCTCATGGCCCGTGTCTCTCAGCAGCGACTCTGGACTTAGCATCTCTCTTCTGGGATCTGGTACGAGATAGGTGTTATCTTCTTCAAGTTCAGGCGCCTCCCACGATGACAGAGTGATTCCTGTCTTTTTCCTGGGCCCGAGTAAGAACACAAGATGCTGCTCGTGTTTGTCACACGCTGCTGGTAGGTTCCATGGTCAGTAGGACAAAAGGCAGCCAGGCCTGGCACCATCCTCACCATGGTTCTGCTGGGGCCCATGGCTGCAGCCTCTGTGTCAGTCCATCTGGAGGGTCAGCCTCTTTGGCTGCCCTTCCACTTGACCAGGCAGGTCCTTTTTGAGGGACTGGTCTCTCCTATTAACAGGTCCAAAGGATGTGAAACAAGGTCTTGTCACCCTTTCTTCTAAGGAGGATTCCGACTGTACTTCTCCCGAGACCCACTCACTTCTTCTTTTGACAGATCGTAGTGGGATATTAATGGGAGAAAGAAGTAGAAACTCCACCCGGATTAATGGAAGTAAGACTTTTTATTTTATTAATCACGTTATTGGGAGAAGACTGTTTTTAGATATGCCTTCGTCGTTCCCTATAATTAGCTTTCGTATCCATGGTAGTTTCCTCTCTTTACCTTACTTTGTCATAAAAGAAGCTAATGACATTTTGCCAAAAACATTTATAGCACATTGACAGCAATAGTCCCTTTTCCACTCATAATTCTTGGCACCCCTGTACTCCAGGCTTACATAGCTATGTCTCTAGGATTTTTCTCACTTGGGTGTAGTGTTGTACATATTTCTCTTAACTTGGGCGTTTTAAATTATTTTCTCTATTGAACCATGATAGAATCAGGATCAGCTCAAATAAATGTTTAATTCTCTTGTTGCTCTGCAAACACAAGGCCTGGCATTCAGCTCAGCCCTTGGCACTTCGGCATGGCCGGAAGGAGACGATATATATAATGAGAACCGAATCCGTGTTCATCTGAATGCTTTGAATTACACTGACAGAACGCTCCACGCAAACTGGTCTTGGGGCCTATGATGACCAAGACTCATTTTTTATTTCTCTTAATTCTTTAAAACAAACAAGCAAACAAACCATTCTTTAAATTGTGAGATAGGTGAAGATTTATGGAGCACATGCATTTGACAGTTTGCATGTGTTGGCCCCATGCCATTGACTGCAGTCTCCACAATGTGGCATGGCTCATCCCTTGTTCCCCCCACGTCTCCTGTTCCCAAAGCGATTGCTCTAGCTTGTCCTGAGGCACTTATTGGATATCTGTTGCTTTGGCCTAGCCATCCATCATCCACCTTCCCAGCCCCACTCCTTAATGCCACGACTTAATGTTTCTTGGCAAGTTGATATTCCTCTGCTCTCCGTGCATGTGGCTTAATTGGGGTAAAGGTGCAGAGCCCAGGACAGGCTAGCACGTTCTACACCTCCGGCCACAGTTACTGGCTCAAGGATGGAGTCGTGACCGAACGATGGCCCTACAAGACCTAATTCCAGGACTTTGGTTGATCATTTTGGACACGAAGTTTTCCTTTTTCCTCTGGATGTCCTAAGACAATAGGAAATAGCCCTGAAGCTGCCAAAGCTACCATATGGGGAAAACCCCAATGAAATGAAAACCTCAGAGGGGAGAGTGGCGAGGGAGGGGGAATAATGAGGAGCTGATATCAAGGGTTCAAGTAGAAAGCAAATGTTTTGAGAATGATGATGGCAACAAACGTACAAATGTGCTTGACACAATGGATGTATGTATGGATTGTGATAAGAGTTGTATGAGCCTCCAATAAAACGATGCACAAAAAATGAAAACCTCAAATCCTGAGAGCTTACATCCACAATCCTGCAATAACAATAATAACAATAATCTACAAGTGGCTACACAGATGGACACGCCAGCGGAACAGGTCTAGGAAGGCGAATGGACAGTATCCATAAAGAAGGTTTGACAGAGGCTATTTCTACCTCTGCAGTTACGTAAACTTCAAACAGATCCACAGATAGAGTAGGGCAACATGAAGGTACCTTGCCTTGCCAGCAGCAGCGTGACCCAAAAGGAGGTCGCTGAGGGCAGTCTCAGCCCTCCTCCTCCTCTCCACATCCTATGCTGGAACCCATCCAGACCACCAGAGACACCGGTGCCCCAGAAGGAAGGCAAAAGGAGCGCCAGTGATAGGGTCCCCGCACCGGTCCTAGAGTCCAACCTGGGGGAAGCAGCAGCACCGCTGGCTTGTTGGTGGTGCCTCCAGAGGGACCCTTCTGTGCACAGTGCAACTGCTCCAGCACGGCCTGTGGGCGCAGGGCACCGAGAGCTGGGACAGTCTGGTGTCCACACTCCGCTCTGCACAATGCCCTCACGCTCATGTCTCCAAACCGAAAACCGGCCGTGTGGAGCACGCCCACTCGTAGGTTTCCTGCACTCCTAACGTCTAGGGCTTTTACAATTGCTACCACAATCCGTTTCCAACCATTCTTTTTCTACAGGGACTCCTTAACATCATCTCATTTTTAGCCCCTCCCACCACTGCACAGCCTCTCCCCAAACCCCTTATTCTCTTTGCTATTATTCATGGATCCTGGGTCTCCTATATGAAAGATGGAAAAGCAGATCACACAGCTTCAAGAAGGTGACCTCCGTCGACATAACACCTCTGAGAGACACGCTACTGTGAATGAACAAAAACCAAACCAAAAAATACAGGACAGTTTGGAAACCGCATCAGGTCCCACCTGCATCCTAGCTGAGGGGGGTCTACTGACAGTTTTTAACTGTTCAGGTCAGATTTATGCCTTTGATCTCCTCTCTCCCAAGCACTCTGTTTAGTGACCACTTTGCTCTCATCCCTCCATGTTAGAGGGGGGCGGGGGCGGGGGGGTTGTTCCTCAGGAGGCGTATTTCCCATATAGTTCCCACATGGATCTCAGGCTCACACGGTCATCCATTGCCTTCTGCACACTGGAGTCTCACAATTTAGAATACTGATCCCTCCTTTGACTTAGGATTATATGGATTGGAATCCTTTGGTGACCGATGATGGTGTGCTTCTGCCATGTGGACTTAGTTGACATCTGGGATCTCAGGACCCTTTACTTCCCTTTACTTCCTTCCTGTCTTTAGTGTTGTTGCTATCGTGAATGCTAATTTTACATAAACTTAAAACCCGGCAAGACATTATTACTTTTGTCTCGTTAATATTCATCTACATTTACTTGTGCAGCGACCCTTTCCATTGCTCTTTTTCCTTCCTGCAGTTCCGTGCTTTCTGCTGGGATGGTTTGCCCTCTGCCCCGAGAGCTCCCTTTTAAGCCAAGTCTGCTGGTGAGTAATTTTTTTCAGCGTTTGCACCTCTAGGAATGTCTTTAATCTGCCTTCATTATTTTTTTTCTTTTTGTCTTCAACTTCCAGGATATTCTCATAGGCCAGGGGTCCTCAAACTTTTTAAACACGGGACCAGTTCACTGTCCCACAGACCCGTTGGAGGCCCAGACCATAGTTAAAAAAAAAAAACTATGAACAAATTCCTATGCACACTGCACATATCTTATTTTGAAGTAAAAAAAACAAACGGGACAAAAACACCCGGCGGGCCGGATAAATGTCCTCGGCGGGCTGTAGTTTGAGGACGCCTGTCTAGGCAATAGGGTTGTAAATTGCAGGCATTTTCATCCAGCATTTTAAAGTGTCGTTCCATTGTGAGAAACACTATGGTTGTGCCTTTTAAGGTAATATATTCCCTCCACCATTACTTCGAAGTTTTTCTGTCTTACCCCCTCCTCTTCCTACACACAATCTGATTCCACTGTGACGTGCCTAGGAATCTTCTTCGGATTTAGCCTACTTGGGTTACAAAGCACTTGATACTGTCGCTTAATGTCTTTTCAACAATCTTGGAAATGTTTTGGTCATTCTTTTTCAAATATTCTTTCTGTCTCCTTTTTTCTTTCTCTTCCTGGGGTTTTAATTACATATATGTTCAACCCTTTCCCCAGCTCCCAAACATTGCTTTTATGTATTTTCCATCTTCTTTCTTCTCTGTGCTTTTGTCTGGATAGTTTCTGTTGACCTGACTTCCAGCTTACTGATTCTCACTTCAGCTACATCTACCGGGTTATGAACCCATTCTTTATATTCTTAGCTTTGGTATTAACTTTTCAACTCTCAAATTTCCACTTAACTCTTTTATAAATCTGGATTTCCTGCTCAAATTTTCCATCTGATCATCTTTTGTCTTGACCATAGGAATCATGGTTGTTGGAACTAACTTGTTTGATTGAAAGTCTATGTCTGATCGTGTCAAACGATGGGTCATCGATGTCCAGTTTCTGCTATTTGCTGGCTTGTTTTCTCCTGTAGCCCTATGCCCTGACATCCCTAGTCCTTTCTGATTGAGTACCAGACATCGTAGAGAAGATTTGCCAGAGGCTCTGGGTGGTGTGATTTTTCTTTAGGGAGATTTCTATCTAGATTTCAGAAGGTAGTTTGAGATCATCTTATTCCAAACTGAAATTAAGTTTACCCAAAGCTGGGTTCAGTATTTATCAGACCTGGCCTATGTCTAGATAGCCCTTACTGATAGAGCATAGTTTTTCAACGGTCCCAACAGAAAATCTAAATATTTGACAATTCCCTCCCACCACGTAGGTTCTGAAGTTCAGTATTTTTCTCTTTAGCCCCATGGGGCTGCCAAAAACTCTGATTAGCTCCTCAGTCTCCTAGTTACTGTGTCTGGCTCAACTTCTTGGCCTCTGGCTCTGTGCTGGTTAAACACTGGAAGACGTCTTAAAGGAAAAGGACATAGACTGCCAGGTTAACACAATGAATTCTGATTTTCTCTAGATACGTGGCTTCACCTGTCCTAACTCCCTTGATAGCTCTCTTATCATAGAAGGGAGCTCATTGGACACTGAAATGACATTTTATTAAATCCAGTTCCCAATTAACAACTCTTAATGAACTTAGAATAGGGTCATCCTTCCTTCGTATGAAAAATAATGTTTGTTGCATTGAGTGCTATTTCATGGACAATGCTAGGATAGTTGTCAGTAGTTTACTGGAAGTGAAAATGCTGCAGGACACAGTTGGTGGACCCCCACCTGAGATTTCATAAACTGGGACCTGTTGGGGTTAAAAGGAGATTAAGAGCACTGAGCTAGAAACATCATCATTAAAGAATGCCAATAGTAAGGACAAAAGCCCCGCACAAAAATCCATCATTGTTCTGAAAGTTCTAAACAGTATAAGAGTAAGGGGAAAAATTCAAGGTAGACCTATTGTTTAAAATAAATACTGTTTTCAGGTAATATGCTGTCTACCTGTGATAGCTAGATTTTGTGTCCACTTGGCTGGGCCAGGATTCTCATGGTTTGGGCGTATGATCTAACGCAATGGAACGACTTCTTAGAGGAATCTGCCTTGAACAGCAAAATAGCTCTAAAAGGATTAGGGAGGCATGCAGCCTCCTCCCTCCGGTCAGTGCTCTGCTACAATTAAAAGGAAGATTCCTTGGGGTGTGGCCTACTTTTTGTGGGGAAGAGGGGCGGACAAATGAGCAACAGAAACAAAAAAATACTTGGAAAAGACTAAAGCAATATTAATCTTGGCAGATATTAAAATGTTACTATGTGTAAGAGCATGTTAGACATAGCTGAAGTGAGAATTATATTTAAAGCTGTGAGAGCCTGGTGCAGAAATAAATATTCAAATGAAGAAAGGAACAGAGTAGAGAAAAAAATCCAAAGTGTCACTGGTAGTTTACAACAACCCTATATAGGTTTCTGAGGCTGAAAATCTTTTCAGGAGCCGGGAGCCTCATCTTCTTAACCTTGGAGCCACTGGTGGGCTTGAACCTCTGACCTCACAGTCAGCAGTCCCATGCTCATCCAGTGGTATCAACAGAGCGTCAGGGGGGAGGTTGGTATACACAACAGGGCTATTTCAAATCATTGAGCTCGTGTTGACAAGTTACATAAATAGTACTAGGTAGCAGTAACCCTGAGGGAAGAGGGGACAAGAGAGTTTCATCCCTAGCTCATAGTTTATACTAGAATACATTTTATCTGGATGCAAGATTTTAATTTAATAAGGAAAACCATTAAAGTGCCCCCAAATATAGGTGACTATTTAGACAGTTTTGATAAAGGTGAAGACGGATATCATTGCATGAAAAGTTAAAGCTTTATCAGAGTAAGGTTACTTTGAGAAGGTGGTTAACTGGAAGAAGGCCAAAGGCAGCCTGATTTGGGTGGTCGTTCTATGGACGTGAGGGGTCATTGAGTCCTTAAAACGCGTACACTCTGCTCTTCGGCTGTTACACTGTCTTGGTCACTAGTGCTGCCCAACAGAAATCCCCTCCGTGTGTGGCTTCAACAAACAGATGTTTTATTTGCTCGCCACTCAGAAGGCAAACCCACTCTCCTGAACTGTCCCATGGGTCTCCAAGGCTGGAACGCTTTCCAGAGCCAACAGATCACCCGCTCGTCCTCCTGCTGAATGGCTGTGGGTTCAAGCTGCCCGTCGTTCAGTTAGCAGCCAACCTGTGACCACTTTGCCACCAGGTCTCCTGCACTTAGGAGGCGGCGAACCCCAACGTTCAGGGTTCCAGCTCGAGGGGGGAGGCTTTCCCTCTACGAGCTCTAAAGGAATGTTCTTGTCTCTTTTCACCCTGTCTTCCTGATTTCTGCTCCTTTCTCTGTGCCTAATCTGCGCTCTTTTTCTATCTCAAAATTGATTGGCTTAAAACACACCCGACACTGATGGAGGCCCTTAGCCTGTCAGAAGACGGAGCAGTCTCAAATGGGAGGAGGGGGGGGGGTGTAAAAGTTGGGATTTGCAACATGTTTTCAACCCATAACAAACCTCAATAACAATAATAATAAAACTATTCTCAGAACTTCTATTTGACAAAAGATGCTGTGAAAAACAAATTTAAAGAAATTATAAACTTGGAATACATATTTATAACATTCATGAGCTACAAACGGTGAACTAATATCTTTATTAAAACTACTGGTTTTTTTATGAACAATTTAAAAATTTGTTTTCTAAATGAACAAAGAACTTGAATCAATGTATCTCCAAAAAAAAGATATATACAACTTGGAGCTCCACAAAAGATGTAGGACTTAGGGGCTCCCATAGTGCATTGGCATCAATAGTTCACAAAGGCAGTGTTCTATATCCTGCTTTGGCGAGTAGAGCTTGGGGCTTTAAAAGCTCCGGAGAGGCCATTTAAGGGGTAACGACTGGGGTCTCCCCATCCAGAGGAAAGAAGGGTGAGGGAGTGGGAAGACACGTGGAAACAATGATTTCAGTGAACTAATGAACCATGCAGAACAGTCTCCATCGCCCTGAGACCTGCCTCCCACGACCAGCTGCCCTGAAAGGGATCACATCAGGAGGTCCCGCACAAGAGAGGGGGAAAAACGTGAGACAGAATTCAAAATCTCAAGAGCGACCCGGGAGGTTGTACGTCGGTCATTGCAATTGTCCCCTTTCTCTCCCTTTCCCCCCCACCTTCCCCCTATCTTCATAGTATCGCTACTCCCATTACTGTTCCTGAGAGGTTTATCTGTCCTGGGTTCCATGTGTCGAGAGCTCTTATTTGTACCAGGGTACATGCTCTGGTGTAGCAGAATTTGTAAGGTAGAACTGGGGTCATGATAAGGGGGTGGAGGGACAGGAAGCACTAAAGAACTAGAGGAGTGTTGTGTGTTTCATCAGTGCTGATACTGTACCCTGGCTGGCTCGTCCCTTCCTTATAACCATTCCATGAAGAGATGTCCCATTGTCTATAGATGGGCTAGGTCTCCATTCCAACCCACCTCGTTCGAATCAAAATGGTTCTTTGTTTGTGTCTTCTGATGCCTGATACCTGATCCAGTAGACATCTCGTGATCACACAGGCTGGCATGCTTCTTCCATGTGGGCTTTGTTGCTTTCCTGTTAGGTGGCGGCTCATTTGACTTCAAAGCTGTAACTCTTTACTGGACTAGAAAGCCCCATCGTTTCCTCAGGGATGGGCTGGTGGTTTTGAACAGTGCTTAACACACTCCTCCACCACTATCCCGTCTCACTTTACAGATTGCAAAAGTGAGACGGTTTGATATCCTCTAGCCAGGTTGTAAGGGACCTCTGGTGTGTTGTCTATTGGGTAAGCGTTGGACTGTTCTATATGAAGTGGGCTGTTCAAACCCACCAGCTTCTTCCAGGGAGACTGATGAGGCTGTTTGCATCAGTCAAGCGTTACAGGCTCAGAGATCCTAGATAGGGTTACGATGAGTCAGAGAAGAGCTAGTGGTGTAGTGGTTACCCGATGAACTGAAAATTGTAAGGTCAGCAGTTTGAAACCACCAGCTTGTCCATGGGAGAAAGATGAGACTTTCTACTTCCATAAAGAGTTAGAGTCTCAGAAACCCACAGGGAGCAGTTCTGCCTTGTCCTATACAGTTGTTATGAGTTGGAATTGATTCAATGACAGTAAGTTTAGGGGTCAGAGTCGACTTGATGTGTTTGGAGCTAGACTCTCATACCTGAGTGGAAGGGATACAATGCTGATTTGGGAGGGCAGGGGGTGGTCTGGCTTAGCAACTGAATTCATAATTGTGGTAGTTACATAATCTGTTGTCAATTTGAGACTTAAGAGTGAAGGGGTGGAGGTTAGCCTGTCAATCAGGTCGCAGCTTTATGACTCATTTGGAGGTGCTAAGAAGATAAATTGCTCACTAGAGGCAGGACACACTCACTCCCTGCAAGACATTCCTGTTGAGAAGATCCAGGGAGCTACCTCGACCCCTGGAGCTGAAGGAACCACATGCAGAACCTTGCCAGCACTGAGATGCTTCCACCGCCACTAGAACCACAAGACTTCCATCCACTGACCTGTGATCTTCCTACATTCGGCGTTTTTGCATGTGTTGTGTGAGTCTGAAGAGGAATTTATAAGTTGGTATCGGACATGTGGGCTAATATTGGACTTACGGACTTGATCTAGACTGGGCTGGGATGTTTTGTCAATGTTCAATTGCTCTTGTATATAAAGCTCTTTCTTATACACATGAGTCTATGAATTTGTTTCACTGGTCTACCCAGACTAACACAATAATTAAAATGTGCATGATATTTGACAAAGAAATATGGAATGGAGTGATCTAAGGAGATAATCTCATAGCTACACAAACATGTAAAGTGATATCTATTACAGGATTGCTTATAACAGTGACAAATTGGAAACCACTTCAGTGTCCAGTCGCTAAAGGACTGACTCAATAAATACTTTGAAACGCTATGCAGCCAATGCAGATGAGAAAAGTCTGTCCTAAGGGGCTAGAAAGAAAGGACTTCCGAGACATTTTGTGAAGTGCTGGAAGTGGGATGTATCTGTCCATTCACTCAACGGATGTTTGTTGAGCACCCACACACATCAGGACTTCATTAGGCACTGGGGGCACATCAGTGAGCTAAACAGGAAGGAAATGACTGCCCTCACAGAGCTGATCCAGGAGCAGGAAAGAGGATGTAAGTGAAAATAAACTACATTGCAACCAAACCCAGAGCCATCAAGTCAATTCCAGCTCATAGTGAACTCGGGTAGGATTTCAGAGACTAAATCTTTACAGCAGCAAACAGCCTCATCTTCTCTCACAGAGAGGTTGGTGGGTTTGAACCACCAACCTGTGGTTAGCAGCCCAGCATTTATCCCACAGCAGCGCCAGAGCTCCTTAAAATCAACTATATAACATATAAAATAATGTGCACAGTACACTAATATTTTTCTAAATATGTGAGGCTATTGAAAAATGTCTGACTTTTTTTGTTCATAGTAGTTATCTGGGTGGTAGGGGTCTTTACTTGCCACTTCGTATGTTTTTGGGGTCCCCCCCTGAATTTTTCAAAAACGAGTGGTCCTTTTAAATCCTAAAAGAAAGAATTGCATCTTGATTAAAAATTAAACATGACCAATTTATCTTACAGTGTCTTTGCTTCGGTAGCTTTTTCTTTCCTGGAAGAACTGAAAAGATCAACAACTGTCAGACAGGAGTTCCTAGCATTTTTTCACAGGCAAAAAGAGAGAGTGCGCCTTCCTCAGGAGGCTATGAAAGACAGGTTTTAAAAAGGAAAGGCCTGTTTGGTTATATTATTTTAAACTTCAGTCAGGCTAATGGTACCAAACAAAATCAAAAGGCTGATGTTTAACTGGGGGCAGGGCAAGGGGAGTAGTTACGATAAGCAAAAGGCTAATACAGCACTATCACAACCACCAAGAAAGGAGCCCTAGAAGTGTAGTGGTTGCAGGTTTGAAACCAGTAGCAGCTCAGAGGCAGGAAGGCGAGGCTTCCTTCTCCAGGAAAAGTTCCTCTCAGAAACCCACAGGAGCAGAAAGTACCATGTTCTCCCATCGGGTTGCTTTGAGTTGGAATTGACTTGATAGAGTGAGTTTGAGTTCTTTTTCTTTTTCTAACCCACCAAGGACTCTTAAAACATAACAAGATGAAGATGAGCAGCAGGAAGGCAGAGACACGCAGCCGCCAGTCACTGCAGACATGACTAGATGTCACCAAGCGTCCATTTTCACGGATGACGTGTGACAACCAAATTTTAAAACAAGAAGGTGCGAAGTTTCTCCTTTGGAGATTGGAAAATTTTAAAAGTGTGTCACGGGGGGCCTTTTGAGCACAGGAGCCCCGGCGGAGCCGAGTGGCTCAGGCAGTGCGGCCCTGTCGCTGGCGGAAGCCACTGGAGACGCGGCCATTCACATCTGTGTGTTCCTTCCTTTTGAGTCTGCGACAGAGCACGTGTTCTTCCTTTACAACCGCCCAGAAGCTGAACAATTCTAAAATGCCCAGCCACCTTCCACTAGAACCCCTTGTTTATAAGTATGATAAATAAAGATAGCGGATAAAAAAATATGGAGACCAGTCAGCGTCTGGAAGAGGTGCCGAAGGAAGCGGTGTCATGCACTATTGGAAGGAGACCTCTTCCCTACAGGGTCAGGGGAACTTGGGGGGCTCCAGCAAGCCCCCCACGGGGTTGAGACTTGAGATGGTAAGCACTTAGGTCCATGGACAAAAGAGTGAGTGAGCTATCTAATGGCGACAGGGTTTCTTCTCTATCAGAGCATCTCTAGTCCTCTGCCCTCTGGGTTTGCTCAGAAGAAAGCACTCTTTGCCTGCCCCTCCCCTGCCTGGCTCTCAGCTCAAGGGGACTAGAGACTGGCATCTAGCCATCCCATCAGGCCATCCAAACTACCTAGGACCACCAGCCCACAGCAGGTGTCCAGTTCTGCTGATGGGTCCTGGGCACCTAGAGCGGATGGGGCACCCTGGGAGCGTGTGGAGGCTGAGTACCTGTGCCCTGAGTTTCTAAATGGGTTGGTCTAAGTGAGTCTGACCCACTTGCATTTCAGACAGGCTCGGTAGCCGGTCAGGGAAAAAGGGAATGATTCCCATCCATCGAGCTGGCCTGACACAGAGGCTAAAGTGCAATAACAAGTGAGAGGATGGCATCAGGCCTGGCAGTACTTTATTCTGTTGCTGGGGGTGGGGGGTGTCATCAAGGGGTGTTTGCTATGAGTTGGACCAGCTCTGGTGGCGCCAGCCAGCCCTCAAGAGCAGAAGCAGGTCCCCAGGTGGTGCTGGCACTGCTGCTGATGGTGTTGAAGCTGGGCCGAGGCAGAGCTGGACCAGCGGGTGGAGAGCTGAGAGGCACTTGTGAGCAAAGAGCCACTGGGAAAGGGTGGCCGGTGGTCCTGAGAAAAGGACGGAGAGCAAGGAGCTGGCAGGACTGCGGGGATGGCGCGACATTCTCTGAGGCAGAGGACCCAGGAGATGCAGCTGCTGTGCTGGCAGAAAAGAGGGCTCGGTTTGTGGGGCAGAGGGTCACCAGGCCCTTGAGGATCGAGCACGAGGCCCTGGGTACGTGGGCGGAAAGCGAACGCGACCGAGCTGGGAGCTGAGACTGTGGGAGCAGAGACCAGGGACGGCACAGGGAGCGAAAAGCG
Organism: Echinops telfairi; assembly: GCF_000313985.2. Lineage (NCBI taxonomy): Eukaryota > Metazoa > Chordata > Mammalia > Afrosoricida > Tenrecidae > Echinops > Echinops telfairi. The sequence goes on along the minus strand of NW_022103906.1, from coordinate 74,822,072 downwards.
AGGAGTGAGAACCAGGGGACTGTGGGCAACTCCACAGACGTGATTCTGCAGAATTTCTACCCATTCCACAGTCTAGAGCAGTGGTTCTCAACCTTCATCCTGCCGCGACCCTTTCATACAGTGCCTCATGTGGGGGTGACCCCCGACCATAACATTAATTTCGTTGCTACTTCATCACTGTCATTTTGCTACGAATTGGGCGACCCCTGGGAAAGGGTCGTTCAACCCCCAAAGGGGTCACGACCCACAGGTTGAGAACCGCTGCTCTAGAATCTGGCGAGGTGGTCCTACATCACCTAATACTTTGGGGCAGGTAGAGCGGGTGCAGTAAGAGGAAAGAGGACCCAAACTTGACCAATGGCTACCATGGGTGAAGGGGAAAGGGTTATGGCATAGGGGGCTGTGGTAGTTATATAATGATTAGTCAATTTAAGAGGAATCAGAGTGAAGGGGTAGAGTCTAGCCTGTCCATCCGGTCATAGCCAATGAGGTCTCTGTGTGGGCATAGCCTTCTCCTGAGGATTCTGGGAACTCCTGTCTTCCTCCTTGGAGATGGGAGACACTCTCTCTCCTCACTCCCTGGGAGACATTGCGGTTGACAAGCCACATGGAGAGAGGCTGAAGGAGCCACATGGAGACCCCTGCCAGTGCTGAGATACTTGCAATGCCACTGGATCCACAAGCCTTTTCACCCACTGGCCTGTGGTCTTCCTGCATTTGGCATCATTGCATGTGTTGCAGGAGTCTGAAGAGGACTTTATAGATTGGTCTCGGACATATGGGCTGATATTGGACTTAAGGACTTGACGTGGACCGGGCTGGGCTGTTTTCTCAATGCTCAATTGCTCTTGTATATAAAGCTATTTCCTATACACATATGAGTGTCTATGAATTTGTTTCTCTAGTCTGCCAGGACTAACACAGGGACACTGAGTTTATGTCAATGGTGGTAGAATAATTTGGGAAAGGCTGTAGAACACGCAGCGTAACCAGTGACCTGAATTATACAAGCAGAAGTTGTGGCATTGGACTGTTGCATCATGTCTAGTATTGCCACCATTAGAAAAAAATAATGACATAAACGACGACTACAAGGAAGAAGAAAATGTTCTCGAATGTACTCTGCTGACAATTATACAACTCTTCCGGACATGATCGAATCACCGAATTGCACGACATGAAGATAAAGTGCAAATAAAACTGTTCAAACAAAAAAAAGAGGTAGGAGAGAGTGAAATTCCCAAGGAGACTTCAGGTTCCTCCGGGGGGGGGAGGGAGGGACCCCCAGGTGCCAGGGGGCAGCCCGTCAGGAGGACACAGGGGATTCATTCCCAGGCTGGGAGGTGTCTCCTTTAGCCTGGGCTGCCCCAGACAAGACACAATTGTGTCCGCTTTGGCAACTCTGCCTAGATGTCCCGGGCACGAGGGGGGAGACGTGGAGGAAGGAGGCCCACTGCCATTCTTGGTGTGGTTCTTACTCGGGGAGCCGAGCTGCCTCTGGCCGCACTTGGGCAGCTTATAAGGCCTGGTGTGAGCTTTGTTTATGCAGAGCAGCAGAAAAGAGCAGCCAGCGGCGGGGCTGCTGCCCCTCAGTCCTTTTGCATACATTTCTCAGATGATGATCCACTCTACTCCCCCTGCCCCACCCCCAAGGCCGGTTTATTGAAAAAACCACCTTATATGGTAATATTGCTAACACACCGTCAGCTGGCCTTTTTAGGGACTCTGTTTGAAGAAGATCCGCCTCTGGGGTTTTATATTGCTCTGGTATTTATGCCAAGGACACACCAGCCCTCAGCCTCCTGGAGAAGGGTCTCTCCCTCCCGTGGTGAGTACTGCTCCTTGCCCTTTCGGGGGGCTGCCTGGCCTCTTGGGACGTGCTGGGCTCCAGATTGGCTTGGAGTCTGTGATGCTAGAGCGCCCTGGGCAGGGGCAGCCTGGGGAGGCCAGGGTGGAGCCGGGACAGAGCAGACCTGGGCCAGTGTCATCTCGGCCCTGAATCAGCTGGTGTCTGTTCTTGGGGGTCACAGCGGGAGACGCTTTGTGGACAAACAGCTTCTTCTCAGGATCTTGGACGGAAAGCCCACCAGGGGCCTGGTGGTCAGGCGATGCCCCGCGGTGGCTGTGGCAGCTGACTTGCCTTCAGCTCCCAGGCACAGTCGGGCTTGGCTGAGGTGGATGAGCCTCACTCTCTGAGAATCTTGGGTCATTGTGGGGTGGGGGGATCAGGGCTGAGCCAGGGTGGGGGCGCAGGGGCCGTACAAGTGTCCTGTGGCATCAGGAGGTTTTCAGACTGGAAGAAGCCTGCTGCTCACTGCTGCTCCTTGAGGTTGTCCTAAACAAACACAACCCATCGTGCACCATCCACATGCTGCTTTCAGACCAGAGACGTGGGTTTCACTGGCTGATTTTCAGAATTAGGCGCCAAGGTTTTTCTAGCCTGACGTAGCCCAGAGGGTCCGAGGTTCAGCATCAAAGCAACACACAGGCCTCGCCTGAGAGCTGGGTGTGGTGTGCTCCCCCCCCCCCATGAGTGATGGGCCAGGAATTGGACCTAGGTCTTTCACATGAAAGGGGAGAGCCTTCCCATGGAACCCACCACCACCACCCAATTGGGAGCCCTCTATCCACTCTCCTCTGATGACATCGACGAGGCCTGGTGAAGTTAAGAAACTCAGCTCAGAAACCAGCCCCCAATGTCATCACGCCCCAACACACACCCCCTGTGGAGGCAGGCTGGGGAGGGGTGCAGGCCTCAGGGGCAGCTGCCCAGCCCCACAGGCCCACAGCTTGGTGCTGTCCAGGTCCGACTTAGCTCTCAGACGCTAACACTCACCTAGAAGGCGTGTGAAAGCGCAGCTGGTCCTCCACCCCCCCGGATTCTGGCTCAGTGGGTCGGCGTGGGGTCTGGTCCTTGGCGTTCCCTAACAGCTCCCAGATGTGGCTGCGGCGGCAGGTCCAGGACCACAATTTGCTCAGGGAGGCTCTCCGCGCTTGGCTTAGTGGTCTGCCTGTGGATTGGGGGCATTTGAAGGTAGCCCTTGGGCAGAAAAGAGGCAGAGGGTGCTCCCGGGAACCAGCATGGGTGGGGGCTGGAGCATGCCAAGGAGCCCCGGTGATGGGTGCCGTGAATCCGTACAGGGCTGTGCCCAGAAAGGTTGAGTGTTTGAACCCACCAGCACTCTGTGAAGGGTGTGAGACGTACAGTCTTGGAAATGCTGATCTGAGGTGGCGCTGTTTGGTCCCAGAGAGTCGTCATGAATTAGAAACCAACTCGATATCCACAGGGGTGGGTTTTAGGCCATCTGTGCCCGGGTTAGACGGCTGGCTCTCAATAACTCAATTCAAGTCTGGTGCTGGAACCCATTCGGTGGGTCCACGGGAGAAAGGCCTGGCGATGGATCTGCTTCTGTATTGCTGCCCAGACAACTTCTGGGGCAGTGCTGCTCCACCTGGTGAGGTCACTGGTGAGGACTCAGTTTGGGTCAGTTTGTTTGCTATGGGCCAGGCTCCTCGGGGAGCCCGAAGAGGTCCCGCCATCAGTGGGAGAGACACAGGAGCAATGAAAACTGGAAGCCAATGCATGGAAGAAAAGGATAGAGCCCAGGGAAGGTGTCATGGAGGAAGAACATGACCTGGGTCCTTGAAGGAGGGGTTGTCCAGGCAAAGAGGCATGCCCCCTGGGGCTCTTCAAGTGGTTTGATTCCACTGAAGTGAGAGGGTGAGTCAGGGAGCTGAGAGAGCTGAGGTCTGGGGATGGTAGGACCAGATTAAAAGAGCTTTATACCTTAAAGTAAAGGATTGGACAAATTTGTCCACCCAGAGAGTGGCACAGGAGCTATGCCCTTTGAAAGGACTGCCCTGGCAACTGTGAGGGGAGTGGACAGGAAAGGGGCCATTTGGGCAGAGATCCTGAGCTGGCGGTGGCGGCAGCGGTGGCGGTTAAAATAAAGAAGCCTGGTGATAGGTTAGCAATCCGGGGTAAATGATTAGCACTTGTCTCTTACCTGCAAGGTTGGAAGTTCGACTCTACCCAGGTGTCTTGGAAGAAAGGCCTGGCTGTTGCCTTGTGGGACACCAGCCACAGGAAATCTATGAGACATAGTTCTACTCTGTCACACATGGTACACAGTTCTGCTCTGTCACCCATGGGACACAGTTCTACCCTGTCACCCATGGTGACTGCTGGGTCTGTTTGGGTTTCTGATGAGCTGCAATGGGCAAGGGAGGAGGGAGGGCATTACCCAGAGTGAGTAGTGGAGATGGGGCCATTCTCTGAAGGGCCAGAACCAGGGAGAGTAGAGGCCAGTGCCTAAGAGTGCTTGGGAAGTGTTGGGTTGGGGAGCCCTGAGACTCAGAGGGAGGATGCCCCGTGGGCACTTGACTAGCGTGGCTGTGGCCTGAGTTGGGGGAGTGAATGAACCGCTATCAGCTAAGGAGCCCAAAGAACAGTCACCCCTGGCAGGTTCCTGAGGATCACAACCATGACACCTGGAAGTCGTCTCATGTTCATCCGATAAAAGATGCTTTCCCATCACATTCGATTCATTTTCCACCGTGTTTTTGTGAAATTACTCCTCGTTGATGGGTGTCCTGGCATGAGTGTGTGTGCTGGGAAGAGTCCAACAGCAAGCAAAGCCACTGCCTCTGAGTTGATGCTGCCTCCCAACCATCTTCAGGGACACGGGAGGACTGCTCCAAAGGGCTCCTGAGACCGTCACTCTGCACAGGCACAGATAGCCTCGTCCTTCTCCCCTGAAACAGCTGGGGGATTTGAACCACTGACCTTGCAGTTAGCAGCCCAACGCTTATTGCACTGGGCTGCCAGAACTCCTTTGCAGACAGATAGGCAGCTACATACTCATCATTGGAAGCTCCCACCCAGAGTTACCTTCCAATGATTGTTTGAAATATATCTCACAATCTCAAAGAGCTTCCTTTTAGGGCTAAACATGTCCACTGAAACAAAAACATCCTTGGGAACCAGCATCGGAACCCTATTAGCAGAATGGCTACGCACAGGGCCACAAGATCAGCAGTTTGAAACCACCAGCCACTCCACAGGGGGAAGACCAGTCTTTCTGCTCCCAGAAAGAGTGACCATCTCAGAATCTCACAGGGGCAGTCCTGCCCGTCCTCAAGGGTGGCTAGGAGTGACCACTGAGACGATGGCAGTGAGTTTGTGCGTTTTGTCTTGGCACCAGCATACACTCAACCTTTCGTCGTCGTGATGTATGAAGTGGACCCTTTGATTCAATAGGAGGGAGCCCTGCTGGTGCTGGCGAGTGTTAGACTGCTAACCGCAGGGTCGGTGGTTCAAATCCACCAGCAGCTGCTCTCGTCAAATGTTACTGCTTCAGAAACCCCAGCTAGAGTCGTGATGGATCGTGATGGACTCGATGGCCGTGGGCCTGGGATCCGGGGAGCACGTGTTGACGAAGAGCGTTAGAGAAGTTGGAGTTATTATTGGTGTAGCCCTGTACGACAGCACAAGTGCTCCGGTGGCCTCGCGGTCACACATTGGGCTGCTAAGCACAAGGTCAGCAGTTCAAAGCCACCAGATGCTCTGAGGGAGTTCCCGTCAGGATGACCATCTTGGGAACTCCCGGGGGGTGGGAGCCGTTGTACCCGACTCAGTGGCAGAGAGTGGAGTGGGGGTGGTCTCGCAGCATCAGCAAAGTTGTCTGTCAAGGATGCAAAAACAAAGCTAAACTAAACTCACTGCCTTCAAGTTGATTCTGACACATCGCAGCCCTTTCAGGCAGGGTGGAACTGCCCTGTGGGTTTGTGTCTGGGACTGTGCATCGCTACAGGAGTAGACGGCCTCGCCTCTCTCCCAAGGTGGCTTCCAGCAGCTCAGCCTGTAACCACTCGCCACCCAGGCTCCTGGGCCAGAGAGTCGGGACTCTAGGCTTTGCAGGCCGGCTAGTTTGGGCAGCTACTCAACTGTGACCTTGTAGCTCAAGCAGCCACCAGCCAGTAAGCCAGTGGTCGTGGGGTCGCTTCCAGGTCCCAGACATTTCGAGTGTGTCAGAGTAGAACTGGACTCCATTGAGTTTCCGGTGACGGGCGTCCCTAAAGAAGGTCACCAGGCCTTTCTTCTGAGGCACCTCCGGGGACTCTAACCACCAACCTGGAACCTTTCCTGCAGTTATCGGCTGACCCTATGCACTGAAGGCTGCAGGGCCCCCAGGGCAGCCACAGGGAAATGAAGGGGATGGCTGGGTTCCAATGAAACCCTAATGAGGAACACTAAAATGGGAATTTCGTATCATTCCCCGTCCCCCTCCCCCACAGCTATTTAAAAATGCAAAGGCTACTCTTAGCTCTCTCTGACCATCCAAAAAGCGGGCCTTCTTTGGCTGACTGGGATTTTTCAATGGACAGAACACCTTCCTGTCCACGATCGCATTTGATCCATCATTCCCTTGAGATGCATAGTATCGTTCCTGCATTATGACGGAGGACGAGGGGCGCCTGAGAAGGGGCTGGGCCAGGGGAGGCGTGCAGAAGGTGGGGCTCTCTCTGGAGCGGCCTGGTCTCCTGCAGAGTGTGGGGTGTGGGGCGGGAGGTCCCCCTGCTCTCCTGCCTCTGGTTTGGGGCCACTCTGGGAGAGAAGAATCAAAGCGCCTTTCTAACTCCGTGAAATCCTCGGTGAAGCCCGGAGGTAGTGCGTATAGGGAGCGCCAGCACAGGTGACCCCAGGAAACCACAGTGACCTTGGCTCTGGTTCAGCTCACAAGCTCAAGTCCAGCCGCAAATGACCAGAAAACAGCTGAAGAGGGTTTCGAATGTCGCCTGGAAAGTGTGATCCCGGTAAAATCCTTCTTCCCAGGGCAGCCCCTGCCTCCTGTCACCTCCCTCACTCCTCCCCTGGGCCTGCAGGGAGCAGATTCTACACCACCTGACAGGCTGCAGAAGGGGCCCGGTGACAGCTGCCGGCCCCTTTGTGGCTTGTCTCAGCTGCCGCTCTGCTTGGGAAACAAAGTCCACCGCTTGCTTGCTTTCTGTGTGGGGGGAGCTCCAGTGGGGGTGGGGGTGGGGCAGACAAAGGGGTTCATTGAAAACCAGTTAGGCTTCAGCTATAACTCACACACAAGAGGGAGGGGCGCTGAGAGCAGCCAGCCACGCTGGGGTGCCGCTTGGCCTCTGGCCACCCAGCTCTGTGGGTTGTTGATTCCTCAGGTGGGTCACCGGCTGGAACAAGGACGCCTCCCTGTGGTCTCCATCAGAGACCTCAGGATCCGGGGGGGCCCCAGCGCAGAGCAGACCGTGTCTGGGAGGGAGTCCCTCCGGTGGTGGGATTCTCATGCAGCATCGAGTGAGCATCTACTCGGAGACGGATGCCAAGCTAGAGGCTGGCGCTATAAATCTCACTGAGGCCAAGCGCTGGTGTGGGAGAGCCTCGGCATCTTGTCTCAGGGCGAGAAGCGCACACAGACCATTTTGTTTCCCGGCGCTTGCTGCCAACAGCTCGAGAGGGCCAGGGAAGCAGAGGGAATGCACCAAACATGGAGAAGTCAGACAGCTGCCCTAAAAGCAAGCATGAGGGTGGCGCTGGCGCGAGCGGTGGAGCCACTGCCAGGTCGCTGCCAGCCAACCCTGCCATGTCCCGGCTGGGGGGCCGCAGGCTCAGCTCTTGACATTCTCGGGGCCTTGGTTTGAATCAAACATCGAACCAGACGAGGGGGCTTCAGAACACATGTGGGAGAAGCCCAGTCGCTCCACCAAGCTTTGGCAGTGACCATGGGTGGGAGGGCAGGTCCTCCCACGTGTATTGTTCTACTTTCTCTTCCTTCTGGTGGTGAAGACACAGGCGGTGGGGCCGTGAGAGGCCGAATTGGACCAGCCGGTCTTGGACAGAAAGCAGTCTGACCACCTGGTCACCACAGGTTTCAGCATAGTCACGTTTTCCTCCTCGGACAGGTTGCCTTCTCTGCCTCCCGCCATTTCCAGTTTTCACGGGTGGGGCTGTGTAAGAAAACATAGCCCCCCCCAAAAAAAAAGCCCCTCCTTGTTTGTTTATAATTTAAAAAGTACTCTTTTATTAACCACAGGCACAGTGGAGATACTGTCATTTTTCACCTGACCAAACACCGGCCCCTTGGCCACAGCAGTAAGGAGGCTGCTTGTACAACTAGGTGGAGGTTTCTGACCCTTAGTTTGCAAAACAATTTAGCTTGTTCACTCGTTAGGTGCCCAGGTGGGATAGCGGTTACACATCAGGCTGTTAACAGCAGTTTAACCCCCAGATGCTCCTCGGGAGAAAGATGGGGCTTTCTACTCCTGTAAAGAGTTAGTCTTGGCTGGCAATCTAAATTCATGGTGGTTAAGTATTGTTTCTTTTCTTTTTGTCTAGATGTGTCCCGTGAAAAGAAGGGACAGCCCAAAGGTTTACACCGTCTGCTGAGCCAAAAGTGTTTCCTACTTTAAAGTCTAGAAGTAGAATTTATCGAGCCTTTTCTCAGATTCTCACCTTCAGGAAAAAGACCAAAAAACCCAAGCGATCCCATGAGATGGAAAAGCTCACTAGTTAGACAGTCTTGCAGATCGCTTGGGGGCTGAACATGACATGAGCCTTATAGATTGTAAAAGTAGAGGTGGTTGGAACTCATGGACAGAACTAAAATGTTAAAACTCTATCTGCTGTTAGATTCTGTGGAGTTCCAGTTATCAAAATAATTTACATGAAGATGAAATGTCATGTTGCAGATCACAAGGTAGTGTAATGTAGTGTTTGTAAAATACTCTTGTCGAATATTATCCTGGAGTATCTTGATTTGTACAGTCACAATTTGTTAAAATGACTTCATTTTAACACCCACTGATATAGATCAATAATGTAAGTTCAGATCTAAGATTGATGGGAACCAGCGCATGTAATACATTTGCAAGTATTGGGAGTTCGGTCTGGTTTGAAAAGAGCACTTTAACTGTTCGGTGCCAGGACATGGGTTTTGTCAAAGTCCATTGCCAGCCAAGGGCAGGCCTAGTCATACCTGGCACAGAACATTAACTGAACACCTTATTAACAGAGAGGTGAATAGTTTTGAAATAAAGTTTTAAAGAAATTTTAAAAAGGAAAAAAGAATAAGTCTTGGAAACCCACAGGGGCAGTTCTACCCTGTCCTCCAAGGTCTTGATGAGCCAGCGTCCCTGGATGGCAGGGAATTTGGTGTTCCAGTGTTGTGACTTTTCTCAACGTTGACATGGTTCCAGGGCTGGTCACTGTAAAGAAGGTCACTCGTCCAGGGTAAAATCCACTCGAGGGTCCGTTGCCCACGGCACCTATGCTGCGTCAGAAGCCACGTCCATGGGAAGCCTCTTAGGGCGTCATTTCACATTTTCCTTCAAGAGAGGCAGCCCGCTCACCAGCAGTGCCGCGGACCTGCTGGCCCACACCTTTGCTACAGGAGCGGCCCCAGTCCCTGGCGGTGTGCTTACCTTTAGTCCTGGCCACAGCACAGGCAGAGGGTCAGCGAGATGCCCGTGGCGCAGAGGCGGTCATGAGGACACAGGTGCAGACCCTCACATCTGCCTAGTGCCTTTCCTCTTACTCAGTTCAGCTCCTTTTCTCTGCCTGTTGAGGTCTTCTTGAGGTGTGACTCTTCCATCCGATACGCGTATGACTTTAGCCTCCCGCCACTGCTGTTTAATTTTACAGGTTTCCCCCACCATGCCAAGGTAGAGAGATCCTAGGAAACCTTCCGTAATATAAAACGGCATAAAGCGAAGATGCAACTACTAGTCACTTACTGGAAAAATCTCTTGAGTGTTCCCAGACACCCTCCCCCAAAATAATCTACCAAATCATACCAAATACCGGACCCAAACCAAACTCCCTGCCGATTCTGACTCACAGCAACCCTACAGGGCAGGGTAGAACTGCCCCTGTGGGTTTCCAAGACTGTGAGTCCTTACTGGAGTGGACAGCCTCATCTTTCTCCCGCAGAGCAGCTGGTGGGCTCCAACTGTTGACCTTGCAGTTAGCAGCCCAACTCATAACCCCTACGCCACCAGACTCCTTGTGAAATAGCAGAGAGAAGCTACGACGGCTCTAACCGCTGGGAGCAGCCTGCTGGGGTGAGCGCGCAGGCTAGAAGAGATGGCTGTGCAGTCCGGCTCGGAGCCAGGAGCTCGGCACCGCCTCTCTTGCCGTCGGGCATGCACGCTGCACGGCAAACACTGGTCGCTAGTTTCCATCGTTGCCCTTTTCGGTTGTTGTAAAAGTGAAAATTCCCTTCAGATGTCTTTCTGCTCCTGAAAACAGGTCCCAATGCAGGTCTTTCATAAAAGTGAATGGCATAAAGTGAGTTTTTGAAACACGGGGGATCGTAGTCTCTGGACGTTGGATGTGCGGTTGCCCTGTTTTCATTCAAGTCCTTAATAAAAATGTCACCTACAGGTGGGACTCCAAGGTGTATCGCTACCTCCAGGTTGACATGGGTCCCCTAATGAACACCTCGGTTACAGCAGCTCGGAAAATGGGACTATGCCTAATTATAGTATTGCTCAGCCTCCATGGCTTTATCGATGGGGACATCGAGGGAGGCCCTGACAGAAGCTGCGCTCACGGTGGACACCTGTCTTCCACCTTCCCCTAGGTCTCCGGATTCCTGGGGGAAGGAAGGGCAATTACTCTGCCCTTTGTTCTTGGTGACCTTTAACAGCTGTATCAATGATTTCCCCCTGAATTGGTGTGTGTGTGTGTGTGTGTGTGTGTGTGTGTGTGTGTGTGTGTGTGTAATCACATCTTTAATAATGTCTTGCCCAACTTGCAGAGTGAGCTGACACACATAGGTGGGAGAATTGCCTCTTCCTGTCTTGACTTTGGGATACTTGCCCTTCTCCAGTTTTCTGAGACCCCTCTACTTCTCCATCTTTCTGACTGGATGGTCAGGTGACTCCTTGGCAATCCCAGGACAGTTCAGAGCCAGAGAGAAAATTATTTTAAGAAGTTAGAAAAAATAAAAAAGAAGTTAGGCACATTCCTTCTGTCTCCAACTCCTCTTAGACCTTGATTTCCATTCACCACTTTACAGTCTGAACGTCTTTCTCTTTTGTTCACTCGTTTGTTTTGATTGTGCGCTTCTGCCCCGGGCATTGGGTTGGGCACCCTGGAGAGCAGGTCTCCCCTGGCGCTTGCCTTCAGGGGGCTCTTCACTCACGCACTGCCACAAGTCCATTCTGATTCATAGCAACCTGTAGGACCAGGTAGAACCGCCCCTGCAGGTTCCCGAGACTGTAAATCTTCACTGGAATAGAAGGCCTCGTCTTCCTCCCATGGAGCGGCTGGTGGATTCGAACTGATGACCTCGTGGGTAGCAGCCCCGCTGGTCATCCATTCCCCAACCAGGGCTCTTTTCATGACTTTAGACAAGCCTTAAAAAGTGGAGGTGAGTGTTGTCCTGGCAGGGGACATTGACGGTGCTGTGGGAAGACCTTCCGTTGGTAGGCCAGAGAAGATTCAGGAAGATGCTATACTGGAGCCGAGACCTAGGGCGCCATTGGAGTTAGCTTGGCGAGCAGGTGAGATGAGGGGCGCTGCAGGCCCTGTGTCTAAAAGGTGAAGAATGAAGAGGAGATGACACCACACAGACAGACCACAGAGAGGACAGAGGACGGCAGCATGCCAGAGTGAGAGAGACGAGAGATGCAAGGACGAAAGAAAGTGGGTGGAGGGGGACAGCAGTCGGGGTAAGACATGTAAAAAAGAATTATAAGTTATCAAGGGTTCATGGGGAAGGGAGGGGGGAAATGAGGAGCTGATACCAAGGGCTCAGGTAGAAAGACCTTCCTTTGGAAAAGATCATGGCAACATACTACAGGTGTGCTTGACACAGTGGATGAATGTATGGATGGTGATAAGAGCTGTAAGAGCCCCCAGTTGAAAAAGAGAGAGAGATGCAAGAGAAGTGAGCTTAGAGATACACACAGGTGGGGACACCAGCCTTCTGGGTCTTATGAGCTGTGATAAAGGGCTGTGGGGGCAGCCATGAGGACCAGCTAAACCCAAGCAAAGCTGAGTTTGAGGTGTCCCTACAGGTCTCTCCGCTAGTGGGCGTCCTGTTTGACCATAACTGAGAGAGCTTCCTTTTCTACCTAGACTTTTGCGAATAAGCTTCTGCCCATTCTCTGCCCCGGCCTTGCTGTTGTTCACAGCCCCTTGGCCCTGTCTCCTTGTGGCCGCATGGGCCTCAGGAGCCCACAGCATGGTTTCAGCAGCTCCTCTCTCCTCCTCCGTGGCCGTCCACTCTGAGTGATGGTTCGCCAGCCTTTCCTCCTTCTTGGCACCTTCTCTTTCCGCTCCTCCCACCTCTCCTCGCCCTGGATGCTGCCGGTCAGGCTAAGCAACCCCTCTTGCCTGGTCTTTCCATCCCAGCCAGACTCGAAGGCAGGGAGTCACTCTTCACACCTCTCCCCGGGTGCTGCTGCTCCTGCTGCTTCACCTAGCGCCAAGACCTGTCAGGTGTTCGGCTTTTAACGTAACCCTGCAGTAGATGTTGGGGGAATGAATGTCTTCATGACTTTCTTCTGCTCCGATTCAGATGTCAGTATCCAAGAGGGAATTTTCCGTGTTTCCCATGGTCATGGGCGGTGATGTCCCCTCCTAAAGAACCCTCATTCCCTTCTCCTCCCCAGCTGCGGTCCCCTTGGCATGCTCGCTCTCAGGGTTACGCATTGCACCTCCAGCTGCTTCTTCCTGTCCTCTTGGATCACACGTTGTTGTGATTTGAATCTCTGTTTAGTTCCCTAAGTGCTCAGGCATACAGTCTCCCTGTGAAAAGGAAAACATTGTGGCCCCTCCCTTTCCCCATCCCTATGGGCCTTCATCCCATGAGCCCTTTGGTGCGGGTCCCTTCAGAGCTTTGCTTCCTGTTTTCAACCACAAACAGGAAATCACAGGGCGGGGGAAGGACTGCCTAATCCTGCTTTGTACTTTAAAATGTACTCACCTAAACAGTTCTGCACCACACATTCTTTTCTGGAATTCACCTGTTTCCCTCCTCATCGGCATCCTTTAGAAACCTACCCACATGAATCCCTATCGATCTGCCTTGCACTTCTCTGAACTCGAGTAGATACAGCATTCCATGATTCGCCACTGGAACGTGTGTGTTTTATTTCTCCTCCAGTTTTCACTCCGTCAACACCCATTCCAAAATTTTGAATCCTAGCACTGTGATGGGTGGAGGTCTGGCTTAATTTGCACTTACCTGGTAGCCAGGGAGGCGGAGCACATTTCCATACATCTGTAGGGCATGTGTGTCTCCCTGCTTGTCAATGATCCATAGTCTTTGTTTGTTTGAAGCTATTTGATTCTTTGTTATTGATTTAGGCATTCTTTTTAATTAAAAGATCATTTCATTGCAGGCTCTAACAACTCTTATTACAATCCACACCTCAATTGTATCAGGCATAGTTGTACATATGTTGGCATCATTCTTGTCTAGACCTTTACTTCTATTGAGCCCTTGGGATCGGCTCCTCTTTTTACTCTCCCCCTGCCACCCTGGTGGCCCCTTGATAGATTATAAATTAATATTATTTTCATATCTCACACCAACTGCTGCCTCCCTTCCCCCATGGTTTCTGTTGTTCATCCCCCTGGAGGGGACTGTGTGATTATGTGTCAATCATCGAGATCAGTTTCCCCTTCCTCCCCACCTTCCCCCTACCATTCTGGTATCCCTATTCCCATTCCTGTTCCTGGATTCCGTGTGTCCTGAGCTCTTATCTCCTAGCTGCACCTGTGCACATGCTCCAGTCTAGCCCACAGTGAAAGGCAGGACTGGGGTCATGACAGTGGGGGGTAAGGAAGCCTCAAGGAACCAGAGGACTACTGTGCGTTTCATCGTTGCTTTACTGCACCCTGATTGACTCATCCCTTCCCTGAGACCCCTCTGTCAGGGGACGTCCCATTGTCTACAGATGGGCTCTGGATCTCTGCTCTGACACCCCCTCATCCTAGGCATTCTCTATGTATTGACAGGATGAAGCCTTTGTGAGGAAGATCACACATTTTTTCCCACCCCCTTTCCTCGCCTTCAAATCTCTTAGAAATTTCCTCTATTGGATCAAAGCTTTGTGGCCCTTTCAGGTCTTTGAGAGGCAGGACAGAGATCTTGCATGGACTTGGCAACCAGGTTCACACCTGGCCCTCTGAAGCCAGAGGCCAGAAGCCAAGAGGATTCTCTCCCAAGAGGAATTTGGCAAATAGCTAACTTCGCACTCTTCTCTCCTGGGCCCCAAGGTGCTCCAGCCCCCAGTTTGCTCATCCTCACCCGACATGTGTGAAGAGGAGACCACAGCACTCGTGTGCGACAATGGCTCCGGCCTGTGCAAGGCAGGCTTTGCTGGAGATGATGCTCCCCGGGCTGTGTTTCCCTCCATCGTGGGCCGCCCTCGCCACCAGGTGGGTGTTCTTCCGGATCCAAGGCTTCAAGTCCACTCTGAGTGCATGCTGCATCTTGGAGATTGTGCTGAGCTGTGCGTGCACGTGCGTGTGCACACGCGTGCGCTCTGGGGGCCAGGTTGAGAGCTCCCTTTTCTGAATGACTAATAGGGCAAGACCCTTTAAAGTGGGATGTCCAAGGCCTGAAACAATATCCTTCAGATCCATAATATGGGTATGATGTCAGGCTTGTTTTAGGAGTTGATAGAGAGAGAGAGAGTAGTACCTTATTTTATTGTACATATTTATAGATCTAATTATTCTATTGATATATTTTAAAATATATTTAATTACATAATTGTTTTGATGGTGTGTATTTAATATATTAAATCGTATGTTTAATTTTTATTTTAATAAGTATCTATAACATTTATATATAACATTATATAATATGAACATATAAAAGTACATTTAAGGTATGCGATCAGCCCCTTGTTTTTAAGATATCTACGCTCTGGGAAACCATTGCTCAGCTAACGTCCTCGCTTGAAATTCTGGGCTGACAGAGCGGAAGCCGACATCATGAGGGGAACAGAGAGGAGGGAGATTGAATCAGAGCCTCGGGACTAGGAAGGGGAGGAGGGAGATTAAATCTGAGCAGAGGACCCAGAGCAGACAAGGAATAACGGAGGACCAGGAGCCTCACAGCCAGTGGGGAAGCCGCAGGAGCAGCGATGGCGGGGATAGAAGAGCGCTGACCCAGGCTATCTGAGACTGTCCAGAAGAGAGCCTCCTGTCCTTGTCACCTTCATGCGCACGGTATCGGTCCCGCCCTTACCTCCCGGAGAAGAAGGGCTCCCTTCCTACCCTCATTCCTCTTCAGAGACCCCACGCCCATGTCCCTTCGTGTCCAACCCTCGGCCAACGCATCCCCCTTCCTCCTCTCGCACTGCAGGGCGTCATGGTGGGCATGGGCCAGAAAGACAGCTACGTGGGGGATGAGGCGCAGAGCAAGCGCGGGATCCTGACTCTCAAGTACCCCATCGAGCACGGCATCATCACCAACTGGGATGACATGGAGAAGGTATTGGGGGACGCCCCTGTCACGTGCTGGGTTTATTCTTTTCCTGCCGTGCTTTCAGTACAAGCTTAATGTGCTTATTTCCTGCTCTCATAGCACCATGAGCCTCCTATCCCACAGGCCCCCTGTGCCCTGTCCACTCTGGGTCTCCTGAGTCCTCCCCCCTGCCTTCCCAGTCCACGGACTCTCTCACAGGGGGCCAGCCCCTCCCCTGGCCGGTGTCCCCGTGTCCTGCCCTCGGCCACCCAATTAATTCTCCATTCTCCGCCAAGCTTATCTTTCTTAAAACAGACCAGGCCCTGTCAATCACTTCTTCAGCAGCTCTTCGCTAATCAACAGTCGATGCCCCCTAACTCTCCCCATTGTGCTAGGGGAGAGGGCCTGTCCTTAGATGCCCTGGCGCCCTTCCCACGACCTTGTGCAAACAGAAGGAGACGGTGCCTGGTCGGCGCCATCCTCACCCTGGTTATTATGTTTGAGCCCATTGCTGCAGCCACGGGGTCAGTCCATCTCCTTGACAATCTTCCTCTCTTTCACTGCCCCTCTGCTTTACCAAACACCATCCAGGGGACGATTCTCTGCTGACAACAGGCCCAAAGTACAAGAGACAGAGTCTCACCATCCTTGCTTCTAAGGAGCCTTCTGGCTGTACTTCTTCCAAGACAGAATTGTTTGCCCTTCTGGCCCTGCCAGATGCCTCCTTTCTTCCTTTCAAGCAGCCTGCCCTCTAGCTCCAGCCTGCAGGGTCAGGCAGGGAGTGTCCTCAAAATCCCAGTGCTACCGTGGGAGAAGTGAAGGAGCCTCTTTTCTTTTTGACTCCCTACCAGGGCTTCAGACCAGTGCCTTGGTGCTGTATCATGATGATGACTATCTACTGAAAACTTTGAGTAAAAATATAAAGAGGTTTCTAGAACCTTTTTTCCCCCCTAAGAAAGTGGGGGCGGGCAGGTTTTAAATGGCAGCATTTGCGATAAAATAATGGGTGCAGGTAGAGATTGATCTCATGTTCTTTTCAGAAGTTCAGCTGAGAGCTGTCTGAGCGCTCTTGTTCTTGCAATGTCAGTGTCCTGAAGCCTTAAAGAGTGGGTTTATGGAGCAGACTACAACTTGGAAGAGAGACTGTAGATATGAGATCTGTCATGCATGACTGCTCTCCAAATGCTTGATTCAGTCCCTGGTGTGAGCCAACCCTGGGCCATGCAAGAGCGTTCGCATCACCCGGACCTTGCAGTCAGCAGCAGAGGGGCCTGGCTATAGCCCCCTCTGCCACTTGGGGGCTTCAAATGTGGGCAAGTTCCTCAGACTCTCTAACCTTGGTGTTCCTGTCTGTGAAAGGGTTTCTTCCTTAGGTTGCTGTGAAGATCAAACTAGGTAAATGCTTAGCCTCACCCCAAGGCGTGAAACAGACATGTACTTAATGCTCACAAAATAACACGTTATGAAGATAGATATACACATACATCCATATATAGCATTATCTAATTTTAAACAATCAGAGACAAAATATTTTGCTCCTGGGGTAATACTGTGTGAAATCTTTAAAACTCACCACCATCAGTCAATGCAGAGGAAGAGTGACCGTCTTGGGCAGGGCAGAACTGCCCCTGGGGGGGTTGAGCCTGTAAGTCTTTACAGGAGTAGAAAGGCTCAATTTCCTCCTATGGACTGGTTGGTGGTTCCAAACTGCTGACCTTGAGATCACAGGCCGATGAGGAACTGATGACATCACCAGGGGTCCTGGGAAATCTTTAAAGGACCCCCTAAAATATACATTGTGTGCTTTAACCGGAAGACTGAATACAGCGGAAGCGTCCATGCTCCCCAAATTAATGGATATACCCATGGCCAGTCAAAGCCAAATCTCACCATTTTTAATTAGGCAACATCATCCTAAAGCATGTTTAAAGTGAATTTTAAAATGATGAAGGGAGAGTGTTGATGTCCAGTTACTAGAGTCTCACAAACCCTCCCTGAAGGGACGTTGATCCTGACTCAGGGGACCTTCTAGGACAGCGTAGGCCGCGCCGTAGGGTCCCTGAGGCTGGAAACCTCTAGGGGAGGAGAACACTTCATCTTTCTCCCGGGGCGTGCCTGGTCGGTCCTAGGCTAGCAGCCCAGTGCTTAACCGACCCCGGTGCCACAGGGCTCCTGGATTATGACTGAGGTGTGCAAGCTCCAATCTGTTGGTAGCGGCACAGAGGCAGGTAGAAAATCCAGAATACAGGAGATGTCCCAACACCCTGAGGACAAACATGACCAGTCAATGACTTTTTTCCGGGAAAACGGATTAACTCTTTGGGGGAGTAAGCATCTTCATGTGCAAAAATTCAGATATGAGGCTTTATCACGTTTCTGATGAAAGAAGTTAGAAAAAAAAAAGAATGATCATTTGATTTCATAAAAATCAAAACTTCTGGTTTGTCAAAACGAGCCCTGGTGACACAGTGGATTACGCTTTGGGGTGTTCACCGCCAGATCAGCAGTTTGAAACCACCAGCCGCTCCTCGGGAGAGAGGCTTGCTACTCCTGTAGAGAGAGAGGTCCCGCTGGGAAACTCGCCGGGCAGTTCTGCTCTGTCCTGTGGGGTCGCTGTGAGTCAGAGCTGACTCAGCGGCAGTGGGTTTGCATTGTTTTGTTTGAGTATGTAAAAAATAAAACCAACTTTCAAAAGAAAGTGCTTTAAAAAAAATCCAAAATAGGTGCAGTGGAGGATTAATATAAATGAAAACAAAACAGGCCCTCCTCCTGGTGACGCGTTTGTCTCAGAACTTGTCTGGGGTGCAGTTGGATGGGTCGAAGTAACCACAACCCTGTAAATATCAACTAATGCAAACGAATCATTAAAAATATAGTGTTCCCCAGAGAAATAACCAAGGACCAGAACAGAAAATTTACCTAATTGAATTTATAAAAGTTGCAAATGTGAGAAGACTTAACTGCATTTGAGACAAATTAAAAAATGCAAACAACTAGGTATCTTTTTTTTCTTTTCCTAATTTAAGAACGAAGCTGTGTGTGCAGGCAAGGGGCTGGGACAGCAGACACATCTGTCTGCTCTCTTTGTTGGTAACAAAAATGTTTTCTAACTGCCACGTCCCCAAGCCCAGTAATTCCACTTCTAGGATTATTTTCTTTGGGAAAGCTCCTAAATTGGGGGGTGTGGGGGAAAGGTAAGATGTCTAACAAGAGTATCTATATAAAAAATTTGGAAGACACCCTGTGATTACCTATCTGATGATAGAAGCATTTGCTCAATGGATTCAAAAGAAATCTTTCCAATAAAGGGAAGTTATGGTATATTCACTGAGGACTGGCCAGAAACAAATTTGAACATAGAAAGATCACTAAATAAACATTCAAGGAGCTCTTTGGGGTTGTCACATCTGAAGAGAACCTACTGGTGTTGAGTAGGTAGAGGTCAGGGTGCTGTAAAAAGTGCTAAAGCGCACAGAAGAGAGCAGCCCCACCCAAACAAGGGTGCTGTCCTACAGGGTGGCCAGGAGTCAGATGGGGCAGAGTGACAGAGAGGTCGTGGTGGTGGTGGTTTGAGACAATCTCAGCAGCGGTGAGATTGAAGGCACCCTGCAGACAGCACCAGCCAGATCAGTACTAAGCAGGGAACTCCGAGCTCAAGCACACCTGCTGGATTTGCATCCATTGGGTCTTTGACATTAACTGAAGGAAGGGCTTCTTAGAGAGGTGTGAACAGGGCTAAGCAGGGTTAAGGCCGCCAGAAAGTGGTGTTGAGATGCCCAAGTGGTTAGTACCAACAGTGGGAAGAATTTGGGGGTGAGGGAGAGAGGGGCAGTGTTACTGGAGCTCAGGGAGAGCTGTGTCCTCACGCCCAAGAGGAGCTCAGCCCAGACAGCCAAGAGCCAAGACCATTGCCAGGGGAAACACCCTACCCCACCCTCTTCTCCCCTCCCACCCTCTAGCTTCTTGCTGACTTTTCTTTCATCTACCAAACTCAGTCGGGAGCCCACCAGTGCTGAGTGAGGCCTCGGGGCCTGAGCCCTAGGGCACAGAGCAAGAGCACGATGGAGAAGAATTAGGAAGGCAAGCAGTCAAATGGGCATCACCAACACACACAATGTGCTGCTCCCGGGTGTGAGCCCGGTCTGGGGTCCTGGGAAGGGCCTCTAATCTCAGTGAGAACCTCCGCAGACTGACCGGCCCGCCCCTTCCGGCCACACTCCTTCAGCACCGGCTGGTCAACCAGACTCCCCAGCCCCTGGGCAGTCTGCGGGGCTCACCTGCCCTCTTTCTCAATCAGATCTGGCACCACTCCTTCTACAACGAACTTCGGGTAGCACCTGAGGAGCACCCCACCCTGCTCACGGAGGCGCCCCTAAATCCCAAGGCCAACAGGGAGAAGATGACACAGGTGAGAAACCTGCAGGCCCTAAGTACTGGCACCAGCAGCCACAAGAATGCTGGGCCAGGCCCTGCCTCCCATTTAGGGCCCAGCAAAACAGGCCTTCCTGGGAACCTACTGTGCACGTAGAAGGTAGTCCACGCCAGGCCCTGTGGAGGGAGGGGCTGGGGATAAAGGAGAAGTAAGAAATCATCTTTCTAAAATTGATGGTGGTGATGATTCTACAACTCTTCTCAGTGTGACCCAACTCTTGAATTGTCTGATAGGTGAATTATATGCCAACAAAGCTGTTGGGTGGGGGGGGGGGGGGGGGAGTCCTTAATGAGACTGCAAACAATTAATTATGTAGCTCGAGAAGGGCTGTGATTTTTGTCAGCTCATCCTTTCTTCCGCGTTGTCCTTTTCAGATCATGTTTGAAACCTTCAATGTCCCTGCCATGTATGTTGCCATCCAAGCTGTGCTCTCCCTCTATGCCTCTGGCCGCACAACCGGTGAGCAGCCCTGCGACCCACTCCTCGGCAGACACAGGGGATGTAGGGAAGAACCGACTCGCTGAAGAGGGGCTCCTCCCCTAGCTCAGAAGAGTCAAAGAAACAGCCAAAGTCCAGGGACAATCTTGTTTAGTTAGCGTTTACAGTTGGGAGAAGCCATGTGGGATGCAGATGTGCGTCTAGCAATGTTGCTAGGAAGTATTAACACAAACGAGCCCTAACTAAAAGAGCCTTACTTCCTCTGGGGGGTGTCTCAGGGGCCATCCCCTGCCAACCTACCTCATGTGCAGCCACCGCCCATCTGTTCCTGCAGGCTGTGGGTCGCTATCGAGGCTGAGCAGGATTCAAGAGAGCTTCCAGACTAAGACAGACTACAAAGAAAGGACCACATTGGCATCATGGGGAAGGAACAGGACTGGGGCTGCCATGTGTTGGGGGCCAACTTGACCGCAGCAGACACCACCACCGTCTCCCCCACACAGGCCTCCTTCCAGGAGCCTATACACGCATTCCACATGCACTGACATGTTTCTGTTTCATGCCGCCTCCGTGCGGAGCCTGTGATGATGGGAAAGTAGGTGACCTTAGTCCAGGAGGGTACGCAGGCATTCAGAGGATTCACGACAAGCTGAGTTTTAAAGGGACTTGGCAGCTTCCATAAATGTTGTTCAAACAACCCTTCCTTCAGGGAGTCATGGAGCCATCTGTCTCTCTATGCATCCACCAAATAATTCTCGTCACTCGGGTTCATATGCCCAACCCGCACCCGGCCATGGGGGTATACAAAGACAAGGCGGCCTCTGCTGTGTGGAAGCTGGCAATTTAGCAAGGGACAGGTGGCGTGAATGCCACTGCAGGTGACACAGGCAGTAAGGAGGCAATGTGTGACATGCACGGTGCTGGGCCCTGCCCTGTGGACGCCTGATCTGATGTTGGACACGTCTGGTTTCAGGCCTCATGGTGGTCATTGGCCGATGACTCCATAATTTGATGTCGTTTATCATTTCTCCGTTGTTGGGCTTTGAGACAGTCTCCCGTTTTTATTGCTTATTACAACATCTACCGTGATCGAGACTTTTGGACAGGTGTAAGTTGTAGGTTCCCATACATTTCTTCTGCATCTGGCCCTTAGGGAATCATTATATGAGCGCTAATGGTTTCTTAATTGATGCTCTTGCGGCTTCTAGGTATAGAGCCACACCATCCGAAGCTATCAACCCCACTGTTTCCTTGGGATAGTAATTCCTCCTTTTTCCTACTTTGTGCCTTATCACATTGGCTTGTGTCAGAAGGATGTGGTGGAGCATCGGACCTCCCCCAGACAAGGTGGGAGGAGTCCTGCTCCAGATGGGTCCCCTGATGGATTCCTATGAGGTGGGGGGTCAGACATGCCTCCCCCCTCCCCCCCACCTTGTTCACAACTGTGGCACCAGCCATCCTTCCCCCAGCACACTCTTCCTTCTCTGCCACCGTCAACCCTTTATGCCAGGGACCACATAGAAACTCATATACAAGACTCATGATTGTTACGGGGTTTATTGGGAAAGCAGCCTATTACAAGTCATGATCAGGAGCATTCAAGATACAATTGTTTGATTCACGTAGCCTCTCCTCAGTTGTGCCCAAGACCCCACCCTCTGGACCTGGCCTGCTATTCAGGCAAACATAGCAGGATTTTCAGCGCTGCAAACCAAGGGCCCAAAGGCACCCTGTCCCACTAGGGAGCCTCAACCTGAACACACTCCGCCCTCTTTCTCCTCGGGTTCTTCTTGGTTTCTGCTGCCTCTGTTTCTTTGCCACCGCTTCTTACTGGCTCTGGCATCACAGCTCTGTCTCCTGGATCTAAAAAGTTCAGCACGGGGATCTCAGGTCCCAAGGGAGCATTCCATGTCTGGCTCTTCATTCTTGGTGGTAGTGAGATTCCCCTTTGTCCTCTGGGGTGGTTCATTTCAAAGCCTACTACTAGGATGGCAAAACGGATCAATCCCCTGGTTAGCATTCCGTACACCTTATTTGCATGGTCCCACACCCACAAGGGTGTCCCTTGTTTACATTATGGACAAGCTATCCAATCCCCTTGGTGGACAACAAGGGCTGCACATTTGCATAGCCCTACCTGGTCATTTGGTGGGCGTTACCAAGCTTAGAGCTCGAAGGGTCACAGTCAGTCAGTCACAGGACCACAGCTGGAATGTCCAGGATAATAGCAGGTCATGGTGACGTTACAGTGCCCCCGCCCCCATTCGTTTGATTTTATCAACTGTGGGATCGAGAGATTTCTGACCATGCTGAGAAGGTTTATTTCCTTTTGTGGTTGCCTAAAAGTTTCATTAGGAAGGGATGTCTCAAAATGCTTTAAAAGCCTTTGGGGTTGTTAGTCCCTTCCGGCGCTAACATTGTAGTGGTATGTACATTTGTGTAAATTTGGTGCCTAAAGGAGATGCAGACTGTCCAGTCTCACGTAAAGAATGCGTGATCTAGCGTGACGGCAGATCGATGAGTGCGCGCTGCTGTGCCAGTGCGTCGAGGGACACAAGAAGAGGAGGGGTTCCCTGTGCCTCCCCGAAGCCCACAGCCGCATTGGGGAGACAGGAGCCATACAGTCATAAAGCCTATATGATGGTGACTCTCCTGCTGCTAAAAGAATATGATGGTCAAAGATCGTTTCATAATGGGTTCCAGAAAGAGACATGAACAAGAGTGGGCCTCTTTAAAGTTCTGTCCTCTCTGTCTTCAGGCATCGTCCTAGACTCAGGGGATGGCGTCACCCACAATGTCCCCATCTACGAAGGCTATGCCCTGCCCCATGCCATCATGCGCCTTGACCTTGCTGGCCGTGACCTCACGGACTACCTCATGAAGATCCTCACAGAGAGGGGCTACTCCTTTGTGACCACAGGTATCATTTCGACCGCTTTTCTTACTCTGGTTTGAGCTCCGAGCCAAATCTGACCTGCAATCAGACACTCTCGGCAGTGGGTGGCCCTCCTGGGGTAGTCGGGGAAGCCGTGAGCTGGGTTGGGGCCTCTGGAAAAGACCTTGTGAAGAGAGGAAGTCTTCAGACCAAGACAGCCTGAGCAGGGGACAAGGCCGGGGTCAGTGAAGCAGCTCTCGGCTGGGTCTCCTCTCAGAGGAGCCCCTCCTGCCCCAGGGACCTGGTGCCTGTGTCCCTGGTCACACCAAAATCAGTGTGTGTGGGGGGTGGGCGGGCAGGAAGAATACTCCTACATCCCATGTGAGTAGAACGGGAAGGCACATGTCTACACGGGATGTGTGTCCTGCATGGAAGGCCCAGAGTTTCGCCAGAGCAGAATGATGAGAATAAAAGGGAGAAGTTTAGACAAAGCTTAGCTTCGGACACCAGATTTGGAATCTCCACTTTAGAGATCCAACCCCCTTGCCCTCAAGTTGATGCTGGTTCATAGAGACCTGATAGAACACGGCAGACTTGACCCTGTGGTTTTCCAAGACTATAACTGTCCAGGGAAGTAAAAAGCCTCATCTTTCTCTTGCAGAGTGGCTGGTGGTTTTGAACAGCTGATCGTGTGGTTAGCAGCCCAAAGCATAACACACTAAGCCACCAGGGCTCCTCCACTTCAGATATAGGAAGAGACCCTAGTGCTGAGTGAGGGGCACATCTAGACTCCCCCTAAGAGCAAATCCAAAATAGATGAAAGAAGGCAGCCAAGCCACCAGGACTGAGTAGACACCTCTTATCACTTCTACCCCTTACAGCTGAGCGAGAAATTGTCCGAGACATCAAGGAGAAGCTGTGCTACGTGGCCCTGGATTTTGAGAACGAGATGGCCACAGCAGCCTCATCGTCCTCCCTGGAGAAGAGCTATGAGCTGCCAGATGGGCAAGTCATCACCATTGGCAATGAGCGTTTCCGCTGCCCCGAGACCCTCTTCCAGCCCTCCTTCATCGGTGAGCGCTGCCCAGCGAGCAGGGTGGAGGGGCAAGGGTTGTCATAGAGAGAGGAAACCCAGGGGTCCCAGGCGCTTTGTCTATTGTTTACACGTACCCAGGGAGGGATTACAATACACAGATAACACAAGTAGACAAAATCTAATGTCCAAAAAAACCTCACTGCCATCGAGTCAATGCTGACTCATAGTGATACCCCCCCCCCACCGTGGGTTTCCCAGACTCTGTTTGGGGGAGTAGAGAGCCCAGTCTCTCTCCCATGGAGCTGCTGGTGGTTTCGAACTGCCGACCATGCAGATTGTAGCCCAACACATAACCACTACAGCAGGGCTCATGCAGGGGTGGGGCAGTCAAAAGAGAAAGGAAAAGCAGGGTAGGACCAAAATGATGAGACTAAGGACGAGGTGAAGGCCCAGAACACCTGGGACCCTTCTTGTGTCACTTCTCATTGAGGTGAGAGACTGGATTGTGGTTCGGGGGCAACACTTGGTGCTAAATCCCGATTCACCCTCTCCAAACCTTTGGGCATGTTGCTTTCTTCAGACTTCAGATACTTGCTAGTCAAGATGGAAGGAAGGATAGTACGTGCCAGACAGAGTTATAACACGGGTTAAGGAAATGAGAGGATCATATGTCATTCAAGGGGAACTACTCTCTTGGACAGTGTTCAGGAAGAGACAGCTGTCAGTAAAAGTGTGGTATGCGACAAACCAGTGTGGTCCAGTGTGACCAGTGTGGTCCAGCGTGACACGTCCAGTGTGGTACATGACAAACCACCACCTGGACAAAGTCATACAGGCCTAAGAAATTCGAGCAGGCTCTTTGAGAAGGGGCGTGTTTGAGCAGAGTCTGAAGGAGCGTCCTTTGTGGTCGCTGGGGATGGCCGGAGGGAAGAGTGGAGAGTGGCCTGCACAGCAGAGGGTGTGGACACGTAAAAGCAGAGAGGACTGAGAGCTCTCATTCCGCTGAGGGGACAGAGGGGCAGCAGCTGACACCCAGGGGAGACTGGAAACTGTCATGCGCCATGAACCACACCGAGTACGCAGTTATTCATAGCAACCTTGGGATGTCCTGTGAGTTGATAGGAGGTTTTAGGCACCACTGAGGGCATGGCACAGTTCGTTTTGCACTTTAAGAAGAATCCGCTCCCATAGTGTGAGAGGACGTGTCAGCGAAGGTGGGTGGCTATGTGCTGGTTTGACACGGGGCCTCTCCCTGGGGGAAGATCTTAGTGCCAGGCTAAGGTAGATGGATGTCAAGCTGCAGGCATTGAGCAAATCTCGAAGATGAGGTCCAGAGCATATCCCTTCCCGATGGTAGGATTTATTGTGCAATCAGAAAGAATGAAGTGCTGGCATTGCTGGGCTGCGGATGAAGCCCGAAAGCATCATGCTAAGCGAAAGGAGCCAGTCACAAAAGACCACATCGCATACGATTCCATTTCCACGGAATATGCAGATTCGGCCACGTAAAGGCGCTGGGGCGGTGGGTGGAGTGGGGAAGGACCAGTGCCTGAGAGTAGGTGGGGCGTTTCTTCATGGGCTGCAGGAAATACTGCAGGGAACTAGATTGTGGTAGTGATTGCACCACTCCGGGACCCTTCAAAGGGTGGATTTCATGGTGTGTGGATTGTGTCTCACTGAAATGGTCAAACAAAACAAAATCCCATGGTGCAGCTCTTCCTCTAGCACTGGGCATCTGGCAACAGTGTCGAAGGCCACTCAGCGCCGGGTGTCAACAGGCAGGGTGATGGCTAGTTAGGAGCTGAGCTGATCCACTTGGGAAGTCACTGAAGGCCTGAGCTGGGGCAGTGGCAGTAACAGTGGAGCAGGGCATTCCTGAGCGAGGGTTGCTGACTAGCTACCGGGATCTTCCCCAGGTATGGAGTCTGCCGGAATTCATGAGACAACCTACAATTCCATCATGAAGTGTGACATTGACATCCGTAAGGATTTATACGCCAACAATGTCCTCTCGGGGGGAACCACCATGTACCCCGGCATTGCTGACAGGATGCAAAAGGAGATCACAGCCCTGGCCCCCAGCACCATGAAAATCAAGGTGGGTCTTGCCCTCACTCCATCCTGCCCTTTGTCCAAAGATCTTCCTCCTTGGGAGATGCTCCCAAGCAGGCGGCCACAGGCTCAGGGACATGGTGGTCTCCTGGTCAGGGTCAGAGCCCATCTCGGGGGCTCTCCGTTTCTAACACGTGATGGGCTACAGGCATGATTAGCATAGGTTCTCAAGCCTAAGTATGTGGTTGGGATCTAAGAAGGGGCTAGGGGGATTGAGGATGAAGAAATCTTAAAAGATGGAAGAGAAAAAACCAGGAAGAGGGAAGAGGAAGGGAAGAAAGGAGAAGGAGGAAGCAACGCTATCATCTTGAAACTTTAAAAAGAACTTGAGGAAAAGGGAAAGTTCAATGAGGGAATGTGTGCTGTAAGGCCACCGGCTATTGGACGTCTCTAGGGACTCTCCTTGATTGCTGGCGACACCTGGCTGCCCCTGTGCCTGCTTGCCGTAGTCCTCTCCATGCCCTCTCTCTGGGATCCTGGCAGAAGTCACCCCTTCTCGCCCAACCTCTACTCATCCCACAATCCTCTAGACCAGCGGGTCTCGACCTGTGGGCTGTGACCCCTTTGGGGGTCGAACGACCCTTCATTCACAGGGGTCGCCCGATTCATAACAGCAGCAAAATGACAGTGATGAAGTAGCAACGAAAATCATTTTATGGCTGAGGGGGTCCCCACTGCATGAGGAACTGTATGAAAGGGCCGCGGCCTGAGGAAGGTGGTGAACCACTGCCCTAGACCTTTTGAGGGTGTCTAGGAATGTTGCTTCTGGCAGGCTTAGAAGAAGAATTATAAGCAGAAGTAGCAAAGAGGGCGAAAGTTACCCATGCAGGCTCACCATACATTGGTCTCTGGCCAGATGTGAGAGGTGTCTTCTCTCCAAGAACATTCTAAGGACCTTCTTCAGAAGGAAAGGCTATCCTGGGCCTTCCCCTGCCTGGCAGACAGTGGAAAAGCAGACCGCCAAAAGGGCAGGAAGAACCATGGGCTCCTCGAACGCAGGAGCCCTTGCAGTGACCCCACAGACTGAGGCCCGCCAGCATCAGGCCTGGCCTGGGGTCGGGCTGATTCAACAGATCACAGGCACCCCCATTACCTGCACTGATAACAAACAGAGATTCCATGCAAACCCACCACCACGATTCGGTTCACCAGCCACTGCTCTGAGTCCAGCAAGATGTGGTGGCCTTCCGGAAGGTGAGGGTCTAAGTAGCAGACACGCTCGATGCTCGAGCAACCTAAAGGAGAGGAGAGGAAAGCCCGCTCCAGGGGGGAGCCGTGGCACCAAACAGCGGCAGAGCAGCCTGTGTACATGTACAACATCCCTGGGATTTGTGTCGGGGGATGATGGAGCTGAGTGTCCACGTTCAGAAGCATCGATTCCTCACACAACGGCAGGTCAACTGGGCGGCAGCTGTTGGGAGGACAGACTGGCCGAGGCAGCTCTCTTCCAAGCTGCCAGTCCAGCCAGCTCAGGTCAGGGTCCTGTGTCTCATGATGGGGCCCCGGATGACGGGCTAGCCAGCAGTTCTTCCCGTGAAAGGTTTCAGAGGCCTGAGAGCGCGTGCCCAACTGCACAAGCCTATGGCAAGCCCTTGGTGGGGTCTTGTCTGCTAACAGAAGCACACACACAGTCCAGCCCCAAGTGGCAGGGTGAAGCAGCGTGCTCTATCTACAGAGGGCCCTGGCGGAGGTGGATGGGTCCGGTGAAGACTGAGGCATCTGGTCTACCACAATGATTCCTCTGATTGCTTCGGACTGTGGAGGCCATCCTTTCTCAGGGCAGCTGCCCCGGGGATGGGTGGTGGGATGACATCTAGGCCCCTCCCCTAATTCCTTCAGGGACTGATCATGATTCACCATGTTTGGTCTTTGCAGATTATTGCTCCCCCCGAGCGGAAGTACTCCGTCTGGATTGGGGGCTCCATCCTGGCTTCTCTCTCCACCTTCCAGCAGATGTGGATCAGCAAGCCCGAGTATGATGAGGCAGGGCCTTCTATTGTCCACAGGAAATGCTTCTAAAGTCCCAGCCGATTCTCGCGAGACTGCTCGGTTCCAGATCGTGAGACATTAAAACCTGCCAGCCTGACCGCCCTGTGCCCGGCTCTTCTTTCTCTGGGCTGTGCGCCACACACTGCCCGAGGGGCTTCTCACACCCTGTGTCTATGAGGAAGACGGAGGCTCACAGAAGTGAAAGACGGAGTAACACTCAAGCCCTCCAGCTTCTTGCATTGTACAACCCTGCCTCCTTGCCCTTGAACATGAGTAGGCATGAAGGCTGATGACTCTCAGTGGTTTCAGAAACAGGGGCTTTCAGGCATGTAGGCCCCCATGCTCAAGGGCAACATGAGTGCACTGCAGACAGCTTACAGGATATAACGTAGGACTGGTTCAAGCAGAGTCTGACTTGAACTTAGGCAAGGAAAGGTCTTCGTGAGCCCAAGAGTGCTCCTGGGTCCTTTGGCATTGAGGATCAGGTTGTCTTTCTTCCCAAAGGAATCAAAACAGGAAGAGTATTCTTGGGGAAAACATTTTCTCTCTTCCTCTCTCTATTTCCTTCCCCCACTGCCCTGGGTCAGTCAATTCCACATAATCCTACACGTACAGTCTGAATTCTCAGAATCTAGCTGGGCAAGAGCCCATAGACCTACACATAGATCCCATAGACCTACACATAGATCCCATAGACCTACACATAGATCCCATAGACCTACACATAGATCCCATAGACCT
>NW_022103906.1:74777997-74792897 GCF_000313985.2 Echinops telfairi | reverse complement strand
TAGACCTACACATAGATCCCATAGACCTACACATAGATCCCATAGACCTACACATAGATCCCATAGACCTACACATAGATCCCATAGACCTACACTTAGATCCCTTAGACCTACACATAGATCCCGTAGACCTACACATAGATCCCGTAGACCTACACATAGATCCCATAGACCTACACATAGATCCCGTAGACCTACACATAGATCCCGTAGACCTACGGACCCCACAAAGGTGATTCCTGTCCATCAGGACCTGTTGCCTCAAGACGAACTCATGCATCGAACACACATGGGGTGAAACAGAAAGCGCCCACAAAGTACTAAGAGAAAATAAGAGATGGTGCTCAGAGCAGGCCGCCAGAGAACACGTTTAGAAGGGCTGCCAAAAAGAAGGCGGGCCTTCACAAAAGGTGTATCTTGTCTGCGACCACGGGCCCCACCGTAAGAACAACTGTGAGGCTGGCGCAGGACCGAGCAGTGTCCTGTTCTGTTGTGCACAGGGTCGCAGCAAGTCAGAACCGACTCAATGGGACTTATAACAATAACAAACAACATGCTTGGTGCTTCTAGAATGTCTTTATCTATCTTCCCACAGCTCTTCAAGGTAGATACTAGCACCAGCCCCAGTTTACAGCTAGGAGTACCCCTCCCCTCGCTCCGTGAACCAAGTTTAATCAGATCCCATCTGGTCCATCAGCTTTCCAAGACAACCCCATTGGAGTGCAAGGGCCTCAAAGCCAACCATTGTTCCATCACTATCCACTCATCATCTATGAACTTGCCCTCTGGGGACAGGGTTGGGGGTTTGAGGGAGAGGGGAGGGAGACCATAAGACAAACAATCATACCCTTAGAATAATGTGCTCTAGACTAGACCCAAAGGGCAATGTTTGCTCAAAGCTAAAGATGAGAAGACCGGGAGGGGCAGGGGAACCCGGTGGGTGGATGGAGAACTCAGAGAGGAAATGGGGAAGCTGTAACCTTGCCATGCCACAGAGCGATTTGCGTATGACCTGTCGATCACAGCGATCTGTTGGAGAGTATGTAGTCTATCTCTGAGGAGCCCTGGTGGTGCAGTGGTTACGCACTGGCTGCGGTCTGCAGGGGTGACAGTTCAAAACCACCAGCCGAGCACCACAGGCGAGAAGCTTGCCTTCAGTTACCGTCTGGGAAACCCACAGGGGGTCGCTATGAGTTAGCACGGACTCAACGGCAGAAAATCAGAAAATAACAAATGCTGGAGAGGCTCTGGAGAGATTGGAATGCTCACACCTTGCTGGTGGGACTGTAGAATTGTACAACCGTGATGGATGGAAATCAGGAGGGGCTTCCATAAACAAACGCAAATACAATTACGTTATGGTCCTGCAATCTCACTACTGGGTATATACCTGCGTTAGGCCAGCTTGATTGGAGAAACAAATCCAGTGACATTCATATATGTATGAGAAAGAGCTTTCTATCACGAAGCAATTAGATAT
The DNA here is from genome assembly GCF_000313985.2 of Echinops telfairi. Lineage (NCBI taxonomy): Eukaryota > Metazoa > Chordata > Mammalia > Afrosoricida > Tenrecidae > Echinops > Echinops telfairi. Next base: position 74,791,417 of record NW_022103906.1, on the reverse strand, counting down.
CAAAAAAGCATTCAGCCAGTCCAAGTCAAGTCCCTAAGTCCCTCTTCAGACTCAGGAGACCACAGGTGATGATGCAGAATGCAGGACGACCACAGGCCGGTGGGTGCAGAGTCGTGTGGATCCAAGGTTGGTTAGAAACCTGGCAGGGCTCCGGTAGCTCTCAGGGTGACCAGAAGCAGGAATGTGAAGGTAAGGAGAAGGAAGGTCTTCCTTATGAGAAGGCCAGGCCTCCAAGGAGGTATTATCAGGCTGCGACCTGATTGTTAGGTCTGACTCTGCCCCTAGCCAGGAGTGTCTAGTTGACATAAAAATACCACAATACCTTAAAGAAATAAAGAACACAGACATATACAATATACACACTTATGTTTATTGCAGCAATTGCCATAATAGCAAAAATATGGAAACAATCAAAAACTCTGATTACAGAAAACTGGATAAACAAACCCTGGTACATGCATACAAAGGAATATTATGGGCCAATCAAAAACAACGATGACTTAAAATCCCTTAAGACATGGACAAACTTAGACAACATTATGCTTAGCAAAGTTAGCCAATCTTATAAAGATAAATAGTTAATAACGTCATTATTATAAAGAAAAAGAAAAGTCATTTTCATACCAAAGGTGAAGATTTTGAAAAAAAATTTTTTTTGAAGAGTAGGAGGCGGCTGGGGTGGGGGTGGGTGTAGGGAGAGGGAAAGGACAGGAAATTGTGGAGGGGGGCAGGTGGGAAGAGGGGAGAGAAGCACCACATCCATGGGGTGTTTATTTTATTTTTTAATCATTTTATTAGGGGCTCATACAACTCTTATCACAATCCATACATACATCAATGTGTAAAGCACATTTGTACCTTCATTACCCTCATCATTCTCAAAACATTTCCTCTCCACTTAAGCCCCCGGCATCAGGTCTTCATTTTTTCCCCTCCCTCCCCGCTCCCCGATCCCTCATGAGCCCTTGATAATTTATGAATTATTATTTTGTCGTATCTTGCCCTGTCTGATGTCTCCCTTCACCCACTTTTCTGTCGTCCGTCCCCCAGGGAGGAGGTCACACGTAGATCCTTGTCATCGGTTCCCCCTTTCCAACCATCCATGGGGTGTTTAATGGGGTACTATTACTGATTTGACTTGATGACCTAGGCTGCACAGCTACACAGAATGTATTTCCCTTTAAAAAACTAAAGGGATAAAGTTAAAATTAGAGAGGGGGCGTGGGCCACAGCTTTAAAAACCCTCCAGACTCTCCTTACCCCTCAGATCTCAACATTGGTCTGAGTGGCCATCAAAGGACAAAAAGTGAAATTGAAGTGGACTTGGATTCCTTAGGGATATACACGTTTGTTTCAAACAAACAGACAGACAGACAGACAGTCAGACAGACAAACAAATGCCAAAAATGCAATTCTTTCCTCTTCAATGCCTCTTCTCCAGTGTGCTGGCAGGCAAGTCTCTCTCTGATACTCAGCCCCTCAGCCCTCAAGCTCGGCAGTGTGCTGTAGGCCAGGCATTGTTCAGTCTGGGCATTGCTCCTCTGCCCTGCCTCCTGGTCTCAGGGTGGCTCCTCTGCCCTGCCTCATGGTGTCAGGGTGGCTCTTTTGCTCTGCCTGATGAGGCTGGTGCTGCAGCCTTTGGTGCCTCTACCACTTCAGACATGGATCTCACACACACTCTGCTGGTGGCTCTGCTTTGTTGATGGTCACAGGCACATGTGGGATGCTATCTCCCTGCTTCTGAGATGGCTAACACTTACCCATCCAGTAGAATGACAAAACTGACCAATGCCCTTCATTAGCATTTCACACACCCTATTTACACGGTCCTATGAGATCATTTGGTGGAGGTTGGGAGGGCATGGATAGAAAAGCCATTCCAAATCATTTTAATTCACCACAATGAGATAGCTTTTAACTGTTCCAATACCCATTAGCTTCCTACCCAACTATGGTTTCAGCTAACCCCTATCAACCTGATCATAAGGAAAATACCCTGTGCTTGTTCAATACTGCCCCGGTGGTAGTGTCTAACCTCCTTTAACTGCACAAGGGAGAAGGAAAGTCAAAATCCACAGGCCAAGGTGGATTGATGAGAGGTGGCGATCAATCAAGTCTCCACCCTCCAACCTTTTCACTACTTCTGACATCGGTCATCCCTCCCACATCTGTTCTCTGCTGGGTTCAATAATTTGTTGCAATAGCCGCACAGAACTCAAGTTCATAGTTAGGATTATGTGACTTATGAGGCAGGTCCAAAGCCAAAAGCCAGGGAGTCAATACCTACTCATAGTGACCCCAAATAGGTTTTCCCGAGGCTTGTCAATCTTGATAGGAACCGATAACCCCACCTTTCTCCCAGTGGAGGGACTGGTGGGTTTGAACCTCTGGCCTTGCTCTTAGCAGCCCAACACAGTGCCACCTGAGCTCCTGCCTCTGAGTACATTTCATAAATCATTTGTTCTGAAGTTCTTCTGCCAATATGGTGTGGCAGGAGGGAGCCTCCCTGAATTGCAGCCCCTCGGCAGGGTCTTCCTGCCAATCAGAAGAGCACAGCCTTCCTCAGATAGCAGGACTCCAGTTTTATCAGACTCAACTCACTGTCATCGAGTTGAGGCATTGATGCCAACTCAAAGCAACCCTATAGGGCAGGGTATAGCCCTGTGGGTTTCCCAGACTGTAACTCTTTACAGGAGTAGAAAGCCTCATCTTTCTCTCATGCAGCGGCTGGTGGTCTTGAGCTGCTGGCCTTGTGGGTCGAAGCCCAATGTGTAACCACAATACCAACAGGGCTCCGTAAATCAAACGCTGCCACTGAGTCAATTCTGACTCCGCGCAACCATGTAGGACAAGGTAGAACTGTGCCTGTGGGTTCCCGAGACTGTAACTTTTGATGGGAGTAGAAAGCCTTGTCTTTCTCCCACAGAGCGACTGCTGGATTGAACCTGCTGGTTGTGGGTAGCAGCCCCACCTGTAACCCACAGCGCCAGTAGGATTCCATAGAAACCAATATGAATGGTTCATCCTTGCTGAAAGGTTGGCAGCGGAGACCCACCCAGGGGCATCTCAGGAAAAAGATCACTTTGGTGATCTCCTTTTAAGGTCACAGCTATGGGTCACAGCTCCACTCTACGCACATGGAGTTGCATGCCACTGGGTAGCAACTGGGCCTCTTCTTTTTTTCATTTTATTGTCGAACCGTGGTGATGCTTCTTAGCCTTTTATGAACAGGTCGTCTGCCCTCCTCCTTGCTCACCTGCACAAAACTAAGGCTCATGCATGTCTTAAAGCGAGTTTCGTTTGCATCCCTGATCCTCCAACTCCCTGAAACTAAGGGAGCTTAAAAACTTTTTTTTCACTGTTCTGCAATTAGACTGTGGGAACAACTAATTATTCAAGAGAGAATTGATTCAATAATGTACCAGAATTGTACTGGGAATTACAGAGTGGAAAGAAGCTGATTTGTTTAAATCATCAGAACACATTATTTCCGACTTAAAACCGCTCAATTTCTTCCCTCACTATAATAAAAAAAAACAAACAACAAAGAGCAAACACCTAAATAAAGGCTCTTTTCAAATGGCAATTTATTTGATTGGTTTTTAGTTATTGCATTTTATGATACAGTTATAAAAATGGCAAAGGTCATGGGATTGTAACCTATCTTTAAAAATAATATTTGTCCAATGAACAAAAATGAAGGAGCTAACACCCATGGTAAACCCAGTCACCAACAACCTCTCCCTCCCCCAGACCCACCACCCTCCAAGACTTCTTTCTCCCTACACTCCTCAGCCCAATCCAAGGACTGAGCGGTCCCGGGGGCGGCCCCGCCCACTTGCCAGTTCAGCCCCACCCATTTCCTGCCTGAGGACACCCCCGGGGCCCCGCCCACCTGCCAACTCAGCCCCACCCATTTCCTGCCTGGCGACCCGGGGGCCCGCCCACCTACCAGCTCAGCCCCACCTATTTCCTGCCTGGCGACCTTCTGACGTCAGAGGTGCGCCCGAGAGGAAAAAAACCAGCGGTTGATGAGGCGGAAGTTCCCTCAACGGAAGTGAGTTCTGTGAGGATCGTTGGGGGGATGGCCGTTGGGAGGCAGTTTCTCTGGCTTCTGCGAGCACCTTCCCGTGTCATGGCGCAGGGTCCGCTCCAGGGCGCGGTCCCCTCCAGGGGCATGCACGCCAAGCGCGACCCCCGAAGGCTCTCCATCGAAGGCAACATCGGTAAGGGCCGGAAAGTGACTGCCACGCCTTGGCCTCTGCCGCGCAGGTGCCGGAGAAACCGGGAACGCCAACCCCCGGCGTCCCTTTGCATCATAGGGCGAGGCTGCTGCTGAGCTGCCAGCACCTTTCCTTCCCGATTTAACCTTAGACCCCTTGCCTTTTTTATCGTTAGGACGCCCGGTGTCAAGACCCACCACGGGCCAGATTTGTGGGGGACGAAAAACGCCACATAGTCGGCAGATAGGATCTAAGACCTGGTTTAGACTAGTCCTCTCTGTAAAGATCAGCAAGTGATGTGTGTCGAAGACATTCTAGCAGCAAACAGACTTCCTCATTTTACTCTTTGAACAAATCACCCCGTGAGCCACTCCCAGGTGCCAGGCCCTGTTCTTCACCCGAGATTACACAGCAGTGAACAAAACACAATTCTCTGGAACAAGTACTCCACGAGAATGGGCAGAGATAGACTATAAATCACATACATTAAGCAATGTATGTCAGATGGTGATGGGTGTGATGGCGAACAGTCAGGGATGAGGAGTTAGGAAGGGTGTTCATTAAGAAAGCACTCACTAAACAGAAACCTGAGGAACGTGAGGGAAGGAGCCACGTGGAGAAGAATCTCCCAGGAAGAAAAAGCACAAAAGTCCCAGAGGTGGGAAATGTGTTTAGGGAACGAGGAAGCCAGGGAGGTTGAGGTGTAGAGTAAGCAAGGAGCAAAGTAGAGGAACTCAGAAGCCTTCGGATTGGACAGATAGAGTAGGTTTTGTAATCTGTTTGAGCACCCGCTCCTATTGAGATGGAAAATCACTGGAAGAATTGAGCAGCTAAATGACACGATTTGCCATAAGTCAGAACCAACTTGATGGCAACTAACAACAGTATAAACATTCTGGCAAATATGTTGACAGTAGAAATTTCCAGAAGGAATCAAAGTGGTTAACTGTGAGGGTGGGGAGTTGTTGGATTCTAGTTAAACATTTCAAAGTAGGGCCAACGGGTATTTGTGGCAGATTCCATGTGGAGTTTGTGAAAAAAGAAAGGGCTCAGTAATAGCTCCAAATATTTTGCCTTCAGCAGCTTGAAAGATTTCCTTCAGTTTCCTTAAATGGAGAATACTGGGGAAAAAGGGAGGGGGATGGTCAAAATTTTGGTTTTTAGCATGTTATCCAACCCACTGCAATCTAGTCTAATCTAACTCACAGGGTCGCTCTAGGGCAGAGTAGCATAACCCCATAGTTTCCAAGACTTTGAAGAAGAAGCAGGTTGCCTCATCTTTTTCCCAAGGAGGAGCTTCTAGGTTTGAACTGCCCACCCTTTGATTGACAGCCTAGCGTTTCACCCACTGTCCTACTTAGTTCCCTTTTAAACGTGTTAACTGGGTTTTGTTTTGTTTTATACTTACTTAGACGTCAAGTTAAAGTGCTGAGTAGGCAATGGGGTCTGTGAGCCTGGTGTTGCAAGTCTTGCACTGGAGCGGTAAATGTAGATGGCACACAAAGCCATGGGAAGGGCTGAGCCTCGGGTCTGCAACTGTTAGACTGGGGAAGAACTAGCAAAGGAGACTGAGAAGGAGTGAGCACTCAGGAGGGGAAAAGGGGTGCTGTTCAAGGGGAAGAGATACTCAACTCTGTAAAGTTGTGCGTGTAAATGAATACTGGAGGCCTTTGCAAGCTAGAGAAGCACAATTTCAGGAGTGGCAAGCCTGCCTGCCTGCCTGAAAGCCTGCCTGGAGTTAGTTCAAGGAGAAGGGGGAGGAGAGGAGTTGGAGACTGGTTTAAGAAAACTTTGTAAGAGTTTTTCTACAAAGAGAAAGAATGGAGTAGAAACTCAAATGGGAAGAGTACTGAGAGTGTGTGTGTGTGTGTGTGTGTGTGTGTGTGTGTGTGTGTGTGTAATTACAGCATGTTTGTAAACTGATGGAACTGGTCTAGTAGGGAGAGAGAGAATCAGTACTGGATGAGAGAGGACCAGATTGCTGGAGGGATAGCAAACTCCATCAGCAGCAACTCCGGTAGGTGTAATGGGGATTTGTAGATGATGAAATAGGAAGCAAGGTCATCAGGCAAGAGGGGCGTTGGGAGAGCGGTGGTAGTTGTTGGAGGCCATTGAGTGGCTTTTGCTTCTTAGCCACCCCAGGTGATGAGTAGAACCACCCCATAGAGTTTTCTTGGCTGTAACGTTGACAGAACAGATCATCAGGTTTTTCTCCCACGGATGCTTGGGGTGGGTTCAAACCACCAATCTTTCAGCTGAACTTGAAACCATTGTGCCAGCAGTATTTTTACCAAGTAAGGACTTCAGACAGGCCACCAGGTGAAGGTTAAACTTCCTCTCCCAACTTGACATCTTGACATTGGCTTCCTAACCTTTCCAGCTTTCTATGCTGCTTCCTTGCTTTCTCATTCAGCAGCGGCTGCCCTTTGAGGAGCTCACTGCCAAGCAGACTATGTCTCAGTATTCTGAACTCATCTTGTTGGACAAGAGCCATGATGGGGCAGGACAACGGCATGCCTGGAGCAGGAACTCCCAAAGGGGAGAAGACGCAGCACTCAGATACAGGCAATGATAACGTTTGCCAAGATGGGAAAGACTGAAGAAACAACTGCAGTTTTAATCCAAGAGAAGTAACTAAATGTGCCTGGGATTGAAGGGGCCTGGAGAGAAATGGCAGATGAGGTCGGAAGGGTAAGATTGGCCAGGTGGTAAAGAGCTTCGTGCTCTGAGCTAGTTCAGAGTGTATCGGTAGGCAGTGGAAAGCGACTGAAGACTTGCAGCCAATGTGTGCTATGATCTGAGTCATCTTAAAAAGCAGATGGACTGGAAGGAGTGAATAGAAAGCAAGCCCCATGAAGCAGGCACTGCCCTTGTTTTGCCCATGGGCTCTTGCACCCAATGTATAGATTGAATCAGTCAACGAATTGAACCCATTTGGAGCAGATAGGCTAGGTAATTAACGTGTGGCTCTTTAAGGAGGCCCGGTGTCGCTGTGGGTTAGGTGTTAGCCTGCTAACTGGCGAGGTTGGAGGCGCAAACCCACCACTTGCTCCCTGGGAGGAAGATGAGGCTGCTCCCAGAAAGATTTAACATTTCGGGAATCCTTTCTGGGATCCCTGTGAGTCGAGGGCAATGAGTTTGAGGGGTCTTTTGGGTACTTTTCTAAATCCTGGCAATCTGATCCTGGGTACTGTACCCTGTGGATAGCATATCAAGGTGAGTTGTCCATGAAGCTGTAGCTAACAACATCTAGCAGGAGTTATGAAATCATATGAAATGTGTGATTGGAAGTCAAAAGCTGGGTACCCAGAGCCCCTTAAAATCTAAAAAATGAAGCACCTTTAAAGGATAACTGACTTCCAAAGCCAGTGATTTTATGATTACAAGGCTCAATTGCAACAAGGATTGCTGTGTGACATACTCTGGTCAGTGAGTCATCTCAGACCATTCTCTCTGCATTTTCAAAGCCCCAGACAGAGAAGAAGCCATTTTTATAGTTTGGCAATCTAGAGACTTCTACATTAAACAGTAGAAAGTTTTTCTAATAACATGTTTCTGCCAGCCTTGAGACAATGATTTCACCTCACTCATATCTGTCTTTCACTTGTGTTGAGTATAAACAATCAGGCAAAGACTCTGGGGTACAGGACCAGGGAGTTGTAAGAGAAGAACCGATGTGTTCCAAGCAGGGTATTCTCCCCTTCGGCAGTCTTGGCACCTGGCTGCCCAGGACGCAGGAGGACTACAGCTCAGTGCCTGACTTCAGAAAGGGGGCCCCTGACTTGCTGGTGAGGTGATGAGTGAGCATATAATTACAATGCAATAAATGCAGGGATAGGCGATTATAAACCAGCAAGCAGGCTGTTGTTAAGTCTGCCTGAGGCCTGCGCTGTCTGGCATGGAGTGGAGCTGAGGGAACTCCAGCAGGCTTCCCAGAATGCAGCGTTGGGGGACAGTGGGAAGGATAGTCCAGCTAGGAGAGGGTCTGCAAGCTGTGAGGAATTTTTTTTTTTTTTTAAGCACAGTTTCCCATGAAATGAAAATAAGAGAATTGAGGGCAAAATGTGTTGGTTTTCTTTTAAGCCTGCTGGCTGATTTTTTAAAGTAAGTTTTCCCAGAATGCTTTTAGAGGCAGAAACTGCATGGTTGGTCTTGCTTACTTAGTTTCTTAGGAGATTGGAAGCTAGATTCCTTGAGGGCAGATTTCAGCCTAGTCCTTCATGCTGGTTAATACTTGGTAACTACTGCAGAGGAGCCCTGGTGGTATAGTGGTTCCCCATCAGGCTGCGATCCTGAAGATTGGCACTTAAAAACCACCAGCTACTTCGAGAGAAAAAGTGGAGGCTTTCTACTCCCGTAGAGTTACAGTCTCGGAAACCCACAGGGCAGGTCTACCTTGTCCTGTACCAGCCTGATGGCAGTGAGTTAGTTTGTTTGGAATCAGCGACTGCCAAAGCATCTATTGAGTGAATGAATGCAGCACCAAATGCAGTTCCTGGGCCCTGTGAGCACTTTTAAAACCCAGATAGGGAGGGGAAAACATGTTTTAATCCAGTATTGTTACAGAAAATAGTTACGCTGTTGATGGTTTTAGTAACAATAAACCTGGAACTTTGGATTGTTTTTTAAAAGAATCATTATCCCACACCTGTGCTTAGCCAGCCACGCTCCAGTGACACATGGCTAAAGAGATAACTAATGGCCCTGTGGTGCTTGGCCAGGCTTTCTAAATGGATGGCCTGGCCCGCAAACCTTCCATACCTTCTGCACGGGTTCTGTGCTGCCCCAAGCTTCTGATGACTGAGCTGGCTTGCTAGAAGCCTTGAAATGGGATGTGGGGTGCAGGGTAGGGATGTTGCCTGGGGTATCAGATGGGCAGGTTTCAGTAGTTGGAACTATATCTTTCCTAGCATTTCTAATCTCTGGACTTTCTGGGTATTGTGTGCTGAAATGGCATGAGTGGATTTCTCAGAGCCCTGGCAGCCCCTAGAGCAGTGGTTCTCAGCCTTCCTGATGCCTCAGCCCTTTAATACAATTCCTCATGTTGTGGTGACCCCCAACCATAAAATTATTTTTGTTGCTACTTCACTGTCATTTTGCTACTGTTATGAATCGGGCAACCCCTGTGAAAGGATCGTTTGACTCCCAAAGGGGTCGTGTATGACTCACAGGTTGAGGTGAAGGAATAGTTCATACTCATGAGTCAGCATGACGGCTGAGCTCAGAGATGAAGTGGCCACCCTATAACCTTCAGAGCTCCTCCTTCTGTCTACAATGACTTTTTTGAATAGCTGTCTTTATCTTTAAAAAAAAAAAGTAAGTCAAGCAGTCATTCAATCCTACTTGTCTAACAAGTCAACAGTCTTCATCTCTACATATTAACCGAAATAGCTTTCCAGCCTATAGGCAGAACCATTTGCAGATTTAGTCAGCAGCCTGCGATCTAAATATTCACCGAGTGGGCTAAATATTTTAAACTAGGGCTACTCCAAGCCAGCAAGCATTTGAGAACAGTCAAGTTGTAGCTCCCTGCTGCTCTGGAGGCTCTGATTGAGTAATCTGGTATACGGACATGTGTGTGTCTGTATTTTAACTTCGTATGTTGATTTTTATCTGCGTGTTCTCAATAGTGGCTTCAAATAGAACTCTGCATCAAGACCACTCAGATCCGACTTTTAAAAGGTGTGCTCCAGGGGGCCCGACCCCAGAGACTCACATCCTGGTAGGAAACCAAAATTGATGCTCATGAAACATCCGTGAAATATTGTAAGGCTCAATATAGGGTAGCCAATTGATAACGGTATCCAAGCCAATTCAGCTGATCAGTGTGGTTGGAATTCTTTGTGAGCTGGACAAGTCCTGAACTCCATAGAGGAGATGGGCGTTGGCTTGGAAGAGCGAGGGCAGGCATTGATCCATTACATGTGGGAAGAGCAGGGGCTGAGCCATATGAAAAGGCAGACACGAGTCGGGTGGAGGTGGGCACTGAGAGATGACTGTGACTGTACAAAATGCACAGAGCCTGTTGTGCTCACCCTGTGTACTGGGAGAGGAGTGGGGGTGGTGCGTAATAAATGTCACGTATGGGGTCTGTGGGCTGGAGTGCTGAGACATCTCTCTGCTCTCAAGCAGGAACCGTGATCTGGGAAGGTGCCTCCCCTTCTTTCTCTTGGTTCCATGTGGACTCTCCCTGAGGTGTGAACTCCCTAGAGAAAGGCCCCCTCAGATACAGCAGAGTGAGCTTTCCATCATTGTTACAATTCCAAGCATATTCCTAAGGTGCCTCGTGCTCTTTACAAAGCTGGGTTTCAGAAGGAACAGAAGTCAACGTGTTAGGTGTTTGTTCATTCAGTCTAGCCTCTAGGCTGGACTTTGGCTCCTGTGCCGGAGGAGGGCCCCCTCTCCTTGATCAAACCTGCTGTGATGGAGCCTCGGCCCCCAGGCAGGTCCCGCCCAGGGCTGGATGAGCTAGTCTGGAGTGGGAGCTGTCGGTATCCGGAAAGGCTTCCTGCAGGAGATGTGACGTGTCTGAGCAGGAGTTGACTTGGTGGTGCTCCGGGAAATGGGAAAATGTTAGGCAATCACCCTGCAGAAGAGGCCAATCACCTGGCCTGACTGGAGTTGCAGGGAGTTCAGTCTGCAGGGGTGTAGGATGCTTAAAGGGAAACTGAGGCCAGACATCCTTGCTTTTCTTTCCTTGGCACTGAACACACTTTATTAGTCCCTGGTGTGCGGTGTTGGTGTCGTGGGTTATGTGCTGGGTTGCTCACCGCAAGAGCAGCCGTTGGAAGTCACCAGCCGCTCCTCGGGAGAACAGTGAGGCTTTCTACTCCCATCAAGAGTTAAGCTTCGGTCACAGTGAGTCAGAATCAAGTCCATGGCCGTGACTGAGTGCGTGTGTTTAGTACAGGTAGAGCCTAGATCACAAACAAGTCCTGCACCTAAGTCACATTTGTACATGAGTGAGAGCAGCTAGGTATGGTTTGTGTCTAATGTCAGTTAGCCGAATGTTTGTCTTAGTATAGTATACCTTGCTATGCAAAAACAACTAACAAAACATTAAACACTGCCAGCTACACTAAAGCCTCTGTAACATAAGAGAGCAATAATCAGACACTACTCACTTATCAACCATCTCATCTGTTGCTTTGCATTTACAACAGTAGTAAAAATTTGACTTGTTTTGTGCATTAACGAGAAGGGAATGCCTGCCTACCCCTGGAGTAGGTAGCACCAGTTTGGAGCCAGTGAGGTGCCTGATGCTCTAGCTGCCTCTTGAGGCCCCTTGCCCCCCACCATCCCACTGTCCCACCTCTAGCCCTGGTGCTAGCTGGCAGCACCATGTGGACAGTGGGTGGGGCCTACTTCTATAATGCTACCCTTAATGATACATGGCTGCACACTGCCCAGCCTAGCTGCCTGCTTCCCACACCAAGTGTAGTCGGGACACTAGGTCCCAAGGACACCCAGCCAGCTGCCCACAGCATTCCCCCAGGTCCAGTGGGCAAAGTATGGGCGAGCCTCTGAGTACCCCAGATAGTGGGCCAGGGCTGTGGGGCTAGGATTGCTGGGCTGGGCTGCAGGGCGTGGGGGTGGGGACAGTATTTTCACTATAGCTGATTTTCATGCCCTGGCCTTGGGAACCTACTCATGTCCAGTAAGTGAGGAGCAGGTGTAATGTCTTAATTCAGTGTGGTAAAGTATACATAGGAATTCCATTGTCTCGTGGTGGGTGGTCTCTTCCACTGTCACCTACAAGGTAGGTTGGGACGGGGGGTGGGGGTGGGGGGTGTTAGGAAGGGGCAGTTTCTCCTGTTTAAAAAAAAAATCATTTTATTGAGGGCTCATACAACTCTTATCACTGTCCACACATACATCCATTGTGTCAAGCACATTTGTACATTTGTTGCCCTCATCATTCTCAAAACAGTTTCTCCTTTTATAGAGGGCATTCTCAAAAGTGGGACAGCAACTGCCCCAGGTCATAGCAACTAGCAGTGAAGGAACATGGACGTGGAGTTGTGACCCTTCCCATGGCTCTCAGCCCAGGCCTAAGACTCCAGGAGTCACGTGACCACCAGGCTGCTCTCCTGCACATGTGTATCCCTGGAAGACCCCCAAGTCCAGGACTGCACGGAGGAGGGGCCAGTTGTTCAGAGGGCTGCCGCCAGGGCCAGAAACAGGGCCGACTGCTGTGAGGGCTTTTCCACACCTTGCCTCCTGGACTGGAGACTGAGATGGTGACCACCTTCTCCAAGCCTGCTCCAGGGCCTGACAGACCTGCAAGTACCAGGGCCTTCAGAAAGTTCATGGTTAAAAACAAAAAGGAAAGAAAGAAAGTTCACAGAAAAACGGAATGAAACGATAGTGGAATTTCACCCAAAACTTTTCATTTTTGTGAGTTATAGTTATCAAATGAATAAAGGTCATAATCTTTGTTTTGGATCTTGAAAAACTTGGCATTTTAATTCTGTCACCAAGCAAATACAGGTATGACTCAAACCTTACAACTCACATAGTTGTTTTCCTCAGCGTTTGACAATTCTATTACATGTTTAACTGGATGCGCTCAGCTTCTAGGGGACGGGGACGTTGAAGCTGCACATCTAATCTTAAGGGGGTGTTCCCTCCCTGGAGCCTGTGCTTTTTATGGCGGCTGCAGCTACCACAGCCTGGTCACCACTGTCCGTCTGACGCTGAGTGTTGCAACTGGAGGAGCAGCTACCGTTCCCCCTGAGTGGGACATCGGTGGCAGACTTTAGGCGCAGGCTGCGTCTCCCCTGACTTGGGAAGCCTCCCAATACGTGCTATTTGCATTGCAGCTGTGGGCAAGTCCACCTTTGTGAAGTTACTCGTGAACACTTACCCAGAGTGGCACGTAGCTACAGAGCCTGTAGCGACATGGCAGGATGTCCAGTCTGCTGGCCCCCAAAAAGTAAGTTTTCAGCTGTGGTGGGTAGTTGGCAGGTCTGGGTGGGTCAGTGAACTATAGTAACATCATTTTGCTCAGAGTTGGCGAAGGAGCCCAGTGTGAACCTCCTTTTTAAAAGCGCTTCATTCCAGAAGGTCAGCCACACACCTCAGAGAGGGTATGATTGGTTTGGTTTTGATTTTCTTGGGGCTTCTATCCCTGTGTATGTTAAGTGGCGGCCTCTGCTCTCTGTGGTTTCCCAAAACGTATTTAACCACCCTCACTT
>NW_022103906.1:74771104-74777851 GCF_000313985.2 Echinops telfairi | reverse complement strand
TAAGTGTTTGTGTTGTTAGGACTGAAGGTGACCACCAGAATTGTTAGTTGTAGTGATTTTTAACTTATTTATAAACTCGCAGGAATTGGGGGGAAGGACTTACCAGAGGATCCTGTCACGTCACGCCTTGAGTCAATTCAGAAAAAAATCTTAACATTTACACAGCTTGTACTCAGCCAAACGTTGTGTCAGGCCCGGCATATTTCACTTAGCTGGTGCCTTGGGCCCTAGTGTCAAGTATACATTTATGGAAAGGCCACAGAGCTGGTTCCAACACACCAGCCATAGCAGTGGGAGCTGGGAAGGGCCAGCTGAAACATGAACTTGAGAAGTAGCTGAGGGGGTGGCAGCTCCGGGCCTCATCCTGCTCAGCCCACTGGGAACATTCACTGAGTGGCTCAATCTGGCTTTTAACAACTCCTGTCTTGAGTCACAGTGCTCCCTGTAACTCTGACTCAGGGGTTCTTATTCTGCCTCTGACAAGTCTTCTCACTTGTCCACATGGTAATTCTTCCGACAGGTGAAGACATTGATTTGTATGCTTCCTCCCTCCCTCCCTCCCTCCCTCTCTCAGTCTTCTTTCTTTCAAGACGAACACCTCTAGTTTCCTCATTTTGAAGGAACTTCAGTTTGTTAGTGGCCTACATCATGTGAAGTAATAATGGTGCTCGTTTCTGAAGAGAACACTCTACAGTGCAGACTGCCATCACACTTCTTCTGCTATTCCAGGCCACAATTGTGTGGCTCTTTTATTGGCAGGTACATTGTGCTCATTGAGGGATCTTCTTTTTAAATTTGTCTCTTTACATGTATGTGGTTTCCTAAAGTAGCCTAGCTTCAAAGATTAATTTTGCCATTGCTACCCGTACATATCTATATTGTTACTATGTGTCTGTGTGTGTGCATTATTGAAGAAACCAGCCACCGTGTCACAAGACCGTCCAGTAACCCGATACTGAGGCTCCAGGGGAATGGTCTTCTTGGAAGCAGAGCCTCCAGTCCTCGTCAATCACATCTTCCGTGAAGCGCCTCAACCGACTGCTTGACTCCAGCTTCATGAGAGACCTGAGCCACTGCCGCCCGACCCAGCCATTCCCCAAACCCCCGCCCCACTGAAAATATGAGATGATGAGTGATTTGTCAGACACTGAATTTTGGCATCACTTGTAATGTAGAAGTAGGTAACTAGTACTTCTTATCCTCTTATGCAGAGGTGAAAGTTAACCTTCCTGTCCTTTAGACCTTTTTTTTTAACAAAGAGGTAAAAATTGTATATACATATGCATACATATCTTTCACACATTGAAACCTTGGTGGTGGAGTGGTTAAGCACTAACGCTAGGTTGGTGATTTGAACCTACCAGCTGATCTGCAGGAGAACAATGTAGCCGTCTGCTTTGATGAACATTCACACCCATGGAAACACTGGGACCTCCTGTTCTGCACGATCACTATGAGTTGCAGTGGACTACTCAACAACAATGGTTTGTTTTTTGGTTTTATATAAAACCTATATACTTACTGTACTTCTTTAAACCAAAACTGTGCTTGTTACCTGGATGTCATTGAACATACATGGGTGTCTTTCCATACTAATGCCATTTTAATGGTTATAGTATTCTATATAATATGAAATAACTAAATATCTAAATAGTTCATTTTCTAATTTCTGCCTATCATAAATGGTAGCTAAATTGTTTTTCCTTTCACTGGTTAAGTTCTGTACACTTGACTTCTTATTATACTCTAGAACTAGAATTTTGATGTTTAAAAGTTAGGCATATTATTGATTTTTTAAAATCAATTTTAGTGACTTTTTCTCAGGAAAGTAGCAATTTTGTTAGCAACACTGGATGTTAGTTTTAAAAATTCTTACTAACCTGAGAGGCAAGAAAATGGTGCTGGTTTATTTTCTATTTGATTACCAGTGTATTGAACTTTTTTTGGTTGAGTTGCTCAACCATTTATTAGTCCTTCATGAATTGTCTGTTCAGATACCTTGCCTTTTCCCTACCTCCATTGTCATCTCAATTTTCTGGATTGGCTTCATGAGAGCTCCTGGTGCCTGTTTACACTGTCCTATGTTGCTCCTATTTTCCCCAACTTGTCATTTTTCTTTGTTTTCATAGATAATGTGTTTTTCACACTAATGACTTTTACGTGCCAAGTCTAGAATTCACCAGTATTCCTTTTGTTTTTCACTTTTTATGTGACTTTAAAGATGTAGGCGTCTGATTTTACTTTTCTCCAGGTAGCTACTTGTCCCATTAGTTGTTCTGTGTCGTTAATCCCCGAGTAGTAGTTGTGACGGATACGCTTTTTTTACTTCTCATCTTTACAAACTGGTTATTGGTGTTTGAAAAGACAAACCGTTGATTGTTGTATTTGTCTTATCTGACTTAGTTCTCATATTCTAGTTTTTCCATTTGCTTTCAGTTTTAGAAAACTATAACCAATAACAGTTGCTCTTAAGGCAGTTCGGACCCCTGACCATCCTGAGTGTATTAAAGTAGAACTGTGCTCCCATGGTTTTCAGTGGCTGATTTTTTAGAAATAAAGTGCCAGGCCTTTCCTCGGAATTGCTCTTCAGAGATTCCCAGAAAATGTTATTTACAAAGAGTAATCATTTGTCAGAGTTTTCCAGTATGCCTTCTTTCATTGAGTAGAACATCTAGAACAAAGTTAGTAATAGCAGTGGTGATAGCGTATTAGACCTTGACTTTTGAGCACATGGATTTGCAGAAGGCTATGGATGAGCGTGACCATTCAAAATTCTTTTGTAGAGTCCCCACATAGATTACCTCCACCCTTTCCAGCCAGCCCAGGGAGGGGCAGTCTATTAGGGGCTAGCCCAGGCGGGCCCTTAATGGACAGCATAGGGATAGAATAGTCATGAATCATGCCCTGTGAGTTGTGCCTTGACTGGACACCTTGGTCAGGAGGCCCTGCACAAATCATGTAAGCTCTTCTGTTTTAACATAATATTCATGACCCAAATCTTGGTCCATTTCCCGATTCTGTATTCCCACCTATAACTGGGATATATTATTTTGCCACCAGTCATGAATTTGTGAGCTACTTTTGTTAAATGCCTTATTTAACGCATCCTGGCGTAGGACCTCATCTGCTAGCTTCCATCATCCAGATGAAGTGTCTGTGTCTTTGTGTTGTCATTATCCCCCTTTTTTTTGTTGTCATTATCCCTTTTAAGACTTAATACATGTTCTCTTCAAATTATATTTGAGATTAGGCTATCTTTTGTACCCTAAAACCGTAGTCACCCTTATCTGATTCTAACTTTTGTTAAAGTACCTCAAATACGTCAATGTGAATTTCTGTTTTTGCTGTTCCTTTCAATACACTTCATGGGGAGAAAGTC
The DNA here is from genome assembly GCF_000313985.2 of Echinops telfairi. Classification (NCBI taxonomy): domain Eukaryota; kingdom Metazoa; phylum Chordata; class Mammalia; order Afrosoricida; family Tenrecidae; genus Echinops; species Echinops telfairi. The sequence goes on along the minus strand of NW_022103906.1, from coordinate 74,774,472 downwards.
CTCTTCCACTACGAAGATACCACATGTTTTAGCAGGATCAGATGTTGAGTTCTCATCAAAAGTCTTCTTAGTGGCTTGTAAGAGATAACCTTTTTCATATTTTTAATTTCATGGTATTCATCACAGATTAGATAATGGTACTACCATAAAATGATCCCTTTTTGGTTGTGATGCACTATTACACTAATTTGCTCTCGAAACCTCACTGCCATTGAATTGATTCTGACTCAGCGACCCTACTGAACAGGGTACAGCTGTCCCTTGTGAGTTTCATGGACTGTGATTCTTTCTGGGATTAGAAAGTCCTGTCTTTCTCCTGCAGAGCAGCTGGTGGTTTTGAGCTGCTGACCCAGCAGGTAGCAGCCCAAATGCATAACCACTACGCCACCAGGGCTCCTACAAACTTACTGAAATAAACCCAAACCAAACTTGTTGGCAGTTGATTCTGACTCCTAATGACTGTAAGGGTAGAACTGCCCATAGGGCTTCCAAAGCCAACGGAAGCCAATTGCCACCCAGCTGGTGAGTCCAACAGCTGAGCTTTTGGCTGAGGGGGTAACCACTGAACCATACAACTTGCTAATGTATCCTTTGGAATTTGGTATGTATACGTATAAATTTGATTGCAGCAAATTATTTTATGTTATTTTTTTTAGCCATTGTCTGTCCAAAGCTCACTAAACGACCTTTTCCTGGTGGGTCTGGATAGGAGGAGATGTGAAGGTGGGAGAAGACACGAATAGAATTCAGCAATAAGTTGTTGTTAACAGGCTATTTTGATTGACATCCTGCTGGACTTAAAATAAGCCCTCAGAGAAGCAGGAGAAGGGAGCACAGTACCAACTAGAGCCAGAAATGGAGCTCATTCATTCGTTCTCTGGACCAGGTGATCCCTGTGAACTTCCTCGGTTCAAAAGACCTTGTAATTCATTCGTTTTAAAATGTATTTATTTGTAATTCATTTATTTTAAAATGTATTTCATATAATCCCTTTGCATATTTTAAAACTCTTGGTTTAAAAACTTGGGGTTGAGGGCAAGTCTAACAAAGTTCTTTTAGCTGTGCTAATTAAAGGCCCAGCGGCAGCCCCGTCCTCCAATAAGCATGTGCCCAAAGGCACTCAGCTTGAGCTCTACCGTCAGCAAACTTCGCTTTCTTGGTCCATGGGCCAGGAAGCCTACTTTTTTTGGGGGGGGGGGGCAGGAAGCCTACTTGCTCATCTCCTGCTTATGCTGCCACCACTTCTCTGCCACTGCTTCTTGCCATCTCCTGGGCCACAGCTCTTTATCTCTTGGATCAAGGATGTTCAGCACAGGGATCTTGTGTCTAAAGATGTTCCCCACTCCTGGCTCTTTCCCCACCCCCCTAAAAAAAAAAAGAAAAGTGTTATTGACATAAAATTCACCTAACACACAATGCAGTGGTTCAGTCCATCAAGAAAAGTGCAGTCACCACCACAGTCGGTTTCAGAACATTCTCTTCATTCTGGCACTCACTGTTACTGGCTCCCATGTGCCCCAACTTCCCCTGCCGTGCCCCCCCCAAGAACCATTGGGGAGAGGGCAACAACTTGGGCTTGAAAGTTTGTGTGTATTTTTTTTCCTGTTTTAATAATAAAAGCATTTACAACTGGGAATTTTCTTAAAAGCATAAACTTTCAGCCCATCTTCTAGATGAGGGTTTTAAGTGCATTTTCTAAAAGAATTTGTAATTGTATTTTTGACTTTTGGTTTATCCATAAGTTCTTTTTTTAAGTTTTTACATTTTTCTGAGTAGATTGGGTGTGTACAATATACATTTTTGAACTCCTGATTCTATCTTGTTGTGGTCAGAAAGTGACTTACACCATCTCTGCCTTGAGGTTTGCTTTCTGGCTTATGCATAACCAGTTTTGACAAATGTGCTGTGTACTTTCTAAAAGATTAGGTATTATCTATAAGACATACGATTTGATGGAACATACTTTATTTCTAAAGTGCCATTAAGGAACCCTGGGGATGCAATGGTTAAAACGTCCAGCTACTAACTGAAAGGTCAGCAGTTCAAACCCACAGCCCCTCTGCAGGAGAAAGATGGGGCAGTCTGCTTCTTTAAAGATTTACAGGATCTTGGAAACTATGGAGTGGTTCTACTCTGACCTATAGCGTCACAATGAGTTCCAAAAGACTCATTGGCAACAGGTTTGTTTGTTTTAAAATGTGATTGTGTGCTAGCTGTGGCAACATGTCTACTAAAATTGGAACGATACAGAGAAGATTAGCTTGGGCACCGTGCAAGAATGACATGCAAATTCATGAAGCGTTCCATGTTTTTAAATAACAACTGGGTTTTAAAGGCTGGTTTCCAAACAAGCAGTCATCTAAGTGAGCTGTCACCTAGGTCCACATGGAAGAAGCACACCAAGATTCGTGACTGAAGGATTGTAAATTATATAATCCGAAGGCAAAGCAGAAAATAATATCAGAGCCTAAATTGTAATATTCTGGTTTGTGGAAGGCTATGAATGACAATAGCAGCCCAAAATACATAGAGATATGAGATCTACATAGGAAATAGGCCTCTGGTGATTTTCCTCTATCCATAACAGAGGGTTGGGAAGAAACTGGTTACCAAACAGTGCATTTGAGATCAAAATGATAAACCTGACTCATATGGTTAAAACCTTGTCAGTTGACCCTCTCTGATGCACGTTAGACCTGATCTGGTTTTCAACTTTTTCTGAGGGATTTTGTTTGTTCATTTATTCATATTGGGGTTTATCTCAGATGTGTTTTGTCATTGGAAGTGACCTCTTGAATTTTTGTTATGTGTTTCTCTGCTTTTAGTATATAAAACCCAGGATTGATGAACCTGTAGAGAGAGCGAGTAGAATAAGGGTTTCTGGGGGGTACAGTGCAGGGGCGCAGGCATGTAAAAGGGAGCTGATATCAAGGAATTCAAGAAGGAAGAGAATGTTTTGAAACTGATTGCAGTAGCAATTGTACAATACTGCTTGATGTGATTGAACTATGGAATGATAGGATATCTGTATTAGCTCCCAGTAAAATGGCTTGGGAGAAAGAATACAGATGTCATTGATTATAAGACTTAGAATAAACAATAATGCTTCTGAAGAACATTTTAAATGTCTGTTAGTAACTGTCAGAAGATGTATCTCGGTCTCAGCATCTATATTCTCATCCTCCAGGCTTGCTCTCTGTTTTATGAGCTATGGAACCCATCGATTTGTTTTGTTTTGTTTAAATCATTTTATTGGGGGCTCGTACAGCTCATCAATCCATACATCCATTGTGTCAAACACAATTGTACATATGTTGCCATCATCATTTTCAAAACATTTTCTTTCTACTTGAGCCCTTAATATCAGC
>NW_022103906.1:74742694-74771004 GCF_000313985.2 Echinops telfairi | reverse complement strand
CTCATCATTCTCAAAACATTTGCTTTCTACTTGAGCCTTGGCATCAGCTCCTCATTTTCCCCCTTCCTCTCCCTCATGTACCCTTGGTAATTTATAAATTATTATTTTGTCATATCTTACACTGTCCAATGTCACCCCTCACCCACTTTTCTGTTGTCCATCCCCCAGGGAGGAGGTTATACGTAGATCCTTATAATCGACTCCCCCTTTCTACCCCAACTTCCCTCCACCCTCCCGGTATCGCCACTCTCACCATTGGTCCTAAGGGGTTTATCTGTCCTGGATTCCCTGTGCTTCCAGATCATATCTGTACCAGTGTACATGCTCTGGTCTAGCCAGATTTGTAAGGTAATTGGGGTCATGATAGTGGGGGGAGGGAGCATTAAAGAACTAGAGGAAAATTGTATGTTTTATCGGTGCTTGACTGCACCTTGACTGACTCTTCTCTTCCTTGTACCTCTTCTGTGAGGGGATATCCAATTGTCACAGATGGACTTTGAATCTCCTCTCCGCACTCCCACTCATTCACATTGATAGGATTTTTTGTTCTGGGTCTTTGATGCCTGATACCTGATCCCATCAACACCTCATGATCACACATGCTGGTGTGCTTCTTCCATGTGGGCTTACTTGCTTCTTGGCTAGATGGCTGCTTGTTTATCTTCAAGCCTTTCAGACTCCAGACGCTTTATCTTCTGATAGCCGGGCACCATCAGCTTTCTTCACCACATTTGCGTATGCACCCATTTTATCTTCTGTGACCATGTCAGGAAGGTGAGCATCACAGAATGCCAGGTTATTACAACAAGTGTTCTTGATTGAGAGAGTACTTGAGTAGAGGCCCAATGTCCATGTGCTACCTTGATACTTGACATATAAATATATGTACATAGATTTATTCCCCTATCATTATATATAAATACATTTACATATGTACATGCCTGTATTTAGACCTCCGTAAATGTCCTTTGCCTCCAAGTTCTTTCCTTTCTTTCCATTTACTTTCCTCTTGTCCCAATCATGCTCAGCCTTCATTCTGGTTTCAGTAATTCCTCTCTGCTCCATTGCCCAGGATCAAGCCCCACCAGGCATCCTATGCTCTCCTCGCCATCAATTTTAGATCAGTTGTTGTTCCCTTGTTCCTGGGTTGGTTGACACCTCTTCCTTTCCCCCCGCTTCCCCCTCTCCCATGTCCCCCGGAACTGTTGGTCCTGTGGTTTTCACCTCTGGATTGTTTATGCCGCCTATGTTACTTCCAAGCTCTCTTGGAGCTTATTGTTGCCACTAAATTCTGAGAAAAGTTTTGTAGTTTCATTGTGTTTTGTTTGTCGGTTTCTTCTTGTCTTTTTTATTGACTTTGCTGTATAATTATACATTTTAATACTAATGATTACAGCTTAGAAAGCCCTATGAAGCAATTCTGTTCTGTTCCTCATTGAGTTGTAATCGACTGACAGCAGTGACAGCAAGGAGCTTTGAACCACAACTCATTAGCCCAGGAGTTGCCTGGCTTTCTTTGCGCCTGTCTACCCTGTGCCTTCTTGTAACCGTGAGTGAATGCCCTTTCTTTCTGGATACCATTTTGCCACATCTGCTTTCTTTTTATTTCCATCTAACTGATGGATTTTGCTTTTCTTTGCTTTAAGCCAATCTGCCATTTTGTTTATGAACAGGATTTGGGTTTGATTGTTTATTTTCTATCCAATCCAAGGGCTTTCTTTATATGGAAATTTTACTCCTTTATTCTGTTTAGTTTATTCCTGCTTCTTTATTTTGTCCTTTAAAATTGTTCGTTTCCTTTTTTACTTCTTTTGCTATATTTACACATTTTTCTTCCCATCAATTATCTATTATTTTTATTCTACTGGTGACATTTAAATAAAAACAGTATTGTTTATATCTGTCTATCAGTGTTAATCAGGAGCCTGCGGGTAAGCTATTGGGTTACTAACTAACTGAAGTAAGATCTGTAGCCTCAGAAATCCTAGGGGGCAGTTCTGCTCTGAGTGTGGGTTAGAGTTTTGTCTTTATTGATGTTAATGAGAGCCCCCTGAGTGATAGAAAGGGATTAAGATGCCCAGTTGCAAACTGTTAGGTTGAGGGTTCAAGTCCATACAAAGGTGCCTCAGAATCAAGCACTGGACATGCCAGGGGGCACAGTTCTCTGAACCATGGGTCACCAGGGGTCTAGTTGACCCACTGGCAAAGGTTTGTTTCTCAGTGCTAATGGAGTCTGTGAAGCAAACCAGCATCTCAGTGGCTCTGTTACCACCTTCTTCACCAGACCTGGCCCAACAGAGGCATTGAAGTCATTTGGAACTGTAGGTCCAGAAGATTTTGCACCATGAAATTCCTCTTGTGGCAGTAATTCTTAAATTGGCATTCAGCTTCTAAAGCACATGAACAATAATTGCTTGATAACAATAGTCCCTCTGTTTTACTGGATTATCACTAACCACTGCTTTCTCGTTACCAAATTCTTCAGTTCTTCACCCTTTATTCTAATTCACTGCTCACTTTGGCTGGAATACCTTCTAGAGAAGTGAGATAGTTTATTGTTCCAGCCTGGCCGATAAGCACAAGTGGGATTAACTGAAGGGCGGAGAGATAAATGGCTTGGTGAGCCTCGCCTTTCTTGTCTCTTGCTTTTTGATCATTGGACCAGTGTGCGCTGTCTTGCTTGTTCTGTGCCTCAATTTACAGACTACACTACCTGTGGGACTTCTAGCCTGTGAACTGTGTCGCTGTAAGTTGAGGTCCCTTTAAGACATCTCGAGCTGGGGACTGGCGGTTGGTGACCTGGCTGACAGTTGGTGACCTGCCTTGTGATTGGCTGCTGTGCTGGGACAGCCTACCTCTCATTTATATAGAGGAAGACCTGGCAGCAGACAAGACTTGAAGGACTGCTAGTGTCTCACAACTCTCTCACGGGAGTGAGTTGGACTGAGCCATTTGTACTTCTTTATAATTTAACTGTTCTTTTATTGTATTATATATCTACCTGTATATAATTTAACAGTTCATTTCTTGTGTTATATATCTAATTATCTTTATAAATAAATATATTAAATTATCAGCAATTTGGTTTTATCTCTCTAGAGAACCCTGTCTAACACATTTTGGTACCAGGAGTGCTTCTAGAGAAATAAAATCATAAATATAGGCTTCTTAAATTGGCTCTCCAACCTGATTAGTCTTAACACTAGTAATGCTACTTCAACACCCCAAAGCATGGATGAGTCTGCTACTCCTACTAATCCATGGTGTGAAGTAGAAAAGATAATACGTAAAGTGGCACCACCAATAGATGAGGTTAAAGGAGAGGCTCTGAATGATCGTATGTTTGATATTTTCCAGGAGTTTTGTAAGGATGACAAGTATAGGGAAGCTGGCTAACTGGTTCTTCTTACAATGGAAAGTGTGATTGAGAAGAGGGATGGTCTCAGAGCCTCAGAAGCGAGCCTCAGGTGGAGACTAACGGATTCGAAAACTTCCACCTGTGCTACAAAGGAGCGCCTTCTCTCCTCTAGCAAGAGTTGACATTGCTGAGAACCAGGTCCAGAGTCTCATTATGCGAGTGGCTGAATTACAGCGGCAGCTGAATTGCAGATCAGAGCAGTGTCTGAAACCAAAGTGAGGGCATTGATTGGGAAAAGTTGGGACCCTGAAACATGGGATGGGAACATATGGGCTGATGATCCAGAAGAGGAGGATATTGAGCCCCTAGAAACAATTGACCCACCCCAGTCAATAGATCCACCTCTCCCAGCTGAAAGTATTAATTCACAATCCACACCTGAGCAGATTAGCCAAACTGTGCAAGTTGATATGCCAGGTGGGGCTGCATCAGTAGCACTGCCTGAATGAGATGCCTTAAAAGATTTTGCTAAGAGCACCCAGGAAACACCCTCACCACCCATTATTTCCGCTAGACCTTGTCACTAAAATGAAGTCTCAGAAAGCTCCTAAAGGTGAGGTTGAGATGATTACCCAAGAAGAAGCACGCTATACTCATAAAGATCTCGAGTTTTCAAATACCTACAAGCAGAAGCCTGGGGGATATCCCTGGGAATAGTTACTAAGGGTGTGGAATACTGGTGCACGAAATGTAATATGAGACTGGTCTGAGTTTCTGGATATGGGACCCCTAAGCAAAGACTCTTCTTTCAATGCCTGTGCAAAAGAGGCTAAGATAGGATCTAATTCTTTATTTGGTTGGTTCAATGAAGCATGCACTGCCATATGACCTAGATTGGACCAACTTGAAGTACCTGACCTACCTTGGTACACTGTAGAGGAAGGCATCCAAAAGCTTAGAGAAATTGGTATGTTGGAATGATCTATCAGGATATTCCCATAGACCCCAAAAGGGGGTGTCCTGAGGACATACCCTTTACCACAACCATAAGGAACAAGTTTGTGAAGTGGGCCCCAGCATCTCTTAAGATTCCTGTAATTGCTATTTTATGTGCACCAGGATTAACAGTGGGCACTGCCCTAAGCGAACTCCGACATTTACCCACAATGAGGCTGATTGGTCCCTGTGATGGTAGAGGGCAGGTGTCAGCACTGAATCAACAGAGGCAGGGTGGGCGTGATTATAATAGACAACATGGTTTCCGTAGTAATCAGAGCAACCTGTCCCTTTGCCATATGGTCTACCTCATGTTCTCGCTGCTTCTAGCCCTGTCACCCCTTCCCCTTTACACTGAGCTCCGAGAGTTCAGAGCCACGTCGTGCTCTCCTCTATGTGAGGGGGCTTCAGAAGGAATGGGTTAGAGGAGGCCGGGTTTGAGCTGTTACCCAGCACTTGTTCTCCAAGAGGCCTTGGACACTAAGCCCCTGACCCCCCTTCAGACAAGGAGTGTGGTGCTCCTACTTAGCTCAGGTCAGACACCACAACGAGGCACAGTGTACACTGGGGTACCTGCGAGTTCTGTGTGCTGTGTTCCCTGTAGCGCCTAGTCCACCACAAGCCTTCAGCTCCTGGCAAGTCTTCGCTTTTGGACTCAAGTCAGTGGCGCTGGGGCCCCACACAGGATCCCACCTGCACACGCCAGTAGGTGGGTCCTCAGATGCAGTTCTTCAAGCCTTGAGTGGAAGGAGGGGGAGAGGTTCATTTTCTGTCTCTCTTTTTTTTTTTTTCTATTTTCTCAGGCTCATACAATTCATCACAATACATAGATCAATTGTGTAAAGCACATCTATACATTTGTTGCCCTCATCATTCCCAAAATTCGCTAGCCTCTAATTTTCCTTCCCCCCCTTCCCTTCCTCCTCCCCTCTACCCCATGCACCCCTAATAATTTATAAATTATTATTGTATCTTATATAATTTTCTCTCTTTTTTAAAAAAACAAATTGTAGCCCTCCACTGAAAGATAGAGTCCTGTTGATTTGACTGGTTGGTTGGATTTTCAATACAAACACACAGGTGGCAGCTCAAAAGAGAGGCAGCGTGGTCTGCCAGTGGGAAAGACTTGACTCAAAGTATCTTGTAGATGGTGCTTGATGGGTGTGGCGGGTCTGTGCTGGGAGGCGCTACCAATCAGTGAAGGGCTGCGTTTGTTCTGTGTGCAGTTCTCTGCCACGTCCATCCCCAATTAGATTCTGGTCCGATGAGGAAGAAGAACGCTGGGTTGCACAGTTTCAAATGCTCCTGAGGATGTGATAGTGCCTTTTTATCCAAAGGGTAGGGAATTACTGGCTTGCACACTCTGGAGTCAGTCTTCCTTCACGGAAAGCTTCCCCTTTGCCCTCTCCCCTAGGGCTCTGCTCCCCAAAGCCTTGGAAACTTGCTGGACATGATGTACCGGGATCCAGCACGATGGGCCTATACCTTCCAGACCTTTTCCTTCATGAGCCGCCTGAAAGTCCAGCTGGAGTCCTGCTCGGAGAAGCCCGATGAGGCCGGGGGCCTGGTGCAGGTGTTTGAGAGGTCCGTGTACAGTGACAGGTGAGACAACGAGCCTGCCGCCTGCCACTCCAGCCCTGTGTTGTTCTTCGTGCTCAGAGCCTGCACCACTCTAGCCTTTGAAAACCATCCTGGGGAAAGCCCACCTTCTTTCTTTAAAGAACTTTGTTTTCATTTATTTCTTAACGGTTTTATTGACGTATAATTCACATGCCAGACAATTCGACGGTTTAGATATATTAAAAGGACTTGTGCACCATCTTCTTTCTACAGCTAAGGCTAGATGTAGCAGATTTATCCAGACTTCTGATTCCAAGGAGTCGTCTTGTGTTATGACCAACAAGGAAATGTGTTCTTCCTAAGTGGAGTGCATTTAATTTCCCACACTGCCACTGTTCCCTTATCCTATTTCGGTGCAGGGGCAACCTGGTAGCTACCCTGTGCGACCATTTACATACTGAAAGGCACAGAACTAACACGTAAGTGTATGAATCGGGTGGTTTTCACCTTAAAGGAAGTAGAATTAAAATGTTCTGTTTTTACGATGGCACTTTCCCTCCTGTTCTTCAGAAAAGGATTTCCAAGTGGAATTAGCACCTCTGAAATCGGCACCTGCCTCACATGTAGTCTCTGTTGACTCCAACTTTTATAGCGGGGCTGCTCTTGGCCAGAGTCTCTAATGGACATCAGGGCCCTGATCAGGTCAGAGGAAGGGTGCCTTCGTGGGAGAGGGTGGAGTTGAGATGTGAGGGCTCATGGAACTCTGAGGCAGCTCAGAGAGCCAGCCTCTAGCCTGAGCTCATCCACTCTGACTGTGAGTTTGTGGCTCTGGCGCACTCAGAGACAAAGTCAGGGCATTGTGATCTGCACCTCCTGAGGGTTTCCTCACGTGAAGGCTACAGATGTCCTGTGTTGGCATGAGATGGTTCTTTAAACCCGAGGTTTGGCAGATGCGCCTCTGAGTTACCAACATGGAAAATGCTGCATCATCTCTGTCTGTCCATTTCTAAAGTCACTAAGCGCTAGTTGGTGACTTATTTAATTCCACAACAGATAAACGAGTTCTACTTCTTAGTGCTCCCATAAAGCCCCATGGAGGGAAAAAAAATAAGGGTATACTTACAACTGTTTTTGTTTTTTCTTGACTTTATTGTGATACTATGTAACATACACAGAAACAAACCCTACAGGCTACAGACCCTTCTCGATTTACCTAGAGGGGCTACTTTTTAAAAAGTGTTAGGCCATAGGTTCTGGTTCTTTTCAACTACTGGGTATATCACCACCAAGCTCCCTTTCCTAAACCTCGCCTCTCGGGCTGGAAAGTTGAGCTACATAACCTCCTGGCTACTTAGACACACACACATACACATCTTCACATTTGGCCTTTTGATTTCTAGCCCCTTAGTGAGGTAAGCATGTTGAGAGCCCCTCAGAAGAAAGCAGAAGTAGAAATACTTTGCTAAGTAGCGATACTTTTATTAAAAAAGTATCTTTTGTTCTTGATGATTTTGTTTTTTAAAACTTTTTACTGTAAATTAGGTGGGAGTTTACATTTCAGATCATCAATTAGGTATTCAACAACTTAAACTACATAGTAAATCTCCCAATAGCTTGCCCCACCCCAGCCCCCAGCTTTGAGTTTTCTTCTCCCTCTAATAGAATGCTGTCTTCCCTTCACCCAGCGTAACACCTTTCTACAGTCTACCCATTGCTTCCCCGTTCCCTCCGACCTCACTGTCTCTTTCTTTTCGTTTGTCTTTATTTTTCCTTTATGATGGTGGCCCTTTTGTGATTGACTAAGTTCACTCTAATGTTCTCCAAGTCCATCCATGCCATGCATGAGGTGCTTCATAGTTCCATCATTATTCTTTAGCAATGCATAGCATTCCTTTGTATAAATGAACCGAAGTTGATCTTTTCTTCTTCTGCGAGGGCATCCCATCGTCCTGCTATTGTCAACAGTGCTGCGATGAACGTGGGTGTGCATATTGTGCTGTGACTCTTAATTTCCAGGGTGTTTGCCCAGTAGTAGAATTGCTGGGTCATGTGGTGTTTCTTTGCCCAGTTGTTTGTGGAAGAGCCATATGCTCTTCCATAGTAGTTGTACATTTTTACAGTCCTCCAGCAGTGTTTGAGGGTTCCAGTCTCTCTGCACCCTCGCTAGCAGTTGTTCTTTTCTGTTTGTTTTGTTTTTGAACTTTGCCGTCACTGCCAGTGTAGGCATCTCATCGTCATTTTGATTTGTATCCCGTAGATGGCTAGTGATTGAGAGCATTTCTTCATAGATTTGTTGGTTACCTGGATGTTGTGTTTGGTGAAGTATCCAGATCCTGTACCCATTATTAATTGGGTTATTCATCATTTTCTTGTTGAAGTGTTGCAGTTTTCTTTACGTTTTAGAGATTAGTCCCTTGTCTGATATATCATTACCCAAAAAATGTTCCCATTTCTCTTTTTACTTTTTTGATAGTCTTTTGACACACACAAGGGTCTTATTTTTAGCAGGTTCCTGTCTTCTATTTTGTGGTGTGTGTGGGTGTCTTTTTAAATATTTGATAGTGTGCTTTTGACTAGTATTAGGGCCCTTAAGTTTATTTTCTCATTGATGATATTTATAGTTGTAGGATTTACATTTAGGTCTTTAATCCATCTTGAGCTTGTAAGGTGTGGGTACTGTTTCATTCTTCTGTAGATGGAGACCCAATTTTGCCAGCGCCATTAAAACTATCTCGTCCCAGGTTGAGATCAGTTAATCAGTAGGTGGATGGATTGACTTCTGGGTTTCCTACTCTATCCCATTGGTCTATATATCGATCGTTATACCAGTAGCAGGCTGTTTTGACAACTGTGAATGTGTAGTAGGTTTTGAGGTTGGGAAGTGAGAGATCTCCTTTGTTATTCTTCATTAAGCAGTACTTTGCTGATCTCCAGTCTCTCCCCTCTCCCTATAAAGCCGGTAATTAGCTTTTCCATTAATTTAAAGAGTGGTGCTGGAATCTGAATTAGAATTGCATCTATTGATTTGGGTCAGATTGATATTTTCACAATGTTAAGCCTTCCTATCAGTGAACATGGAACATTCTTTCATTTACGTAGGTCTCTTGGTTCCTTGTGGTAGTGCTGTTACTTTTGGATCTTACCATTCACTTGGGAGAGATAAGGATTGATCACCATGGACAACTACACCATCTTAAGTACTTTCTTCAGAGGAGGCATTTTGGGGACAGACAAAAGAACCAACTCCAGATACTAATCGCCCTGATAGAAATTTAGACTCTTTCTCTTCTGTTTAAAATACATTCATTCATTCATTCACCACAACCCCTGTGTTGAAGCTCTGTGCTGGGAGCCACTTCCGGGAACACTGAGATGGAACCCAGGTTCACATATGCTCCCAACAAGTGATGAGTGGGTTGTTGGGTGAATGGATTGCAGGAAGGGAGAAGTCTAAATCTTTTCTGTTTAAGTAACATCAGAGCAAGGTCCCAACTCCTGGACCTCTCTACAGCCTCTGCATTCCGACCACAGTGGTCCCCTCCCATCAGCCCTAGCTACCTCACCCTCCTCTCTCTCTCTCCATTACTACCACCTTTGGAGAAATGAAAGATAAAGGCCCCTTTCAAAGAGCAGATTAGCAAATACTTCCCCAAATTCTCTCTGTATGATCTTAATTCCCTCTTTTTGTTGCCCATGAAGGAGCCCCGGTGGTGCAGTAGTTAATCTCTCCTTTGCTAACCAAAAGGGCAGCAGTTCAAAACCACCAGCTGTGTTTTGGGAAAAACATATGTAGCAGCTGCTTCCATAAAGATTTGCAGCCTTAGAAACCCTATGGAGCAGTTATATTTGGTGTTATAGGGTCCCTGATAGTCAGAATCGATGCAAAGTCAATGTGTCTTGGTTTTGTTACCTATGAAGAAGCTGAAAACATTTTTCAGAAGCTGAGTTACAGAGGTACCTATTTTCTTTGTTGCCTTTACTAGTGAAACAAGTTCAGACTTATGAACCGCCCAAATTAGCTGACCAGCAAAGTAGTACTGATAACTGGGGTGTATTGAACACTTTGAGCCTGTTACTGTCCTAAGTACTTTATGAATACCACATACCATTAAAGCAACTCTGAGTGTCAAGTTCTGTCTCTCGTTTTACACAGGAGGAGATGAGCTGAGAGCATTTAAGGGAATTGCCCAAGGTGACACCGCTAGGGAAGGTTGGAGCCAGCAATCTGACCCTGGAACCTGTTCTTACAACCACGACACCCTCAGCCTTGCAGCTGCGTAGTCGGAACTTCCCTGTTGAATGTGCTTTTTCCTCAAAGTGGCCAGTTGCGGAGCATAGCCTTCGAAACGGGGTGCCTTTGTTTAGGATACTGATTGTGTTTTGTAGCAAGATGCCTGAAATGGTGGGTTGATTGCTGTTCCGCTTCTCCTCCATTAGTTATGGACGTGAGCAAGGGGCAAGGCTAGTTTGATCTTTAGCTTTCGCTTCCTTTCATCCGAATCAGAAGCTCGGCAGCAGAGGAAGGAAGCAAATGAGCACGCCCCTGTTCCCTGGAGGAGACTCCCTGCTTTGGTAACATCACAGCTAGTCTAGCTCCTCAGACCACACCACTTCACTACCATGCCTTCTCCACTTCTCAAGACAGAATGCTGGTTCAGAGCCAGGAGACACAGAAGCCCACGGGACATGGGATGTGGTGGGTGGCTTTTTAGTGGATTCAATTTTTGTTATTTCTGACTCTATAGTGAGGATGACTTTATCTTGAAAGTTCAAGTGTGCAGGCACCCTTTGCTGAACGTTCTGACTGACTTCCAGCAATTGTTAGGGACCAGTCAGACACTCTTACTTGTTCCTGCCCTTCCATTTAATGAATCCATCTGCCGAGTTGTGTTGTCGGCCTCTGTAGGTCTATTATACTAATATCTCCCATATTTGTTTGGATTAGGGAGGAGGGGTGGGGGATTAAGAATTCAGAGTTCTTAAGGATTGAGGGGCTAGAAAGGTTAAGTGGTTTGAACAAACTTGGAACAAATTGGTTTTTGTTGATTTTTATGCTTCTGTGTCTCTTTTTAATTCCCTACCCCACCCTCACCCCCATCCCATTTACATTTCCAACCAGGTATATCTTCGCAAAGAACCTTTTTGAAAACGGCTCCCTCAGTGACATCGAATGGCACATCTATCAGTACTGGCACACATTTCTCATGCAGGAGTTTGCCAGCCGGCTAAGATTACATGGCTTCATCTACCTCCAGGCCACTCCCCAGGTAACACAGAATCTGTACCGTCTTTGACGTTAGGGGTGCAGGAAACCTACGAGCGGGCGTGCTCCACACGGCCGGTTTTCAGTTTGGAGACATGAGCGTGAGGGCATTGTGCAGAGCGGAGTGTGGACACCAGACTGTCCCAGCTCTCGGTGCCCTGCGCCCACAGGCCGTGCTGGAGCAGTTGCACTGTGCACAGAAGGGTCCCTCTGGAGGCACCACCAACAAGCCAGCGGTGCTGCTGCTTCCCCCAGGTTGGACTCTAGGACCGGTGCGGGGACCCTATCACTGGCGCTCCTTTTGCCTTCCTTCTGGGGCACCGGTGTCTCTGGTGGTCTGGATGGGTTCCAGCATAGGATGTGGAGAGGAGGAGGAGGGCTGAGACTGCCCTCAGCGACCTCTTTTTGGGTCACGCTGCTGCTGGCAAAGCAAGGTACCCTGTTGTCATTTCGTGACCGGGACTCAAATTCAGAGCTAGCCCAGCCCTCAGTAGGAAGTGGTAGCATGATGACAGGAGTGCTGATATCTCTGCTGGTGAGCAGTGACCATGGCAGCCCCTGAGAGCTTTCCACAGGGGGTTCCTTCTGTGTGAACTGTGGTGCTCAGATTTGATGGATTCTAAGGGCTCTTACAGAGTGATTCTGAGTCAAAGCAAGAGAGAGAGAGCCTGTGTATGTGTAGGCAAATGGCTGCCTGCACCTCATCCTCTGCGAAGGAAGGAAGGAAGGAAGGAAAGAAGGAAGGAAAGAAGGAAGGAGCGCTTGCTGTGGTTCAGAGGGCAGGTTTATAGAGCAGAACTGAAGCCTTCGGGTCAGAGAAAGCCGGAGGGCGGCAGCCCGCATGGCAAGAAAAAGCATGGGAGAGCGAACGACGACACGATGGTGATGACAGTGATGGTGCTGCTGCTGCTGCTGCTGCTGCTGGTGGCGGCCATGTGCCCACCACCATTACCACTGTGGGGGGCTGGCACTTCCTGGAGAGCCTCATTGAGGAAGAATGAGGGGAGCTGAGAGGTTACTGCAACTTAATGGTTGTAAAGGAATGTATTCAGTTAGGCACTAGATGGGACTTTTGGTGTTATCTTGATAACACGAGAACCAGGGACCCTAGAGTGCCCACTTCCTTCCCCAAAGCCACCCCTCACCTCCTCTGTGAGATTCAGAAGTATACCCACAAGGGAGCCGAACAGAACAGAAGCTTCTGTGCAGAGAGCTGTGGAAATGGCCAGTGCTCTCTGCGCGGAGCCCTGGTGCACGTAGAGAGAGGGTAGAGGTAGGTGGCGGTTCTCAACCTCTGGGTCGAGACCCCTTTGGTGATTGAACGACCCTTTCTCAGAGGTCACCCAGTTCATAAGAGTAGCAAGATGACAGTAATGAAGTAGTAACGAAAATAATTTTTTGGTTGGGGGGGGGTGTCACCACAACCTGAGGAACTGTATGACAGGGTCACAGCATTAGGAAGATGGAGAACCACTGAGCTAGGGTGTGGTGGCCTCTCTGTCAGGGCTGTGCTCTTTGCACTACACTTGGCTTCCCACAGGGGGCAGAGGGAATGTGGAGCTCTTGCCATAGTCCACAGAAGAGGTGGTCAGGCCCTAACTGGACAGAGGTGGGAGGAGCAGCCAGGAGTCAACCTCCTGGAGAGAGAGTAAAGAATTGAGAAACTTCCTGGACATGGTTGGGGGAGGATGGTACTTCCCCTTACCCAGTTGAGGAGACTCCAGAGAAAACAGGGTTAAGGCAGAGAACATAGTGGAACTAGGTCTGTGAATAATTTCTTCTCGTTGAATGAGAAAACAAGACAGCAGAAACAGAGTCATGGCTTGTAGTACCCAAGAGTTGTGCCCGAGATAGACACATGAGTGGTGCTAAGATCCCCACTGGGCTGTGTTGTATCAGCCAGAACAGCCATGAGCTCACTGGGGTTGGGGACTGTCTCAGGTCTGTTTGAAGAGGCTGCACCAGAGGGCCAGGGCAGAAGAGAAGGGGATTGAGCTGGCTTACCTCGAGCAGCTGCACGACCAGCATGAGGCCTGGCTTGTTCGCAAGACAACCAAGTAAGTGGGGGGTTGGAGACATGCCTCCTTACGGCCTTCCTGTGTGTTAGGCTTTGCATGCATCCCCGTAAAACGAAGCCCAGACTTGCTGCCATTGAGTCAGTTCCAACCCAGAGCGACCCTACATAGGGTTTCTAAGGTGGTAGATCTTTTTTTTTTTAATCATTTTATTAGGGGCTCATACAACTCTTATCACAATCTATACACACATCAATTGTGTAAAGCGCATTTGTACATTCATTGCCCTCATCATTCTCAAAACATTTTCTCTCCACTTAAACCCCCGGCATTAGGTCCTCATTTGGTGGTAGATCTTTACAGGAGCAGACAGCCACCTCTTTGTCCTGAGAAGGAAGAGCGGCAAATGGGTTTGAACCATTAACCTTTCAGTTAGTAGCCCAGCATTTACACAACAGCAACAGGTTCAGAATGACTGGAGATGGTTGGAAGTGTCTAACATTTGATTGGAGGGTGGCCAAGATAAATGGCTCTCTGAGGCCAGCCTCTTCCTCTTTTTATCCCTGGTGATTGGACCAGCACACGCCTGAGTTAGCTGTTCTGGGCCGAACCAACCCATGGATCTTGGTGGATTGTGAATCACTACGCCTTGCAGCTCCATCATGACCTGCTTTGCCACACAGTTGCACTACTGGCCTCTGCCACACCTTGACATCTCATCTTCCACTCTGCACCTCCTGCCAGCCACTTCGTTGTCTGCTTCCTTGAAGTTGGACCAGTGGCAAGAGTTGGAAAGACTTAACTGTCCCATGAAAGAGTTGGACTGAGCCCTCTGTATTGCTGTGTGGACTAATTAATTGTTGTATTCCTTATCGCTATATAAACCTATCTAATGTATGAGGCTGGGTTGACTAGAAAAACAAATTTAGTGACACTCATCTATGTATTATAAGAAAGAGCTTTATATCAAGAAGTAATAGTATTTCAGGGAAACATACCAGCCCAGTCCAACTCAAGTCCCTAAGTCCGATACTAGTCCATAAATCCCTCTTGAAACTCACGCAGCCACATAAGTTCATAGTCTTGTGGACCCAGTGGCAGTGGAAGCATCACAAGACTCTGGCAGGTCTTGGCCAAGTATCTCGCCAACAGGAAAGTGAAGCAGAGCCTCCTTATGAGAAGGCCAGGCCCGCCAGGATGCACCATTGGGCTGTGACCTGATTGACAGGCTAGACTCCACCTCTGCACTGTCTTCAAGTTGACACAAAATTATGTAAATAGCACACGTGGTGAAAGTTGGCAGACAGTTAAGGGTCTGAACTTTGTTGGGCAGCTTGCCCCTTTCACCAAGTTGAATGACCTTTTCTCCCATTCAGCCTGAGGATGTCTTCCATGTGAAAGGTCAGCAGCGCGGACCTCATTGTCCGTGTTGAGACCACAGAGAAATCTCAACCTTTCTCTTCCCAACCAACTGAAGTGATTTTACCCCTGTGCTATCCACATGTGATCGGAAGCGCTGGTGGTGTCCTGGGGCAGTCATTGGGTTGCTAACCGCAAAGTCAGCAGTTCGAAGCCACCAGGTGATCCGTAGGAGAAAGATGTTTTCTGCTCCCATAAAGAGTGACCGTCTGGGAAGCCCACAGGGGCAGTTCTCCTCTGCCCTGTGAGGTCACTGTGAGTTGGAAATCGACTTGATGGCAGTGGGCTGGTGGCAGTGGTTTGGTTCCACGTGATTTCCTTGAGAAGCCCTGTGAATTAGGACCGTGCTCTGCATCCCCGAGCCTCGCTGAGTGTGCTTCTGTCCTCCTGTCCCTGCCATGTTCCTATGTGCACAGGGTCCACTCAAAAGCCCTGCAGAGCACTCCATTGCTGGTGCTGGACGTCAATGACGACTTTTCAGAAGGAGGAGCCAAGCAAGAGGAACTCATGAGCAAGGTGGGAAGACCCGACCTCCTGCTTCCCAACCGGGAGTGCTCTGCCTGGGTGTACGTCCCCTTTCTGGCATGGGTGGCAAACTTCAGTGTGATGGGCAGTGTGTTTCTGTACCTCACGTTTCATGTCACACGCAAAGCACACGGATTGTTCCTACCTCATAAATATGGTCCTTGTATGCTGGAAATCTGGGGTAGTCACTGTTAAAATCATAGGCTCGTAGGTGCTTCTCAACCGACTCGCCTCCAAGGTGTTCTCAAAGTTGGGAAACGAGGCTTCTGGACTCCTTCCCAGCTCTGCCCCTGGTCACTGGCAGCAGCACACGCTCACTTTGCCTCTTGTATAACCTTCCCCTTAGCACAGACCCTGCTGAGCTCCGCGGCGCCGTGTGCGTGTGGATGATGACTGAGATCCTCTGCTGCGATGGGCGCTTTAACTTGGGGTTTACTCTTTCCCTTTCTCCAGGTAGACACCTTTGTAAAGCATCTGTGACCAGTGCTCTGCTCTTCTGCCTGGGAGCAGGGCTCTCCGACTTTCTGAAGCTAAAACGTGTAGGCAGCCACCAGCCTTTCCTAAAGTTGATTGGTTTCACTTATTTCCTATGTCAGTTGTTCTGTCTACCTATATCTGTTGGTTGCCTGTAGACACAAAGCAGTGCCCCCCTGAGAACAGCCTTAGCTTTTCTTGTTGCGCTCTGGTCCAATACGAGTGCCTGTCGTCCCACAAGTGTGCACTCAGCCAGGCCTCACCGGGGGCACCCAGGACGGAAGTCAAGGCGCTCAGGAACCAATGAGAGCTGGAAAGAGCCAAGAGCCAGGAACGGAAGCCTGGACTCCGGGGAACTTCTCTGTCTCTTCCAGTCCTGCAGCTCTTGGTGAGAAGCTTAGGGCTGGGGACCCTTGTATTAAAGAACCTGTCCAGAAGGAAGGAAGAAATGAAGGAAATAATGAAGAGCCTGAAGCCCACGCATGTAACATTCAGGGTGGAGTCATCCTGAAGCCCTGGTCTGCTCTGAATACATTAACCAGTTAGTTTCCATTGATCTTGAGTCGGTCTCTGCTAGGAAAAACAAAAACAAAAAACTTGATGTGTGCTGTACTGCAAGCTGCAAGAGCAGTCTAATGTTAAGGGAGAAAAGCCATGTGGCTCTGTAGAATGGGAGTGTGCCATTGCAGGGATCTGGATGGCTCGGTTCCCAGAGACGAGCTCTTGTGCTGAATGAAGCCCGTGCCTGTGGCGGGTGCATTGCAGGCCTGCGGGGCAGCGGGGCGCAGAAGAGCCATACAGCTCTTCCTAACACTTCTGTAATGTTCTGAAATAAAAAAGATGTGGTTTCTTTGTCTCATGTGTTGTTTTTTAACAGCAGCTTAACTGAGATATAATTATGTGCCATAAAACGTACCCATTTAAAATGTGCACTTCAGTGATTTTTAGGGTTTCTACAAGGTTGTGTGACTGTCGCTACAATCCATTCCAGAGCATTTTCATCATTCCAAAATAAACCCCGTGCCGATCAGCATTCACGCCCCACTTTCCCCGAAGCCTCGCGGCACACAGGCCCAGAGCAGTCACCGTAACCTACTGTGCCTTTAGGCGTTATCCAGTGTGGGGTTTGGAATGGGCTTCTTGATCCAAGCCTACTGTTGATTTTTGCCATAGCATGCATCAGTGCTTCGTTTCCTTTTATGGCTAGCACTTCAGTAGTGGCGCTGTGGCATAAGCATTGGGCTGCTAACCACAAGGTCAGTCATTCCAAACCACCAGCTGCTCTGAGAGCAAAAAAGATGTCTTATTTGCTCCCCTAAAGATTTATGGTCTCAGAAACAATACAGGGTCAAAATGAGTTGGAGTGGACTCAGTGGCAGTAGACTTGTTTGGGGTTTTGATTTTTTGGAGTACTTCATTGCATGAATTTACTACATTTTCATCAGTTGAGGAATTTGAAAAGCTTCCCCCTTTTTAGCTGTTATGAATCATGCTGCGACGAACATTTGTGCACAGGTTCTCATGAAGATAAATGTGTCCATCTCTCTGGCATAAGTACTTAAAAGTGGAATTGCTGGGCCAGATGGCAACTCCTCATACAACATGTTAAGGACCTGCTGAACTTTTTCAAAGTGGCTTACGTTTCCACCAGCAATGGATTTCTCATCAATACTTTGTCTTTTTTTTTTTTTTAATGGCTTCAGGTCAGTGAAAGAGACTTTATTAAGGGCCCAGAGGCATTGGGCTCAGGAGAACACCAGCAGGAGGCAGGAGAGCCGGTAGACGGGCCCTTATTTGACCTTCTTCTTGGGACGCAGGTTGTTGGTGTGGCCACACTTCTTCTTGCGGCAGTTAACTGCACGGGGGTGAAGGCGAGCATACCACTTGTGGCAGATCATCTTGTCGCAGTTGTACTTCTGGGCCAGCTGGTGCAGGGACGGCTCGATGATACCACCACGCAGACGCAGCACCAAGTGCAGGGTCGACTCTTCTGGATGTTGTAATCCGAGAGTGCGGCCATCCTCCAGCTGTTTCCCAGCAAAAATCAGACGCTGCTGGTTGGGGGAATGCCCTCCTTGTCTTGGATTTTAGCTTTGACATTCTCGATGGTGTCGCTGGGCTCCCCCTCAAGGGTGATGGTCTTGCCTGCCAGGGTCTTCACAAAGATGTGCATCTTTGTGTTAGCCGCTCTGGCCGCCTCGTTGAAAAGAAAGCGGGCGGCCTACTTTGTTCTTTTTATGATAGCCCTCCTAGTGGGCGCATGCGGAGCCCTGGTGGCATGATGGTTATGCATTGAGCCACTAACCTTGTGGAACAGTTTGAAACCAGCCATATGCTCTGAAGGAGAAAGATGAGGCTTTCTATACTAGAAAAAAGTTGAAGTAAACCCACAGTGGCAGTTCTACCCTGTCTTACAGGGTTGCTATGAGTCAGAATTGAGTCGGTGGCAGTGAGGTTGATTTTGAATTTTCGTGGGCTCTTATGGCATCCTGGTGATACAATTAGTTACAAATTGTGCTCAGGGTAGTTCAAAACTACCAGCCGCTCCATGGAAAAAAGATGAGGCTTTCTGCTCTTAGAAGGATTTACAGTTCTCAGAAACTTTTGGGGTAGCCCTACTCTGTCCTATAGGGTCAAAATCCACTTGATAGCAGTGAGTTTGGTCTTGGTTCTGAGATGTGCACTTTCCTGCTGGCGAATGCTGGAGAGGGTGTTGTCCTGCACTTACTATCCATTTGTATTTCTTTAGGACAATGTTTTGTCCATTTTTCAGGGGCACTTTATCAGATGTATGGTGAACACTCTTTTTCTCCCAACGATCGTACTGTCTTTTCCCTTCCTTGATGGTGCCCTTTGAAGCACAAGTAACTTTAAATTTGATCGAGTCCAATCTGTTTGTTTTGACACTTGTGCCTTTGGCAAGTTGAAGAAGGCTTTGAGTAACTCAGGACCACAAGACATAGCCCTGTGTCTGTCTGCTCTTAAGTTATATCGCTTTAATTCCAACATTTAAGCCTATGATCCCACATGAGTTAGTTTTAGTGTCTGGTCTAAGGAATGGGTCCAGCTTCATTTTTGCACATGGCTAGCCAGTTGTTCCAGTATCATTTGTGGACAGTGAACTGCCCCAGCCCATTGGTGACACATTTGCCTCCTTGCTCTTGTGCGTGCTGCTTCAGGCCTCAGAGAAAACCAGGGATGCAGATGGGGTGTTTGGTGTGTTCAGGAAACACGGTGGTTTTAGTCTTTCAGCTGGGGCAACCAAAGTGTGAATTCTCGTTATGTTTCCTAGGAACCTGTAGTGCAGTAACCACCTGTGAAGTCAGCCTCTCTTCGTTCATTCAGCAAGTGCTAGGATCTGCCTTATGCCAGGTACAGCACCGCAGAAAGGAGGCCTGTTCTTCCCTCAATGATCCAGTGGAGAAAGCTGTACTCATTGCAAGTGTGGTGAGCATTTCAAAAGAGGAGACACAGGGGAAAGGGTGGGGAGTGGGGGAGGCTGTAGCACATGGGGTTACCATAATCTGGGATAGCTTTCCTAAGAAGGTCCCCTGAGCAGGAGCTGGTGGAGTACTCGGGCAGAGAGTAAAAGCATGTGGCTGGAGCCTGGAGAGAATGAAGCAGTCCATCCAGGTTGTCAAAGCCAATTATGGGTTTTAAAGGTACTCTTCATTCATCGTCTTCACTTTGAAAATACAGCTGTCCCCTAGGAGAGCCAGAGCCACCAACAGTCTCATCTAGGTGAACCGAGTTACCATTTTCTCAATTGGTAGCTGAGAACATCTGTAGAGAGAGTGAGCGTTTGAATGAGGAGCAGTCACCTTGCCCCCTAAGTAACGAGTATGTGTGTGTGTGGTGGGGGGCAGGGGGGGCGCACTAGTCTGGTGGAGACTTTGCATCTGAGGAGTGGGGCAATCACTTCTCGGCCTTTTGGCTAAGATCAAGTGTAGTATCTGAGGAGCGGGACATCACCTTGGAGACGCAAAGGGGTTGCTGGGGATGGGAAGGCACCCCGAGCACCTGCTGGCTCTGTTAAGCATTTTGCCTGAAATACACCCCTTTCCTCATTTTTGTCGCCTGCCACTATCAAGTAAGCCTCGGGCTGTTCTTCCTCTTAGGTTAGGCTGTCCCCTTGAGTCCCGTAACTTGGATGAATACCTAAAAATAGCTGCATTTCTGTCCAGCGTTCAGTGTGGTAAGACCTGCTATTCTGGAACCTGCATATTACATCTGGCTGGGTTTATAGCATGCCAATTGAGGTTGTGCAAGTTTTCAGATGGGAATGTGAAAGCAGAAGGTGATAGTTTCAGGTGAAAGAAGTGGTTGGTTATATGCAAATGCTAGAGTCTGAGGGTAAAGGAAGCCAAAGAAGTGAGACTGTGGGACTTGTAGCCTCCACTTTAAATAGGGGGCAGTTCAAATACTTGCCCACTTTCTCCTGAGAGCAGTTTGCTTTCTTGTTCTCTCCTAGTCCTCTCTATTAAGTCTTAAGCAGGACAAAAACAAAGACACATCATGGAGATGAGGAAGGACATCAGTACAGGGTCCCATTGACATCCAAGAATTTGCAGAAACTCCTTAACTGGGGCCCTGGAGGGCAAGGGGAACGCAAAAGCAGGACATCACAGTTGGAAGGGGAACTACAGAAGGGGGAATGACCCTGATTGGGGGACAAACATGATGCTAGACCAAAGAGTTTACAAGTTGGTAGTCAGGACTATGTGACCCTAACAGCCCAATATCCCCCTAGAACATACCCAGACCATATCCCTAAGGGCTAGGCCACCCCTCCCTGGGCCAGCTAGAGGAATGAGGATAGCCCATACTCTGATACACTGCCTGAAGCCCAGGCCAGCCACACTGCTGGTAATGGCCCAGAATTCAGTGGAGACTGAATCCACATGGAGACACAAAGTATGGGTTTGGGCCTTTCACTACTTGTGTTCTTCTTTCATAGTTAGTGCTCAGAATTTAAGTACTCATACACACGCTTCTGAAATGTGGTATCCCCAGATACCATGGCTCACTTCTGTCTTCTTTATCTCTCGCCGCCGCCGTCCCCAAAAATGAACACAAATGCTGTGACTTAAAATGACAGATCTCTCCTCTGACAGTTCTGCAGATTAGTCCAACTTGAGTCTCAACTGGACTAAAATCAAGGCACCAGCAGGGCTGCACTGCTTTCAGGGGCTTCTAGAGGAGAATCTGTTTCCTTCCCTTGCCAGCTGCCAGAGCCCATTCATCCTCCTCCTTCCTCTTCAAAGCCAGCAATCTTGTATCTCTACCTCTTACAGCATCGCACATATCTGACCTTAGCTAGAGAATGCCAGTTAAGTATTGGACTTAACCATTGTAGGGGGGAAACGGACCCAAA
The DNA here is from genome assembly GCF_000313985.2 of Echinops telfairi. Taxonomy (NCBI): domain Eukaryota; kingdom Metazoa; phylum Chordata; class Mammalia; order Afrosoricida; family Tenrecidae; genus Echinops; species Echinops telfairi. The sequence continues at coordinate 74,750,020 of NW_022103906.1, read as the reverse complement.
TCAAATAAGTACTTTGACCCCTCTAAGTTTACAACAGGACAAAGGCCAGGCAATGTACAAGACCATAATGGTGTCCAAAGGATTCAGAGCCACTTTGCCTATTAGTTCATCACAGTCAGAAACAGGACTATAGAACTGGGAAACTAACCAGAATTGGGATACACACTCGTGCAGATTAGAAACACGATTGAATCAGGGCCCTCTGATCAAGGTGGTTGGGATATGACTCATGACCTTGGGAGGCTACTACCTCATTTCCATGAAGGACACACACCAAGGCAAATCCCTGAGGGTGAGGTTGCCCCTCCCTAGCCAGCCTAGGGAGTGGTAGTCATTCACTCTCACAGTTTGCCTGAGGGCAAAGATTTTCTTCAAGTTACTAGTCAGTGGTCAGAAGGGAACTGCATCTTTGTGGAGACTCAGTGAATTTAGAGCTCCCACTATAAATGGGAGCCTTCTGCTCACCTAGTGCTCAGGATTCAAGCTCTAACATACCACACAGCTCATCGGTTCAGATGTACCATCCAATTGGATCACTATAAGAAGGAATTAATTCTATGGCAGTGGGTTTGTGCTTGTTGGCTTGTTTGTTTTTAAAGACTCCTGTGATTACATTGGGCCCACCTGGAACCACAGACTTGTCTTTCCATCTCAAGTCTTAATCATATTTGCAAAGTTCCTTTTGCTTTGTAAAATTAGGACGGCTTTGGAGGGATATTCTGCCTGCCCCCCATCTCAAATACAGTCATAGTGCCTACTGTTGTAACAGCAAAATCTTGACTGGGGAATGGCCAGGCGGCACTCTTGGAGACCTTGAAAGAGGAAAAATGCATTCGCAAGCAATCAGAAGAACTGGCCTTCCAGAAGCTCTGGCCCTGGAATGGCAGTGAGCATAGCTTTTATACTTTGTCTGCACCAGGAGGCTAGCAAGGTTATAGAAGGGAATAGGCAGGGATTTCTAGTGGGGACCTGTTCCTTAGTAAAGGAGGAAGGGGGTCAGAGGATGGGTCCCTTCTGGGAATGAGGAAATACCTGGGGTAAGTTGTGTCCCAGGTTTCTTTTCTGGTTAAAAATTACCCATTAGAAGAAAAAGTATATGTGTGTGTGTAATTATGTAAATAGATATGCTTTTGTATATGTATGTATATATAAGTAAATGGATTAAGAAAACAGATGGACTTTGGGCCTCTACTTAAATCTTTCCCCAGAGCAAGAACAATTTGTTCCAATAATGTGGCATTGTATGATACTCCCCTTCCTGACATGATCACTGAAGACAAAATGGGTGCATAGGAAAATATAGTGAAGAAAGTTGATGGTGCCTGGCTATTAAAAGATAGAGTGTCTGGGGTCTTAAAGGTAAACAAGCAGCCATCTAGCCGGGAAGCAACAAAGCTCACTTGGAAGAAGCACACCAGTTTGTGATCATGAGGTATCAATGGGGAAAGGTATCAGAAGTTCAAAAGCAACCTAATAGATGTGAAGGGGTGTGGATATAGTGGGGACCCAAAACCCACCTGTAGGATAACTGCACAGTCCCTCTAAGAAGGGCCACACAGAAGGGATGATAAATCCAGGGTGCAGTATGACACTGATGAGCCACATAACTATCCTCCCCTTATGTTTTTATTGGTTTTACCTCATGAATCATGTTAGATTTGCTTTTCATTCATTTATATAATTAAGATCATTTGGTAAATGAAAGCCAAGATAGATAAACCTTCAGAAACAGTAATGGAAAGAAAAAAATAAAACAGTAACAGGACTAATGGTTCCCTGAGAGTACGGGGGAGAATTGGGAGCTGATAGCATTGGCGACTTTAATTCCACTTGATGCGATCAGACAACAGAATCGTATGTGAATGGAAATATTGGATGTGTGAGATATGGCAAAAATAATAAAGGGGTTCCTAGGGGGTAGGGTGGAGTGGGAGGAGATAAAGGAGAGCTGATATCAAGGAGCTCAAGAAGTTTCAAGAAAGAAAATGTTTTGAAACTGTGTCACTAGAGCAGTGTCTGACAGATGTGGACACTTTCCAGGACTTGCTTTTGAGGTGCTTCAGACGAAACACAAACCAGACATTTTATCTTGAACCTGATACCTGGACTTTGAGGTATTGGTGTAATCTGCACATTTCTTAGGGATTGCCAGGGATTATAACTCAATGTTTAGGATATCTGAAATTGAGAGGAAGGCAGAATGAATGAGATCCAAAGATGGCCCTAAAGGGAATAACAGAATTTTCAGGCATGAAATGTTTGACATTTGTCCATAATGGAGGTTAAAGTGGTGTAACCAAAAGAATTGACAGATCTGAGATTAATGCCCACTGGACAATGGGGGCTCCTTAAAAAGGGCTATCTTGAAGATGAACTTTTACAAGATTTAGAGGAACTAAATAGCAACCAATGGATGACAAAGATATGTAAAACTTAAATAAAATTCATTAACATTAAATAAAATCTATTAAAAAAAACTGACTGTGGTAGCAATTGTACAATACTGCTTGAGGGGATGGGACTGTGGAATGCTATGATATCTGTAAGAGCCCTCCCCCCAAAAAAGAGTTCCCACTAAAAAGATTAATACAAAAAATAATTAATTAAAACCCATTAGGATTTTCCTTACACTGTTATTATAAGGAGAGGATGTTTTTTCCCCAAAGACTTGGAAATGTGATGGAAATTGCCCATCATGTAGAGAAGTCAACACAATAGTGTAGTGAATTCTCATGCCCTACACCAATTGGCCTAAGGTCAACCTGTAGTCAAACCTGTAGTTTGACCAAGTCAGACATGGTGACTCATTGTACTGAGGGAAATCATGAGTCAGAGGAACTGTGAGGGGAGGTGTCTCAGGAATGGGAAATAAGCTCCAATGGGGTTTCTGGATGTGGGGGAAGGGTCAGTGTAGGTAAATTAAACAGCCATATTTGAGAGTCTTGAAGCAAAGCATGGCAGCATAAAGGAGTCAGGCGGCCTGCAGTGCAAAACATCACAGGGTCTGCCGTGAAGGTGAACTGAGGGAGGGGAGTGAGCACTAGAACTGATGGAGATGATGTGTATACAGCTCTTTCTAAAGGTGACCCAACAAGGACGCGGATTTTATATCAAGAAAACTACTATTAAAAAAAAAGAAGAAACAAAGTTCCCCAATGGTTACCATGAGTGAAAGAGGAAGAATTTTTGCTTAGAGGGCATTGAGTTTATGTTAATGGTGGCAGAATAATTGGGATATCACTAATGGTCACACAGCAGTATAATCAGTGTCATAAATTGTACATGTAGAAGGTATTGAATTGGGAAATGTTTTGTGTATATATTTTTGCCACACTTAAAAATTAATAATTACATTACTAATAAGTACAAAGAAGAAGAAAATGTTCTAAAGCTGATTGTGGTAAAGATTGTACAACTCTTTTTGAGGTGACTGAACTATTGAATTCTATGATAAGGGGAAGAAGTGTCAATAAAACAACTTTTTTTAAAAAAGTGACCTTATCTATGGTTTCTGAGACTGTACATCTCTGTGGGAATAGACAGCCTCATCTCTCTCCTGAGGAGTAGCTGGTGGGTTTGAGCCACCCACCTTAAGGTTAGCAGTTCAATGGCTCCTACCAGCGTAAGATAAATGTAAACGATTGTGTTCTGAAGCTCTGAACCTGGATTGGAAATCAAATCTGCCTGAGTGACTTGGATCTTCCAGGCAAGACAAAGCTGTTCCATTTTTACTGATGACGACGTTCCCAACAGCAAGTCTCAGAGAGCCCATCATCTTGGAGAAGGTATCTCAGGCAGGCAGGCACAAGGAGAGAGAAGGGAGTCATTCTGACACGTGACAACCGCAGCTTGCCCTTGGGGGAAACATTGTTGGGTGGTAGGTAACTGTGCAGCAGCCTTTACCTGTGCTGTTCCTTTCAGTTTAATGAGTGCAGAGTCGAGCTTTACTTAATCTGAGCTAATGTTTGTTTTCTCCCTCAAACTCTGTTATTCTCTTGGCCAGTCATGTTTCTGTTGTATCCTGCCTCCCTTTCACTCCCCACCTTCCACCACCCTGTGCCCACTCCCCACTCCCTCAAGGTCAACATGTCAGAAACTCTTCACACACACACACACACACACACACACACACACACACACACACACACTGTACTCCCAGACAACAAAGCCAGTTTGTACTTTGCCAATCACCCAGTAGACCACATTAAGAAGTCTCGGTCATCTTTGACCTGCAGCGCCCTCTCATCCATTCTCATCAAATTCTGCCCATCCATCTCTGAAACCTCACCACCTCCGTCCTGCTGCTCCAGTTCAGGGTGCAGTGGAAATTGTGACGGACTCTCTAACATTCATCCTGCTCTTGTATAGCAGCAACCTTACGCTCTTTTTCAAGCATTGCTGTGCCCAGGAGCGGCTGGAATGCCCTCTGCTCCACCACCAGTACCACCACACATGAGCATCTCTTCCTCGAGCCACCCCAGGTAAACAGTGTGCAAAAGAGCACTGTGGTGGTTCTGTGTGTTTTAAGTTCTGAGTGCTAAGGACAACAGTGAGATCCTGAAGTCTAATTTTGAGCCTCCAGGTGGATTACGCCTTTATTGAATTCCTTCCGACCAAATAGCCAGTAGTGTGAATAGCCTTGTTTTCAGGCACAGTGCATTAGAAAGTGAATTATTGACAGTCTCCAGGCCAGTGGAGGAAGGGCCTGTCTAGCCCTAGGGAATTGCTTGGGTGTGGCCTTGATGGAACATTGGGTTCTGAGGTTTGCATAGATCTTGAGTCAAATCCTGACTGCCTTGATTGAAGGCCACAGAATTATTTTGTTTTGCTTTGTTGTTACTCTTTTTAAAATGTTAGTGTTTTTCTGTATATGAATATCAGGATTGGTAAATCCATAGAGACAGCAACTGGATGTGGCGGGGGAAGTATGTTAGTCCAGGTAAACTAGAGAAACAAATTCATAGACACTCATGTATAAGAAAGAGCTTTACATTAAAAATGAGCTGATACCAAGGGCTCAAGTAGAAAGCACATGTTTTGAAAATGATTATGGCAACAAGTATACAAATGTGCTTGACACAATGGATGTGTATGTATGGATTGTGGTAAGACTTGTACAAGCCCCAAATAAAATGATTTTTTAAAAGTAATTTTATATTAAGAAAACATATCAGCCTGGTCCAGATCAAGTCCATAAGTCCAATATTAGCTCATATGTCCTATAGCAGACTGTAAATTCCTCTTCAGATTCATGCAACACATGCTATGATGCTAAGTGCAGGAAGATCCCAGGCCAGTGGGTGGAAAGTCTTGTGGATCCAGTGGCGGTGGAAGCATCTTAGCACTGGCATGGTCTCCACGTGGCTCCTCCAGCTGCAAGGCTCTGGCTGCCATCACCACAGCTCCATGTGGCTTGTCAACGGAACGTCTCGCAGAGAGAGAAGCGGAGCTAGCATCTAGCTTCCCGTGAGCTATTACTCTCCTTCGCACCTCCACCTGATTGACAGGCTAGACTCCACCCCTTCACAAGTGGACAGGAGATTATGTAACTGCCACAGGAGGTTAAGGGGAAATGAGGGGCTAATAATGAGCCCAAGAAGAAAGAAGTGTTCTCAATTTGATTCTTAAAAAGAGACAGGGATTTTAAAAAAAGACAAGGATTAGAATAACATACAGCCTCTCACCAGGATAATGTGTCTTTGTCATGTTTTTGCCCTCTTTAAGACAATGTTCTCCGTAAGTTATACTTGTGTTTGGGGTCTCTTGCCCCCTGGAACCCTGGTGCTTGTAGTGGCTACACATTGGACTGCTAATCCCAAGGTCAATGGTTTGAAACCACCAGCCAGCTCTGAGGGAGAAAGAAAGGCTTTCCACTTGCATAAGGAATTACTGTCTCAGAAACTCACAGTGCCATAGGGTCACTGTGAGTTGGAATTGACTCGAGGGCTGAGTCTTTTGCCCCTACAACATGTGAACACACAGCTTCAAGCCAGGTCTCCTACTCCTCCTAAGCGGAAGTTCGACCATGTTCTTCCAAGCTGCTCTCCCATTGCTCCCATCACAAGCCCCCAGGATACATCTGGTGGTTCCCGTATGAGGATGAAGTACTTCTTCTCCCCTCCCCTCCTTTGTCTTCTAGAACTACTCATGCTTCCAGTCCTAACCCTCTCTGTAACTCTAACAGCAAAACTGTCCCCCGGGAATGACCAGGAGGCACTCGGAGATTTTGAAAGAGGAAAAATTTATTAGCAACCCAGAAGAACTAGTGTTTTAGGCGGGCAAGCAGAGCTTTGATGCTCTGTCTGCACCAGGAAGCGGGGTGGGGGTGGGGGGCTTCCTAGTGCAGATGTGGCTGTTTGTAAAGGAGGAAGGGGTCAGGATGGGTGCCTTCTGGGGATGAGCAGTATATGGGATGAGGCAGTGTGATGGGTTTCTTTTCCCTATTACAAGTTTCCTCACATCTCCAGCCTCATTGTCCATGGACATTGTGATTAACCACTCTGTGTCATATTGGAATGAACATTGATTGGAGATCTCTCCTCCATCCTATGCTTTGACTTTCTGGACACACAACGTTAGGGTTCTCGGATGGGTTTCCCCAGTTCTCGCTTTGCCACCCTCAAAGAATTCACATGGCAGAAGGACTCTTATATGCCCCAGTAACTTGTATGAGGGCAAAGGTAATATAGTCTCTGATCATACACACGATCTCTCGAAAGCGTGCAAGGCTGAGAGGGGAGCTGCGTGAGAGTTCGGGAGAGCCCCCAAACCACGTGGTAAGTGACTGGAAAAGGCCGAGAAACCAAGAGGAGCCCTCCGAACCGAAAGCCTGCCCTCTGTTTCTTTTGTCCCTTCCTACCCCCACTTGGGGGCTGTGGTTGAGGGCAGTGGCCATTCTTAGTGGCTACGTTGAGGCACACGTATGACGTTGTGTTGCTGGTTTCTCCTGTGCATGCCAGCTTTGGGTCTTCCCCGTGGGCTTCTAATGTGCCTTCTTTCAAACCCTTTTATTTGTGGCATGACCAGCTGATTTTCATGTAGCATAGGCATTTGGTGGAGACAAAACCTTTTCCCATGATCTTCCTGCCTGTCAAATCCATCTCTTGCCAAGAGTTTTCCACTTTGTTGCTGACCCTTTATGAGATATCTATCTCCCTTTCCTGGACGTGGACCCTCCTGATAACATGACACAGGAGATGAAGATTGGTAGTTCAAACCCGCCAGCTCCTGCTCGGGAGAAAGAGGATGCAGTCTGCTGCTGTAAAGATTTACTCAGAAATCCCAGCGAGGGTTGCTCTGAGCCAGATGGCAGTGGGTTCCGTTGGG
>NW_022103906.1:74720687-74742594 GCF_000313985.2 Echinops telfairi | reverse complement strand
GGCCCAGAACCCTTAAGTCAGGGAGGGAGCTGATGATAATGGTGCCTGGGGGGTGCAACTTAGGTTGTAACTTTGCCTTCAGCTGCTAACTCGGGTTGCTGGTTAGAGCCCAGAATAAGTCTTAGCCATTTTTGTATCCCCAGTGTCTGGCATATAGCAGTGAGCAACCACTGAATATTATGATAGAAATGGAAAAATTAAACAAGCAAAAAAACAAACTCACTGCCATCGAGTCACTTTTGACTCATCACCACCCCAGAGATGGCAACTCCAGGGAGAACTGTCCCTGTGGATTTCTCAGGACTGTGCCTCTTTACCGGAATAGAAACCCTTGTCATTCTGAGGAGCAGGTGGTGGGTTGCCACTGCTGACCATGCGGTTAGCCCAACACAACAACTTGGACCACTTCCCTAAGCGTCCCCTGAATGCCCCTTTCACTTATGTCTGAATGCAAAAGTGACTTTGTACTTTTACTCTGCAGGGTCGGAGTCCACCCAGCCCAGAGGCCCCACACAAGAAAGGCCTGGTGAACCGCTGTCAAAAAATCAGCCACTGACCACCTTCTGGAGCTCAGTTGTATGTGAGCGAGCACACACGTGCCTTCAGTCAGTGTTGGCTCCACAGCAGCTGGTGTTGATGGTGTGAGGATAAGAGGCCATACAGGCCATCTTCTGGGTACAGAGTAGTGGCAGCCTGCTCTGGGAAGGACAATTACAGTTCAGCTGAGCCTTGAAGGGTGCGGCGAATATCTGGGGTGGCAGAGAGGGCAGGACACTCTGGGCAGGTGAGCTCCATGGGCCAAGGAAGGACAATGCCTGATGTGAGAGGCCAGAGGGGGTGAGAACTTGCCCCTCAGTGTCGTGCAAGGCTAACGGACTGTCAGAGGGCTGCCTACCCACCAACAAAGTGTCTTGGCTCAAATGGCATCCAAGCTGGGCATGAAATGATAGTAGAATTTTGGGAATAAGAGTTGTAGCCATGTTGGCTTTGGAGAAAACACCTGAGCCAAGTGTCCCAGGGGAACATGACCACAAGGCTATAACAATGAGGGAAACAAAATTTTATTCGGCATACGTGGGAAAAAGAAGAGAGATGTGGGAAATGAGCTGACACCCCAGCAAAGCTATGTCTGAAGAACAATACAGCACGTACAGTGGATACACCAAGTGAGGGTTGGCCCTTCCACAGACAAACTCAATGTTCACAGTAGCTTTTCCTTGTGGACAAAAGGTGGATAGCTTCCTTCTATCTACCAGTCTTTAGCTCTAACAAAGATTCCCATAAGCCCAGTCTTCCTTATTTTTTGTCTGCTTCAATCAATCTATCTTCCTACTTCTCCTTGCCTTCCCAGATTGATTCCCTCTCAAGGTGTTTCACCTTGGCAGTTAGGTCGGTGTCAGTTCTTTGATTGGCATTAAAGCTCAAGCTCACTGATTTGTAGCAGCCCTGTGGGACAGGGTAGAATTGGCCCTGCACGTATCCACAACTGTAGCTTTCCAGGAGTAGAAAGCCCTGTCTTTCTCCCAGGGAGCAGCTGCTAACCCTGCTGATCACAGACGGCCCAGTGAGAAACCACCAGGGCTCCCTGGCAAGATGGCATCAGGACAGTTTTCCAGTGTAGGATCAGAAATCAGCTCTGACTACACGCCAAATGCCTTTGGTTTCAGACACTAATTCAAAAGGCAGGTACCCTGTGTGTCTTGGGGAAAGAAAGCCGTGGAGCGATGTTTTCCAGTGTCCAGGGCCCTCCTTTCTGTGAGGAAAAGACAAGACAGCCCTTCATGCATGTTGTCTCCGCAGGCCTGTCTGGATAGGACAGGCTGGATGAACAATCTTCTCTGCTCCTTTTCTTTTCTGATGGCTCTGCTTTACTCCGGTCATCGATGGGATCATCGTGAGCAACAAACTCGGCTCCAGTTTTGTCCATTTCTTTTTCTCTTAAGGTCATCCTTCCACATGTTGTAGATGTTGAGTGACGTGTGGTCGGTGCTGGTGGTTTAGATGGAGGCTCATCATCAGTGTTAGATTTCTCAGAAAGTTTTTGGCTCACAGGCCAAGAATGCAAACCTGAAAACTCTGACCCGGATGTGTGTACATCCAGGAGTACTAAGTCATTATTAAGAGTCTTCAAATATAGGCTATTTATAGGACAATCTCAGCTAGGCTTGATGGTCCTCATGGAGGGGGCTTAGCCGTCAGAGAAGAAGCCGCTGCTTCGTCCTCCTTGGCCACCTTCTCCAGCCACCCTCCGTTTCTTACTGTTCTTAACTGCTTCTCTTCTGCATGAGGCCAGGCCAGAATGGCTGCATCTAGAAGGTGCCTCCAAGGGGTCCTGGGCAGCCAGGGAGCCTGGCAGAGAGCTGGGGGAGCAGACCCCGCATTCCAGGCAGTTTCCTTCCTGCCTGGTGGCTGGCAGGGAGCCCTAAACTTGACCTCAAATGACCTATGTGTTCCCTTCCTGGGGAGGCTTCCATTGCCAAGAGCAGTTGAGAGCTGCTTTTTTTCTCCTTCCAAGCAGGAACTTTTTCTCGGCTCAGTCAAGCTTCTGTTGCCCTCAAAGTCTCCTTTCCCGGAGCTGGACCTCCCTCCTCACTGCCTGGAGCAGGCAGACTGGAGCCTTAAGCTAGCAGTCTTTCCCCCTCCCCAGCCTCATTGTTCTCAGAAGCCACTGACTTTGAAGGTGCTAGATCATTTTATAGATAAGAAAGTCAATTACCACTTGGAGGATCTGGGGAAATGCTTTCCCAAGGTCACTGGATGACAGCCAAGTCCAGTGGGAAAGCCCAGGTACCTGACTCTTGTCAGTGGGTGCTAGCTGGCCTGGACTGTGAGCCACCTAGCCTATCTCCAGTCTATCAAACTCTAGATGTGAGCAGCTCAGCTAATTTAAGTCTGGGCTAATTGTCAGTGCCTCGGAATCCTTGTGTGAAAAAGGCTCAGGCACCTTCCTTGGATTGGGAAAGATCGTTCCAGGTGTTAAGATTGACCAATGGCACTGATTACTGGAGCTGTGGCGGCACATTGGGCAAGGCTGGCGATTCAAACCTACCAGCTGCTCCACCAGAGAAAGAGGAAGCTGCCTGCTCCTGTACCAATGTAGCTTGGGAAAGAAATCCGGTGACTCAGAACTGGCATGGGCAGGGGGCTTGGCTTTTGGTTTTAGGAAAGTAGACCCAGATTTAGCCTTGTTGTAAGAGTGGGTTAGGACTCATCGCAACCTAATGTACAACAAAACACTTTGTTCTTAGGTTTGAGCCCATTGTTGCAAGCACTGTGTCCACGGTCTTTCTCTTTTTCGCAGCTCTTCTAGTTTACCAACCTTGATGTCCTTCTCCAGGGACTGGTCTCTCCTGACATGTCCAAATTACATGAGATGAAGTCTCACCATGCTTGCCTCTAAGGAGCACTCTGGCTGTACTTCTTCCAAGACAGACTTGTTTGTTCTTTTGGCAGTCCATTGTACTGTCAAGATTCTTTGCCATCTCACCATAATTCAAATCCATCAATCCTCCTTCAGTGTTCCTTACTCAGTGTCCAACTTTCACATGTCTCTGAGGTGATGGAAAGTACCATGGTCAGGTTCACCGTGGTCCTCCAAAGTAACATCCTTGCAACAGATTTACCCAATGCGATGTGTCCTTTGTTTTGAGTATTAGCCTTAATAAGAGCAAAAGACCTGTAACAGCTTCCCCGTGGTCAAATAGAGCATAGCTACCCAGAAAGGGACTGAGGTTTTAACTGGCCTAAGAGCTCCACTTTCTGACCTCTGTTGGCTGGCTGCTCAGAAACCTGGTCAGAGCCCCCTGTGGAACCAGTTGAGCTTCAGCAGAGAGCTGGCTCTGCTCCCCATTGAACAAGAACCCGTGGAGCTTCTGTGTACAAGACAGGCATGCACATGCACGCTGCAAGTGAGCTCTTTAAAAAGTAAAGTGTTTCCTACGTTTGAACACCAATGAATCACCAGGTTGGGTTCTGAAAGATCTCTTTGGCGGTTTTCTACAGTCTAAACGCCGCTTTATTTATTTATTTTTTCAAATGCCCCTTTAAAGGATGAAGCATGACTTCCCTGACTGATAACTACTCAGGAAAAAAAAACCATCTTAGGCATAGAGGAATTCTCAAGACATTTAAAACAAAGGCTGAAAAACCGCCCCAGGAGATGATATAGATCAGATCATCTGTTTGGAAAGAGACAACCTGGAGGTTTGGTAAAAAGCGCAAGGCATGTTTTTTTTATGAGGGCAAGTATTTGGCCCCTGGAGGTGAGAATGACCATGTTGTCTGAACGCAGGGAGACCTGTGGCTGTTGTCCATTGCCCAGGAGTCCTCTGGCTAGGACTGCCCCACGCATCCAAATTGGACACACAGCACCCTGCCTACAGGATCTTCAAGTCAAATGTATCCCGCATTACAGGGCTGGCAGGGTCTAGGAACAAACCTGCTCATTTGCACGGGTTCCCAGGGTTGCCAAGGAAATTCATTGATCAAAGATAATTGTTGAGTTATCTGTGTACCCAGGTGCCAATGAGAACACATTCCTGTGTGCTTCCCATTACCCAGCACTTGCCCCTTTACCCTCTCCTGGAAGGCCTGCTCTCAACATTGCAACAAGCATGTGTCAAAGCATGTCTTCCAGGAAAACAAAGGGTATTATAATATTACATTTATGTTTTACCAGAATGATTACATATCTCTGTGTAAGGAAATTAGATGAGTCTTCAACAAAACAAATTAAGTGAATATTTAGATAAAAACTCATATTTTTTTAAAACTTTACTGGGGGCTCGTACAGCCAATGTATTTTTTTCATATCCCTCCCTGCCTTCTGAGCTTTAAGTGGCCCTTTGATCGCCTCTGGCCTGGCTGATGGTTCTGAGGAATGCTTAACTCCCTGATGATGTTGTTCATTCACCTTCTAGGCTAGTTCATCTTTTGAAAGTTGAGTCACAGGGGTGAGTTCAGTTCCAAACCTGAAAGGTGTTAAGGGTGTCTCAGGGGTTCAACCATTTGGTCTCTTTTGAATTTTGTCCCACTTTTTTCTCCCACTCTATCCCTTGTGATCCCTTTCCGAAGTGGTCCACAGTGGTAGCTGGGTACCATCTAGTTCTTCTGGCCACAGGATCTTGAAGGCTGGGGCTCAGGTGGCCCATTAGTACTTTGGACTAATGATTTACTTGCATCTTTGGGGAGACCAAAGGTTACACCATTACACTTGAGGTGGCCACTCACTGGCAACTAAGGTCCACAGACTCATTACCCTCAAGGAGGTTGGTTATAGCTAAGAAGTTTTCATAACGTTGTCCTGTATGCTCTACTATATTCATAGGTAGATTTATATCACATGTAAATACATGTGTAGAAATGTCCTGTCAAACATATACAGCCATGGATGTAGTCTCATTCTTCTATTTTTTTGCTTTTAAAGAGTCTTTAATGAATACCTCCACTGCTGTTATATTATGAAAGTTTTTCAGTGGATTTCCCTTGAACTGATGTACCAGGTAAGTCCTTGTTAGCTAGGACATGTCCCACTTCACGAATTTGCGTGTCATCCTTGCGCAGGGGCCATGCTAATCTTCTCTGTATGTTCCAATTTTAGTATATGTGCTGCCGAAGCGAGCACGGACATGTCCCACTTCAGAGAGCTTAAATCCCACCACTCCGAGATTTACTAGTGTATGTTTCTGAATCGCTATTGAGTGTGGAACATTATTTAAGATTTCTCAAGACAGGCTGATAATGGAGACATTACTAGGATGGTTCTTGGTAGTCCTGGTGGCTGGCTTTAAAGAGGATGTTCTTATTAGGGCAAGTGCAGTCAAATTTGATGACATCTCATCAATCTTTTTCTGTGCTGTTTTCTCCATAAGACAAATGGTAAGGTGAAGAAAACACTTTTCAGGAAGAAAAACACATTCCTGGTGCTTCTTTCTCCTCGGAAACAGAGGTATTTAGCTGGTACCTAGAATTCAGGGGGCTCCCCGCCACGCAGACCAGGGAAGCCTTGGGCCAAGGTCTTAGATGTCCAGGGTTGCCTGGTGCTTTTGGGGGACAAGCCAGCCTCGCCTTGTAGCTCCTTCCTCTGTCTTCCCACCATAGGTGCATGCACTTGTAGATTACTGCTGTCACTGCACAATTTGGGATGACATTGTGCCCACCTCTGTTGCCTTTAACACTGCTGCTCCTCGCAGCACCTTCCTTGCCTCGGTCAGTTGGTGCCGTGCTGCTCCTGGTTCTCAGAGGGCTCTTTGTATGTCTAGGAGGATGGCACTTGCCATTAATCCTGTTAAAAACCACTCACAGAATCCCATCAGTGTCTTCCCCTCTCCCACTTCTCTTGCCCTGACTTACGAATTGAAGTTGTTGGGTGGGAGTTACAAAGACTATGGCTAGACTAGCCAGATATAATGCAGGGCCCTGCCCGGCCACCACGACCCCTCGTTCTTCAAGCCATTGTCCCCTTCACACAGGAAAGGTTAACATAGTCCCTTTGGGATCGTTTTACTGTGAGCGCCACTCATGATGCTTGTAAGCCAGTTTTGATATCCAATTTTTAAACTGTCCATCCTTAACAACCCAAGCATTTTTAAATCTTCTATTTTGACATCTGGAGCATCTGCATTCGCAAGTCAAGTGAAGTTCAGAGCAATCCATCAAAATGCAGCAATTTACACTAGCTCAAGGTGTCAAACATCTTTCTCATTTCATTTGGTTGGGTCCTTGCCAACTTGGCCTTAGCCATCCAAACTAGGTCAGATGAGTATCAGCTGCAAGCTGGGGAGCACACACACACACACACACATTCCACACAAACACACACACACCCCACACCACACACCCTCCCCAGACTTCTGAGAAGCTGACCCATTCTCTCAGTCTCTCACTTATCTCTAGCCTCCTAGGGTAGGTCAGTGCCTGTAGGCTCAGGAATCCACACAACTCCATAAACTTCAGACCAGCCAACCTTTCCTTCCTCTTTTTTAGAATCTCTAGCCTCTGTGGACCAGGTCAATGGTTGCCAACAGAACCTCTCCAAACTCAGCCCATCTCGTCATTGCTGCCGCTTCTCCACTTCACTCAAAAAGGGGACCCAGGTGGTCACCACATCGAGCATACAAAACTGCTCACTGGTTTCCTTTAACTTTCGATCTCACAAGAGTGATTTTGCTTTTCCTGTTTCTGTCTGGATTCATCCAAGGCAACCTGATTGCTTGAAATTCAAAATGTCAAACAGTCACCTTCCCTCCCCCCCCCTCTAGGTCTTTAAAAATATAAATCTCCTGAATCCTCAGCCATTCCGGCTGGGTTTGGATGCCTTTTCAAATGCAGATATACTGACGGAAGGTCCTGGGTGGCTCTTAGGTTTTCTAAACCAAAGCCATGACTCTGTACTCAAGCTGCCGGCTTATAAGAAAGCCTGTTCCTTTGGGTAAATTGTAACCCCTTTTAGCATATCCAATAAATATGGGATGGAGGTTCACTTAGAAGCTTTCTGTAATCATAGCCATATTGATTTCCATCAAACATGTAGGCCTATTTTACAATACCAGATAGAATATCTAATATCTGTGGCACAGTCAGATAAACTCCTAACCCTAAACCCTTTTAAAACAAAAACAAAACCAAAAAAACAATTTTAATTTTCTCTACCCTCCACTTGCATGTTTATGTGCAGCTTATGGTTGTGGGCATGTGGCAAGGGAGATCCAGTAGGCACTGCCCCTTATCAATCATCCAGTGCTTAACCCGCCCCTATCAATCATCCAATGCTTAACCCGCCTGGCTTTTGCTACAGGTGACTCCAGAGCAGGTTTCTCCCCTCAGATGTAGCGTGTCATTCCATTCATTGAGCCATTACAAGTAACAGTAATCAAAGTTACCATTAAAGAATCACGTTTTACTTCCCTTGCTCTTTTGTTCTCTCTTACAAAACCCTATGTTTCTAATGAGTCTGAAGTCATCACAAGGCATTCCATTTCTGACAACTGTTAAAAAAGAATGGTGTGTGGGCGGCCTCTGACCTCAGTTTCACAAGGAAGAAGGAGAATCAAACTATATCCTCATCCCCCAAAGCTGATTCCTGTGAGGCTATGGTCAGACATGCCTCCATCTTCCAACCTGCTGACACCACAGATCCCTCCCACCACACGCTCCATTTTCAGCTGGGTTTGATAACCGATTATAATGGCCACATAGAACTCAGAATCAATGTTCATGGGTATGGGGTTTATTAAGGAAGTTAACCATTTAAAAATGCACAGTGTAGAATTTGGACAAGGCACCCTCTTCTCAGCCATGTTACAGGCAGGCGTCTCTCTAATCTTTGGCCTCTCAGCTGCATGGCCTCTTGGTGCCTGTCCTGCTTGGGCAATGTTACAAAGCCCTTTTAAGGACTGCCAGTAAATGCCCAAAGGACACGCTATGCCATTATCCAGTTCCCTGGCTCAGTAAACATAGTTCCCTCAAGTAAGTGTCAAGAGGCAGTCAATGTCACTTAGTCTGTGGGTCAGGAATCCTGTTGCTGCCTCTCTGGTGTTACAGTTTTCTACCCTTTGAGCAAATAAGTTCCACTCTTAGCTCTTCTCTTCTGCTAGTAGGGATAGCCACTCCTCTCTTGCTTCCATGATAGCTCATTTTATACCCAGCTGTGTTAGTCTGGGTTGACTATAGAAACAAATTCATTGACACTCCTGTGTAAGACAGAACTTAATATCAAAGAACAATTTTATGTTAAGAAACAGCCCAGTCCAGATCCAGTACATAAGTCCGATATTAGCCCATATGTCCGATACTAGTTTATAAATTCCTCTTTAGACTCATGCAGCCATGTAATAATGTCAAATGCAGGAAGATCACATGCTAGTGAGTGGAAAGTCTTGTATATCCAGTGGTGGTGGAAGCATCTCAGTATCCCCATTAAACTATCCCCGTTCAGCTTGCATGGGTATCCCCGTAGCAACTCTAGCTACCGGGCTCTGGCTTCATCAGTGTGTCTCCATGTGGCTTGTCAGCAGGAATATGAAGCAGAAAGTTGTGTGTCCTGCCTCCAGGGAGGAAGACGGGAGTTCCCAGAATCCTCAGGAGAAGGCCATGCCCACACAGAGGCCTCATTGGCTATGACCTGATTGACAAGCTAGACTCCACTCCTTAGCAAGTTGACAGTCACACCATGTAACTGCCACACCAGTCATCACAATTGGCAATCCCAATTAACCGATTAATCATCACTTGCTGCTGAATCATATCATCCAATCAGTATCTTTCCCCCACCTCCTACCCAGCCCCATCAAAGACTGAGGCTGGGAGACCCATATTAAATAATTTACTGCACTTCAAGAGTAGTCAACCCAGATTCTGTAGCCAGAATATATTGCTTGGCTGTAAAACAAATAGTGAGAAAAAAAAATCATCAGAGGGGGTGGTTATGGTATTCTCCATCAGTTGGTTCTGTATATTGTTTTGTTTGCAAACTATGCAGTACTAAATCATTCAATTCTTTTTTTAAACATATTTTTTTACTGTGAATAATGTGAAGATTTACTGAGCATATCATCCAGTTTCCTAAATCATTTATTGATTTGCTATTGATGGATTTAGCTAGCGGTGTAACCGGAATGTGATCTATAAACATGAAAACAGTTCAATTCAAAGATTGTATGTTGTTATGTTCAACCAAAGACATGGTTTTGGCTTAACTTATAAACTGGAAAACCAAATTATGAAAACTATCAGTATTGGAAAGCTGTTTTGGAATGTATTCTTGGTGTCATATAACAAATGCTGAACATGATCAAGCTTTTTTGGAAGGAATAAATGAAGTCCTCACAAAGTAGAAATCTGGATGGTTTGAACTTGTTGCTCAGTGTGATCCATTGTCAGCAGGCTACATCTCAAAATTTAATCGCCCAAGAAGCAGCAACCCATTGTATATGTGTCAAACAATGTGTGGAGAATTAATAGACTTAAATGATAAAATTCAATCAACTAATTTCAGTGACACACATATAGCTCGATATTTCAGTTTGCCTGTAGATTTTACTCGATCTTTTTCTCAAACAGATCAGTTGAGTGTTGTTTTAAGACACGTATGTAGCTGTAACAGATGGAAAATGTGTTGAGTGATCTATGACATTTACCATTTACCATCTTAGAAAGTCATACTGGTGAAAAAATTGCAAACCACACCATTGCATGGTTTGTAAAATTAATTTTTCTAAGTGCAGACACCAGTCCCATAACAATGCAGCCAATACGTCAGGGCCTTATATAGACATGTAGCAGAAAATGTTTAGAATGTAATAAATATGCCATTTTCATACCATATGCTATGCATTCACTTAATCTCATAGGATACAAGTAGACTGTTGGAAGCCGTTGATACCTTTTTCTGTTGTTTTGTTACTGTACATAATTTTCATCTCAATGATGAGTTGTTATTAGACATATTTAGGCAACGATCAACTAATAAAATGTCTCCCTGATACACATTGAGAATTACACTGTAGAAGCAAGGACAACCCTAGAATTAGACACCAGGGTTCTAGATGCCTTAGAAAACATCGCTGAAGACCAGGCACGAAAAGGAGCTACCAGAAGAGGAGCTGAAAGCATCACCAACAAAATACAAACATGGAGTGTTTATGTCGACAAGGCAGAGTAATACAGCATTCTTATGAGGAGAGTTAAGCTCTCAAAGATTCAGAAGTAAATTGAAAAACATGCACAGGTCTCTACCTGTCATTTGCACAACTTAAGACAAGGTTTAGATTCTTTTTAAAAACGTACACAAAAAGAATATACTGTCAAATACTGTTTACCAAGCATTTCACCATCAGGAAAGCATTAGAAAGAAAGAAAGAAAGAAATAGCGGAAATACTTCAAAAACATTGAGAGGCAGAGATCAATGTCATACAACCACAAACTACAGCATTATTGACACACTGGAACCTTGTATGAAAAGGGGTGAGAGTACATGAAATTCCTTCAAGTAGACTTAACAAATATGGATGTACCTGGTGAAGAATGCAGGACGGCATCTGAGAAATTAATGCAGGTTTATCTTGATATGAGAACTAAGTGTGCAGATTCAGGAAAGACATGTTACTCATGAGCATGTGTGAGTCCATCCTAGAAGATACCATGCATATTTCTTTGGGTTGAAACTGCTAGATCCATATTCCTAACTTTAGTGATCACGAACTGCACAACAGAATGCTCACTTCTTCCATAAAGAAACAGAAAGCCCTCAGTGTGCAAGAGTGATTCAGGCACCTCGATTCATCACCCCTATGATGTAGGGAATTAGATGCCTATCGTTAGGTGTTGTTAATAAAATAACAATTTGTAAAAGCAAAAAATGGAAAGACGTGCTTTTAATGATAATGTGATAGAGATGAAAGATTTGTCTAAAAATAAAATAATTTATTTTTTGTTTTCTGACCATTAACTTTTATTATATCTTTTCATTTGTTTATAACTACAACATTGATTATCTTTTCCTTTCCATACGTTTGGTAAATATTTCCCCTTGGTTTGTTGACATATAAGAGGTTTTATTTTTTATAAAGTTTTATTGGCATATAGTTCACAAATCATACAATTCAATAGTCCAATTATATTAAAAAGAGTACAGTCATCACCACCATCCATTTTAGAACATTTGCTTTGTTCTTTTTTTTTTTTTGCTTTGTTCTTGTACTTGTTATTAGCTCCCCATTTCTCCCAACCTACCTTGCCATACCCCCAAGGAACCATTAATCCAATTACTATCTCTAAGGATTTATCTATCCTGGATTTCATATACAGAAAAACATTATAAAAGAAAACCTCATGGCAATAACAAAGTAAAGCAGAGAAAAACCTCCATTGAAAAGAAAGCAGAAAATATTAAAAGCTAGAACAAATTTTAAATGGGTCAAAGAGAGGTCAAATGATCAGGTGTTAAGTTTTAGTCTATCTGCATCTGCAGTAATCCTCTCCCCAGTGCATTCTGCACAACAGCAAGGCTGCACATAGTCCTGGTTTATGGCCAGAGGCTTAATTCATACGTATTACCCCTTTACTTTTTTTAACTGAAACAACTTTAAAATTGATCAAAAGAGATCAGGTGATAAGAGATTACATTTTAACCTAACTACACTGTGTGTCACAATCAACTTTACAAATCTGTTCACATCCCTCTATTATGGTCGGAGGGGATTCTCCTGAGGCTTAATCCATGTGTGAACCCTGCAAATGGATTTTGGGCTTCCACTGTGATCCATAGTTTTCTACAAACCAGATTTTCATAATTTTAAGCTCTGATACCATTCCCTCCTTTAGATTTGGATTTTATTATTTACAATCCTTGGATCATTCAGCTGGTGTGTTTCTTCCATGTTGAGGGATTTATTGAGTTTATGCTTAGAAACACTTGTGATCCCTGGGTCAGAAAACAAAAATCTCAACCCACTGCCACTGAATCAATTCTGACTCATAGTGACCCTATAGAGCAAAGTAGAGGCTGTACATCTTTAGGGGACCAGATAGCATCATCTTTCTCAAGCGGCTGGTGGGTTTGAACCACTAACCTTGAAGTTAGCAGTCCAAAGCGTAACTCACTCTGCCACCAGCGCTCCTGATCAGATAAATAGCAGTTTGTTTTTTATCAGTAAACACATATCCTTTTGAAACCACCAGCCATTCCAAGGGAAAAAGATGGGGTTTCTACTCCTGTGAAAAGCTACAGTCTCGGAAACTCCTAGGGGGTCTACCCTGTCCCACAGAGTCACTGAGTGTTTGGGTTGGCTCTACGTAGGAGCAATGTTAGCTTGAGTAAGTAGGACTTTGTTGGTCTGGACAAAGGAAACCCTGTATCTCTTATAGGACCCCTGATTTGGAAATATCAAAACCACAACACTTGGATAGTAATTCCTTCCTTAAGCTACTCCACCCAATACACAATAGTGTAAAAGTAGTTCCCCGTTTTGTAAAAGCAAAACATGTTACAAAGCAAACAAAATGGCACAGCTTCTCACAAAAGACTGCCCCACCCTCAAACGGAAAAAAAGCACAATTCTGATTGTAGGAGTATTTAAAACCAGGGTGGCTCTTGGGCTGGTGCCACTGGGTTCTTCCAGCACCAGGGGATGGCTTTTCTTTCAATCCAAACCTTCCCTGGTCCCATACCTTGAGGACAGACTATGGTCCTCAGAGAATTTAGGATGTCTAGCGAGCCCTGATAGTTGAGTAGTTATGTGTTGTCTGCTAACCCCTAAGTCAGCAGTTCAAAACCATCAGATGAAGCTCTCAACTCCTAAAGATTCACAGCTCAGACACAGGGCAGTTTTACTCTGCTGGGTAGGGTTGTTATGAGGCAGATTGCCTCAATAGTGAGCTTGGTTTGAGTTTGAGTTCAATGTAAGGAGCCCCGGTGGTGGTGCAGTGGGTTATGTGTTGGGTTACCAACCACAAGGTCAGCAGTTTGAAACCCCCAGCTGTTCCTAGGGAAATCGATGAGGCTTTCTGCCCCCTTCAAGATTTACAGCCAGCAACAAATGTGCTTGACACAATGGGATGGATGGATGGATTGTGGTAAGAGTTGTATGAGCCCACAATAAAATGATTACAAAAAAATGTTTACAGCCTTGGAAACTCAGGTCTACTGGGTTCTATACGGTTGCTATGAATTGGAAGCAAATTGATGGCGATGAGTGAAGTGTAAGGACTGCTAACAACAAGGTCGGTTGTTCAAACCCACCAGCTGCTTTGAGGGAGTAGATGTGGCCGTCAGCTTCCATGAAGATTACAACCTTGGGGCCCCATGGAGCAGTTCTCTCCATATGGGGGTCTCTATGAGTTAGAGTGGGTTTGATGGCAAACAACAAACCACCTTCTGGTATAAGTATGCCTCATTTGTTTACCTGGAGTTCAAGTTTAGCATCCTGTATACGTACTTGCTAAGGCTGGTGGCAGCCTAAATCCTAAACTTTTACCTCATTGCTGATGTGAGTGCCCACACCCCAGGAATGCCCTCAGGAAGCAGTGGGTAGCCAGTTCCTTTGGCAGGCTGCAGAAGGGATTTTACCTGCCAGCCTCCAGAGAAGGTTCTCACAGCTGGGGGCGAAGGGGGTGGGGGTGGAGGGCTTCAGAGGGTTTTCAAGGCTGAGACTGGCCAGCAGCATAGGGCCAGGCCTGTCTTTCCAGGTACCACCGAACCTTTCAGGTAGTAGTTGAGTGAGGGTTTCATAATTTGTGCCACCTAGCACTCCTTCCTTGTTGTGTTTTAGAGACTAAGGGACAAACAGACCCACAGAAGGGTCATTTCTACTGTGGTCAGCAGGTCCGAACACACCTAAGCACTGCTTCCTGGCCTTTGTGGTGTTGTGTCCCCAGGACCCCCTCATTGTCCCTCTCCTTTTCCTACAGCATCTGTGAGGCTCCATGGGGGTCAGGGCAGGCCACCACCATGTTCCCACCCCTGTGCATTCCTGCCTGAGTGGCTGTTGTGTTTATTCATCAATCTCAGGCCCCCACCCCCACCCTGCCCCGTGACCGCCTCTTTCTGCCTCTGACACCCTAGTTTCTGTGTGACTTGGCTTTAGATTTACTGAAAATAATCAGCTGGTCTAGGACAGGCTAGATGTTGGATTTCACGTTTTATTATGGTTTGAGATGACTGAGTGCCAGGTGGCTGTGCTCTGGTCACATCCGAGGTTACCAAAAACCAAACCAAAATCACAACAGACTCACTGTCATAGTTGATTCCTACAGGGTAGAACTGCCCCTGTGGGTTTCGAGACTAACTATGGGAGTAGAAAGCTTCATCTTCCTCCTGGGGAGTGGCTAGTGGTTTCAAACTGCTAACCTTGCAGTTAGCAGCCTAAGGCATAACCACTACATCACCAGGCGTTGGGATAATCCCGAACAATGACAACAAGGTGGGGACCCTCTGCCTTGGTTTAGTAGATAAACCTCATTGGGATGACAGGATATGTCTCCAGGAAAAATGCTCAGTGACACCTTCTAACTCAGACCCCATCAGTACAGATGCTTGTAAGAGCACCTCTCCCAATGTACATCTGTGCCCTTATTCTCTATCCCCTGCACCTGCACCTGCACCCCAGACCAGGTATACAGCCGAGTGAGCTGCTCAGTCCTTACGGGGCCCAGGTCTGCTGCTCCACCCCCAGGGACCATGTGGGCAGGTGGTAAGGCTGACAGCCCCGCCCTCAGGCGATTCTGACTCAGGGCGACCCCACGTGATGGTCAGAGAACCTCTGCTCCATGAGGTTTTCAGCTGGGACCTTTCAGAAGCAGAGTATCAGGTCTGTCTTACCAGATGCCTCTCAGGGGGTTTAAGCTTCCAACCTTTTGGATAGTAGGTGGGCACTCCACCATTGACTCCACCCAGTCCTCTTATACTGGAATCCCAAACCATGGCCATAGAGTTGATGCCAATTCATAGGACAGGGCGAACTGCCCATGTGTGTGAGTTTCTGAGTCTGTAACTCTTTATGGGAGTAGAAAGCAGAGCAGCTGGGGTCTGACCAGCTAACCTTTAGGATTGCAGCCCACCAGCATGCCTTTACACTCAGAATGACAAAAGTAGAACAACTTCCCCTGATTCAGCTTAAATGCCTACAAAGTACCGTCGCACAAACTGTTCCAAGATAACCCAAGTGACATGTAACACATCTTCTCAATTTCAGGGCTCTGGGTGGGAGGTCTGAATAAACACTGTGTGATTCCTGCTCATGAGAAAAGATGCCCCAGAGAGAGGAAGGCTGGATGGGGGGAGAGCAGGGCAGGACAGGGAGCGCAAGAGAGGGGACCAGTCAGGACAGGTTAGGAGAGTCGCTGGCAATGCAGCACTACAGGCTGACTGAAGATGAGGGAGGCAGGCATTTGGAGAACAGCTGTCCCCAGCTGGGTGGTTGGGCAGTGCTCTCCCACTCAATGCCAGGCCTCCCCCTGGGCACCTTGACACCATTACATCCAGTTGCCTTACGTAAGACACGATGGTCTCATTTATTACTGTATGTATTTTAACTCTGGTTGTCATGGTTGCACATAATTCAAATATTGTAAGAACACTTCTCAGTGAAGTGGTAAGAGGAAGCAAGGGATGGAGGGGGGGTGGGGTGGGGGGATGGAAGAAGGGGACGATTTGAGTAAGCTCAAATCTATCCTCATTTATGAGGGCCGGGCAGGGATTGGTTCTGTTGGGCATCAGGTCAGCTCAGTGACACCCGACAGCAGGGACAACCAATGACAGGGCAGCAGGTGTGACCAGGCCATAGTCAGGGGGCAGCACCTTTGAGCCTCATGAGAAGAAGGTGTCACGATTCTCCTTTTTAGTGCCGGTCACCAAACTGGAGAGGTTCTCTTGCCAGGCATGGGAGGACTGCATTGATTGCCTCTCCCTGCCCCCTGGTGACTTATTTTGACCAGTGAAATGAGTGGCCCCAAAAGTAGGTGGATCACTTCCAGGTAGCAGCTTTAGGGATCTGTGCTCCTTGACCAGGAACTGAAAGGTTGGCAGAAAGATGGGCTTTCCAGTCCCATCAACAGTTACAGTCTTGGGAAGTCACAGGGGCAGTTCTACCCTGGCCTCTAAGGTCACTCTGGAGTCAGTGTTGGCTCCAGGGCAGCAATTTTGGTTTGGGCGGTGTAGTGGGTGGTCAGGTGGGTTACACATCGGACTGCTAACCACAACGTCAGGTGTTTGAACCCAAAAGCCATTCTGTGGGAGAAAGAGGAGGTTCTCTGCTCCCATCAAGATGTCTAGCCTTGCAAACCCAAAGAGGCAGTTCTACTCTGTCCTATAGGGTCGCTATGAGTTGAATCGACTCGATGGCAGTGAGTTTGGTTTTCTGGTTTGGTCCCTGAATCCATCAACGTCCCCTTAGCTTGGACAGTGGCCGGATCATTTCACCTCTCTCCCATTATAAGGGGACCCTTGCAGTCTCCTGGCAAGACACGCAGTCTACTTGATTCAGCTTAAATGCCTACAAAGTACAGTCGCACAAACCGTTCTAAGACACGAAGGTATTTGCTGAGCTATTAAAAAACTTAGTGTAGATATATATCCTTCCTAATCCAGGTCACGCTAGCCAGTGCTGGTGTGTATGTCCAAAAGCAATCTACTCAGGGATCTTCCTCTCCCAAAGAGCAAGATGCCAGCGCCTGAGAGCCTGTACGGTCGGCCTGGTTCTGCCACTGAATAGTGAGTGGCCTTGGACAATTCCTTCTCAGACTCCAGTTCCCTTATCTGCTGATTGGTGATAAACTCCAAAAAACTCACTCGCATTCAGTGGATTCCAACTCATAGCTACCCAGTTGTTGGGTGCGGTGGAGTTGGCTCAGGCTCATAGCAACCCTCTTTGCACCACAGAAGGAATTGCCCGGTCCTGCCCCACCCATGGGCCAGTGGTTCTCAACCTTCCTCATGCCACCACCCTTTCATACAGTTCCTCATGTGGTGGTGACCCCCAACCTTAAAATTATTTTTGTTGCTCTTTCATCACTGTCATTTTACTACTGTGATGAATCGGGCGACCCCTGTGAAAGGGCCATTCGACCCCCAGGTTGCTCTGAGACAGAACAGAACCACCCCTTTGAGCTTCCAAGGCCGTCGTACCTCTTTAGGGGAGCAGAAAACTCCATTTTCTCTTCTTGGAGTAGCTGGTGGTTTCTGCCCCTAAAGGTTAGCAGCTCAATGTGTAACCATCACACCTCCAGAGCTGCTTTAAATGGTGACAGTAAGAATGAGAATAAAGGTGTCACTGAAAGGAAGTCAAGACAACATTTGCACATTTGCTGAATTCGCCCCTCTGTGTGGCTAGAAAGAGAATGTGTGTGTGTCTGGGTGTGTGGTGGTGGTGGGGAGGGGAGGGGGACAGGCTTTGAAAAGGGAAATCTCTATGCAAATGTTGTTTTTGTGAGTTGCTGAGAAGTCATTTCCGACCCCTGGTGACCCCAGGCTTCCCAGGAGAACTGCTCCATAGAATTTTCCACTTTTAAGAAGCAGAGAGCCCCTCCCTTCCCCCCCCCAACCTGTACCCCCCTGGGTGACTTCGGACCATCACCATCCGCTAGCTTGCATGCTTAACTATTTGCACCACGGAGGGCGCTCCTGCGCAAATATTAGCAGACAGTATTTGTAACCAGCACAAAAGCCAACGAAGAACCCCTCCGAAATCAAATAGACTTCCTGCGGTCTTCGGAGCAGGCTCGGTCGTGCACCCCCGTATATATTTACATTTCTGCACAAGATCCCCAATGACCAATCACATTCTTCCAACAGAACAAATTACTTATTAGCTAAAGAGGAGGGGGGTCAAGCACTTCGGTCCAGGTTAGTCACATGCGATCATTTTCAAGTTCAGCAAATACCTAGTCGTGTGGATTCCACTACGTGCCCATCCAATTACACTTCCTGTCCCTAACTTCGCCAGGGCCGACTCAAGGGCAGCTCATCTTTGGAGCTGGAAGACCGGCCTGCAGCTCCGCCCCACCGCCATCCTCATCCAGGGCCACGCCCCGGGCCGCCCCAGGGATCCTTCTAGTGTCCTCCCCCCCTGCAAGGGGATTTCCCTTTCTAGCCGTTGGAGCAGCAGCGCAGTCAGGTTCTGACCTCGGGGGAGCAATTGTCTGAAAGGTGTTCGGCCGGCCGCGGCGGCTGGGGGTGGCCCGCCAAGCCTGCTTATTATACACGGCGCCTCCGGCATCCTCCCTCCTCTAAGCGCCCCGGGCCTTCACCTGGGCCTCTGCCTGGCCGCTCAGGTCTGGAACTTGGGACCCGCATCACCCAAAGGGTTGCTGAAAACGGCCTGCTGGGCCCCACTTGAGTTTTTATAATTTGTCGACCTAGAGTAGGGCCAGAAAGCTGGCATTTCTAACAAGTTCCCAGGTGATGGTGATATTGCTGGTCCCGGGACCTAGTTAAAAGAGAACCACTGTGCCTAACCGAGTGCGGGGAGGCAAGACTCGCTCCTCACCTACACATCCACCTCCCCTCAGCGCCGGGTGTCAGGAAATAACCCCGACAGCAAGCGAGCCCCGGGAAAGCAGGACCGGAGGAGTCTGGGCTGGAGGCGCCCCTGAAGAGCTGAACAGGTAAGAATTTTGCAAGCCTTGGGTCCTCGTGCTGCTGGGATATTAATTGATCGGTCTTTACTGAGCTGTTTCTTCTTTCCACACAGGATGATTAGAGTTAGGTCTAGGAGGCCGGGTGGCACTGTCGGTCCGTGTTGGACCGCTAATCCAAGGTTTGAGACCCCCCAGCTGCTCCGCAGATGGAAGATGAGGCTTTTTACTCCTGTAAAGATTGACAGTCCTACCCCGCCCTGCCCTCCTAGGGTGGCTGAGTCAAGAGCAACTCAATGGCAGTTGAACTTGATGTTGAGAGTGAGGTCTCTAAGGCAAAAATGTCCAGGAGCTCATAGTAACCCGGGAGCGAAATATGCAAACAATTTAACTGCTACCAAGATAATTGTTCCCTCCCAACCAACGGTCAGACTCCTGCAGAGGGTGGGTGGAGCCATGCAGTCCGTGGAGCTGGAGAAAGCTCCGCTGGAGAACAGGCGTTTATGCTGGGAGGGAATTTGGTAGGACCCGGGGGCACAAGGTCCAGAACAGGCAATGGGACTGCTGAAGGGTGAGTTTGCAAGGGAGCAGCCGTCTAGGTAACACTTACTGGTCAGGTCTCGAGCCTGGGCCTGGTTTCTCTCAGGCCTCTCTGGTTGCTCCTGTCTCCTTTGCTGGCCCCTTGTCCGCTGTTTGTGTCTGTTTGTACCTCAGGCTGGGATGCTCCCGCAGCTCTGGCCTGGCTTCTCTTTCCTCCCACTCTCCACATTCTTTTTGGTGAGCTTTCACCCTCTTATCTGTTCACTGGAGGATCCGCATCTGGTTTCCAGCCCAGCCTTTTGCCCTCAGTGCCACGTGGAGGCCTCCAGGTTCCTTAATCTTGTAGTCTTCACTGCTAAATGAGGCCAGCAGCCACCTCGCTAGCTGAGCCACAAGGCCTTTGGAAGGGACAGGATCTCACAGATTGCTGGTGAAGAGTAGTAAAGTGACAGAAAACTGCCGAGGCCACTCACCAAGACAGACTACAGGAGGAATGCCATCTGGGCACAATTTATTAGCGGAGCCACCAAGCGCTTATCTGTGAAATGGGTTTGATAATACCAACCTTAAACGGATGTGATTAATGAGGTTGCCATTTATTGAACCCTACTTAAGTCTCAACTGGCAATTGGATGTGAACACTTTCCTTGCCCAAGGTCTCACGACTGGCTAGCCGGTGGCAGAGCCAGCCACTATCCTGCTGAACCCTCTCACTGCTGATGCACAGCGACCCCGTGAGTTTCCAAGACTGTTGGTGGGAGTAGAAAGCCCAGTCTTTCGCCAGAGGAGCTGCTGGTGGTTTTGAACCGCCAACCATGCCAATTGAAGCCCCTCGAGTAACCACTACACTACCAGGGTTCTATCGACCAGATGTGCACCCTTTCTAGAGATTGTATAATAGGAAAATGTTTATATGTAAGTGACAAAAAGAGCATATTGCACAATCGGTGTGAGGACACAACAATAAGTGGAAAAGGCTAGAAGGAAACATTGATCATTAAAAATCACGCCATTTTTCATATTTTCTTTAATAGGTTTATTTTATTACACAAAAAATGGTGTTCAATTTAACATTAAAAGCAATTTACACTACCATGACCTGTTCTTGTGTGTGATCGAAAATGACTCAATTTTAGTCTTAACTTTCCTCAACAGGAATTCATCAGTCCACTATAATCAAAGGCCATGGTAGCCAGCAGATATCACAGCCAAAGCCACCACCCACAGCTCCACAACCCGGCTACCTGAGCCCACTGTCACTGGGATGGGGAAGTTCCAGACAAGCCCGGCGTCTCTAACCGCCCCGGGCTTTCTGGACAGCGCTGCTTGAGATCAATTACTTTTTTCCCCTTCTAAATAGCAGGCCCAATGCTCGTTTTCCAGTTCTGGCTGAGTTGCTGGCTTCAGCCCTGCGGGACGCAGGCCAGGGTACCTGGCTCCCGGAGCACCACCCAAACTGGTCCGGCCAGTCCGCCCCGCGGCTGTTTTCTGCCAGGGCTTGCCTGTGTGTGTGAGTGTGCGTGTGTATGTTGAGTCTCTCCCTTCTCCCCAGCAACCCAGGTGAGTGGAAGGCGGCTGTGAGCACTAGCCAAGCCATCAGGCCAGATGGGTGGAGCTGAATTAATCTAACCTGGAATTTCAACTTGGCCAGAACAACAGGTGAGGGGGGATAAAGCCACAGAAAGAATGGGCACTTTGGCAACTTGGAAATATTCTCGTGCTTTGACCCTTGTCTGGAATGTAGCCCAGGGTGACTTTTACAAGTGTGCTGGGTTTTAAGGCTTGGTTGTGCGGTCGGATGCCCTCCAGAGTGCTGTCTTCCTCGGTTACCCTCTGCGACGAGCCGGTGCCCCCTCCTCTAGGCAGGGCGGGGGTATCGGCTTAGTCTTTTGTTTTTGACGCGAAAGAGCCGAGCGCGACGCCAGGGAGGCTCTCGATGGCAGGGCTCTGGGGTCTGTCTGGGCAAGGCGTTCGGCCGTGACCCCCGCGAGGGTTGCCCGCAACTGGCCCGCGTCCTCTGCCCCCGGGCACCCTCTCTTTGCTGGCGAGGCTGACTCGGTACGCCGACGCGCGAGGTCCCCCATTGTCCTGCCTCGACATGAGCGAACGGCAGTCGGGGAGGGGGGTGGGGGTGGAGGGCGTCCCAGTCGGGCCCGGAGCTCAGGGCTCCCGAGGGCGCCTGGAAGGTGCCGAACCACCCGGGCCGGCAGGGAGTGGCATGAAGCGGGGTCACCGGGGCCAGCTCAGCCGAGGGGCCTAGGTTTCCAGCTCCGCGTGCCCCACCCCGCGCGGCCCTCC
>NW_022103906.1:74716903-74719721 GCF_000313985.2 Echinops telfairi | reverse complement strand
GGCCGGCCGGGCTATCCCGGAGCGCCCTCCTGGCCTGCAGGCCGCTTCCGTGCCGGAGAGCCGGGCAGCCCCAGGAGCCCAGCGCGGAGCAAACTTTATTTGGGAAACGGTGTGTCCTTGGGGAGGGCCTGGTGGCCTCCCGAGAGGGGGTGTGTGTGGGAATTTCCTTGAAACGCTCCCTCGCCCCTGGAGGTGGGGGTGGGGCACAGGGCAACTTTCTTAGAAATCTCACCTTCCCCACCGGCCCTTGGCCCAGGCCGCCTCCCAGAGACAGGCAGCCCAGGTTGGCTTGTGCCAAAGGCTCTGGGCAGCCTTTGATTTGAGCGAGCCCCTTCCTCTTCCCCCATTTTCTCTTCTTTCCCGAAGCAGGAAGAAGTAACACGTAAAAGTGTCCCTGATCCCCTAGTGATGCGCTTCCGCTTTCTGTCTCTTCCAGGCAGCTGCTTCTTCTTTATGGTCCTGACCCCAGAGGGAGAAATACCAGGAGGACACTCCCTGCCCTGCCCTGCCCCCGACACACACCCACTCACCTCATGTGTGGGGTCCGCGTGGGCCAGGGTGAAGGACCCACCCAGGCAAGATGATAGATGTCTTTGGGGCGGCTGCTGGTGTCCTCCCCCAGGTCCTGGGTCCCAGCCCGTGGGAGCGTAGCCCCCGACTGAGCCCTGTCAGACTGCTGCAGCGGAGGTGAAGACGGTCGGAGCAAGAAGAGGCACCCGTTGGGAGACCGATGCTACTTGTCTTCAAGCCTGTAGACGTGTCAGAGTTTTAGGAGAGGAGGGCATCTGTTTGGTGACCTTTATTGGCAAGAATCTAGGCTGTGGTTCTGCCCCGGCACCTATGCCCCCACCTCTGGTCGCGCCATGAGCCAGTTTCAGGTGCCCCTGGCCGTCCAGCCAGAGCTACCTGGCCTTTATGACTTCCCTCAGGGCCAAGTAATGGTGGGGGGCTTCCAGGGACCTGGCCTGCCGATGACCGCTAGTGAGCCCCAACTCCGAGGCGGTGGAGATGGGCGAAAGAAACGGAAGCGGTGTGGGACTTGTGAGCCCTGCCGGAGGCCGGAGAACTGCGGGGCCTGCACCAGCTGTACCAACCGCCGCACGCACCAGATATGCAAGCTGCGCAAGTGTGAGGTGCTGAAGAAGAAAGCAGGCCTTCTGAAGGAGGTAAGCCGCCCGCAGGGCCTCCCCAGCCCCTCCTCGAGGACACTGTAGCCGCTGGGACGCTGGTTAAAGACGGGTTCACCCAGGCTCATGCTAAAGGTCTTTTTCAAAAGCCCCGCCCAACTTTGAGTGGAGCCGAAGGTGGGAGCTGGCTCGGGTCCCTTTGCAGGAGCGCCTGCCTGTCCAGAGTGAGCCACAGTGTGGAGTTGCACAGGGCTCCGAGCCGGCAGCGGCCACTGCGATGGCCTCTGTGGGTATCGCAGAACGGTGGCAATCTGCTGCGGCTGTGGAG
Organism: Echinops telfairi; assembly: GCF_000313985.2. Classification (NCBI taxonomy): domain Eukaryota; kingdom Metazoa; phylum Chordata; class Mammalia; order Afrosoricida; family Tenrecidae; genus Echinops; species Echinops telfairi. The sequence continues at coordinate 74,718,266 of NW_022103906.1, read as the reverse complement.
GGTGGCTGTGGGCTTTAGCTCCAGAAGTTTCTTGTCCTGCTTTGGAAGCTTCAAATGTTGTATTTTGGGGTGAGGGTGGGGTGGCACACGGTTGTGTCAGGAAAGGGGTGGAGGCCAGTGGATTTGGAAAGAAAGGTCTGTGACCAGGGTGGCTTTGTGGATGCCCCGTTGGTGGGGTGGCAAGGTGGCTTTGTGGACGCCCCGTTGGTGGGGTGGATTGCTCTGGTTTTCTAGAGTTTTTCCCAGGAAGATGACAAGAGAGCCAGGTTGAAGCTGTGCGGGATTGTGATGAGCGTGGCCCTACGGGACCATGTAATCCTTGAGGTTGAAGACTGTTTTTTTCATCTCCAAGTACCCAGACAGGCAGTCCCTTGGTGCGTAGAAGGCCCGCAAACGCTAGTTGCATGAATGAGCAAGCGGATGATGTTCTTTGGAGACAGCCATCAACTCCAGGAAGGAATAACCCACTTTCTTGACCAGGACAGAGGGCAGGAAGAAGAAGCTGGGATGAGGGTGGACAAGGGTGGCACAGAGGCTGTGGCCCAACATTGGCTGTCTTTTCATGCCCTTCTGGTGCCGGGGCTCCCGGCTGCAGGTCGGTGGCAGCCGCGACGGCGGAGAGTAGGCAGAAGTAGGGCAGAGAGAAGTTGAGCAGCTTGGGAGGAGCCGTGCAGCGCAGCGGCTGGAGGTCGCTCCAGGCAGCGAAGCTAGCGCTGGACAGAGACGTCGGCGGCCAGCGCTGTCAGCTGGGCTCCTCAGACAACTCGTGAATGGCACTGGACCGGTGTTTGGAGCCCCTGCCAGCTGAACCACAGGCTGCGTCAGGGTGTCAGAGCGCAAGCACCTGTGGCCTGGACTGGGCTGGCGGCTGGCCGGCACTCGGAATTTCCCTGATGGAGGCAGGCGCGCGGAGCGCTGTGGCTGTGAGGGCTGGTGGCTGGGAAGAGACAGCCGCGTGCTGGGGCGGGCGAGTAGGTGGTGGTGTGTACTCCTGCCTCCTCTCACCTTCCACCTTCTCTTGCCCACTCTCTGTGGAAGCTGCCTGTGTTGACCCAGGGGCCACAGACTCGGGACCCTATTTTCCCCTGCTGGTTGACTCAGACCTTTGGATCACATCTCCAGAAGCATCCATGTGTGTGCGCCCCCCCCCCCCAATCTAGCCCCTTGATGCTGCCAGGTGCACAAGGTTCACATCCTGCTGGCCCCGGGCCCTGGGGACCAATTCTGAAAGGGAGGTGGGGTCAATGGTCACGACCTCACTCCTGGAGCTTGAGACTCGGTGCCGAGTGTGTAAGGAAGCCCCGCAAAGTCTGCGCTAAGCTTGAGACAGCTGCTGGCTTCCTTCAGTTCCTCCTCCTCCTCC
>NW_022103906.1:74704401-74716761 GCF_000313985.2 Echinops telfairi | reverse complement strand
CCTCCTCTTTGGTCTCCCTTCATCTCTCCCATCACCTTGTTCTGGCCACGGGGCAGGTTGAGTTCTCTGGGCTGATGTTGCCGGAGCAGGGCGCCCTTGTGAACTGCCTGGGAGCTCCTCTTTTGGCAGAGCTGGGGCATACCTGAGTGAAGGGGCTGGGAGCGAGGCCAGAGCCCTGCCATTTGAGGGTGTAAACTGCCAGCCCAGGCTGCTGGGTGGTCGCGGTGAAGAACTTACCCTGCCCAGAGCTGTCTGTATCCCATGGATTGTGGCCAGCCGCCCCACTAGACCTTCAAGGTCAGGGCAAGTGTGGCTGGCTGGCCTTCAGTGGCTTGGATAGAGTGCCCAGCCCTGATTGTGGACCAGTGCTGAGTAATGACAGAGTTCCCCCCTTCTCTGGAGAAGGATTGAGAAATGGACCATGAAATGCATTCCCCCTGCCCCCACACACCCTTTAATTGAACTTTCTTTGATTTAAAGAGCAGTAGTGGAGTAGTGGGTTATGCTTGGGCTGCAAGGTTGGAACCTACCGGCCGCTCTGAGGGAGAGAGATGCTCCTGTAAAGAATTACAGGCTCAGAAACCCAAGAGACAGTTCTAGTCTGCCTCATAGGATCGCTGTGGCGAGTCAGCATGGGCTCAGTGGCAGCAGGTGAATTACTTTAAGGACAGGTCCTTCTCTGCTTATCGATGTGCTTTGTGTTGAAATGAAGGTGTTGAGGGGAGCACGTTTCTTGGTTAAAGAAGTCTTTACTTACTTGGGTGAAATACATAGTAGGTGGTAGCTAGTGTCTGGCACCGTCGGTCCCCTCCAACCCCCAGTGTAGGAAGGCTGGAGACCGCTGTCCAGGCTTAGCCTGCAGGCTTGCCATCGGGCAGAGCAGACTTCAGAGTGGCTGCTCCAGGCCGAGAGCCCTTGGGACCAACTTCACAGAGCAGAGGCTGTGGGGCCGTAACCATTAGACCCAGCAGACCTGTAGCGGAGAGGAGCCTGCATGGCCTGGGCCTGGGCCTGGGCCTGGGCCTGGGGTGTTCAGGAACCAGGGAGAGGCACAACCGGCTTGGCTTGTGTATTCGAATTCTCTTTGGTTTGGGCTCAGTGGAGAGCGTTAGAAATTGGCCATCTGTCTTCCTGTGGGACAGAAAGGGGCGGCATCCCAGGGAGCTTCTTGACCTCAGACCGTCTGTTGGCAGTCTGAGCCCTGGCACTTGTAGTCTGTCCAGAGGGTGCCATCCTTTCCGTCTCCAACCTCCCTGCTTCCTGCAGAGCCCTCTTTTTGGTTGATAGCAGCTATGTGGTTATCGGGCTGGGGAGGGGGTATCCATCTCAGGGTTCGAAGTCCCCCCCCCACTTTTCACTCTTTCTCAGGGGTTCCTGTGTGGGTGATGGTGTGGGGTTTGGCCTTTTCTGAGACTCAAACCCCTCCCCCCAGGGACCAGCCTCCCGCCCTGCGGGGGAAGGGGGGAGGGGGCAGTGCCTGGTTTTCCTAAAGTGGGACCTGGCAGTGTGGCAGCAGCTGTTGGTCACACCCTGACCAAGTTCATTGCTATACTGTAGGTCTTGCCCCTCCAGCTTCTGAAAGGATTAGCTCTTAGGTGGACGGTCGAGGTGGTTTGGAGTTGACCAAAGTGGGGACTCCGGAGAGTAGGATTTGGTGAGGGTGGAGGTGCAAAGGAGGACTCAGAACCTGGGGTGGGGGGTGAGGCCCTTTGTGCCTCTTATTCCTGGGGGAAACTTTTTTGTAACATCTCTTGAGCATTGATTTCCCCCTGCTCCCACCCACGGAGTGGGCAGTACAGAGGGTTAGCTGAGGGAACGTGCCTCGGGTCTGGCCCATGGTATAGGTAATCACGGGTCCAAAAGGCCCGCTCTTCTTTCTCGGTAATGGTGCCTCCCTCCCTGCTGACTTTTCTCTCCTCTTGCGGGGCTCCTAAAAGAATAGGGCTGGAGTGGGTTACAGATGGGCTGCTAAGTCTGAGGTGTTGGCGTTTTGAACCCCAACAGTGTGGCTCTCTGCTCTCCTGAAGTTACAGCCTCGGGGACCCACGTGACCCTGAGGATAGGGTTGCTGTGCGTTGAAATTCCTCAGGAGCATTGAGTGGAGAGGCCACATGCCAGGGAAACTCCCCTTTCATGGAACAAGGCTGTGACCTGATTCACAGGGTGGTGCATCCCCCTTTCCCCCCCCATCACCCTTACAGTAGATCCCACTTTAATCCCCTTAACTGTCACCTCTCTGTGAAGAGATTCGTGGCCCATGTCACATTTGGGGGTGGGGTGGGGGGCGTGCGTGATTCCATCGATGGCTCCGGGAGCTTCAGGGTGTAAGGGACCTACCTTCGTGTGTTTGGATTGAAGCCAGAGAAGCTGGCAGAGCAGAGACATAGGTTTCTATGGAGTGTGGAAAGTTCATTTCAAGCACAACGGGATTCTAACTCCATGGCCACACTCTAAAAGGGAAGTTAGCTGGACTGGTAGAACTGTTCTTTAAAAAGGAAATGCAGCGGGGGTGGGGGTGGGGTGGGAGGGAAGGAAATGCTGACAGAACTGGAGAAGGGGTGTCCTCCTAGGGGGGTGGGGCTGAGGAAGGACTGAGCCAGGACTGAGTCTGACTGCCAGGCTGTTCTCATGAGGCCCTGCTCTGATGTGGCAAGAGAAGGGGGTTCGTGGCCCCCGAGACAGATTTGAGGGAGCTCCGAGGAGCACCAGGAAGTCCGGTGGCGGGAGTGTGCCAAGCCAGTGCAGCAACTCCAGACCATGAGAGCCCTTGCGTTTCTCTGGAGAAGAGGAGGGAGACTGGGTAGACCAGGGGGCGGCACACATGTACCGCTTGGGAGCCACACTCGGTTCTTTCCGTACAGACATGCGGCTCTGAAGAAAACTCAAAAAATGTAAAGGATAGTAGTATTCCGATAATGGTGACTTCATGTGCTTGTCAAAATATATTTAAAGCTCTTGAATAATTTTCAAATTGTTGTGAGGGACAGCATTGGGGTGGATTAAACTAGCGTGGAGACAGCTCTGGGGCCCTGGTTGGAAAGGCCGCTGTAGCATGTTGTGCGGACTTGCTCACTCCCAAGGACCACTGGCCTCGGGGGTGCTCTCGGAATGACAGAAGGGCAGGCACAAGCACAAAGTCGTTTTTTCAGAGACATCTTTGAAATGGCACACGTGTACGCTTGTTGTCAATTTCTGACGGTCCCAGAGCAGATCCTTCCAAAGGTAAGGCGGCTGGAGCCTCAGAGAGCAGTCTAGTCATACTGACATGTTGGGATTTTCTGCAAAGAGGTAGCAGAGGCCAGAGGCTCAGATCGAATACTGCTTCCGTTTGGCTTAAAGTCGTAATGAGTGGAAGGCATTTTGTATAACCGCTTAGTTTCAATAGGTACATATGTCAGGATATTTCATCGGCAGCTGTGTGGCTCAGGAACTCCACATTGGAATCACCTGGACAATGTCTTAAACAGAGTAAGAAACCCCTGCCTGACGGGACAGCGCTTAAAACACTGGGTTGCTAATTGAAAGGTCAGCAGTTCAAACCTACCAGCTGCTCCATGGGAGGAAGATGGTGGCAGTCGGCCCCGGGACCCCGCTGGGGCACTTCCACTCTGCCCTATGGGGTCGCTCCCCGTGATTGGACGGGATAGCAGTGGGCGCATGATCTCAAGGTTCTGGTTTAACCCACCTAGGATGAGGTCTAGGCTCCGAGGTGTTTTTAGGAGTAGCTTGGGAAAGCTCAGTAGACGTGTGTAAGGCGATGGGCACCCGAGATGGCGGTGTGGTGTCGTCAGATGCCTCGTCCTGCCCCTCGTACAACAACCACAAAGACCCAAGGAAACCAGCTCTCTTAGATGTAGAACCCTGAGTCTCAAAGGCAAGCGTGGACGATTGGCCCGAGTGCCCCATGGAAGGAGAGACTACAAAAGCAGTGGGCACCCTGCCACCCAAACCTGCACACTGTGGTCTTGTTGAGACAAAGCAAGCAGTGTTTCCGGTCAGAGCCCCCATGAACCTGATGCCAGCCACGCAGGAGTGACTCTGTACCCCTGCCCAGAGCCAGGCAGGAGTGCTCCCCGCCCTGCAAAAGTTAGTACATTTACTTCACCCAGGGTACTTCCTCATTGCCAGCAGACCATAAACCTGGGGTGCCTCCCCTCTCCCATCCCATCCTTATACACACCCCATCCTTATACGGCAGTTGCCACCCCCCACGCCCCGCATGACCACGGTCCAGGGGCATCCACCATTGCCTTACCCTTGAGCTGAGGGGGCCCATGGATGGGCACCACCCACCATTTCGCTTGGCCATTTGTACCAGGGCCCGTGAATTGGCAGTGCCAGCATCCCCGCCCGGCCTCTAGTACAGGGAGCCCACAAAGCAGTGGCGCCTGTTCCTATGCCCCAGCTACTGATTCTGAGGGCCCACAGGGCCAGTAGTGCCTACACCTGTCACCTGTGTCGGGCCCACATCACTTGTACCAGAGACCCGAGAACCGGCAGCACACACCAGTCAAGGGAACTCAGCTGCCCTTCAGACACCCTCGGACTGGCAGCGTCCATCATCTTGGCCTCTGACAGCCCCTCCTTCCCCCCTGACAACCAGAGAATGAAGTCTACTTTGACCACTCCCGCACAGCCCCACCCTCTCGGGACCATTGAGAGTTTCTGCATCAACCACTCCGTGACTGACCCTGGCACTCTCCCCTGACCACCTGGCGACCAGCAGTGTGCTGGCCCGAGGCCTGGTGAGCAGCCAGATGGACACATCACCCCACCAGCACCCTCAGCTGCCCTGGGAGACCTGTGCTCACCCGCCACAGAGGCAGGGAGGGAGGGCCCCAGTGCAGACGGGCTAGCAGCCAGAGTAGAAGCATGCCCAGCCTCATCAGCTCGATGAAACAAGGGGCAGCAAACAAACATCCACTGAATAAATAACACCTTCACGCCTTGGGGACAATGACAGTGTCACGTCCCAGAAAGAAGCATGCGGCCAAAACCAGAAAACCTTCTGGAGGATGGAATGGTTACAGACTCCCTGAAAAGGAATGTGAAAGACTTAATCTGCAGATATCTCCAAAAGATCGAGGAAGAGACACAGGCCGAACAACGAGGACTTTAGGACGATGATACCAGAGACAAACAGTAAAAGACAGTATTAGAACAATGAAGAAAATAGCAAGTAGGAGTCTAAAAGTTAACAGTTAAACTTCAGTTGGACAACTCAATAGAAGGGTCTGTAGGGATAGAACTGAATCCGTGGAAGACAAATCAGCCAAGTAGAAGACTCCCTTTCACACCAATTTGTGGAAAAGTCAGAAAAATGAAGAAAGCCTCAGAGTTGCGTGGGAATCTTGTGATTGCTCAGTAGGTCATTCACTTGATTCTTGGCTACTGGACTACTCAGAACCAGTGACCACCTTGGTATTCGGCAGTGCTGGCATCATCTGGAAGCTGGCGGGAAATGCAGAGTCTCAGGTTCCACCCCAAATCTGTGAACTCAGACCCATTCGGATGCCCATCTGCTTGATGAGCACAGGTCTACAGCACTTGTGTGACAAAGAGGAGGCCTGGAGGGGCAGATACAAGACATGATAAGCCAGCAGAGTACCAGCTATCGATGAGTTGCCAATAAGCGCAAGGCCGACGAGCCCCTATCTTTCATTTTCTACGCCAGGGAAACACGGACCTCGAGATGAACATTAGAACTCTTTAAAGACCTCCATGTTCTCAGAACAGTTTGGAAAGGGGCTCTCAGGAGATAATTGCTCAGCAGCCTGGTCTGGGATGCTGGAGCCCCCTGAAGTAGGTGGTGGCGGTGGTGAAGAGGAGAGGGCAGGTACGTCTTAGAGTCAGAAGCCAGTGGATCTGGAGGCTCGTGGAACCGAAGGGATGTGTGGCCTCTTCACAGGGTGCAGGTTGTAGCAGGGTCGGCTCTGGAGGTGAGGGGATGAAAACAAGGAGCTAAGAACAAGCGGGGCAGGTTGGTACAAGGGATCCCGACCAAGTGCAGTGGGTTCGATGTGGGTAATGCAAAGTCCTGAACTTCAGACAGAAAAGGGAAGGAGAGGGGGAGGAAGAGCTGGCTTACGAGCTTAACTTTGAAAAGTCTGCTGACAGCCCCTCCCAAGGAGCAAAGTCAGGGTGGTCACGTGCAGGACAATCGAAGGAAGTAGCTCTGTGGAGCTTGAGGAGTAGAGGAATTCAGGCCTTTACTTCTATGGAAGAAGGATGCCTTCCATTGTGGAGAGGAGGGCACAGACCTCTTAACAGCAGAAGTTGTGAGCGGAGAGACTGAGCCCATATTAGGGGGGGAAAAAAGTTATCCTGTATTTATGGCCGTTGAAAATGTAGCCCCGAGAGAGAGTGCACATTCTGTATCTACCCCTGTCTAGGTGGAGGCTGGGGACTAATTGGCAGGGCTTCTGTGAGGAAGGTGGGTTTCCGTGCTGGGTCTCTGCTAAGAGGAAGCAAACAACATGGGGTCGACACCCTTGTTCCTTCTTGAACCCAAGAAGCCTCTGTCTTGGGTTGGAACAGTTTAAAAATCAAGTTCGCAGCTTCACCTGAAAGTTGTGGGTTAAGGCGGACCTGCCCCTGACTCCTGGCAGCCTCCTGTCTGGATGCTGCTGTTGTGGGCGGTTCCCTGACAGAGGAAAACTGACCCATGGGCTTTCCTGTCTGTGATCGAGTGTTTTCAGTGATTGGGGTGAAGCTTGACAGAGCAAGCTCCTAAGTTTGACCTTCGACAATGTATATACCTCTTGATTCCCAGCTCATCCCACTTCCTCTTCATGCTTCCTGTTCCCATCCCTCCGCGCTCCTAACCCTCTGAACGTTGTCCTTGTGTAAATGCCGTCTTTCGAACTTGACTGGAGTTAAGCGCAGTTCCCACACCCGAAGAGCAAGGACTGTAGGTCCCACCAGCCTCTCTCTCAGTGATTCTCCACCTTCCTCATGCCTCGACCCTTTCATTCAGTTCCTCATGTTGTGGTGACCACCCCCAACATAAAATTTTTATTTTTTCATGAAATTTTCATCGCTACTTCTTAACTGTAATTTTGCTACTGTTATGAATCAGGCGGCCCCTGTGGAAGGGTCATTTGGCCCCCAAAGGGCTCGCGACCCCACAGGTTGAGAACCGCTGCTCTATCTGATCCCAAAGCTTGGCCTCCCAGGATTTTAATGAGTTGTTCCACATTGTTTTCCCACAAAATAAGTTCTCTCTGGGTCAGTTAACATGGTATACATGTTAATAGACTGTCTAAACAAAATGATCCTAATTTCTGTAACGAATCAAGTTTTATTATGGCATGCCATTTTAATACACTGATACATTGAGAGATGTCTTAGTTTGTAAACTTTGTATTGTGATTCAGTTGAGGGTGTACAGAAGAGATGGTGAGTTTCGCCATCCGCAGTATGGTTTTAAGAGCCCGGGTTTCAGATTCTTGGGGTTGAAGTTGAGTGGAGCCCTGAAAGAACCCTGCTGATGTTGTGGTTCTGTGTTGGGTTGCAAGCTGCAAGGTCGGCAGTTCGAAACCGTCAGCTTGTTCCTGGGGAGAAAGCGGGGGCATTGCACACCTGTGGAGAGGAGCTCACAGGGGTAGCAGTACTACCCTTTCCTGCAGGTTTGCTAGGAGTCCAAACTGATTGAATGGCTGAGAGTTTGGTGTGGTTTGGCAAGCTCCTGAGGACATTGTCCCACCACAGTTGCCCCCAGGGTGACCCTCCTGATTGCTGCCAGGGGAGGCCTGGCAGAAGGAGAGCAATGGCGAAAGAGGTTTCCCTTCTGAGCCACGGAAGGGTGGATGGGTGTGCATTGATAGTTCTTCTGTGCCCTGTCAGGGGAGAAGTGCCTGCTGACACTGGGAGAGCTCTCTGTCCCCCACCTCCACAAGAGAGGGGGCGGACCCTCTCAGTGAGGGCTGGGTCCTGTCTGCTGCAGCACGGGGTGGGGTCAGGTCCTGTACCTGGGAGACAGGAGAGGACGGGAGCGGGGAAGACACCTGGGTACCAGGACCTACTATGTCCCTGTGTCGGGCAGGATGGCGCCTGCCGGCATTGCTCCCAGCTTCCGGAGATGAACTCCAGTCAGCTCTGACTTGTGGCCCGCAGATGATGGCCCAGCCCCTTTCAGCAAACCTGGAATGGGACTATCTGACGCTTCCCTGCTGCGAGACAACCAGCTGAGCTGGAGCGGAGGCAACGGTAACTCTGCTTAATGAGCTCACAGTCTGGGAAGGGAAACAAGCTGGGAACTAATAATTACAAGCACCGTGGGCTAGGGCCACAGGGCGGGGTGCCCTGAGGGCACAAGCCAGCCAGCCTTCCTCTCCTGAGGCTCGTGCACACTGGCAGGGCGAGTACTCCTTAGTGTTTCCCTGTTGTGCTCCGTGAAGCTGGAGGACAGGACTTCCAAGAGGAAGAGGGGTGTGGACACACCGAGCGAGCGTGAGGGGCTGGCTCTGGGCCTGTGGAAGCATGCGGACAGACATCACGGGGCTTTGGGCGGAAGGTGGAAGACACTTTGTATTCATTCCTCATGGAAGGCTTCTTAAACCACTCAGCATTCATGGTCCCCCCTTCTCAACAGCATCCTCTGGTCCCTTGTTGTTTGCTTGGGTTCTGGCGGGGTCCCAGGCGGTTGAATTCAGGATGAGGTAGACTGATGAGGTTCACAGAGTAGAAGACCATCTCACAAGCATCCAGAAGGGGATTCAGGATGGGCTGAGTTGCCATGGCCACTGGTCTGGAAACCACAGATGGAGTTGTTGGCTGGTTTGGGACCATCTTCCATAGGATATTGCTTTTGTCCGGTACTACTGTGTCTGGGAAGAGAAGCATCCTTCCTTCCTCCCTCCCTCCTCGACTTCTTCCTCGGGATTGCTGTAGACACAGACTTCCGTTGCCAAAGCTAATTGCAAAGCCTGATCAGTGAATGAAGGCAAAGGCAGTTCCCATGACAACTGCAGAGCGTTTCCAATGTAGGCGATGATGTGTGTGATGGGCCGCAATTACTTGGGTGGAAATTGATGCGTGGACACTGGGGACTTGACGCTGCCTCCGAAGGTGGGGGGGTGGGTGTTGAGTTCCTCTGGCAGGACCCTTGTGCAGTGGAGAGGGGAGGATTTTGCCAACATCTGCAGTTGGTTGCAAGCAAGATCCCTCAGCATGCAGTCTGTTGGGTAAACTCACCTCGCAGGGGCTTTGGATGGAGGCCCCTCCCACCCCCCCAGCAATTCTGACTGGAGAGGTGGGACAGATGTACAGAGGGAACAAATATCAGCACCAAGGGTCAAGGGTCAAAGAGGAGATGGTAGAAGGGCCGTTGGCTGGCTGACAAGGACTGGGGTAACTAATTGGAGGAGGCTTCCTGGTGGAAGCGGGGCTTGGACCACACATTGATGTAAAGCCCAGTGGAGAGTGACCTCATTCAGGACCCAGAGCGTGTGAAGGTGGGAGGAGCGGTCTTGCTGTGCGGGCCTGCCAACTCTAGATGAGGTAGGTTGATATGAAAATTGCAGAGCTGCTAGGGCAGCCCTGGCTGTCGCTGCTCCGTGAGCGCAGGAACAGTGCTGGCATGCTCCAGCTGTGTCTCTCTGTGCCTGATTTTCCCACTTGTAAGATGGGCACGACCGACCAACACCCCCCTCCTTGGCCCTTCTGAGGGTTGGATAAGATGCTGTCTGTCAGGGTCTGGGTTTGGAGGCAAACTTGGGGTGGTGTTTGATAAAATGCTCCTCCACATGGGTGTCCATGGGTGTCCTGTGGGCTCTGGCCTGCAGGTCAGTCTCCAGGCTCCTGGTGCTCTCCCTGGGGAGTGTCCTGTGTGTCCATTTACCTTCCTCCAGTGGGCGGGGCTGTGGCCAGATCTGGAAACAAAGCAGGGTCTGGGGGATGGGATGGAAGGTGGGGAGGGGCCCTTGGCCATTGTGCAGAAGGGACCCAAATCTAACTTCCTCACTGTGAGGCCCCAAGTGTAGAAATGAGGTAGGGAAGGGCGCTGGGGTAGAGTCAAGCAAGCAGGAAGAGAGGAGAACGCGTCTTTGATGCCTGCAAGCCCCAGTGCTCTGGGTTCTCCAGAAAAGGGCAGGAGGGCCAGGTGGGGACCAGTGGGCTTCCTCAGAACCCTGGGCTCTGCTGGGGTGCAGGACCAGACTTGTGAATGGGGATGGGTGGGACAGGGAGAGGAACCAGGAACACCTGGGGTCTTGCAGATTGATAGGAAGGCCTGGGGAGCAGGTGTCCCTCAGGACTTCATGGAGAGCAGGCAGCCCAGGAACTGACCTTGGCTGCAGTGCCCAACCCCCGCTTCACCACCCTCCCAGAGTAGAGACTTGCGCACATTCCAGCTCTGTGCAAAGCCCTGTGAGACAGGTCCCCCCCCCCCACACGTGGGGAAGACCGCCAGGTAAATAAATAACCTCACTGCCTGTGACTGGAGCTCCAGGGCCCAGGGAGTGGGTGGTGCCATTGGGGACCGGGCAGTCTGGGAAAAGCTGTGGAAGGAGGCAGCGTTTGGATTAAGCCCTGTACCATATTAGCTCGCTGAGGGCTAGGGGTGGAGGACCAGGGGTCAGGGTGCGGCTCAGGCCAAAGGAGCAGCATGGGCAAATTCTCCAAGGCATGAGAAAGTTTTTATTCTCAGATTTCATAACTTACAGGGAGCTAACTGGTTACACGCTGGGTAGTTTGAAACCACCAGCTGCTCCTTGGGGCAAAGATGGGTCTCTCAACTCTGGGAAACTCACAGGTCACCCTGAGTCAGCACGGACAGTGAGTGACAGACAGTGAGTGACTGGTGGGGGGACTTGCAGAGAGGGGAGGGAGTTAGAAACTTAGAAGGAGAAGGCTCCAGATCTGAATTCCTACCACTCAGCCAGCAGGGTGTGGACAGCAGGTAATTGAATGAACGGCAGCCACTGGTCCATTTCCCCCTAGGAGACATGGTTGTGGGTGGAGGGAGTTAAGAAGAACTGTGTGCCCAGGGCACGGGTCACTGATGTAACAGCAGTAGTCAGGGTTCTTGTCCCTGGAGAGTTAGTCAGTCTCCCTTCCCTCCAAGCCTACAGTGTGTATGGGGGTGGGGAGAGGATCAGAATAAGAAGGGATCCCACTGGACCTGGTCAAAGAGAGGTGAGGGGGCTGCAGAAGGCCAATTTCATCCCTGCTTGTCACCAGCCTCTGCTCTGGGGAGGAACCCATGAAGGCTGCCCTTTGCCCCCAGCAGTGAGGCAGGTGTGGGCCCCTGTACCTCCTGGAATCTCCTCACCAGAAGCCAGCTTTGCTGCCGCCTCCGAGGCGGCTCACCCCACTGTGAGTGAGCTCTCCAGAGTCTGCGGAGGGGGCACCTGTGTTGGAGTGGGCAGTGCAGCGCTTGTCATCCTGACTAGTCCTGAGAGTCACTTCCCTGCGCGGCCTCCGCTTACTCATCTGTGGGCATAAAAGCTGCACCTGGGAGCTCTTCGCGCCACTCGGTGTGCTGGCATCGCCTGGCGGCTCCAGTGTGGCAGACAGCGGGTGGAATTTCTGCATGGAATCCTCCCCGCTCTACGAGGCAGCTATTTTTAGCCCCATTTTACAAACGAGGCGAACAGCGGTCAGGTAAGGCCAGCCCGCCCAGCAGGAGAGGTGGTAGAGTCTGTGACAGCCCACCTGCCTTGGAAATAGGGATTCTGAGGTGTTTACTGCCGGGAGGAGGGGATGGACCCAGCAGGGCACAGGATTTAAATCCTGGAGCGGGGTCGCCCCATCTGCAAACTGCAGTTTAAGGACTAGAAAGCTCTCGCGGAGGGGGTCCGGACCACTTCCCCTCCTCATCCTGCCATGGGAGTAGTAAGTCCTGAGTCTGGGGTGAGGACTGCCAAGAGAGAACACAGTGCAGGCTTGGCGGGACTGTCCAGATGGGGGAGGGAGTGACACGCTGGGGGAGGAGGGGTGGGGCGGGGTGGGGGTGGGGGAAAGGCTGGGCTGACTGGGTGAGGCAGCTGGGGAGGACTAAGGAGTGTGGGGGGTGGGGACCTGAGTGGATCATGGTTAAGAGCATGGTGTTTGGAGCCAGTAGACCTGAGTGACCTTGGGTAAAGTCACTAGCCGTGTTCCGTTGCCTCATCTGCCAAGTGAAAGGTTCCCGGCGTCGCCCCCCACCCCCGTCCCCAGGACTGAAGGGGGCGAATACTCCTCCTGCTCCAGGGAGCCGCTCGCCGCCCCCAGCTGCTGCTGCTCTGCCCTTTCCCGGGATTCGAGCCGCCGGCATTCCACCGGCGTCCTCTGGGTGGGCGCAGTCGGCTGGCTTTGACCCCGGAGCTGCAGAGGAGGAGGACACGGGCGCCTGGTGGTTCTGTACCTGCAGGATCCCCT
>NW_022103906.1:74700757-74703918 GCF_000313985.2 Echinops telfairi | reverse complement strand
CCCTGCTCCAGGGGTTCGGAGGGGAGGGATGAAAACAAAAACACTGTCAGGCGGAGAAGCCTATCAGCGCCCATTCTGGTTGGCAGCTGTAAGCAAGCAGATAGCCGGCCTGCTATCCTTTCTTCCGGCGACCCCTCCCCTGCGCCGCCGCCTTCCCCTCCCGCGGGGTCGTGGGGGTTTGGGGAGGGGGGCGCGCGCAGCCCAAGGACTCTGCTTCATTCCTGGTATCAGCTTGGCTCATTCGACCCTCTGGCTTCTCTTGCAGGTGGAAATAAAGGCTGGTGAAGGAGCCAGGCAGTGGGGACAAAGGCCGACTGTCAAGGTTCCTTGTGTATGTGTGTGAGTATGTGTTCCTGTGTGTGTGTGTGTGAGCGCGCGTGCGCGCGCGCTCGGTGGGGGCGGGGAAGGGTGAAGTGTTTGCCGGGATTGGATAAAAATAAAGGGTCTTCTCTGGTGACCCCTTAATCTCCCACTGTGTGTAATAGCAGCTGAGGGGGAGGGGTGTGGGTGTGGGCAGCCAGTGAATTCTCAGGCCTGTGTGGGGTTTTGTTTGGCTTTCTTTTGCTTTCTCAGCTGGAGGGTTTGGGTGCAGTTGGGGTTTTTGTTTGTTGAACTGTTTTTTGTTTGTTTGCTTGTTTGTTTGTTTTTAAAGACACACACACACACACCCAGCCCTTCCCCTCCCCCTGCAAATCTCTTGGGAATGTGCCTGGCCCTGTTGGTTTGCATCCAATCTGCAGAAATCCCGGTGGTGGTGGGGGGGGGCCTCGGGAGGGAATTGCGCTCCTGAGTCTGAAGCTGATAGGGTGTCATTAGTCAATGCTGCTGTCACCATGGAGATGGCTGGAGAGGAGGTGGGGGGGTGAGGAAATTTTCGGTAGGGTGGGGGCTGATGCAACCTCATGGCTGGGAACCCGGCAGGCGTCTGCTGTGAGTCCCAGTGCCTAAGTGTCTCTGGGGCCTGGGAAAGAAGTGCTCTCAGGTGTGTGGGAGGCAAAGAAACGGGGATAGTGCTTCTCTCAGGGGGAGGGTGGGCTGGGGAGGGAAGAGTCCAGTGTGTGTGTGTGGGGGGAGAGGGTCAGCCCCAGCCATGTCCTGTGGAAGGCCATTACTCAGAGCCACGGCAGTCCCTCTCAGGTGGGCCCAGGGCCCAGGATCAGTAGGTTTCCGTGGGCTTCGCTCCTGCTGTCAGGGCTGGGGACCCACAGTGAGTTTAGGATTACTCAGCACTATCTGCCCTAGGCTGGGAGAGAAAACAGGAGGCGGCAGCTCACTGCGGCTGCCTCTCAAGCCAGCGTAGAGGAGAGTTGCTGAGGAAGGGGTGTGCTTTCCGTGGTCAGTGCGGGTGGTGGGGGGTGGTGTGTGTGTGTGTCAAGTGGTGCCTTGGCCTCCTATAGGATGGAGGGCACTGCTCCTGCCCGCCCATCCCTCTGGCTCCAGACATCAGGGAGCTTCGGGAGCCTAGTTCCTCCGGCAGCAGCAGGTAGCTCCGTAGCTGCTTTGTGTGTCCCCAGATGCTCCTAGTCTTTCCTCCCTGGAAACCCTCCTACTGCTTCCTGGGAAAGCTGTGGGAAGCTGTGAGGAGGTGCTAGAAGTGGCACCCTGTTGCCTCACTGCCTGGGTGGGGGCCTAGCCTCCCCACATGCGGTGGGGGCTCCTGGGTGAGGCGGCAGGGTGGGTGAGGAGGGCAGGGTGGGTCCCTGGCCTGGGCACAAGGAACTGGAGGCCAAGGAAGCTTGTGGGGGAAGGAGAAGAGCCAGGTGGTGCCGGCTTCCCTGGGGAGCTGGGCATGTCTCAGTGACGCTGGGCATAGTGGGCGATCCCCAAACCTGGGATGAGAGAGTGGGAGGCCCCGAGGCAAGCGGAAGGTGGTTGGTACTGGTGAGGCTGTGGGTGGGGAGGAGAGAGCTCTGAGCTGCAACTGGCGCCTCTCCAGAGAGAGAGCGCCCCGCCAGCTCCACCTCCACTTCCTCCCCAGGCCTGCCTCTGCCGACAAGGGGGGGAGCCAGCCATCAGCATGCCTGCTCCTTGCAGGGCTGTCCCCCACCCGGGGTGCTGAGGATAGATAGGCTCATGGAAGGGCAGCGTCCTTCCTGTGTCCCTCAGGACCTGTCAGCCAGAGCTCCCCCTTCCCTGGGAGAAAGGGCGGGGGCAGGTTTGTTTACTCCCAAAAGCACCCCTCCTGCAGTAGCCCGGGCTCTGGTACATGGGCTTTCCCGTGGGTTCTTTCCAAGTGTGGCTTCCATTTCTCCCTGCCTGCCTATTGCTGGCCCAGGAGGGTGGGCGGCAGTCCTCTGCAGGCCTACTGAGGCGCCCAGCAGTGAATGCTCCCTGAGGGCTGTGGGCATGTGTCAGGGCAACCTGGAAAACCAGTCTTCCGCCTTCGCCCTTCTCCCAGTGGGACCCGAGCTGGCTGAGCTCTCAACGCTCCGAGGTGTGTCTGTGCTTGTTTTACGGTTGCCTGTCTGAGAGTCGTCGCTTCCTCTCTGTCTGACACGGGCGCTGCCAGCAAACACACAGGTCAGAGCCCCTTCTTTCTGTGGCCACCTTTCTTCCACATGGCATTTTCTCAGGTGGCCCACACCTGGGGAAAGGGGCAGCGTCTTTCCTCCATCAGCTTGTGGTGTGAGAGCGTCTTCTGAGGTTAAGCTAAGATGCTGGGGGCACAGGCCCATTTGGGGTGTCGTAGTCTGCATGCCCGCAGGATGGGTGGGCCTCAAGGGTACCCTGCAGCCAGTGGGACTCTGCAGGTCTGTTCTGTGCTGCACCCTGAGGGGTCCTGAGACCGTCTTTGCTGGTCTACAAGGAGCCCCCCACCCCCACTTGCCAGCAGGCAGTACCCATGGTTAATGTGCTTGGGTGCTAACTGGATAATGGGAGGTCTGAGGCCACCCAGGGGCCCTGCAGGAGCGGCCTAAGTGTCTGCTTCTTCAAAGCCAGCTGTGGAGAAAGCCCTGGGGTGGGCTTGACGGCAGCATCTCCCCTCCTTCCGGACTGTTTTCTAGAACTGAGCCGGCTGAGCACAAGCTGTTAAGGTGTCTTCCCGTGATATCCCAGGACCTGCCCTGAGCACACTGCCGCTCTGGCAGCCGGACCTGGAGTGAGTCTGAGAGCCCCCATCACCCTGCTTTGCTTTCAGGCTCCTGCGCCTGCCCACTGCC
>NW_022103906.1:74699380-74700657 GCF_000313985.2 Echinops telfairi | reverse complement strand
CGCTGCCCTGTGGGAGCCAGGCGGGCTCAGGATATCTGCAGACTATTTGGGGGCTGGGCCGGGTCCCTGTCTTCAGCTTCACATTTGACCAACCCGGAAAGGCGCTCTGATTCCTGAGTCTCCACGCCCAGGGCCCTGCCTGCCCCTGCTTGCTCTTCCTTCCTGGCCTTTCCCACTCTGGGGGTATGTGGGGGGTGAGGAGCTGTTTACAAGGAGCAGTGCAGCTGGGAGATAGGATGCAGGTGAGGTGAACAGGGCAGAGAAGAAGGAACCCGGAGGACTTTGGTGTCCAGTTTGAGGATGGGAGAGAAACGGGCTACCCACAGTGTCTAATAGAATCCCAGCGCTCAGCTCCACCTCCCTGGTGACCCTAACCTTCCGTGACTGTCCTGGAAAAGAGAACAAGATTTGGGAAGCGAGACTGGCTGGGTAGAAGGGAGCGCCATCCTGCTCCAGGTGTCGGAGCTGGCCCAGGGACCCTGAGCATGGCGCTCTCTCCAGCTGCAGGTGAACGTTTCTCCTGGAAATGATGGGCTCTGTGGTCTTGCCAGGCTCCTTCTGTGTGCTGGTGCCCAGGGTGGTGAGGAGAGAGAAGGGCTTTGGTTTGGCTTGGCTTTTGTCCTCTCTGTTCTTCTTGGGTTGGGGCTACCAGTCCTCCCTGTTTTTGCACCTTGGCCTCTGGAACTTGGTTCTACTCTCATCTGGGCATCTTGCCTTTGTGCTCAGTTGGTGACTTGAAGAGGCGTTGGGTGATTGGGGACAGGGTGGCTTGCAATAAAACCTGCATATGATATTGTCCAGGGTTAGGGCTTCTTTCCCATCCTCCTCCTGTCTTTCCACTTCTGCGCCTCTCCCCGTCTCAGGACAGTGCTCAGTCCTGGAGGATGAGCGAAATCATTGTGATTTGATCCTCACACGAAACCATTTGAAGGAAGCAACTCAGACACTAAATGACCCAAAGCCCTAGGTGTAAGTGGGAAAGTCTGCTTCGGCAGTTTTCGTTTTTTAATGTGGTAGATACGTTTGATCTTAGCTCTGTGTTGGGGGCTGTGAACTTACACACAGCTGAAAAACCCCTCCCTCCGACCCCCCGCCCACAGCTGCGGTTGGCTTTTGACCGTCAAAGCACCTTAAAGGAAGAAAGCCACACTTGGGCTTCCTTTCTGTGAGCTGGTGTTTTGGCGGGGGTGGTCAGCAGTGGACTCGTTGGGAAGGGAGTTGGTGTGGAAAGGAAGGTGTAGGTTGATGGTCGATGGTTGAGTTTGCTGGGTGGGAAT
>NW_022103906.1:74677352-74699280 GCF_000313985.2 Echinops telfairi | reverse complement strand
CCCCCCCCAGAGGTGGTGGGAAGTGTGGGTATCAGTTTTGTTCCCGCCTGCTCTTTGACAGCCTGCTCTTTGACGCTGCCATTCCGCTGGCCTGGGCTTCAGCATCTCTGTTTGGAACTCAGGGGTTGCCACCCAAAGTTACTAGAATCCTCTAGCGTGAGGAAAGCTTAACTTTATTTTTTCCTACGTTAACTTTCTAAAACATTGCGGACGAGTGCTTGGTGTCCTGCTTGGTACAACTGACTGACAGCTCACGCAGGCCCTGTGTGGCCACGTGGGAACTCCCGGACAACCTCCCTCACCCTGGGTCTGTCTGAGCCCTTCCTCGGGGCGGCAGGGCTGAGGGTGCACACAGGTGCCCGGCTGCCTCGCCGCGGCTTACTCTTTCTTTTCTGTATGTGTATTCCTGGTGGGTTTCTATTGTCAGGGTATGGGGGACTGAGGAAAAGCCGTTTCCCATGGCATCTACTGGCAACCCTACCCCTTGTTTGGGCATGACTTCTCCCCACTTCTGCACCCTCTGTCGCTGAGAATCCCAGAGATTCTCCCTTGAAGGGTGTGCTGGCACCCTGCCCTCTCAGATGATGGGGGACGGGGGACGGAGGACGGACTGAAAGTGGACTGCAGAGTGTAGAGAGAGCACAGTTAAGGGGGAAGGTTGGGCCCACCCTGGAGTTTGAGCATTTTCCATTTGGTGACTCTTTAAAACCTGAAGTGTGCACAGCCTTTTCCCGCTAGGGGCTGACTGAAACGCCACCCTGATAGCTAAGGACCAGCTCCAAACTGAAGCCACTGCCATTGTATCCGGACTCATAGCAACCCTACAGGACAGTCCCTGGGGGCTTCCGAGACGGTTGAAGGGAGTAGAGAGCTACAACTTTTGCCCGAAAGTGGCTGGCAGATTTGAACTTCTGACCCTAAGGCCAGCAGCCTAATGTGTAGCCCACTACACCCCCAAGGCCCCCTACATCTAAGGACAGACTGCTCAATATTTTTTGAGCATCTCCGTGTTTTTCCCTTCCAACCTTTCCCCTCCCTGCAAAGTTTCCCCCCCTTTTTTTTTCTTTCTCCTTTCCCCTCCCCCGTTAGGGATCTTTGGCCTTTCCCCTTGAGGTGCTGAAAATGACACAAACAGTAGAAATACTGTTTTCTTTCTACTCCATCTCCTGATCCGGTAGGAGAGTGAGGTAGGGGCTCGGGGTAGGTATCAGCTCTCTTGATACAGAGATATTCCTTAAGAGGCAAGCGTCCCAAGGACCATAAGATTAGGGTCTGAGCAAATCCTGGTTACCTCTGTGGCCTGGAACCATTGTGCCCTTGGTGATTAAGTAATTGGATTTCTCAGCCCCGCCTCCACGCATTTTTCACATGTAATTCTAACCTCTTGGGCTTTGCAAAGGAAACAAAGGCATTGAGAGGGACTTGTTCCTGAAAGTGAGCGCAGTGCTCTGTGGACTGAATCTCCCCCTGCTTGCCTGCTCTGCTGCATCCAGCCCCCTCCCTCCCCTCCTCCACCTCCCACAGGCCTGGTCTAAATACCCCACGGGCCTTGGTTCCTTGCCCCTGCTGGGCAAATGGAGTTTGTAGAAGCCACTCCCTGCCAGTCCACTTCTGAATCTCTGCCCGATTCCACCTGAAGCCCCACAGGTCACTGCAGAAGGGAGGAGAAGCAAGGGAGGCTCGTGGCTCCTGGCAGATAGGCCCAGACATGGAGCAGGGTGCGATCCTGGGACAGAGTGCTTTGGCTGTGCTTCCTACCCCTAAATCTCAGACCCTTGGGACAGGTCACTTCTCTGCCCACTTGAAGACGGTCAAGCTGAGGTCCAGAGGGCTTCCTCTACTGCACCCAGAGAAGGGGAGACATCCTGGCCACGTGGATCCTCCCTGGCCTGGAGCCTGAGCCTGGGGAATAGAGTACGGGTCGGCCTGTGGGAGCTGGTCACCCAGGGAGAGTGGACATGAGGTGGGAGTGATGTGGGGGCCCAGTGATTAGTGCTGGAATCTGGAGACAGATGGGCCATCTGGCGTCACCGTCCTCTGGGCCTGCCACCTGTCCCTGGGCCTGCATTGCATCTGATGGTTGAGCCTCCCTCTGACCTCTCCCTGTGGCCTTCGCCTCCCGCTTGGCTTCCTGTTTCCAGCTGTGGATTCTCAATGGTGTCATTTACACACTGGGTGGTGGTAGTTAGGGCTTAGTTCTAGGGTTGTGTGGTTGGAGTGACATGTGTCCTGGGGCTGCCCTGGCCAAGTGGTTCAGAGCAGGCTGTGTGCCCCGGCCAGGAGCCAGAAGTCAGAAGCCTGGGTGGGTCCAGCTCTTGGCTAGCCCCTCCCCGCCTCGGCTCCCTTGAGGCGCGCCACTTCCTACTGGGTCTCCATCATGGTCTGCGGGAAGTGAGAGGAGGAGGGCCTGGGTGGGTGCCAAGGCACCCCAGCACTAAATGCTTGCTCCCACCCCCACAGTCTCCACCCAGACAGGCAAGGGGCCACGTTTCAACTTGCCTAGAGAGCTTGAAATGGCCAGTCTCTCTGGTTTAACTAGTTTAGTGGTGCTGGGCCCCACTTGCATATTAAAATCATCCGGGGAGCTTTGAATAATAATAATAATATAAAAAACAACCTTGCCCAGCCCAGCCTGAGAGAGTGACGTAAACAGTGGTCCTGAGGCTGGGCCAGGGCGGTGCTGAAGGCTCCAGGGTGAGAGCCACCCAGCTCTGACTCTCCCTGGGTGCCCTGGAGTTCCTTTGCCACCCACCTGTTGACAGCTTCCCCTGATCATCAGTGTAAAATCTGGAAAACTTAACCTCCTGGGCTGAATCATTCTCTTCCCAGAGGCTGATCCCTGAGCTCATATTGATGGAAACCGGAATGTAAGCAGAGCAACTCTATAGAGAAGAGAGAGGACGGCTTCCCTCTCTCAGCTTTTCATTAAAATCACCACCACCACCACCCACAAAAAAAAAGCAAAACCTTGCTGTTTAGCATACATGCCAGAGATTTCAGAGTGTGCCCTGTGGATCCCCTGGTAAACAAAGCACACCCAGGGTAACCACGCAGCTAGCTCCTCCGTTCCCCCCCTGGTGCCCACCAAACATTTGCTGACTTTCCCGGAGGCCAGTCAGGCCTACTATAGCAGCCGTGCCAGCTCTGGGCCTGGACGGCTTTAGTTCACCCTCCTGAGGGAGGAGGTCTTTACCTGCCCGTGTGCTGCTCCTGAAACCCAGTGACAGTGTGGGCGAACGCCTGCAACCCCCAGAGCAAGTCTCTCTCCCTGCCACGGGGGTGGGGGTCAGTGCCTGCTCACAGCCACCCCATGGGACAGGGAACAACTGAGAGTCTTCACTCTTTACTGGAGGAGAAAAGCCCATCTTTTCCCGAGGACCCGGCTTGTGGTTTTGAAAGGCTGGCGTTGTGATTAGCAGCCCAATGCGTAACCGCTAGACCGCCAAGCTCTGAAGGAGAAGTCTACCCACCTAATTGCCTTTGGGTCTCTTCTGACTCATGGTGACCCCGTAGGGCAGAGCAGAACTGCCCCACTGGGTTTCCAAGACTGGAATGGTTATAGAGCAGCTGGAAGATTTGAACTGTTGACCTTTGGAGTATAGACTCGGCACTCAACCCCTCCCACCACCCCCTGTCTGGGGTTGGGGCGGTGATGGTGTTTCCTGTGTGCGGGGGTTGTTCCTTACCACCTTAGTTGCATTTTATACCTCACCTTTAGGGTTGTTTTAGTCCCCAGTCTTAGGTACACTCAAAAGCCTTTTTGTTTTGTTTTTAAATAATTTTTTCAGGGGCTTGTACAACTCTGTTGCCATCATCATTCTCAAAACATTTTCTTTCTACTTGAGCCCTTGCTATCAGCTCCTCATTTCCCCCTCCCTCCCTGATGAACCCTTGATAATTTATACATTATTATTTTGTCATGTCTTACACTGTCTGATGTCTCCTTTCACCTACTTTTCAGTTGTCTGTCCCCCAGGGAGGGGGTTATATGTTGATCCTTGTGATTGGTTCCCCCTTTCTCCCCTACCTCCCCCTTACCATTCTGGTATCTCTACTCATTATTGGTCCTGAGGGGTTTATCTGTCCTGGATTCCTTGTGTTTCCAGCTCTTCTTTTTTTTTTGGATATCCAACTTTTAATTCTTTTTTTTTTTAACTCCATTTTTTGTGTGTGTTTCCAGCTCTTATCTGTAACAATGTACATCCTCTGGTCTAGCCCGTTTTGTAAGGTAGAATTGGGATCATGATCGTGGGGGAGGAAGCATTTAGGACTAGAGGAAAGTTGTAGGTTTCATCATTGCTACCCTGCAACCTGATTGGCTGGTCTCGGAAGACTCTCCCCATTGTTTCGTGTTGATCTTTACCCTGCTTTGGAAAAAAAAACGATAAAAGCAGGACTAGACAGAAGGGAGGGGCCGGGGGCCTCTCGGTTCACTGTTGGCTGGTGACTCCACGCAGACTGAGGCCCACCTGGTGCACCATTAAAGAGCTGGGGAGAGTCTGCTTTCCCGGCCTCCATTGCTCGTAGCCCTCCCTCGGGACAACTCCAGAGTGGCAGCCCCACCTTTCAGAGAGGGTGACTCTTGGTGCACTCTGAGCTGGTGTTGCACATGGTGGGGGTGGGGATGGCCCTGGGCCTGGGGTGTCTGCCTTCAGAGCTGGCACTCCTTCCCTCTCCCTTAGGCTGTCCACCTGGGAAGGCTTACGAGCACAGGACATCATTCTCCTGAGCCACTGTCACTTTTCCCAGCCCCCTTTCTTATGACTGCTTCCTGTTTTAAGCAGAGGCCTGCTGACGGTTGGCTCCAGCCATCCTAAGTCATGTTAAATAAATACTTTCTTATTCCAGTTCATTAAGAAGCCCACCCCCGCACCCCCCTTTTAAAATGGGTGTTTCATTTTGTCACATGCCCTTTTTTGCAGGGCTAGAAGACAAAGTGCCTTTTCTTCTTTGCCTGTTAATAGGATGAACTATGTCAATACAGTTTTAACTATCTCTGAATATGCCATACTCCTAATGGAGGTGTTTTTTTAAAAATGCTGTTTGTTTTATATGGGAGTTACATGCCATTTTAATCATATGGGAGTTATGCATCTGTATTTGTAAAGCTGGACCTTTTACTGATTTTGGTCATCAGTGGAGTAGCAATACCTCATGTGTTGGAGTGGGAAGCTTTTACTCTTTGTTATGCTCTGGGGTAATTTAAATAAGCTCATTCTTATTTGGAATTGTCTTTTTGAGGGAGAGGTCTTTGATTTTATTTCTGTGACTACCCGTATAAAATGATTGGTTTATTGGTGTAAAACTTTTTGTTTTGTTTTGTTTTTTGGTGTAAAACTTTTTGTTTTGTTTTTTGGTGTAAAGCTTTTAGTTGATGTTTTCCCTAATTATGCCAAATGCCAAATTTACTGGCATAATGTGCATATCCTGCTAATATTCTCTCAGTACTTGTGATTTTTCTTCCCCACTTTGTTTCTTAGGTCACATATATGTGTTTAATATACCTATTTCCTCCTCATTTCCTTGCTTAGTCTGGCCAGAGTTTTACACTCAATAAAGACAAATAAAGGCACATAGCTTTATCAGATCTGCTCTCCAGCCTCTAAACAGTCTTCTTTTTAAACAAACAAGCAAAATAAAGTCTTTTTCTTTTCAGTTGTTTGATAAGTCCGCTCTTCTGCATTCATCACTTGGATCCTTGGGAGACTTTGTTTGGTTCTTTGATAACAAACTCATTTTTTAAATAATGGGGCCTTTTCTCTAAGCTTACCTGTGGCCACACTCTCCTAGTGCGGTTTTTCTTGTGTGTTGGAGCGCTTGGGGAGCTGACCCCACCCTTCCTTCCACCAGTCCCTGAGGAGGGTCTGTGTACTTGAACAATGGTGAAGCCAAGGGGTCGAGCACTTGATTGCATTCTGAAGCTTTGTCTCTGAAGCCTGACTGGGGAACCAGCAGTAGTGGCTGCATTAGTCGTCCGGACTTCTGGAAAATCACACAACACACACACACACACACACACACACACACACACACCTCCCCCCTCTCCTTTTAAGCTAAGCAAAATAGTTTGAACTTTTGCTATCGGCAGACCAGATTCCTAAGCCCATATTGGAGTTTTATTTAGACAAACCCAGGAGATTCCTGGTGTGCAGTGGTTGAACCCACCAACCAAATCAAACTGCCCTGTGGGAAAACAGACCTGCAAACTGCTCCTGAGAAGATGACAGCCTAGGAAACCACGGGGGCAGTGGTAATCTGTGCTGTCCTAAGGTCTCTGCGTCAGAAGTGCCTTGATGGCACCTAATAACAGACCAGGGGACGCACATTAGCACCAGAGGAGCTGATGCTGGAGGCCAGGGACAAGGAGCCAAATAGAGTCTTCACCCCCTTCCTCCAAACACTGCTAGAAAATACGGCCCACTCGGTGTCTGCAGGCCATGAAGAGCTCCCTGGATAGAGAGAACGTAGTGCTAGAAACATCCCCGTGGGCACCAGGCAGAAGACCCATCTCTTACTCCCTCCTGGGGCCAGGCTGCAGGCCAGCAAGGATCCTCATTGCCATGGGCAATCTACCCTGTGTGGGTTCAGCAGGACCTGGTGAGGCAGAGAAGTGACCTGGCCTCCGGAGGAAGCTTAGCGGAGGGACTCTGTCCCAGGGCTCAGACTGGACTCTTCGGCCCCAAACTCCTTCAGCGGCTGTCTCAGACTCAAGGTTGAAGCTCCAGCACATTGGGGGTTAGATTTTCATACCCTTCATTCTGAATTCTTAGCTATAAAGGGCAGGGGTGGACAAAGCGAGGAGGGTCTAACCTCAAGGTCACGAGTTCAAAACCAGCCCCTGCTCCATGGGAGACAGAGGAAGCTTTGTGCTCCCACAAAGATTGAGGGCCTTGGGAAACCAAACTGCCCTATAGCGAGTCACTTGATGGTAGCGAGTTTGACTTCAGGGTTGTTTGTCATGTAGGGATCTACTTTTGATACAGTCAGAATCCATAGATGTGTGGGATCAGGTAGGGGCTCAAACTTCCCAGATGGGAAGCCTGTTATCCCTAATCTAGTCTCCTTGTGTGTTTGTTGTTTCTCTGGGGCGTAGGGCCACTACCTGCAAGGTAAGCAGTTTGAAACCACCAGCTCCCTCCCAGGGAGAACTGTGGGGCTTTCTACTCCGGTAAAGAGTTACAGTCTCAGACTCACAGGGGCAGCTCCACCTTGTCTTTTAGGGTTGCTTTTGGGTTTTTGGTTTTCGATGGTTTCTAATGCTGCTTGAAGCACATTCCATACGTTTACTACGTGAATGTATCTTAAGGCGTTCCTTCAGGTCACTGAATAACTTGTCTGATTCTATGCCAGGATTTGTTTCCATTGGCACTCTTCCTATGTAACTTTGGGGTAAAAGTTTCCCCTAAGTAATCATTTCCCACCACATTTTCTTATCTTTTCTTTTGCATCCATCTTTCTTTTCTTTTAAAAAAATCATTTTTGGGGGGCTCGTACAACTCTTTTTAAAAAAAATTATTTTATTGGGGCAACTCTATCACAATCCATACACATGTATTTTTCAATAAGCTTAGAATAAACTAGTCAAACTGGTCAACAGTATTGACATTTCCTACTGAATTGCGTGGAACTTAAAGATTGGGGGGGCAAAAAAGACAGCTTTATAATGAGTATCTTTCCATCTATCCAAGTCCCTGTGTGTCTCCCCATTTAACGTTTTCCTCATAAGGCTCTTACTCATTTTTCACAAGTTTATTCTCTGCATGCTCGAATGTTTCTCTTGCCGTGTGAATGGGCTCTTTGGTTAAACTTTCTAGCCTGTTTTATTATTATTTTTTTAAAAATTTAAGTCATTTTATTGGAGGCTCTTATAACATTCTGTATATCAATTGTATCAAACATATTTGTACATATGTTGCCATCATCATTTCTGAAACATTTTCTACTGTACTTGAGCCCTTGGTATCAGCTCTTCTTTTTCCCCCCTCCCTCCCACCCTCATGAATCCTTGATGAATTGTATATTGTGATTATTATTTCATTTCCACAGTCTGTTGTCTCCCTTCACCCACATTTCTGTTTTAGGTACATGAGCAGTGCTCCTGGCTGTTGTGTGCCAGCTGCTCTGTGATGTCATCTGACACCCCCCTCCCCCATGACTCCCCAGGGCCCATAGCGAGCTGCCTGTGTTGTACTCAAGGCTGGTGGGGGGGTGGAGCTCAATTCACTCGGTTTGTCATTGCCAATGAGGCCATGCTGACTCATAGTGACCCCCGGTGGCTTTCAGAGACTGTAACTGTTTCACAGAGTAGCGGAGCCCAGTCTCCCCCTTGGAGCTGCAGGTGGTTTCAAACTGCTGACCTTGAGGGACAGATAACCATGGCACCACCAGGGCTCCTTACAGAATGGTGCCCAGGGCCTCGTGAGCACCACACCAGGCACACAGCAAAGCCTTGTACTGAACACGCATGGTCTTCGGTTGAGTGTCACCCCCTCACGGAGTGGAGAATCTAAAACAGCCCCTGCGCCCAGCCTAGAGCATGGAGCTCATAACACTGACAGGGCGCCTGGCCTGCCCTCCCAAAGAAAAGCAAGGTCCGGGCCACTTTCCCACGCAAGGAGAGGGCCTCAGGGAGGAGCTGTCAAGAGCCCATCCTGCTCATTACCCTGAGGCCCACAACCACCTGTCATTAACCCTCATTGTCTGCAGCGGCTCCGCCTGGGCCCCAGACACCTGCAGGTAGAAGCCCACAGTGCAAGCTCCCCACTGGGTCCCTTTGAGCTGAGGGAGAGCCAGGCACTGTTGCCTCCCCACCCCACCGAATCTGTGCCCCGCCCCCAGGGTTTTCAAGGTGGACCTATGCTTCCCTGCATTTTGTAATGAGGGGAATCATAGGTGATTTGGGGGTGTCTACAGCTTTGCCTCTTTTCTCTTGGAGGCCTTTGCACAGTAGTAGGTTTTGGTAGTCTTCATGCAAAGTGGGTGATTTGGGCAGCCTGTCCTAAGCATGCTGCCTCAGGAGACGGGGTGGGGGAGTAGAAAGGCCAGCTAGAGAACTTCCTGTGGGACTAGGACCAGGAAGGAGGAGTGAGCCTCCTCCTACAGGTGAGAGGGTATTTCTTAGACACCATGTGGGGGCAGGGATCTTCTGGGGCAGCCAGCTGGTTCCCCAATTGCTCTCTTTGCTTAGAGTCCCCCACCCCCTCCCCTCGTGCTGCAGGTGTTGAGTGGAGCCCTGCCCTTCAGATGGAGATGACTCAATCTTAACTTCCAAAGGCTCATTTGTTCGCCATGAATTCTAATAGAATTGCAAGAGTGAAACAAAGGGAGCGTCAAGTTCAGGAAGCCCCAGCTGTGGAGGGCCGCCCCAGTCTGGGCTGTGTCTGCGTGTGGGATTGAACGTAGATTTCTGCCTATTGACCTGCCTGTAAGGGAGGCAGGGGAATCCTTGGCTTGCACACATGGAAGTTACCGGCTTGACGTCAGATGTGAACCGATTTGCAGGCCCGGGTCACAGCGTGTGCAGAGTCCAGGTTGCCAGTGTGTTTTGTTTGCCAGCCGTCACAGACCACAGACTGTGACTCCTGTAGCGGGAGGTCCCAACTCCCCACTCATCCGTGCCAGATGCTCTGGGGGCTGAAGTTAGAAGTTCGGCTCTTTTGCTAATTTGTTTCAATCCCCAGGAAGCAGTGGGTACCAGGGGTACACCAGGAGATGTTGGGGGCTGGGGGAGGGAGGTAGAAGACAGCACTGATCTGGCCACGCCCCTCCCCAACAGGGTCTGCTCTGCCTCCCTGCCTGCTGCCAAGCCCTCAGGCCCCTCCTGGCAGTCAGGGCTGTACCCTTGCCAGCCTCCCTCCAGGGTGCTGAGCAGAAACTCTGACAGAGGGACCTCCTTGAACCCGAAGCCATTCCAAATGCCTTCTCCCAGAGCAGTGTGGATTCCGGCAGTGAGGCTGCCTGGCTGGCTGCTTGGGCCTCCTGCTCACCTGTTGGAGAAAGCCTCTGCTTCCCCTTACCTCCCCTCTTGTAAAGACCAGCAGTGCCAACTATTGGCCGAGCCGGCCTCAGAGAGAGACTGCTCTTCCCCACAAGATCCTTGGATCATTGCAGCTCCCCCTGCCCTCTCTCCTCCACCTAAGATCATTGGAAGGGGCTTCCGGAGGAAATGATGGCCCTTCTGTGACAGAACCCCCAACACACAGATTTCTGGGTGAGACCTGGGACCCTGCCTGTTTGGCCAGCTTCTTACAAGTGGTGCCCGTGCCTGCTTGATTCAGTGATGTGGTGCTGCTGTGACAGAGCCCACAAGTGGGGGGGCGGTAAAGAACAGTTATGGAGGCTGAACCATCAGCCCCTTCTGTCAGGAGCCCTGTGCCTTCTGGGTGTTCCCGGTGGTACTTCACGCAGGGTCTGCCTTCCTCTGTGTGTGTCTGTTCCTTGTGTTCTTTCATTACCCAGTAGTGATTCAATTTAGAACCCACCTCTTTCATTACCTGTTGCAGTTGAGTGACCTTATAGGACAGAGTAAACTGTGACTGCCCCATACAGGCTTTCCGTCGGTGGAGGGCCTTGAACAGCTGACTGTTCAGTAAAAAGTTTAGCGCTTTAACCACTGTGTCAGGTTTCCTCCCCTTACTCAGATATGACCTAATTAATCAACAAAACCCCACAGGGCACAGGGTTCTATTCCGATGCCTGTCATAAGTCCATTCTGATAGGAGTCCCATCCAGATCCCCCCCACCCCACCCCAATTAATATTGTAGTTTATTAGCAGCATCTCTATAACCCAAGCCACAAACTCACTGCCCCGGAACGGAGGCTGATTCATAGGGACCCTTCAGGACAGGGTAGAACTGCCCGTGTGTGTTTCTAAGACTTAACTCTTTATGGGA
Organism: Echinops telfairi; assembly: GCF_000313985.2. Classification (NCBI taxonomy): domain Eukaryota; kingdom Metazoa; phylum Chordata; class Mammalia; order Afrosoricida; family Tenrecidae; genus Echinops; species Echinops telfairi. The sequence continues at coordinate 74,688,387 of NW_022103906.1, read as the reverse complement.
TCTGATCATTATTTGCCTTTGGAGCTTGGAAACATTACATCTGAGAATGATAACATCAGCAAACAAAGTGTTCTGCAACATTGTATGGAGCATTAGGAAGGATTAGGAAGGATACAATGTGTCAAGTATGGCTGATCTTTGCTCTAGCCTCTATAAATCCACACCCCTTGCTTCTGTTTCAACTCATAGTGACCCTGTAAGGACAGAGTAGAACTGACCCACAGGGTTTCCAACATCCTATGGAATCAGACTGCCAAATTATTTCTATAAGGGCTAGGATTTCAAGACCCGTGTGGAGGACACAGAATTATTTGCATGGCACCACTAGATTTTGAAAACTGCAATAGTAGTACTCTAACAACCCCACCACCACCCCTTCCCCCAAACCCAGTGTCTTCTAGTAACTTCTGATCCCTAGTGACCCTGTGTAAGGTTTTTGAGGCTGTAAACTCTTTACTGGCACAGACAGCCTCCTGGCTGGTGGATCTGAACCACCTACCTTGGTATTAACAGGGTTCCTTAAAGAATGCAAACTCATTGCACAAACAGCAAGCAGGAAATTCAAGTAAGCCAGAGGAAAAAGTTTCAATTTTACGTAATAGGGAAAAAAAATATGGTAGTATTTTGGTCTTTCAAGATCGATTATATTTTTTCTGTATTACAAGTCTTTATTGACAGCTTCCTTAATTACCCAAATAGTAACATACTTATGTGCATAATAAATATGAAACGTCTGATTTGAAAATCTTTTTACTCGGGTCTACATTTCTTTCATCAATTTGCAAGAGAACTTGGTGCATTGGTGTTACTACAACATTACAATTCTCTTTAAATGTTTTCCATGTTTCTATGGTTAAATCTAGCTTCAGTAGTTGTATTTTTTTTCTGAGGGTGAGGTGGTGTTTGTGTCAGAATAAGCTCTGTTTTTGTAATGTTTAAGAGGCATTGAAAGGAGCAGGGACAAATAGAGGATAGGCATGCATCCAGAACTCTTGGGGATCTCACTGCCATGCAGAGGCTGCTTCAGCAATCTGTATTTCTGACAAGCTCCCCACGTGGTGCTGATGCTGCTGTTCCGTGGTTTCCACCGGGCAGTTCTCAGCCCGGCGGCGTCTCGCTGTGGGACTCGGGAACAGCAGTATCTTGACCTCTTTAAGCTTTAGGATTCTCTGTCTGTGGCACCGAGATGGTAGGATAATGGCCTGAACCTCTTAGGGAAAATTAAACGAGAAAGTAGGAGCGGTCCACACATTGTTATAGTTAAAAAACACCGTAGCGGGGAGATTGGAACCTGGTTCCATGCTGGTGGGATTGTAAACAATGTGGAACGTGGTGTGAGGGAGGCTTCCTCCAAAAGCCAGAGGTAGGATGACCCCGGGACTCCACAGTCCACTGCGAGGTGCTTCAGAAAGGTCATGGACAGGTGGATTTAAAAGATATGGGATTTTCCCATGACGTTTTGGAAGCATCTTTGTGTGTCCTAGGGAACTAGAACTACTGGCCTGAGCCGATGCACGTCTACACTGTCCACTGCAGCACGAGTGACAGTCGCAAGTTAGATGGAGATGAGCGAGCTACCAGATGAGTGGACGGGCGCTGGTACGGGCACACAGGACACGCAGACAGCCGTGAGGAAGAGTGGATCCTCACAGACAAGCTGTCACAGAGATGAAGCTGGGGGAAATTATGCCCAGTAAAGGAAAGTGGTCACAAAAAAGGCAAATATTGGATTATAAAAAGATTAGCACAGCACTGCCTATCGGGGGCTTAAAAAAATTATGCAGGGGGAAAAACTCCATTGCCTTTCAATCCCATTTGGCCACAGGCGTTTTGAAGGACTGTGGTACAGAAGGCAGCATTCTTGGGTGTGTATAAGTGAAGAGTGGGAGGAGGGGTCCCTTTCCAGATGGTGGACACTTGTTGGCTTGGGTGATGGGAAGGATAGTTCCACATAAGGGCGAGATCAGCCCAAGGTGACCCAGGCAAAGGATGACGCTGAGAAGTCCACGAGAATAAGGAATGGTTTTGGTAAAAGCCACAGCCTATGCAATTCTTCGACAACTCTAATAACAATGGGCGTGTGGTTACACAGGTAGGTAGGTAGTCATGCATTCCTGGGGCAAATGCATGCTGAGGTGGTGTGTGCCGCATATCTGTTCATATATAGTATATCCTGGTTGGGCGAGTAGCATCTGGTAGGGTCTTTGAATATTTGCGAGTGGCCAGCGTAACCCTCGATCTTTATGTGGCTGAAGCAACAGGCTGCAGGACTGGGACTCGCTCACTCACTGCCATCGAGTGGAAGCTGACTGAGCACTCGGTAGGGCAGGGTAAAACTGCCTCTGTGAGTTTCTGGGCCTGGAACTGTTTCCAGAGTAGAAAGCTCGGTTTTTCTCCCTCGGAGCGGCTGGTGGTTTTTGAACTGCAGACCTTGCAGTTAGCAGCCCAATATACAACCACCACACTACCAGAGCACCCAGGACACATAGGCTACTCGGACCACAGTCTAAGACCAGAAGAATCGCACTCGGACCACAGTCTAAGACCAGAAGAATCGCAGCGTACTCAGCTACCACTAACTGACTGCTCTGACTAGGACATCATAGATGGTCACAGGTGGAATGAGAGAAAAAATGTACAATGAAACTTAAAAAAAAAACAACCACAAGGGCCAGATTTAACCAGACCAGCAGAGTTTAGGGGTGCCCTCGAGACTATTGTCCTGGGACACCCTTTAGGCTTGGAACTCAAACCCCTCAGCCCCAAACCAGAGCGACTCTCCAATCATGTCCGTGAGTCTTGCGCGTGCCTCTGAAGGCAAAGCCACAGGGAGAATGGCCAACACCTAGCTGAGAGCAAAGGTCAGGGCTCAGTGGGGAACCGGGACCCCGATGAACGGAAATGGAGCAACCCGAATGGAACTCGGGAGCATGCTCACAAGTGCAGAACGGGAAGCCAAAGTCATGGAATATGTATTCAAATCTGACTCATAGCTGCCCTGGTTAGGGTTTCCGAGGTTTTGTAAATCTGTCTGGGAGCTGACCGCCCCATGTACAGTGCCCTCAGAGCAGCAGGTGAGTCTGAACCACCAGCCTTAGAGTTAGACAGTGCAGACATTTTTAATTGACAGTCTTATTTCTTAGGTCCATTTCCTCTAAAAGCACAGTACTCTTTCACAGTAAGAATAACTTCTGGGCCTGTTGCCCCTTTGGAGGGTGGGAATTCACTGCCATTGAGTGCATTGTGACGAGTCCACTGCCCACTGTAAGGCCCAGCCGACCTGCCCCGATGGAGGCCGACCTGCCCCTGACCTGCCCCGGTGGAGGCCGACCTGCCCCGATGGAGGCCGACACCGCATCTTGCTCCCGCAAAGCTGCTGATGCATGGGTCCCACCGCCCGTGGTTGTTAAGTGTTTAACCTCCGCACAATTATTCCCACCTCTTCTTGGACATAGTCTTCTTAGAAAATTGCCCTATCCCCAGCTTTTCCAAGTTTTAGTCAAAGCCGCCCCTGTGTATTGTTTTCACATTTCCAGGCGCACGCCCGGTCCCTTTAAGAAGGAGCCTGTGTCAGGTGGTCTAGGCCGTTGGCCTCCTGGGGAACCATCCCTCGGATTCGCTTGTAAAGGCCACTCTCGTTTCTCAACTACGTATTTCTGTGTCTACCGGTTCCACCATCCTGCCTTTCTTCTCTTTAATTTCCTAGCTGCTTGGATTGAAAACTTAATTGATTTTCCTCATCCAGTACAAGTTTTTATAAAAACGTAAGTTTTCAAGGGCTCAAGTAGGAAGAAAATGTTTTGGAAATGTTGAAGGCAACGTAGGTACAGTGCACTTAATACAATTGAATGATGGATTGTCATAAGATTTGTAAGAGGGCCCCCCCTTCCCCGTAAGATGATGAATTTTTTTTTTTAAAAACCATGTTTTTGGATTTTGGTTTTTGCCAGTAATAGACATCGTACTCGGGAATAGGGATGAATCTTCAAGGCTCTAGTTGTGATTCTGCATTTCCCCCTTTTGGCCTAGAGTTATTGAGGAGCCTCCCTTAGCCTTTCCAAATGCGGTGCTTCCTTTGCTTAGCTGCCGGGTGCTGCTCTCCCTGGGTGCGCTGCTTGGCAGTCCCAGCTGTGCTCCGGCCTGTGTGCTCGTGGTGGCGGGTGTCGTATGTTGCCGGGGCTCTCTGGGAGCTCTGTGTGCACGTGAAGGCCAAGGCTGAGGAGGGAGGAGAGCAAGGAGCCCCTGTTCCAGCCTCTTGCTTGTTCCTGACAGCCTCGTCCCTAGGGGATACTGCCTGGCGACTGTCCCACTGGTCCCGTCCCCACTTGCCTCTGTTCGGCCCAGGGTAGTTTTAGGGGGCTCACTGGCCCCCTCAGTGATTGGAAGAGCTGGGGTCTGATAGAGAGGAGGGAGCAAAAGTTATCAGCAAGTCTTAGAGATCATCTGTGACATAACTCTGAAAAAATTCCTTCATTTTGGCAACATTTCAGAAAAGTAGCAGAAATAGTACAAAGAATCCCTTTAATGAAAGTCAGGGTAGATGAATCTTTCGAGACAGCAACTGGAATAAGGGGTCTTATTGGATACGGTACTGGGGAGGGGATTGGGGGGCAGTAAGGGGTAGCTGATATCAAGGAATTCAAGAAGGAAGAAAATGGTCTGAAACGGATTTTGGTAGCAGATATGGTTGCACTATGGAGTGGTATGATGTTTGAATGAACTCCTAATAAAATGGAACCATTTGACAGCCAGGTAGCAGACACCAAGGAAACCTGGCAGTGCCACCTTCAGCATGTGGCTGCTCGTGAGAAAGGGTGGTGGTCTAAGCACACACGGAAGGAAGACCCGGCACTGTGCTCCTAAGTTAGTCCCGGTTTTCATTAGTGAGCTTTGTAATTCCTAGGTTTTAGATTTAGGTCTTCGATTTATCTTTAGCTCACTCTTTTATATAGTATGAGATGTGGATCCTGTTTCATTCTCTGGTGAATGCCATGCCAGCACGGTTTGTTAGAGACTACCTCTTTTTCCATTTAATGGTATTGGACCTTTATCAAAGAAAAATGCCCACAGGTAGGTAGATTTATTTCTGGGTTCTCAATTCTGTTTTATTGTCCGTTGTTGTCCCAGTACCAGACTGTTATGATTGAATGGCTAGGTAGTCAGGTTTGACTACAGAACAGAGACCTCCTCCTCCTTCTTTAGTACTGTTTTGTAATCTGGGGTCTCTTTCCTTATAAAGTTGATGATTCGTTTTTTCCATCTCCTTAAAGAATGATGATGGAATTTGGGTCGGGTTTGCATTTTATCCATAGATCTGTTTGGGGAAGTAATGACATTTTCACAACATTAAAGCCTTCCTATCCTGGAGCATGGCATATTCTTCATTGATGTAGGTCTTGGTTTCTTGGAGTGGTAATGTTTTGTATGTGTTTTAGTCCAAGTCTTTTGTTTCTGCTGGTTAAATGTATTCTTACATATTTCATCTTGTGTGGCTATTATAAATGGTATCTCCCCCCACCCCCAATTTATTTATTTTTCTCAGCCTTTGCTAGTGTAAAGGAATCTGAGTGAGTTTTGTGTGTTGATCTTGTATCCTGCCACTTTTAGCTGAATCTTTTAGTTCCAGTAATTTTCTTGCAGATTCTTTGAAATTGGATTCTATGTATAGAATCATATTATCTGCAGATAAAGTTTTACTACCCTGCCAATTAGAATGCCTTTAATTTGTCTGTCTTGCCCTCTAGCTTTGGCTCAGATTTCCTAGCACAGTATTGAAAGGAGTGGTGATAAAGGGTATCCTTGCCTGGTTTCTGCTCACAAGGGGACTGCTTGCTCCTGTATATGTGACCTCAGTTCTGTTACAGGACTTTCCTGTCTATTCCTAGTTTAGTTGAGTTTTCACCAGGAGTAGGTGTTGGATTTTGTCAATGCCTTTTTCCATAGAGTCCCTAATATTTTTAAAGAATTTTTTTTAAACCGAAGAGGGAGTTTGATGCCCAGATAAGTTTAACGATTCACCTATGGCATACGGGAGGGACAGCATGCAGGCAGAGGCCCGGGACATGGACTCTTCCTCACACGTCACTGGCATGGGTCCCTCTACCTTCTCAGTTTCCATGTGAACCCTCCCAGATCTTAACCATCAGCCACGACCTTGGACAGAGAGAGGGGCAGGGCTGTTCCCAGGGAACTACTTTCTCTTCCTTTTGCCCCCTGTCTTTGAAATGCCAGCCACAACATTCCCCCAGCCCCACCCTTCCCTTGCTATTTAATGTTGGCCTGGGATCAAAGCTATAGCTGGTGGAAGAGAGGGACTTAGAACCAGACCCAGCCACCACCTCTCCCTTCAGTTACAGGGCTGAGCAGCCAGGACAGGAGATGACTCAGGTTGGGTGTGGGTATTGGTATTAAAGGCCCCCTGGCAACTTTCCAGTCCGTGGCTGGGAGTCCTCATCTCCATTTAGAGTTATAGTGGTCTGGTGTTGTGTCCTGAGGTTGAAAAATGAGCAGGCCACCTGGAGTGGACCACCTAAAACCCAACTGGTCTACTGTATGGGCGCACCTGACTGCACCTGACCCAAATCCCCTTGGAGTGGCATGCCCTTTGAAGTTACGGAGTAGATGTTTATATCACAAAGTTGGCAAATACGATAATTTACTCTAAGCTTATTTTTCATTAGTAAAAACCCTCCTGCAATGTAGGTGTTAAAGTCACTTATACTTGAAACAAGATGGTTTTTATTTTGCTTATTATTTCTCTCATTCATTTTAATATTACCCTTGGCTCTCGCTTATTTAACCCCCCAGTACGGGGCCTTTTAGCCAAGTTACATTAGTGTCTGACTTCCATCTGTGACTACTGAATCGGCCGTCTGGCCTTGTTGATGCTCCTTGGTTTCACTCCCCACCCCAGACAACCCCCCCACCCCCACTCCCAGTGGATTTTCAGAGTTCACGTCCCTGTCCTTCTTTTTCTCCCAGAGCCCCAGTTCACGTCCTTCTCTTGGGAGTCGCCATCATTCCCGCTCTCCCCAAGGGCCCTTCCTTTCAAAGACTGGGAATGAAGTGTTAGGTGGTAGCCCATCTTGACCATGACCGCTTTCCTGGAGATAACATCTTGTTTTCAATCTCATTGGAAACCAACCCCATGGGTGGGGGACAGAGCAACCCTGTCCCCGTGTACCCCTGTCTTTCCTTCACCTTCTCACGACCCAGCCTGCCGTCCCCTCTCTGAGCCCGTGTTCAGCCCTGGCTCTCGATCTCCAGTCAGCGAAAGACTCTGTCGAGATTGGGTCCACGCACTGCACAGCTCCTGCACTTCCAGCGTCCGGCTGTTAGCATGGGATGAGAGGGCGTCACGACTTTTGTGGAAACAGAATGCGAAGGGAAGGGAGTCTCCCCACAAACTCTGAAGCCCTTGTGCAACCACAGCGTTGTACCACCGCCAGTCCAGTCAACGTTAAAACATGTTCATCGTTCTCCTCCCCTCCTCCATTTCTCTCAGGACCCGTCACTCCCTCCTTCAGCCCCTGACAGCCACTTCTCTGTATAGATTCGCTTATCCTGCACATTTCATATACGTGGGATCTTACATGGGCTTTTGTGACTGGTTTCTTCCAACGTAGCACACTGCTCACCAGGTTGCAGCACCTGTCCATGCCGCCTTGTTTTTAATGGCGGGGCAACATTTCCTGGTGTGGGCTTGCTGGTCTGTTTACCTGTTGGTGGGCATGTACGTTGCTATTCCTTTGGGGCCACTGGGAACAACGTTGCCGTGAAGATCTGTGCACAGTTTTGTGTGGACACAGGTTTTATTTCTGTTGGGTACACACCTATAAGTCGAATTGCCAGGTCCTGTGGAAGGTAACTGCTGAACCATCTGAGAAACTGCCAGTGTTTTTCCAAAGCGTCTGCGCTGTCTCCTGTCCCCCCAGTGATGGAGGGAGGAGGACTCTTGGCCAGCGCTTGTCTTCTCCGTTTCCCTTTCTGTTCTTTTTGATGATCGACATCCTAGTGGGTGACAGCCGGTTGTAGTTTTGAGTTGTATTTTCCTAGTGACTCGTGGTGGTAAGCATCTTTGCATATCAGGGTATGTCGCTGTTGGCCAATTCACATACCATAAAATCAAACCCTTTCAAAGGTCTCTCCCGTTCAGGGGTTTTTAGTGTACTCACACTACCGTCTATTCCCCGAATGCTTTCATCACTCCCTAAAAGCAACTCCTCACGCCCTGGCAGATGCTACTCTGCTTCCTGTCACTATGGACTCTGGGCTCATTCATAAAAAAGAGGATTAGTGCAATGTGGACCGTGTGTGCCTGAACCTTTCCGTTAGCATAATATTGACAAGGGTCATCAATGTTATAGAGAGCAGACATCAATACATGTCTGGATAATGTCCTGCTTTGTTGATAATACTCCATTTTGCCCCTTTATTCACTTGTTGATGGACATTTGGGTTGTTTCTGGTGTGGGCTGCTGTTCACAATACTGTTATGAACGTACTCCTTTTGGGTTATGAACATGCCCATCTTTAGGCGAAGTTATCTTTCTTTAAAATCACTGAACTGTAGGCATTCAGTGTAGAGTTTCGCCACATGGTCCCTTATCAGATGCGTCCTCCCATTCCAAAGGTGTTCGCCGTGTTGGCGGTACACACTGAGCACGACGCTGACATCTGGAGGCAGCCCCCTGTGTCCTGTGCCATTTGTGTTTTGGTGTCACCTTGCCCAAGCTCGGGCCTCACAGATTGAAGTCTGCATTGTCTTCCTAAAGTTTTATAGTTTTAACCCTCTCATTTGGGTCTTTAATTCCTTTGGAGTTAGTGTTTGTACATGGTGTGGAGTAGGAGGCCCCACCATTATTTAGCATGTGGATGTCCAGCTGTCCCAGCGTCATGTTGAAGCTATTCTCCCCATTGAGTTTTTGACGTTGGTCCTAAACAAGCCTGCACTGCTCGTCATTGCAGCCGTATCATTGGTCACTTAGTGGATTTGATGGAAGATACTGATTGAAAGCTTGTAGATGAGTGCTTCTCAGACTTTCTGGTGAAGGGCAAGGTTTTAGAGCTTGTAGTCCATCATGGCTTGGACTGGTAATCTCGTAAAAAAATACAGCAAAAATGGAACCCTAGAAGGATGTCCGTGCCAAGGCAGTGTAAGATTGGGATTAAAGTTTTCTCATGTTAATACTTCCCGGTTTCTATACTTGACTCTCCATAGACAGATGGGGATTGTGGACTGACACTGGTTTGCAGACTGTCCGCAGAGGGGGGCTGGAGTAGAGACGGCTGGCCACGATCGGTGCTTCAGTTTGTCCAGCGTGTCGTAGGCCAGGGTTTCTCAGTACAGGCCTTGGTAGGCCTCCTGGGTGTCACGGGAGCAGGAGGTACTGGTCCCAGCATTATACACCCTCCAAGCTCAGAGTGGAGAGTGGTCCACAAAGACTGGTGAAATACCTCCTAAATTGTGGTGGGACTCTTGTGCTAACCTAAGAGCCTCCCTGTGGTTACCAAGGCTCTTCCATCAGTCCCATAGCGTGGGTAGAGTTCACGCTTCAGACCAGAGCCCTGATTTAAAGCCTGCTGTTTCATCCCTGCCTTCCAGGGAGGGAGGATACAAGTCCAGTTGGGGGGTGGGGGGTGGGGGGGAGAAGGAAGGCAACTACCCTATCCATTCGTGTAGGCTGTTGGACTATTGTGGAAACATACGAGAGAGCCTTATCATTCAATTCAGGAACCCTGTCTTGGACAGGATATCCCTTCCAAGCACCAAGGGTAACTCTTAGAGATGTAAAATTCTGGAAGGATATGGGGAAGTGATTATGATACACAATAGGAAGACATTAACATGTGCAACTACTAAACACAGCCGGTGATTCCAGTTTTGTAAATCCAATGCCCATTACGTTGTAAAAACTGGCCCCCAAACAACGGACATCTCTGAGCAAGTTGTGTGTGTGTGTTCATATAAGAAGCTTCAATAAGTTTGTGGGAAACTCCGTCCTCTCCCATTCTGCCTCCCCATAAGCTTTCTGAAGCCCCTCGCATTCTGTTTCCCTCCTTGTTGTTCACTCCACGGTGCACGGTGAGCACAGCTTCGCCGCCGTGCATGGCCCTGGCCTCTTCTGCGGAAGGCGTTCTTGGCCTGCCTTCTCGTTCTAGTCTTGGGACCTGCCTTCGTTCTCATGGGCCTCCCTCCACGTTTTCCCTGGCTCTGTAAGGAGTGCATAGGAGGCCATTGGTGTTGTACAAATATAGGTACGGAGGCATCCCAGGGCAACTTTGCGTTGAGATAAACTGTCAGCGGCCATGGCTTTCACCAAATACTCAGTGCCACAGAGTACACCACGGGTTATGCCACCACCCTGCTCACGTCTGCTCCAAAGGAGCTTAACCGGTGAATGGGGCCCTGAGACAAATCCAAACCTCTAAAAAGCAGCCTCGGTCCAGGGCAGGGGCCTTTCTCTCTGCTTGCTCACGGCTGTGGCCTTAGGACCTGAAGTGCCACTGAGGTCAGGGCTTACCTTCTGACTCGGGTCACCTTCAGACCTAGATGGGGTTCTCCAAAGGACCATCACATCACGCAAGCCATGCCGGAGACACACATTTTTGGCATCTTCCAGTTACGTGGGCTAACAAGGTGGCAGCGAGTGCGGAAATGTGTTCTGTGACTTCCCCAGGACTTTAGGTTTAGAATAATGTTAAGTTTATATTCCCTCAACTCCCATTTCCTAGCCCTCTGTGTAAATCCTTCTATGGCTGCTAGGCGGAGATCCCTCCGCTTATTTTCTTCTAGATTTTTGGCCAGTGGCTGAAAGATGAACTTCTTTGAATGGGAGGGGAAATAAAAGTTTTCTTGAGTACTTGACGGGGTGATACAGGAGAGAATTTCAGACCCATTAATAATTTCTGAGCCCCGCCTACCAATGGGCTGGGGCAGCGGGCTCTCCAAAGGGCGGGCGGGGCTCCTTGGCCTCCTGCCACGCCTGGCCCTGACGTGAGAGCTGGTTCTGTGTGTTAGCTCACCTCTCTGCTG
>NW_022103906.1:74670832-74676858 GCF_000313985.2 Echinops telfairi | reverse complement strand
TCACTGGGAGCCGACCCACTTTTCTGCCCGCGGGAATTACATCCTACCTTGAATGCCTGTAGCAAGGATTCCAACACTGCAGTAGCCGTGTGTGTATGTTTCTTACTGAGTCTGGCTGAAAGCTGCCTCCGTGGTATGGCTTGGTTTTGTGTGCTGGCGGCTTGGCAGCTGCTGCCCCACACCAGGGCCTCAGATGTGGTTAGGCTAGGCTTCCTCCCGCTGGCCTCTGGCCGGGCTGCCACAGGCTGCCTGAGGCAGGGGCTTCCACTGACTGGCCACTGTATCCTGGTCCCCTGGCGGCAGACCAAGAGGCTGGCAGCTAGGGGTGGGGGAGGCGAGGCTGGCACAGCAGTTGGTGGCTTTGCTCTGCGCAACCCCCTCCCACCCCAAGGTGCTGTAGGGGCAGGCTCACAGGGCTTCAATGTGGAGTTCTGGTTGTGGGGTGTGGGTAGGTGGGTGTCCTGGGCAACACAGTGGTGACTTTCCGACCAGGGTGGGTTAGAGAGAATAAGTGATTTCAGCCAGTCGCCCCCTGCCTCCTGCCCTAGTGCTGCTCACCTTTCAGAATTTGCCAGGAGCACTGCTTCCTCCACAGTTAATGTCTGTGTCTGTGCTCCAACGGAAGCCGCTAGAAAGCGAATTTCACCCAGAAACCCCCTCTCGCTTCCTCTGGGGTGCTCTTGTTTCTGTGTGTAGGCTCACCTTATTTGTGCAGAATTTCACGGGTGCCCCAGGTGCTTGATGCCTCACTTCCCCCCTCCAATGGCAAAGCCATACACATGCCACCACCTTTGGAGACGATGAACTGGACCGTGATGCCCGTCCTTACCACCCGGAGATCAGCCGGTCACGATTCTGCACGGGGCCCTCAGCGTTCACTCGAGGTGTGTGCAGGCATGCGCTCTTTATGGAGCGGAATTCTTAAATTGGGGGCTGTCAAAACCCTTCTTGCCCCGACATTGAAGTGATAAACGCACCTCCCGCCTTAAAGTCAGAAGAGCGTGTGTGCAGCGGGTCGCGGGCCCGTTCATGTCCACCCTCCCACTGCCCTCTGTCCTCACGCTCTGTCCTTCTCGTTCTGAGCAGCTGTCCCCTGCTTGTCAGAGGAAACCAAAGGGCTAGTGGGCAGCAACACAGAAAGATGTAGTAAAGTCCCTGCAGTTGGCAGTTAAACCCACCCGTCTCGGTCCCCTGCATAGGGTTGCTGTGGCCCGGCATCCTCCAATGGCAGCAGCTTGTCCTTGGAGGGCTTGGCGCCTCGGAACCCAGGGGTCCGTCCATTCTGCTCCCCGTCCTTCCTCTGCGCCGCCGTGCTGTGTCGCAATTAACTCCCGGGCAATACGTTTGTCTCTTTGGTTCGGGGCATCCACTGGCAAAATGCTGCCGATCCCAATTTCTCGTAATGTGTGCATCCACTGCTTGAGGCTGCTCAGCAGGTACCACATGGGGAAGAACAAAGCTGAGAGCCAGCTTGTTGCCGACATCCTCGGGGCTGCCCTAGCCGGGGGGTGGTGGTGGTGGTGGTGGGGGGGGGGGGTGTCTCCCCTAGCGGCCGTTCTCCTTCCTGGAGCGTCCTGTTCAGCATTCCAGTGCTTTTTAAAGATGGTTTCAATGACACGGATGTGTGTTCCCAAACAATACGTAGTCTTTTGAAGCATGCCCTTTCCCCCGCTCTGGCTCTTTTTTTCCCCTCTTTAACTCCGGGGTAGTTTTCTGAGACCCATTTATGTTCCTGGAGTTCGTTCCTGTGCACTGCTGCCCGTTCTGTGGCCAGGGGGCACGTTGGATGCTCCCTGTCACCTGCTCTGGGTGAGCGAAGCCCTGTGAATATGTATGTACATGTCTCCTGATTCGAGTGTTTCACGAAGGGTGGGCTTGCTGGTCACCAGCTAGGTGCATGCTGGAGATTGAAGATGTTCTCAGACCCCCCCACAGTGGTAGGCCCACTTTGCCCTCCTGCTGGAAGAGAGAGATGCCCGCTAGAGCCCTGGCCTTAAACCAAATGCCTGTTCGTAGTGCTCCCTGTGCATCTGTAGTGTTGTTAGGAGTCCTCGTCTATTAAATAGTTAAACAGTGAGTCGATACTGTTGGTGACTTTTATCTTGCAGGTGTGGAGACTGAGATACAGAGAGATTAACTAACTTCCTCAAGGTCATGCATCTAGTAAACGTGGGGGCAAGATTTGAGGCCACACATTTTTGTTCTTGACTGCTTGCTGTATGCTGGGAATGGAATGGGATCTTTGATGTTATTTTGCATTGCCCCCATTGCCATTGAACTTGAGTATTTTTCATTTGCTTATTTCGATTCCCCTTTCTTATAAAAAATAGTGTGACTTTTAAAAGCACTCGCCTCTTGTTGGCACTTAGGTGGTGGTTCTTTTTTCTTCCCCTCCCCCCACTTAGGTGGCTTTTAATTCTTTATATTCATGCTTCAAGGAAAATCTTCAATGTGTTGTTTCGATTTTTATTTTAACTTCAATTGCCTCATTTACTTATTTTGCTTGTATTTCCTGAAATGAGATGAGGACTGTTTCGTGGTTAAAAGTGGCTGTGCTGCTGCACTGCCCTGTGATCTTGGGAAAGTTACTTCACCTGTCTGTGTGTACGTCTGTGGGGAAGGTCCCCTCCGGGCTTGTGATGATGAAGTGAGCTCATTGAACGTGCACACGTGGCCCCGGTGAGCCTGCCCACCCCCCAGGAGTTAAGTAGAGACTTCCCTGCTTCCTCTTCTGTTCCTTCCTTGAACCCCACGAAATTCACCGATGGTTTAGAGGACGACAAACCTGATCAGATGACCTCCGGAAATTAGGGCTCCCGTGAACGAGCGATCTGTGCCTGTCCGTGTTGTGGTAGGGGATCTTAATGTGTTATTGTTAGGTGCAGAGTAACTACAAATAACTAGTAACTAACTCTCCCCCCCCCACCCCAATAAAACAAGAAGCCCCTGGGTGCATGCTCTATTCAGGATAACAGATAGAGCCCTCCCTGGGGCGCAGCCCGCAAGCCAGGCCAGTTTGAAAGTGGAGGGAGGGAGGAGGAAACAGGAACAGCCTGGTCAACACACGCACCCAGAGCACACACGCACCGCACTCCTGCAGAAACAGGCAGAAATGTGCCCGTGTGCTGACAGGGTTCCCCTGAAGAAGGTCTCTTCCTGTATTCCCAGATTTGTTTCATCAGCGAACCCCAAGGGGAGAGAATTCCCTTAAGAAATGAATAATTGACGAGTCCCAGACAGAGCATGCCATAAATACACCCTGTGTGTTCTTAGAGGGCGTGGGACTGGTCCGCCTGGGGGGCCCTCTGGGGTGTGTGTGCCCCCCACCCCCGGGGTGCTGAGGGAAGGGTGGGGCTGACAAGTAGAACCCCTGACAGCTGCTGGCAGAACAAAGGAGGGAGCTGTGGGTGGGAACGTGCTGGGTGGGGTTTTCTGCCCAGTGGGTGGGGCACAGCTCCACCATCTTAGAGCGCCCCCCACCAGTCCCATTTTGAAGATTACATTGGGAGGAAATCACTCCAGGCCGGCTCCGCCTCCAGGCCGCTGTCCTCTGTGGACATTGACAAGAGCTATTTATCCTGGCTGAAAACCTTTGGGGACACCCCCTCCCCCCGCCATATGTTTCTCAGAGGGTCTGTAGAATGCCCTGTGTGTCTTTGCACTTGGCTCGTGAACAGAGCAGCCCTCGGCAGTGGCCCCACTCCTGCCGCCCCCCTCTCTCTCCTCCCCGCCTCCCTTCTCTTTCCCTTTAATGGAGCATTGCTGATCTGGTTTTGATCGATTGCTGCTGGAGAGTTGGGGGAAGAGGCGTCTGGGGGCGCCTGGGGGCACATGGCTCCACCCTGCCTGGATAGCTGCTGTGGAACGCTTGTGGGTGTGGGGAGTTGGCTGTGGGAGGGGAGCCAGGTGCCCAGCCAGGGAGCCAGAGAGAACCCCAGAGCCTTCTGAAGATGAGAGGTGCTTCGGGACAGGGAGCTTGAGCTCTCAGGTACCCCTTCTCAGTCTTTAGTAGCAGGTCTACCCGGAGGTAAAGAAGACCAATGATACCCATTGGGTGAAGGGCCCCTGAGGACGAGGGGGGCGGCGGGGAGCAGTCTGGAGGCCTGGCCCCAGTAGGGACCTGGGTGGAGGGAGGGCCAGGGCAGGCAATGGGCAGGTCACTTGTCAGATTCCTTCCAGAGTCCTCTCAGCCAGGACCTTCCCCATGGCTGTGCTGCAGGCTGGCCTCCCACCATGGCTAGGGCAGGGAGGGGGCAGGGAAGGCTTGGACCAACCAGGTGCCTGGGAGGAAGGTGAGGGGCGGGGGCACTGCCTGCCCCCCAGGGTGCTCATAGGGCAGCAGGCCACACACTCTCTCCTGCAGGGCAGCCCAGACCCTGCAGAGAGAGGGTGTGCTCAGGAGGCCTTGGCAGGAGGGGGGCACTGATAGACAGGGTGACTAGGTGAGTTGGAGCATCACATGGGGGAGGCCAGGTGAGGGCCTCAATTGGGGACTTCGGCGGGCTGCCCGTGGCTGATGGCCAGGTATGTGGCATGTCCTAGGGCTGGAGCTGCTGGTCAATGCCCGGTTGGGAGGTCCAGGCCAGCACAGTGTGGTTCGGGCTCTCGGATCGGAGTGGAAGGTTGGGCATGTCTGAGCCGGAAGGCAGGCCTCCTGCATGCCCCCAAGAGTAGCCAGAGGACTCCTTGGCTTCCCTCCAGCATCTCTGAGGATGAGAACTTACGCCCTCCTGGTTGGCGTGGTGGGGAGAGTGGGGAGCGTTTTAAGAGCAGGAGGAAACTCTTGATTCAAGATGGTCCCTCTTCGGACTCACCTGTTTTCTAGCTCTACCCCTCAGGGCCACCTGCAATGAGTCCAGTTCTTTCCCCAAAGGACAGGCCTTCCGATGTTTTATGTTTCCTTCAGAACCAAGAGGAACCTGTTTGTCTTATGGTTTTGAAGTGTCCCGCTCCTTTTCCTGTGTGGCCCCACAGGTGTGGGGGGGCTTATGGCCTTGCCTGTGCTACCAGGTCAGGACACAGCTATGTGTGTGTGTCCGTCCCGGGTTCAAACCATTAGTGAACTGTGAAATCCAGTTAGAAGGTTGCCGCCCACACCTTAAAGACAAACACACGTACGAGTACATCCAATGGGAGAAGTGCTAGTGTGTAAAACAGTCAGTGAATGTAGATGTACATAACAGATCCTGGTATAAAATGTATCTCTTATTGGAGATTACGCTCAAATGTGTATAAAAACCCTGGGTTATAAGCTCCTTTGAAGATGCCCATCACCTCATGAGTATACACTCTTCCATAGCCTCCCCATCACCTTACACTGAGCGTCTCTCTCCCACCCCCCAATCACCTCTCACTGAGTATACCATCATCAGTTGCTGTGTTAGTCTGGGTAGACTAGAGAAACAAATTCAAAGACACTCTCATATGTATAGGAAAGAGCTTTATATACAAATGTACGAAAGCAGTTAAATATTGAGAAAACACCCCAGGCCAGTCCAGATTAAGTCCATAAGTCTGATATTAGCCCATATGTCAGATACCAATCTATTAATTACTCTTCAGACTCGTGGAATACATGCAATGATGCTGAATGCAGGAAGATCACAGTCCAGTGGGTGCAAAGTCTTGTGGATCCAATGGTGGTAGAAGCATCTCAGCACTGACAGGGGTCTCCATGTGGCTCCTCCAGTTCCCAGGGCACGGGGTCTATCAGCATAGCACCATGTGTCCTGTCAGTAGAACATCTCTCAGGGAGTGAACAGAGAGGAGAGAGTGTATCCTGCCTCCAAGGAGGAAACTCAGCAGTTTCCAGAATCCTCAGGACAAGCCCATGCCCACACAGAGGCCTCATTGGCTATGACCCGATTGACCGACCAGACTCCACCTTTCACTCTTAATCCTCTCAAGTCCCGAGCATGATAGTGGGACAGGAGGAAAGTCAAAGGAAATAGAGGAAAGAGCTGGGAGGCAAAGGGCATTTATAGAGGCCCAGATAAAGACATGTACATATGCAAATATATTTATAT
>NW_022103906.1:74639362-74669800 GCF_000313985.2 Echinops telfairi | reverse complement strand
TACACTGTCATCCAGCTCACAATAAAAAGTTAAAAATATGGGGGGAAAATCCTCTCAAGTCCCAAATTGACAGCAGATTATGAAACTACCCCAGTTGCCTCTCAGTCTCTTGTTGTTAGCTGTCACTGAATTGGTTCCTGGCTGCTTGTGACCTTGTGCCATAAGGTAATGAAATGCTGAGGTTCTGTGCCCCCCGCAGTTAGACTGGACAGTTGTGGTCTATAGGGTCTTTTGCCCAGCTGTGGTCTGTAGGGTCTTCACCAGCTGATCATTCGAAGCCACTTCCCAGGCCCGTTTTCCTAGTCTGTGCTCGTCTAGAGGCTGTGCTGAAACCCGCTTAGTATTGTGGCAACTTGCACACCACCACCGCGGTGCGTTGGCTGGGAATTGAACCAGGGTCTCTCGCTCAGAGGGCGAGAACTCTTACCACTGAACCACCAGCCTACAGCCTTTTACCCCTCCTGGTTCCTACATTTCTCTGTGCAGCTGTGGGTTCAGTGAATTAATTTTCTCAGATGTTGTTTGGGGCCTGTTTACAGGACGCTGTTTACCCAGAGTGATTTTCTCAAGCTTTTTAAACAGGGGGCCAGTTCACTGTCCCTCAGACCCGGTGGAGGGCTGGACTATAGTTAAAAAAAACAAAAACAAAAACTGAACAAGTTCCTATGCACACTGCACATATCTTATTTTGAAGTAAAAAACAAATGGGGCAAAAACACCCAGCGGGCCCGGATAAATGTCCTCGGCAGGCCGCATGTGGCCCGAGGGCTGTAGTTTGAGGACGTCTGTCCTAGACCATTGACCTGTCACTCAGCATTGCTTTTAAAAAATGTTTATTTTTAATCCCTCCTCTTTTCGATGACACTTGCCTATTTGATAGGTGTATCATGCCTGTCATTATTGGTTGATGTATTGAACAGGACAGCTCTGACCACTAATAGGACCCTCTCTCCGGCGGATGCATCACGTCGGCCATCCGCCCAGTGGCCGGCCAACCTCGGCCTCTAACACTCTGGCCCCTGGAGCTTCTGCAACTTGACCTTGGTCACTTGCGTCGCAGACTCCAATGCCTCTTGTGCTTGGTAGCTCACCCACTGAACAAGGGAGTCATGACTCCAGGAAGGAGTATGTTACCCCTGACCTTGGCTTCAAGAAGGCTGTGTGGCCCGAAGCCCTGGTAGGGCAGTTGGCTATGTGTTCACACTTCAAACCCACCAGCTGCTCTGCAGAAGAAAGGTGAGGCTCTCTGCTCCGGGGAAGACTGAACTGCCCACCTAGCGTCCTGATGGGCTGGAGTCAGGTCTCTGGCTGGGGCTGGGTTCAGAAGGAATGTGGCATGGTGAGTGCGAGCAGCTATGTGCTGGGTACATGGCAGCAACCACTACTCCGTCCTAGATACATCTGTGGAAGTTCAAGACAACCTGGGGCTCCTTGCAACCTCTCTCCATGAGACAGTCACTGTCTTCCTCCTCCTCCTGTTCACAGAACAACCTCCTGCTGCACCACGGTGGTTGCTTGTCACTGAGGCAGCCCAGGGCGACCTGACAGCTCCCGGGCTAATCGGTCTCACCCAGGGACTCCCTTGTCCTCGCTGACCTTTGATCCAGTTCTCCTAGCCACTGATCCCTCCCGAGCATGTGTCCAAAGCAAGCCCGTTTGACACTGGTCTGTTGTGAGTCATAAGGCTTCCGTTGCTTAATTTTCAGAAGTAGTCAGGAGACCTTTCCTCCTGGTCGGTCGTCATCTGAAGGCTCCGCTGAAAACCGTCCCCAGACACCTGCTGGTGTCTGAAAGACCAGGGGCAGAGCCTCCAGCTTCCTCCCAGCCCGAGAGCCAATTTGCCAAACTGATGGCGGGTTGCTTCTGACTCACGGCACCCTCACGCATCGGAGCAGAGCTGTGCTCCCCCGGGTGGTTTCAGTAGCTGGTTTTTCAGAAATAGACAACAGGTCTTTCTTCAGAGGTGAGTGCCCAGCTCCAGCCTTTCAGAGAGCAGCCAAGCACCTTAACTCTTTGTGCCTTCCAGGGACGGAACTATGATCGGCCAACTGAGAGAGATCTGTGGTGGGACTGGTCGTGAGCGGCCAGCCGGCATTCCTGGGACCACAGGACAGACACAAAGCCATGAGGGATTAGTGGAGCACTGGTAGCTTTGCCTTGATCTTGACTCCTGGGGTTCATTGAGTTCACAGGCTCCCCAACGTACTTGACCCACTGCCTCCTTTTCAGGAAAACATTAGCCAGGGCCTCCCTGGCAATTACAAACGTGTGCGCTAAGCCCCAATTCGAGATAAAGAGCGTGCTTGGTATCTGTCCTTGAAGCCTCCCGGGACCGGTCCAGCGCCCCCAGCAGGGAGTGATCTCACCTCTGTGTTCTCCTGCAGGGCTCTTAACCTGCGCTGCTCCTGACCTTGCCGGAGTATACTCTGTGACCCTTGGCCTTTCTCTTGCTTGCCCGGCCCCTTCTCCAGATGGCAGGCTTCCGCCAGGACTGCCAGCAGGGGCGGAGAATGCATCCCGTGGGAGCCGTTCCGCGTTCCTTAAAACCTGCCTGCCCATCCTGCCTTCATGTCCCTCCTAATCGCGTCCAGTCTTTCCCGCCTCCTCTTCTTTTGGTCTGAAGAGAACTTGCCTTCCCAGGGACATCAGAAACGCAAGCGAAATAGCTTTCTGGTCCCCTCCGTGGCCGTGGCCACTTTGGGGGAATCCTCCGCCCGCAGCGCTCTCTCGTCTTCTTGGCTTGGGGTGGGTGAAACCCAAGCTGTTGAACACACATCCTTTGGCCGCCTGGGCATTTAGATTTCTAAGGAGGGAGGGAGGGGGTGCCAGGGGATCCACCGCATTCCTGGATGTCTGTCTGAAAGGTAATCTTCCACCAGAGTCAGAGGAAGGCATGCATGTTCCCAGTGTGGCCAGAGTCCCGGAAAGGAACTTCAGCTCAAGTACAGGAGAGTAGGAGGCATGCACAGAAAGCATTAACATTGCCCTGTGTGTTGGGGGCAGCAGCTGTCTGGGCAGATAGCCGCATGGCATGTAGTAAGTGCTCAGAGAGGCATGTACAAGGTGCCATGGGAGCCACGGGTCCTTATGCCAAGTGGGCTGGCGAGGAGGAGGCATGGACCTGAGGCTTGAAGGATAAGCCCCAAGGACCCAGAGGCTGGGACTCCTGTGCCAAGCAGTGAGAACCGCATGTGTAAAACAGCTGGGCTACTTCGGAGGCCTGGCCTGCTGGAAAAGCCTCCGGCTCCTTGGTGGCCAGAGCAGGGGCAGTGGCGAGGACAGCAGAAAGTGCCAGCTGGGGCTTCTGCCCTCCTCGCCAGCCATGTCCCCAGGCCAGGCTTCCACCAGCGCCACAGAGCCCACGATGGCTGCACTTAGTGGCCTTGGGACCGGCATCACTGTTGCCAATGGTCTCAGTACTATGTTCATTGTGATGAAGTTTTAAAATTAGAGAAAATGGTACAAGACATTCCTAGGCAAAATGTGTACGTTTGACACCCTCTGTCATTAGCTACTGCTTTTTATATCGGTGAAGGTTCTTAAGAAAGGTCATGGGAAAATTCCACTCCCTCCATCCCCCAAAAACCACTTTATTGGGATTTTAATGCAGATTTCATATCATTCCGTAGTTCAGTCGCATCAAGTGGTATTGTACGATTGCTTCCAACAATCAGTTTCAGAACATTCTTTTCCTTCGTGAACTCCTTGACATCAGCTCCCTTTTAACTCCCCCAAAACCCTTATTCTACTTGCTGTCCCTATAGGCTCACCAATCCTGGGTTTCATATACTAGAGAGGGTGGTACGGAGCCCATTGGCACCTGTCCTCCCGCAGCGGACTGATATAGTGTTACTACTAATTCACTCAGTATAACGACGCTTCCAGATCCTGCCATGGCATGAGGTTCTTCATGGTTTGCTCGCTGGTTTTTAGGGATGCATAGTATTCCGAGGTGCATATGTACCAGAGGTGGTTTGTTTTGTTTTTTAATTTCACTCTCTTACTGATGGGAATTTTGGCTGTTTACAACGTATTGCTATTGTGAACTGTGCTGCAATGAACATTGTGTGTGTGTGGGGGCATACATCTGTTCATGATCTGCTCCTTACTTCTTTGGGGTATATGCCCAGTAATGGTATTTCTGGGTCATATGGTATTTCAGTTGCCATCTGTTTTAGGAATCGCCATATCGCTTTCCACAAATGGCTGTGTATGTGTACTGGATATCCACCATCTAGACTTTTTGAAATGCCTACTCACGCACTGGTGTACTGATTGCACGTTGGACTAACTGAAAAATCAGCAGTTTGAAACCACCAACTGCAGCTCAGAAGAAACACGGGGCTTTTTACTCCTGTAAAGAGCTGTAGTCTTGGAAACCCACAGGGGCATTTCTACCTGCGCTATTGGGTCACTCTGAGACAGCATGGACTTAGCATAGTGAGCTTACACACACACACACACACACACACACATTTTTCTGACCTCAAGTTGGAGATATGGTGTCCTTTTATACTCCTTAATACTAAATTGTGATAAGAGTTGTATGAGCCCTTAATAAAATGATTTTTTTTAAAAGAGAGAGAAAAAAAGTAATACTAAAAAAAATTGTCGAATGGAAACTAGTATGCTCATAAACTTTCACTCAACTGCAATAAAATGTTACAAGATAAAAAATACTAAATTGTGTATTTCTTAAAAACAGGGGTGTTATCCCATATAATCTTAGAGGCCATTGGGTTGGTTTCAACCCATCGCAGCCCTGTCTGCACAACAGAACAGAACTCTGCATGGTTCTGCACCATCCTCACAAGGGGGCCTGTGCCTGAGCCCCTCGATGCAGCCACTGTGTCGATCCGCCTTGTCTTCCCCCTTTTCAACGCCCCCTTTTCCCCAAGCATGATGTCTCCAGAGACTGGTCTCTCCTGACATGTCCACGTGTGTAAGACAAAGTCTCCCCATCCTTGCCTCCAAGCGAGCACTCTGGCATTACTAATGCAAAGACAGGTCTGTCCGTCCTTTTGGCAGTCTGTGGTCCTTTCAATATCTTCAATAGCACAACCATTCAAATGCATCCCTTCTTGTTCAGTCTTCCTTATCCAGCGTCCACTGTCACATGCATACGAGGCCCTGGGAAATGCCCTGGCGCGGGTCAGGCGTGTGTTCCCCTCAAAGGAACGTCCTCATCTTTCAACACTTTAACAAAACTTTCCTGAATGTAATACATTGTCGTCTCTCTTGACTGCTGTTTCCATGAGAAGTGATCGTGGATCCGATGTGAGATGAAATCTTTGATAACTTCCGCCTTTTCTCGGTTGATCATAAAGCTACCTTTTGGTCCACTTGTGAGGATTTTGGTCTTCTCTACATGGGGTTGTAATCTATCCTGAAGGCTACAATCCTTGGTTTCATCAGCACAAGCTTCAAGTCTTCCTCACTTTTGGCCAACCAGGTTGTGTCACCTGCATATCTCAGGTAGTTAATGAGCCCTCCTTCTAATCATCTTCATCTGATTCTCTGATGATTTGCTCAGCATATGATTGAATACATAGGATGAGAGAGTGCACATCTTTCCTGGTTGTTAAACCAGCTTGTTCCCTAGTTTTACAGGCTCTGCACGAGCACAACGAAATGTGCTGGGGTTCCCGTTCTCAAGATTGCCAGTGATTTGTTAGGACCCATACAGTAGAATGTCTTGACATAGCCAATAAAACACAAGTAAACACCGTTCTGGGATTCTGTGCTTTCAGCCGAGATCTAAGTCAGCATTGCCTCGTCCTCTCGGAATCCAACCCAAGCCTCTGGCAGCCAGCTCTCCTGCTGCAACTGTGGTTGGGTGGTCTTCAGCAACATGCTCATTGCATGTGATATTAGTGACAGAGTTCTGTAATTAGAGCGTTCTCTTGGGTCACCCTTTTTTGGGATTTGTGCAAGAATGGGTCTCTTGTCAGTTGGCCAAGTAGCTCTCTTCCAGATTTCTTGCCTTCGACGAGTGTCTGCTCCAGTGGTTCATGCTTCATCAGCCTGTTGAAGCATTTCAGTCGGTATTCTGCTCCCTGCATCTTTGTTTAAAACCATTGTGCCACCTCTTGAGATGGTTGAATGTTGACTAGTTCTCTCTGATACAGTGAGTGACCCTCTAAATTCTGTTCATCTTTTTATGCTTCCTGTGCCGTTCAATATTTTGCCCATAGAATCTTTCAATGGTAAAACACAAGGCTTGAGTTTTTTCTTTAGTTAGTTTGAGATCGTGTACATATTCTGACCTTCATCAAGCTCTCACACCTAGTGTTAGCATTCACTGATTACTGTAGCCATCAGTACAATCAGCTTCTGTGTGTGTGTGTTTTAATTGGGGGTTCTTACAACTTTTATAACAATCAGTGCGTCAGCCGTATCAAGCATATTTGTACATCTGTTGCCATTATTTATTTTCTAAACATTTACTTTCTATTTGAGCTCTTGGTATCAGCTCCCTCTTTTTTCCCCTCCCTCGTGACCCCTTGATAAATGATAAATTGTGATTATTTTCATATGGAACACCGACCGCCGTCTCCTTTCCCCCACGGTCTCTGTTTGTCCGCCTCGGGGTTGGGGTGGTGTGGTGGTTTTTTTGGTTGTTGTTGTTGTTGGCACTCTGCAATAAGGAAATGCCATAATGGATTCGGTGTTGGGCTACTAACTGCAAGGTCAGCAGTTCGAAACCACCAGGTTCTCCGTGGCATGAGGCTATCTGCTCCCAGAAAGAGTTATAATCTTGGGAACCCAGTGGGGCAGCCCTGCTCTGTCCTTTTAGGGTCTCTGTTGGAATTGGCTCTAGCAGTGAGTTGAGTTCCTCCCAACCTTCCGGCAACGCTAATCTCAGTTCCACATCTGGGGATTGACTTTGGATTTCGCGTTGGCTTTTAACTTGCTGGGCTCCTGGCACCTCTCCTTGTTCCTTGACCTTTTCGGTGCTTTGTGAACATCACCTGCATCTTGGTGGTGCCTTAGTGTGGGGAGAGGCTGTATCTTGACGGACGCAGCAGGCCACTTGTCTCCGTCGGGGCAGACTGTGTGGGGCTGAAGGCATGCTGCAGAGACCCAGCGGTGCTTCCATCGGCCCGGAACCTGCGGTGTGAATGTTGTCTCTCCCTCACGTCTCTGAGCTCCACGCAGGACGGAAGTGGGGGCAGAAGAAGGCTGGTGTCCTTTGCATCCCGAAGTGCTGACTGCTTCCTAGTCCAGGCTGAATTTGCTCGCCTGCCCCTGCACGCACTCCGTGCTCAGCATGGCTACATGGTGGGTGCAGTGAGCTTTCTTTCCCCTCCTGTCACGTGGTCAGGGACAAATTGCTTAGTTTCCAGGGAGGCACATCGGTGTGATGGCCCGGTAGCTGGAACTAAATAAGTTGAAACAACACTTGGAGTTTCACAGTTGCTTCCTTAAAGATCTGCTTTCCATTTCTGCGGGTGACGCCAGGAGACGTGGGGAGAAAAGCAGAAACTTAAGTGGCCGTACCAGAGATCAGTAGAACTTCCAGAGGAAAAGTGGGGCTTAAGATGTGCGTGGTAGTAGTGTAGGACAGGGCTGTGCGTTTCAAATATCATGGCTCATCCTCATTCCCCTCCTCCCCCCTTTTCTCTCTCTCTCTCTCTCTCTTTCTCTTCTCTCCCTCTCTCTCTCTCTCCAGACAGGCTCGGAGCTCAGCCCAGTTGATGGACCCATCGCAGGTCAGATGGACTCTGGGCCAGTGTACCATGGGAACTTACGGCAGCTAAGCAGCTCAGGGGCGCCGGTCAATGGTGCTAGAGAGCCCGCAGGGCCCAGTCTGCTGGGGACTGGGGGGCCCTGGCGGGTAGACCAGAAGTCTGACTGGGACACCGCCCACACTGCTCGCCTGGAAGATGCTCACGATCTGGTGGCCTTCTCGGCTGTGGCCGAAGCTGTGTCCTCCTATGGGGCCCTCAGCACCCGGCTCTATGAAACGTTCAACCGGGAGATGAGTCGGGAGGCCGGCAACCACAGCAGGGGACCCCGGCCGGCATCTGAGGCCTGCTCTGCCGGCGGGGAGGACCTCGACACACTGCAGACGGCCCTGGCCCTGGCACGGCATGGCATGAAGCCGCCCAACTGCAACTGCGATGGCCCGGCGTGCCCTGACTACCTCGAGTGGTTGGAGGGGAAGATCAAGTCCGTGGTCGTGGAGGGCAGGGAGGAGCGTCCCAGGCTCCTGGGGACTCTGCCTCCTGGTGAGGCTGGCCTTCCAGCAACCAGCAGCCGGCCACTCCTCAGCGCCGAGGCCCCCCACATGCCTCCCCCGGAGAGCCTGCCCTTGTCCCAGAGTGCCCTGAGCATCGCCAAGGAGAAGAACATCAGCCTGCAGACCGCCATTGCCATCGAGGCCCTCACACAGCTCTCTTCCGCCCTCCCCCAGTCTCCCCACTCCACGTCCCAGGCTTCGTGCCCGCTGCCAGAGGCCTTGTCCCCTCCGACCCCTTTCAGATCGGCCCAGTCCTACCTCCGGACCCCCTCCTGGCCTGTGATCCCCCCCGAAGAGCATCCTTCCTTTCCCCCCGAGAGTCCTGCCTTCCCTCCAGCAGCCCCCAGGACCGATTTTCCTGAAGCCTGGGGCACGGACACCCCACCAGCAACCCCCCGGAGCTCCTGGCCCGCGCCTCGCCCAAGCCCCGACCCCATGGCCGAGCTGGAGCACTTGTTGGGCGCCAGCGATTACATCCAATCCGTGTTCAAGCGGCCCGAAGCCCTCCCAACAAAGCCCAAGATCAAAACGGAGCCCCCAGCTTCCTCCCCAGCCCCGCCCGTGTCCCCCGTCATCCAGCGGGAGGCGCCCCCACCATCCTCGGAGCCCGACACCCACCAGAAGGCCCAGGCCGCCCTGCAGCAGCACCTGCACCATAAGCGCACCCTCTTTCTGGAGCAGGCCCCCGACGCCGCCTTCCCTGCCCCCACGGAGCCGCCTGCTCCCGGCTGGTGGCCCCCCTCCAGCTCTCCAGCCCCACGACCTCCAGACAAGCCACCCAAAGAGAAGAAGAAGAAGCTCCTGACACCCTCTGGAGGCCCCGTGGGGACAGAGAAGGCCACCCCAGGGGTCAAGCCTGCTGTCCGCAAGCCCGTGCAGATCAAAAAGTCCAAGCTTCGGGACACACAGCCCCTCTTCCTGCCCCTCCGGCAGATCGTCCTGGAAGGGCGGAGGCCCACAGCCCCGGAGGAAGTGCAGGCACAACCCCCTGCCGCCCTCCCCTCTTCACAGGGCTCTGCTGCCCCCCTGCCCCCTGAACCTTCTCTTGCGCTATTTGCACCAAGTCCCTCTGGGGACAGCCTGCTGCCCCCTACTCAGGAAACGAGGTCCCCCAGCCCTATGGCCACCCTGCAGGCGGGCTCCACTGGCCCTCTTCCCCCTGCAGATGACAAGCTGGAAGAGCTCATCCGGCAGTTTGAGGCTGAATTTGGGGATAGCTTCGGGCTTCCCGGTCCCCCATCTCTGCCCATCCAGGACGCCGAGAATCAGCCGACGTGTCTCCCGGCCCCCGGGAGCCCCTTTTCTTCCCGTTCCCCCAAGCAAATCAAGATCGAATCCTCGGGGGCTGTGACTGTGCTCACCACCACCTGCTTCCCTCCCGAGGAGGGCGGCCAGGAGGCCACCCCCACCAAGGCCGAGAACCCGCTCACACCCACCCTCAGCGGCTTCCTGGAGTCGCCTCTGAAGTACCTGGACACACCCACCAAGAGTCTTTTGGACACGCCCGCCAAGAGAGCCCAGGCCGAGTTCCCTACCTGCGACTGTGTAGGTGAGTCTGCCTGGGGGTCGCGGAGGGCCAAGGACCGAGGCTTGGCTGGGGTTTCTAGAGTGTCTGTTATTTGGCAAACGTAGCGTGTGCCAACCACCATGCTGGGCTTTAGAAAACAAAAACACAAAAAACCACCCAACCCCACCGGAACTGATGTGTGGGCTGCCAGAGACTTTAACCTTGACCGGAGCAGACAGCCCTGTCCTCCTCCTTGGAGCTGTGGATTGGGGTAGCCGTCAGTGCCTAACTCAGAGTGCCACCTGGGCTGTACGGGATTGAGCTCACGGGCGTGGATAAGACGTTTAGGAAATTGATAAGGATGCTGTGTGGTGCAGGCCTCGTGGGTAGAAGTGGGCATCATCTCCCCTTAAAGGCAGGGAGTAAAAGTTGCAGGCGGCAGACTGTCGCGTCTGGAGAAACCCAGCATTGGCTTGGTAGCGGTTTCTTTGGAAGCAGTCAGAGGGGTGGGCAGTGGGCTCGAGACCCACAAGCAGAGAGTCCCACCATCACCAACAAGGTATTCTCTCATTTCCATGTGACAAAACTCATCCTAACCAAGAGTGTTACAACCAGAGCTCACTTGTATTAAATTAAAATGTTTTAATCCTCCCAAAACCCTGTATTCAAGTCGGCGCTGACGCTTAGTGAACTCTATATAAGGTTTCCAAGGCTGTAAATCTTTATGGGAGCAGAGAGCCTCATCTTTCTCCCAAAGAGCGGCTGGTGAGTTTGAACCTCCGGCCTTGTGGTTAGCAGTCCAATGCTTTCCCTGACAACACCACTAACAAATATTAAACAGCAGAAACAAACGGTATATAAATAAATAATCACCTCACCCGGCTTTTTAAAAAAGGGGTGGGGGGAGACTGGAAGGCCATATATCCCAACACTTAACAATGTTATCTCTATGGTCTTTGGATTTTCTAATCAAGGCGTCATTTTGAAAGTGCATCTTGGTTAGCTAGCAGTTGCATGGAAGATGATTTGGCAGAGATCGATAACCTTGATCACCACGTGGCAGGAGGCTGTTCAGAACAATATTAGTATTTATGAAACACGTGCTGTGTTCCAGGCCCCGTGCCAAGTCTTTTACCGTCAGCACCTCATTAAACCTTCTCCTGTGAGGGTGGGCACTGTCCAGAGCTCCGTTTGGTGAGGGAGAAACTAAAGTTAAATAACTTTCCAAGGACATCCAGCCAGCAAACGATGGACATGGAATTTGAACCTAGGCAGGTGGACTCGACCCTGAGCCCCCATGCCAAACTCTGATTGAGATAGGTTAGTTGAGAAATATGATGTAACCAAACAGCCCTACTAGAGATGGAGAAGGAGGGATTGGCTTAGAAACCATGTCTGGAGGTGCTGGGGTCTACGTAAGGGAAAGCCAGGTTGTTTTCCAGAACTCTCTAGAGCCCCAAGCCTAGAGAGGTAATTGTGTGCAAATTGCAAACTTGGCTCAGGACAGAATCTAAAAATAAAGTGTGCTGGATGCTGGGGTTAGTCTCCGGTGGGACCATCCACGTTTCAGAAACTTACCCAGTCACCAGTGGGAGGTGCAGACTGGGCTGGGGGGTGGGGGGCAGAAGTCCTCCTAAAGAAAAATCTTCAATAAAAATGGCCGGTGACATCTGGAGCCCCCATTCGTGCTTTCCATAACTGATGGAGTCAAGCTGTGAGAAGGACTTTATAAAAACGCAACAAGAGCAGACTTTACAGCCCAGCAAAAGAAGCCTAATATGCAAATTCCTTAGGGACTTTGTTTGTTGTTGTTGGCCAAAGCAGCATTTTGGGGGGGGACGTTGCCAGGTTACGAAAGCCCCACACGCCAAGAAGACAGCTTTTTACCCTTGCACAGAGATGGTAGTTTTGAAGGTACAAATGGGATTCGTATGTTCTTTGCATCTTTAATACTAGAATTCAGTAACTACCCCTTGAAGCTTCAAAGAACATTTTTAAAATATGAAAGGAGGGCCTTTACTCCAAAAGGTGAATGATTTGTTGCAGGTTTGGGAAAACGTAGTTAGTTGATGTTCTACACTGAACTGTTCAGGGGATTGATCTCCGTATGAGGGGGACTAACACCCCACCCCACTCCCCGGCCCCCCACAAGGGGGGGAAAAGCCCTGCTGGGCAGAGCCTTGATAGTTTGCATTTTTCCCACTAAGCAATGTACTCAGTGTCACGGAGAGTACTTTGAAGGAGATATGATTGTTTTGTAAGAAAGTTTAAATGCATGGCTTTGGGGGGGGGAGTTCTGGGGGACCCCCTCATATGTGCTTCTCTTTTGGTTTGTTTCATTCAATTGATGTGTTTAAATAAATGAACTGCAGACACAGCTGTTGAACTTGCTGCATCAAGTTACCACGATATGCACTTCTACTATTGTGAGGCACCCACGGAGGAGGCCCCTCACCCTCACCCTCCCTCGTCCCAGGTCACCCTTGCCGGAGGCAGCACAGTGAGCTGCAGCACATGTGGGCGTGTGTGCTGTGGTGAGGAGCTGGTCCGAGCAGAGGCTTTCTCCTGGGCAAGCGTCCTTCAGGATCTCCTGCTTTGACATCAGCGTTCAGCGGATGAAATGCAAGCCCTGTTAGATGTTCAGTGTCCTGGCATTTACAACGGACAGGCTAGAGGCAGCTGAAAAGATCCCCCACTGTAGCCAGAGCTGGAGGTTAGGAGATTAGATTGTTAGCGGTTAGATGTTCTAGGCGTTGCCTTCACACAAAGCTGAATTTTCGTGTAGCTGGTCTTTCTTTCCCTAAAGAAGTGCCCACACGCCCGCCCAAGAATAACATTGGCTTTGCCTGGGGCACGAGAGAAGCTGGGGAATTTCCCTCGCATGTGCTGATGTCTGCATGCATAGGCACCGTTAGCACGCCCCCTCGTTCTGTTTCCATGAACGCGAAGCCTGTTTCCTGTAGTTTCTGTCTTTGTGAGAGCGGCTTTCCTCCATTTGCCCTCAGTTTAACATGAACAGGAACTTCTTAAGCTTCCGGTTTTTAAAAGAGAGCCTAGACCACTTGGCCACCAGGTGTAGTTACGCCGTGCACTTTGAGGTTGAATTTCTGCCCTGCCTTGGTCTTCGCCACTTCTCTCCTTCCGTGTGCACCTGGGGCTCAGTGAGCCACTCTGGTTCTGTCTGGAGAACAACCGCTTAGAGGCCTTCGGGTCATTTGGTAGTTCTCGGGCAGGGCCTTCAGCTTTGGGGCTTACATGCCAAATTGGAGCATTTGTAATTCCTACTACTAGTTATTCCTCAGGTCTCTTGATGAGGTTTGTGAGAATGATAGCTCTTTTTTTTTTTTTTTTAAGAACAAGACTTTAAATCTGCTATTTTCTATTTTTATTAAGGCAGTTTCCACTTTTCATTTTTATTTTCGCTTTCCACTTTATTTAGTTCGTCCTTTATTCTGGTCTCTTGGTTTCAGCACATGACCGACTTAGTTTCATGTTGATGAATTTTTTTAAATGATGACATTACAGCAAGATGGCAAAATACCCTATTCCTGAAGCCTGGTGAAAAGAAACAAACAAAAATAAGCGGGAGAATCCATCTCCCGGAATTTCGGGATAGTCCTCATCTTTAACCGTGGATGGCAAGGGTTGCCTACCGATTGAAGAGGACCATCTTGGATCAAGATGAAGGGCTCCCGGGGATGGTCTACAGCTCCCAGGGCTGGGAAAAGCAGAGGCTGACAACCAGAGAGACCCCCACCTCCGAGAGACCACCCATATGGAATATGCGAGTACCTTTGGGGGTGGCCAGTTGACAGGGGAGGTGGACACCCCTCCCTTAGGAGCCACCCTTGTATCTGAAGGCAACAGCACCAGACAAAACCCTGCCTGTCGGTTTAACGTGCTGTTTTACTGAGTGGCCATATTGCTCCCTTATGGGGTGATGAACCAGAAACGTAGAGCAACCACCCTCATCAAAACAGCACCCCACAACACCCCCCCACACACACACATACACACACGGGGGTGGGGGGGCGTGAGTGCACAGAGGTGATACGTTGCAGCTGGGTGCAGCCTCCCCAATTCCTCCTCCTCCTCCCAAAAACTACTGGACCGTATTATTCATTGCAACTTCTGTATCATCCAGTTTTCTAGCTTAATTTTAAGGGAAGTCCTTGAGCCAAGTTCCTAGGTAAAGAGAGTGAAGTAAGGAAATTCCACCTGTTCGATTTGGGGCAAGTCGGTACAGACCAGTGGTCCTCAACCTTCCTAATGCCACGACCCTTTCATACAGTTCCTCATGCTGTGGTCATGCCCAACCATAAAATTATTTCGTTGCTACTTCATCGCTATTAATTTTGCTGCTGTTATGAATCGGGTGACCCCTGTGAAAGGGTCGTTTGACCGCCAAAGGGGTCACAACCCGCAGGTTGAGAACCACTGGTATAGACCAATGGTTCTTCCCTGGGGGTGGTTTGACACCACCCCCACCCCCACCCCGGGACATTTTGTAGTGCCTGGGGATGTTTAAGGCACAGCACAGCCCCACACCACAGAGTTATCTGGTCACTCGTGCCAAGATAGAGAGTCCCTGGATGTATGCTTCACCTGTTAAATGATTACTTAACAAACAAGCAAGCAATGCCAATATAGGGCCTGTTCCCTTTCTGTGGGAAAAGCGGAGGTGGGTTAATCGTAGCATCAAAAGTGATGATTTACCTTTAAAGCACAAGAAAAATTTAAGCAACTGATTTATATACTTTAAAGGAAGCTGAAGAAAATGTTTATTGTGAATCCAGACGTGAGGCAGGAGCTGCCAGAAGGTCACAGAGAGACCACAGGGCAGTGGGCTAATTCAGAGGACGAGCATGCCGTCGCCGTCCTGCCAGCAGCCCGAGAAGCTGCAGAGAGCAGACTCCGTTACAGAAAAGCCGATCGGGTGAGGGAGGGGCCGTGAGAAAGAGAAAGACCCCTAGAGGTGCGCGTCAAGGGAACGGAGACGTGGACCTGGAGGACGGGCAGCAGGGAGCGTCCACATCCTGCTGCGGGTTCCCAAGGGAACAAGCTGAACGTGGACAAGAATGATGACAGAGTCGGCAGATGCAATGATCCTGACCCAGGGAAAATGCGTTTTCCAGGATGAAGAATTAACCCAGAAAGGCAAACTGGTCACACATGCTGTTTAACAAACACACACGTAGACACTTCTTTAAAACGATCTCTTTATGGAAATACACATATGCGAAGGTAGAAAAACTCTTTTAAGAATTCAGTTCAAAAAAAAAAAAAAAGAATTCAGTTCAATAAAGATTTGCAGAACACTCACTCAGGCACACCCCCCAGCGGACTTCGGAATGCAAGCACCAGCATGCTCTGACCCGCAGACAAACCCGGTCCGCTCTCTGTGATTTCAGACGTTGAATGGTTGGGGACGGGGGTGGGGGGAGATGCAAAGAAGACTGTTTCGTGACTCGGGAAAGTTTTATGAAATTAGGATTTTATCGTCCGTGGATAAGAAGAGTTTTGTTGGGAGCGGAGCTGTCTGTGCTCTGGTTTCTGATCGTCGGTGGCTGCGCTCACCGGAACAGCAGAGTGGATAGAGTAGGTGCCAGATGGTCTACAAAGTCTGAAATAATCCTGTCTGGCCCTTTACGGGGGGGGGAAGTCGCAAATCAGCTTGCTATTCTAAACTTCTAACCACGGTCATCAGTTTCATGTTCCTGAACTTCACCCGTCTGGAACTATACAGGATGTACCGTTTTACATTAGAAAACACAAGATGTTATCGCTGTTTTCACTGCATGCCGACTGTGAGAGTCCACTCCTTTGATGCGCAGCACTGTTTGTAGTGGGTGTATGCTTACAGTAGTGCGCATTGCTGCATACTCTTCCATTTGAGGAGTATGCCACAGTTCATCCATTAGGCTGCTCGTGGTCTTTTGGGTTATTTCTAATTCAGAATAACTATAGGCCGTGTTGCTATAAACATGTCTGTGTAGATGCATGTATGTGTTCCTGTTGGGTATACAACAGTAGTGTTTTATATTCATAGTAACAAATAAGATCAACAGGATTTTTTATCTTAGCCATTCTAGCAGGTCTATAGTGATAGATGTAATTATATTTTCATTCGCATTTCCCTGGTGGCTGATGAAGTTGAGCATCTTTTCATATGTTCTCTTTTGTCACCTCTCATTTCAAGCCTTTTTACAGTGACTGTGTTTTGACCTTAATGAGTGGCCACAAGGCCATGCCATCTCACTGATTCTGACTCTTAGTGCCCTTCCATAAGGGCTTCCAGACCAACTCTGTACAGGGAGCAGGCAACCTCATCTTCCTTCCACGAGGCAGCCGGTGGATGGATTTGAACCACCAACCTTGTGGGTAACAGACCCAAGAGCCCTGTGTTTCTTCTCAGTGCTCGGTGTCGGATTTGTCTTGGAAGCCAAGAAACGATTGAGTGTCATTTTTTGAATACTGAGATAATAAGTTAGCCTCAAGGATTCTGTACTCAATTAAGTTGCCATTCACATGTAAAAGCCTCAGAAAAGTATTTCCTTATATGAAAGAACTCATTTTCTAGAGATGAATCAAAATAAATAACTAACAGATGGGGAAGTTGTGGTCTGAAGTAGCTGGCTGTGAATGCTCAATCTATCCAAACGTAAGCGCTGAGCTTAAATAGCTGTGATGATTACGATCCTAAGACAAAATGTATTTATTTATCCACCATTTGAAACGGGGAACCGCGGTGGTGGTGTGGTTACGCTTTGAGCTGCTAATTGTAAGGTCAGCAGTTTGAAACCGCTAGGTGCTTTACCAACGGTGAGGCTTTCTACTCTCGTAGAGATGTGCACTCTCACAAACCCACTAGGCCCTTTTAACCTGTCCTGTGATGGGGTTTTTGATATTTGAAATCTGAATGCTGTGGCACGCACAGTGGGTTATGCCTTGAGCCGCTAACCACATGGTTAGTCCTTTGGACCCACCAGTCACTCCTCAGGACAAAGATGGAAAGGTGGGACTGTCTTTTCTCCCAAAGTTTTAAAGTCTTTGTAAACCCCAAAGGGTGGTTGTATTCTGTCCTACCAGGTCACAATGAGTCCAACGGACTCTCTGGCAGTAAGTGATACTCCTGTCAGTTTGTCCTACTGGATGGCCTAGGGTGCTGGACGCTATGTCGCTGGTATTTCAAATACTGTCAAGGTCACCCATGGTGGACAAGATATGAGCAGAGCTTCTGAACTAGAAAGAAGCCTCTGGCCGCTGTTTCTGTTACAGAACAAAACGGTGGAAAACCTTACGAGTAGCAGCGGGACGTCTTCTGACACAGTGCCAGAAGAGGAGGCCCCCACGGTTGAAAGAAGGACCGAGGAGGAGATGCTTCCTCAGAGCCATCTAGTGAGGTGGAGCGAAGTTTGTGGGACCTGCATTACCGATGCAGCGTGGCTCTCCATGAGAGCGCAGCGCGTGCAGACGTCCAGTAATGACCAGAAGAGCGTGGAAGACCTAAGTATGAATCCAGGAAAACCGCAAGTTCTCAGACGTGGAATGCAGTGTGTGCAGAGACGAGAAAGCATTTGCTGACTTGGTCTGACATTGACTATTTTTAATCAGTCGTGTAGTTGTCTATGCAAATTGAAGTGCAACCACACCACATTTCACTGTTAGAGCATCCTGAGATCTGTCCTCAAGTGCAGTGAGGAGGTATCTTCCACCTGCCTGCAAGGAAGAGAGGAAGGCAAGTTAGTACCAATATTCTTCAACTTCACACACCAACCACGGATGGCACAGGTGACAAAGTGGAACATTTCCGCCTCTGCAGTCTGATATTGTCTCTACCTGCAGTCGAGGTGCCTCGATGAGTATAGGTGGTTAAAATGTGAACGTTGGAGAACAAGGCCATGCTGCTAGAACGGACACCAGAGATCACAGGATAGAATCGTGTGATATCAACAACCCATTCATTGGAAGTCTTTTTTCAACAACATAAATGGAGACTATACTGTGGACATTGCCAGGTGGAAAATCTGCAAAAGACCTCTAAAATATTAAATTGCCAACCCTCCCCCCCAAAAAAAAGTTAAATTACAGTGATTTCATTTTGAGGTCAAGGTCTCATACCTTTAAAAACTGGACAATGAATAAGAAAGACCGAAGAGTGCATACCTTTGAATTGAATTAGTGAAGAATATTAAATATGAGGGCGTATTAAAAAAACAAAACACAAAAAAGCTCCACTCGGTGGCACTTTCGTAGTACGCATTTCCCCACTAAGTGAGTATGGAGCACTCGCTCTGAGTTAGTGCACCCAGTGGTGTCGCCTGGGAAGGTTCTCTTTGGTCACACTGCATTTTTTTGTCAAAGCAGTTTTGCCCAAAACCCGCTTTTTGTGATGGGCGATTTAAGAAAACAGCGTGCGACTGCAAAATTTTGTTTCCTGCTCAGGAACAATGCCCCAGAAACTGTTGAGACGTTGAACACAGCTTACAAGGACAACGCTAGGGGAAAAAACTCAAGTGTATGAGTGGTTTTCTCTTTTCTACAAAGGTGAAATATTGACTGACTGGCAAACCTCGGGTACAGCGTACCCCATCATATACAGCGGACTTCCAGAAGAATGAACGCATCAGCTGTGGACAAAATATTGCCAAGATGCTCCTTTGAAACAAGAGAGGCAAGACTTCAGCCCCTGTGCTGTGGACATGTTATCAGGAGGAACCAGTGAGAGAAGAACACTGTGCTTGGTAAAGTCAGTCAGGGAACAACAGGTAGACCCTCCAGGCGATATGTTGATACAGTGGCTGTAAGGATGGGCTCAGACAGTAACTACGGTGAGGATTGTGCTGAACAGGCAGTTCTGTTCTATTGTGCTCAGAGTTGATAAATAGGGACCAAACAATTGGCACCTACACATTTCGGAAATAAATTTATTCTATTACACCTCCCAACTTACAATAGAGGGGACAAATTTTACCCATAACCGTAGCAACAGATACTAGGAAGTAAAGTGAAGGAAGAGCTAGGAGAAATTGTAAGAATGTTCCTGTATTAGTCTGGGTACTTTAGAGAAACAAATCCACAGAAATTCATGTAGAAGAGAGAGTTTTATATAAAGGTTAAGTGTGCATCAAGAAAACATCCCAACCCAGTGCTGCCCAAGCCCACAAGTACAACACTAACCCATATGTCTGACACCAATCCACAAAGTCCTCCTCCATCTCACAAAACAGACACAACGATGCCGACTGCAGGAGGAAAGCTGAGTCAGTGAGTGTGTAAACATCTCAGCACTGGCAGAGGTCTCCACACGGGTGTTCCAGCACCCAGGGCTGCATTGGGGTAGGTCCATGCAGCTTCTCCTTGGGGATGTCTTGCAGGATATGATCCTTGCAAGCTGAAGCAGGGAACTGCTAAGACAGCTGCACCCTGGTGCGACCATCACAAAGCAAGAGACCCGAGAACTCAAAAGGCAAGGCTCACCAAGCCATTTGTCACTCTGCCCTTCAATTAATCCCACATGTTTATCGGCCAGGTTGGCACAATAACCTAACTACCTCAGTTCCTTTTTCTGTAAAAAATCTCATTTGTATTACTGAAAACAAGCCTTTTTCTTTCTTTTTTTAATGATTTTATTGGGGGCTCATACAACTCTTATCACAATCCATACATCCATCCATTGTACATCAAGCACATTTGTACATTCATTGCCATCATCATTCTCAAAACATTTTTTTTCTACTTGAGCCCTTGGTATCGGCTCCTCATTTTTCCCCGCCCTCCTCCACCCTCCCTCTTTCATGAACCCTTGATAATTTGTAAATTTTTTTTTCATGTCTTACACTGACCGATGTCTCCCTTCACCAACTTTTCTGGAAAACAAACTTTTTTAAACATTTCTTTAAAATGTTGAGTAACAGATGTTGCTTGGAGGTCCGAGGCCGCATGCATTTAAAAACGGGAGGTTTGCAGGAATCTCAGTTGGTCTCCAGTTGGTTCTGGCTCCTGGTGTGCCTGCAGGTCCAGGGGCGGAGCGCCATACAGGGTTTCCCAGATGAGGGGCCAGGCAGCCTTACTCTCTTTGCTGCTCTGATGGCTTTGAACCCCTGGCCTTTAGGATGGCAGTCTAATGCTTACCCACACGTGCCCACAGGACTCCTTTAGCGTTCTCAGCTCTTAACGTAGAGGCGCTCTCAGGGTGCAGTGGATTGAGTGCTGCGCTGCTAATAGCCACAGGACTCACTGCCCTTGAGTCGAATCTGACTCATGGCGGCCCTATAGGAACCACCTTTGTGGATTTTGAGACTTACCTGTTTACGGGAATAGAAATCTTCCTCTTTCTCCCGCTAACCACAAGGCCAGCAGTTAAAAATCTACCGGCCCCTCTTGGAGGAAAGACGAGGCTAACTACTCCTGTGAAGATTCACAACTGCCCAGAGCTGGTGGCTGCTCTGGTGGGCAGTGGGGTTGGTTTGGGTTGGGGGGGATACACTTATATAAGCACATAGCGGCCAGTGAAATGGTCACCTCTAATGGGCCTGTGTGTTAGACAGGGCTCTCTAGAGAGATAAAACCAAATTGCTGATAATTAAATATATTTATTTATAAAGATAATTAGATATATAACAAGAAAGGAACTGTTAAATCATAGACAGATAAATATATAAGACAAGAAATGAACAGTTAAATTATAAAGCACTACAAATGGCTCAGTACAACTCACTCCCGTGAGAGAGAGTTGTGAGAGACTAGCAGTCCTTCAAGTCTAGTCTGCTGCCAGATCTCCCTCTATTTATAGAGAGAGCTGTTATCTCAGCACAGCAGCCAATCAAAAGGCAGATCACCAACTGTCAACTAACCACCAGTCCCCAGCTCCAGAGATGTCTTAAAGGGACCTCAACTTACAGCGACACCGTCCACAGGATAGGCATCCCACAGGTAGTGTAGCCTATAAATTGAGGCACAGAACAAGCAAGGCACACTGGTCCGATGATCAAAGAGCAAGAGACAAGAAAGGCGAGGCTCACAGAGCCATTATCTCTCCGCCTTTCAGTTAACTCTACTTGTGTTTATCGGCCAGGCTGGCACAACAAACTATCTCAGCCTGCTTCTCCCCTACCCTTTTTCTCTCTCGTGAGCATTGTTGTTTCAGTAGCACTCCTTTTTTTGTTCAAATTGTCCCAAATTTGGCCAATGGGAGCCCCTTCGGGGTGGCTCCTGTATTCTTTGCGATGTCCCATCATTCTTTGCGCACCTCTTTCTGTTTCTTTTCTATAAGGTGTCTCATCCTCATGTTGTACTAACCTTAGGCCTTGAATTAGCGGTTTCTCGAAGGATGTTTGATTTCTGTAGAGGGGGATGGGATTTAGAAATGACGATCTGAGAGCTAGGGGTGTCCAGAGCTGCTCTAGTGCCATGGCCTCTATGCCATCAATGAACAGAACCTGCGTTCCGAGTGATAGATTGAATAATACAGGGCCTTTACCTACTGTGTCAGTCTGAGTAGACTAGAGAAACAGATCTAGGGAGACTTGTGTGTGTGTAAGAGAGAACTGTATATCAAAGAGTAATTGAATATTGAGAAAACATCCCTGTCCAGTCCAGATCAAGTCTATAAGTCCGATATGAGCCCATATGCCTGAAACCAATCTATAAATTCCTCTTCAGACTCACGCAACACATGCAATGACGCCAAATGCAGGACGATCACGGGCCAGTAGGTGCAAGGTCTTGTGTCGGTGAAAGCATCTCAGTGCTGTCACAGGTCTCCACATGTCCTCCCGCTCTGAGTGCCTCAGCAGCACAAAAGGGGAGGCAGAGAGAGTGGATCTGGCCTCTAGTAGCAATTTCTCTTCATCTTGCCCCCAAATGAGATCATCAAGCTGCAACCTGATTGACAGGCTGGACTCCTCCCCTTAGTTGACAGGAGATTCTGTCACTGCTACACCTACCTTCTTTGGCATTCTTTCTAATTTTCTGACACTAGTTATATTTGTACATAACTTGGGAACCTTTAAGAAGCAAATCATGTATGTAACACCCGCTACATAAAGCAAAAACAATATAAAAATCCGGAGACATTTACACTGCGAAACATTATAATAGAGCCAGTTTTCATGGGTAAAAAAGAAAGATGGCTAAGGGTATAAACATGTACTAATTTGTTAGTTAAACCTACTTAGTTGTAAGTCCCTTTGCTTTTCCTTAGAAGCCATCCCTCCCAGATAGCTGTGTACACTCAAGGACAGACATGTACTGAAGACAAACTAAAAGACACTTTGGGGTGTTGTGTAAGCAGTGACAAGTGAAAGAATGACTTTGGCTTGGTTGGCACTCGGGGCTTATGTCCTGTGGCCTTCCCAGAGAAACCCGCTCAGCCAGTTTGCAGGTTGGCTTGGTTTGGGCTGTTCATCTGTCCTCTCCCGACAGCTAAGATTGAGTTGCCAACTTTCGGTTTGCATCTTCTTTGAAAACCTCCTTTCTCTGCCCTTAGTCAATTGTGAGCATTGAATTTTTATGTGGGGCTGAAGGCAGTCACCAAAGGCTACCTGACGGTCACTTCCAGTGAGAGACCCAGCAATCCGGTGCGTTGGAACGTTGAATTTTCTTCAGACAATAGAAACTGGAATAGAGCCCAGACGTTCTGGCATGTGCTTAAGTTCTATTTGCTGTGTGGCCTCCCAGCACCCATAAGAGCTCTCAGGCTGCTGACTCCACACACATTCCCATGCTTTCTCCCACCCTCTCCCTTAGCCTGCCCCTCCACCCTGCTTCTCTACACACATCCCTCCGTAAGCCTGTTTGATGGTGCAGAATTGTGTTTGGGGAACCAATCAGTTTTAGTTTTTTGGTATGAGACCTGTAGGTGCTTAAATCTATGCTAGATGTAAACACTTATATTGCTTATCAGTGGTTCTCAACCTGTGGGTTGCAACCCCTTTGGGGGTATAACAACCCTTTCACAGGGGTCACCCAATTCATAACAGTAACAAAATTACAGTTATGAAGTAGCAACGAAAATAATTTTATAGTTGGGGGGGCAGTCACCACAACCTGAGGAACTATATTAAAGGGTCGCAGCATTAGGAAGATTGAGAACCACTGGCTTAGATGTTTGACATCTTCAACTCTAGTGAATTAATAGTTTAACTGTGTTTTAGTCTGGGTAGACTAGAGGAACAAATCCAGGGGAGACTCGTGTGTATAGGAAAGAGCTTTATATACAAGAGCAATTGGATATTGGGAATATTGAGAAAACGGCCCAGCATAGTGCCCTGTGTCTTGTCAGTAGAGAGTCTCCAAGGGCGTTAGTAGGGAGAGAGTGTCTGCTGCCTCCAAGGAGGAAATCCAGGAGTTCCCAGAATCCTCAGGTGAAGGCCACGCCCACACAGAGGCCTCATTGGCTGTATCCTAATTGACAGGTTAGACTCCACCCCTTCACTCTTAATCCTCAAATGGACACCAGATTATGTAACTACCACCATGTCCTGCTTAGTGAGTGCCTCCAGCCAGGGCCCTGGGGAGATGCAGCTGGAGGGAGGGAGGCTGTCCTGGGGGTGAGCCTGGGCAAGGTGCCGAAGGAACAAACGTGGGTGAGCTTGGTGTCCCCCAGCAGAGCATCGGGGCTTTTAAAAGTGTGTAACTTGTCCAGCCTTTAGCTCAGCTTATTGAATGCACTTCATGTGTCAAATACGATACCAAGCCCTTTATGGACATGATCCCATTGGGCCCTCCCCAGAACTCTTCTTTGAGGGCCATGTGAGTATATGGTCTTCAGTTTACACATGAAGCCGCATGGGTCAGAGAGGTGGGAAGGAACTTGTCCAGGTCGTCTAGGTTTCTGTCTGCATAGCCTGTTGGTCTTGCTGTAATCCTCTACTGTGATGCGCATTGGTATGGCTGTTGACGCAAATCTCTGCGAGTCTAGTGGACAAGTCTGAGAAAGACCCATTGGGTTTCACAGAAAGGTTGGCATTTAAAGTTTAAAGTAGGCCTTAAAATGTTTTTTTAACAAAAGGCAAGAAATCAGAGAATTGTCAGTATGAAACTGTTAAAGACACCATAGCTGTGTGGCAGGACTCAAGATTTGGGGCTGCTTAGGGACTGTCTAGGGACCCAGGC
Organism: Echinops telfairi; assembly: GCF_000313985.2. NCBI lineage: Eukaryota > Metazoa > Chordata > Mammalia > Afrosoricida > Tenrecidae > Echinops > Echinops telfairi. Next base: position 74,645,933 of record NW_022103906.1, on the reverse strand, counting down.
TCTCTTTTCTGCCTAGTGTGGGGTGGTCAGTTGGAGGTGGCGTGATCTGGTCTCTGCTGTGAAGGTTTAACGGGTGGGACTGAGTGGGGGGGCGACTTAAGGGGGTGAGGACCAGTTGGGAGCCACGACCGCAGTTCAGGTTAAGATTAGAGAGTAGGACCCAGGATAGTGGAGAGGGAAGACAAGCCTCGATAGCAGAAGCCAGAATGGCCGGCCCTGTCCACCTGTCCACCTGCCTCATGCCATTGTTAACCAGGTGTTTGGAGTTGCTGGTCTTAACCTGGAACACAACTGAACTCATTTTTTTGCCAACTTGCTCCTTACTCTGCTATTCTTAGTGAGACTGGACATGATCCACATTTATGCTTATGTATGTGTGTGTGTGCAAAGATGTGTGTGTGTGTATTCTGCACTACGGTGTATTAGACATGTTAATGCTACATTTGGCTGCCGACCCCCCCCCCCACACACACACACACACACACTTAAAATATTCTGGAGGTCATTTTCTGAGAGCTGACTAATTCCTTTTGACTGCTGCTCAGTGTATCTGCTAGATGTGCGTGTATTTCACCAGTCCCTTTAGGGTGGACATTTGGGTGTCTTCTGATACTCTGCATGAGAAAGAATGTTTTGTCTCACAATTTTGTACAAATACAAGTTTAACCTACTTCCGAAACATTGAAACTCCTAGAAGAATCTGAAGTCGCTGAGTCAAACAGATTGTGCACCTGTAGCTTTAGTGTTTAGCCCAATGACTTTCCATGTCACCTGTTTCCTGTGCCCCACCCAGCATGAGGTCCCCGGTTCTGAAGGCCACTCTCCTGGGAGGTGGGCGTGGCCGCGTGCTTGGTGTAGATAAATGTGTTTGAGACATTCTGTTTCCTAAGAGCTGTTTTACCCTTTTTTTCCCTCTCATGTTACTGACCTTATTTAGCTGTAGTGCTGCTGATATAGGAAGAGTATTCAGAAAATCAGTCCTTTGTCTGGTGTGAGTTCCAAGTTTGTTGTAGTTATTACCAGAAGTTTTCCTTAATCAGGGATGTGTGTGTCATGTCATGCGTAGAAAAGGCCTTCCCTACTTTATGAGCAATTTTTTAAAGCTCCATCATTTCCTCTAGCATTTTCTGGTTTCTTCCCTGCTCGTTTTTGGTTCATGAATCTTTCAGCTATTAGTACATATTGGGGGCAGGTATGAAGAGTGGATTATGTTTTCTTTCCCCAGTTGTCCCAAATACCATGCATTGAAACAACTCATTCCCCCCGTGATTCAAGATGCCATTAGGTATCGTATGTGTGGGCCTTGCCTACCCAGCTAGGTCATAAACTTTTTAAAGCAAGAGTCAGATATTATCCTGTCTTACATCCCCCATAAAGTTGAGCATAATATTCTGTATACAATAGGAGTGAAGTTCATTTTTTTTTGCATTTTAAGTGGATCTGTTTGGATTTACATGAACACCTGGGCCAAGAAATGAAGGAGTCCTAGTTGCACTGGCCAGGAAGTGTTGAATTAACTGTAAAGTCAGCAGTTCAAACCCACCGGCTGCTAAATGGGAGAAAGATGAGGCTGTCCAGTCTGAGAAAGGCTAACAGCCTCAGAAATCCTATGTAGGGCTGCTTGAGTGGCCATGGACCCACTGGCAATAGGGGGAACAAGAGAGAGATCATAGCCAGTCCCCCGCGGTTCCCCAAGTTCCGTTCCAAGTTGTGATACACCCCCATTCCTCACTCTTGGTTTTTGCGATAATTATTTCCTTTCCTTGATATGAACTTTCTGTTTCTGTAGGTCAAACATTGAGTCTCTGCAATGTCAGGCAGCTTACCCTGTCATTTTAACCGCCTGTGTGTGGATCTCTGGCCAATTCTAGTCTTCGTTCGTTGTGTCCTAATGGACGCTCTGTGTGGGCTTCTGTGGCGTCAGCAGGGGTGAGTTGTGGCTGGCCGTTGATTTTACACTGCGGCTGTTGTGTGACTCTCCTACAGCTTGTTCTCTTGTCCCACGGTTGCTAGACCCCCGGTGGTTTCCACCTGTGACTGTTTTTGACGCACGTGACAAAGATGAAAATATCGATTGTGTTTTCAGTACAAGCTTAATCAACAAACTGGGTTCCCATTTAGTCTACAGAATTTTTTCCGCGACATTGGTTGCATGCTCAGTGTTAGCCTCACTGGTCTTGCCCCGGCTGTTCACCTTTTCCTGTTATCTTGCTTGCTGACCCCTGCCCACCTCATCTTTGCTTAAAGAGTGTAGTGCTCACAGGTGCTACTGCTTTATCTTACGAATCAACCTGTGAGTTCAGTACAAGATGACCTTGAGGACTAGATTTGGGTCTCTGGGGACAATAGTCTTTGGGACTCTTCTAGCCTCAACTGATCCAATAAGTCTAGAATTTTTAAGAAGACTCTGAAGTCTGTTCTGCATTTAGCTCTCCTTCTATTGGAACCTGTCCATCGTGTTCCTGATCAGATGCTATTCAGTAACGGTAGAGGTGGGTACGATCGAGTTCTTCTGTTCTCAGTAGATGAGGTCAAGGCGTGGGGAGACTTTTCTTACTTGCTTTTTTATCTTTTTACTTTGGGAACGTAGAGACCAGTCGTCGTATCCGCGATGGCTGCTCGCGAGCTTTTAAGAACCCAGACACGACTCCCCACTGAGGATGTGGGGTTTCACCTTCACGGATGGTCACGCCAGGAGTCGGAGCTGTTCCCTAAGACTATGGTCCTAAGAAACTTCAGGTTCCCCAACCCAGCTTGTGAGGTGTTTGGGTAGGTTAGGGTTAGTCTGAACGCTCTGTGCTTTATTGTAGATGGGAATATTTGTGGGCATGTGTGCTTGCTGCCTGTTTTTATAAATAAAGCTGTGTTGGGACTGAGCTATGCCCACTTGTTTATATTGTCTACGGTTCTCATGTTGAACGGTAGAGTTGAGTAGTTGTCTTAGAGCCTGCGACGCCTAAGACATTTACTGTTCGGACTTTTCTAGAAAAAGTTTGCTGTCCTGTGGTCCAGAGTACAGTATGTTCCTAGAGATGGAAGTGCTGGGTCAGACCCAGGGTGTGAATCTTTAGCTTTTCCAGATCATGATAAACCGAATTCCAGAGGGGTCCATTCACATGGCCTTTATAAGATTTAGTTTTATCAGATTTTATATTTTTAATGACTACCCAAAAAAATCCCAAACTCACTGCCATTGAGTCTGTGCCTGCTCACAGCAACCCTGTAGGACAGGGCACAACGGAGTCTCCAAGTTTCCAAAACTAACTATTTACAGGAGTAGAAAGCCCTGTCTTTCTCGAGGAGGAGCAGCTGGTGGTTTCAAACTGGGCACTTTCCAGGTCGCAGCCCAACGTGTAACCACTACCCCACCAGGGTAACAATCAATCTGTTGATGATGCGGTTGGCCTGCGGTGGTATTTCATGAGTATTTCCTGACGCCTGCATGGCCTCCCATAGAATAAGGAGCCTGGTGGCATAGTGGCCACACACCGGGCTGCCAATACCGAGGTCGGCAGTCGAAAGCCCGCAGTCGCTCCTGGAAGGACTTACCGTCTTGGGAAAACCCACGGGCACATCTCCACCCTGACCCTCGGGGTTGCTGAATCCCATTGGCGGCAGTGGGTTTGGTGGTATGCTTCGGTGGTTGTGCAGTGTGCCATCTGCTCGTTGGTGGTTCACCCTCGTCAGTGGAGTCCGACTAGTTGATCTCTACAAATAACGTGTGCGCTTTGTGTTTCTGCAGAACAAATCGTGGAGAAAGACGAAGGCCCGTATTACACTCACCTGGGATCTGGCCCTACAGTGGCCTCCATCCGGGAACTCATGGAGGAGCGGTGAGTAGTGCGAGAGGCCGGGGAGGGCGGTCATCTTCCTGATGAAATGCGATTGTCACCAGTGCTTGTTTTCTTCGCCCTGTCCTAGGCAATATACGAGGGGTCCCCCCAAAAAAAAACCAGAATTTTTTCCCCCCAAAGCTATGTATTTAAGCATACTCTCCATTACACTTAGTACATTTGTCAAATCTGCAATACCATTTTTGGAAACAGTTTTCAAACTCATCTGTTTGGATGGCTGACAGCGCCTCCCTCGTGTTTTTTTTCTTCTTCTTCACCTCTTCTACGTCATCAAATCCCTGTCCCTTCATGCCCCTCTGCATTCTTGGGAACAAAAAGAAGTCGCACCGAGCAAGGTTAGGTGTGTCAGGTGCATGGGGCAAGAGAGGCGCACTGAGATGGCTGCGTGAGCATTGTCAGAGTGCCAAAACCAGCACCCCCCCTGCCACAAACTGGGCCTTTTCTGTCGCACACTGACGTGTGATCTTTTCAGAACCTCTAAATAAAAAGCTTGATTAGCAGTCGGACCTGGTGGAGCAAACTCCAAATGCACTATGCCCCTCGCATCAAACCACCAATGAGCATCTGGTTTTTGGGGGGTGCCCCCTCGTATAGACAGACCCGATGATGCTGCCCAGATTGTGGAAGGTTGGCCTGGGGTTCTCAACTTCTCGTGCTCCTGGTTCCTTTTGGCTGAAAGGTCCACCGTCTACCTGTCCATCGCTCTCTTGTTGCAGAACAGCTTTTATCGAACAAGCGAGGTGGCTTGCCCAGCTGAGTCTTGCTGTCTTCCACATGTCCACATGCCCTTCCGTGTGCCCTGTAACTCAGAGTTAGTTCTAGAGCTGAAGGTGGCGTCAGAGTTGGGGGTTTTTTGGTCTTTTTTCCTCTGAAGTCCTCCATGGGTCCACTCAAGAAGGGTGTGATGCCCCATTTTTGACAGGCGGGGAATTATTCGGGTTTTAGCAGTCTGAGAGACTGGAATAGCTCTCTTGTCTGGCACAATGATCCAGGTTTGGAGTATATCATGTCTGAGGACTTCTGGTCCCTTTTACCGGAAGAAAAATATTTAGGGGTCAGAATCTGGGTGCTCGCTGATTGAATCCCCCCCCCCCCAACTAATTGTTTCATGACTAAATGCATCATGAGTTTATAATGACGCTTCCAATTCAGATTTGGACTAGAGGGTATTTACTGAACACTTCTGTTTTTAGTTTGTTTTTCTTTTAAGCCGTTTCTATAGAGACTTTAAAATGGCCACATCGGATACAAATATATCTGCTTCCATCCAGATTTACACCCTCGGGAATCCGACGGGAGGGTGGCTGAGAGGCAGGGTGGACATCGACGATGGGCTGGGTTGGTTTGAATGCTACGCTCGGACCAGGAGCAGCGCAGGCTAGGTCTGCTCCGGCACAGTTCTCCCCGGGTGTGAGCGCCCCGCGCTGCCCGGTTCAGAACCACACTGGGTGGTTGGGAAGATACACACTGAGCCTGGAGCTGGCCACTTCCTGCCCAGCTTTTGTGCGATTCCGTTTTCATACCTGCCACATGGGCAGGAAGATTAAAGGGAGAATACATGGCCTTCATGTGTGCCAAGCACAGCATGCCCAGTGCTCACTCAGCAGTGTCGAGAGTGGGCAGTCATCTTCTACCTCGTTTAACAAACATTCGTGTTTTAAGAATAAAGGCAGAATATGAAGACCCAACTGTGTTTTACACACCGATGGAAGCCCGAGTGGTTTAGAGTTGCCGCAATTGTGGGAATCAGATTTTTATTTTTTAAACACTGACAAGGGAGCCAAATTAATCTTGGCCTTAACCTAATAGGGCGCCTGGGTTTGAACTCTCTTCCCGGGATCAGAGGTCAGGGATGGAGGGCAGGGATCTGCTGTGATCACGCTCAATTATCCCGTGCCATCTGGAAACGCTTACAGTCAAAGTAGCCCAGCAGACAAGCATCAGATCAAAGTCTCATGCCGAAGAGCAAGCCTGATTTCAGGGGGGGCTAACAATGAGCACAAGAAGAAAGCAGTTTGAAATTGATGGGGGAGATGATCGCACAAGTCACCTTAAAGGACTGAGCAATTTCATCATTTGGTATCTGAAGTATATGCTAATCTAGTTTAAAAAGGGGCGGGAGGGTGGGTGGATGGCATCTATTGTTTCCTTTCTGGGTCCCCAGCTACAGCGTCCCTGCGATGAACAGTCACAAATGAATGAGGGAGTCCGTTAGCTGTAGCCTAACTGTCACTCAAAGTTCATTGTGATAGGAACTGGAGGTTCTGACATGGATTTTCAGAGAACTAAATTTGCTGTTCACTCAAGATAAAAATAATAATGATGGGGCAGCGCATTCAATGGAGGGCCCCTGGTAGCACAGCAGGTTAAGTGCTCCTCTCTGCTACCTGAAAGGCCAGCTGTTCAAACCCCACAGCCGCTCCAAGGGAGAGAGATGAGGCCGCCTGCTTCCATAAAGACTCGATTCCTTGCGAATCCCCGTGAGGCAGTTCTGTTCTGTCGGGTCACGCCGCCGAGTGGGAATCGCCTGGACGATGAGTTCTTGGTGTCTGACTCCACGACAGTGAACTAGAGTTAGAGCCCTGTTGTCCTAGGCGCTTTGGGGCCCCAATGGTTACGCATTGGGCCCCTCCTTGAAAGGTCAGCAATTTAAAACCACCAGCTGCTCCGTGCTTGCAAAGAGTTGGTCTCAGAACCCACACGGTTCTGTTCTCTGG
>NW_022103906.1:74634483-74638623 GCF_000313985.2 Echinops telfairi | reverse complement strand
TTTTTTTTTTTTTTGCTTTCTCACTGCTTTAAAAATACCAACCAACTGTAGATGCTCCAGAAACGGTGCAAGGGGGGAAAGCCTCTGAAACCAGGAATGCTGGTGTCTTTCCTCAGCAACGGGTTTATTTTTATCTCGAGGACTGACCTTGTAAATCAGATAACAGATTGCGTCTTCCTCTCCATGTTGGCTGCTTGTCTGCGTAGCCAGATTCGTGTTCCTTTGTCGGGAGGGAGGCAGCTTCTCATCTCTGGCTGATTCAGGCATGCGCGCGCACACACACACACACACACACACACACAGCCCCCTTGACATATGCCCCAAAGGCGTCATTTACAGCCTCCTCGATTTCCCCAATGACAAGGTATTCTGGGCTCTTCTCTTAAAAGTATAAGGCCCTGCTGTTTGTGTTTTGTGTACCAAGATGTCTGTCTCTACTCCCACGCCCCCCCCCACACACACAGTTTTTTTCCCTTTAATGACTTCATCACCTGTTATTTTCATCATATGGCCGTCTTTTAAAGTACGTTCTAGAACAAGGAGGATAACAGAAGGCTGATGTAGGTTGACCGGCTGATTGTCTCGTTTGCAAGTGGTCTGAGCTGCCTCTCTGTCCACGGAAGCTCTCCTCTGCCTGGCGGGCGGTGGGTGGGGGGGTACAGGTGGCCCCACTGTGTGAAAAGTTGATCCTGCCTGTGAAACCTTTTTGCCCCCGAAATGTCATACAGCCAAGAGGTGATTGCTGTAAGTTTTTATATGGAGAAAATTCCTGAGGTTTCCTAGACCTGGCAAATAACGCAAAACCTAAGCTAACGCTAAGATCCGGTAAAAGTGGGCAGACGCCTGTGCTCCTGTGGCTGCTGACTCGGGAGGGACTCGGTGGCAGGGAGTTGAGCTCCTATCAAGTAGAGATGCTGTGCCATGAGGGCACCACAGGGCTGAGACGTGGAGGTGGACGCAGCAGGGGTGGCAGTCCTGGCCGCTGGCTAGCTCTGACTCAGGAAGGAGCGGGCTTGAAAGACCAGGGTTCGGATCCCGCCAGAGGGTGGCTTGATAGGAACTCTGATAGCGCACTCCTCGAAGGGTTTCCACACGGGGCATGTGATTGGTGCAGCCAGGATGCCCAGTCAGGGTGGGGGAGTTAGAGAGGAGGAGCTCAGTCCCGCTGTTTTGGGAAATGTGCGTCTAGCGCTGGAGGAGCAGCACTGAACGTGGCTCTCCTGCCACGCAGCGGTCAAGTGTTGCTGCCCGTCCCGGTGTCCCCCCTGGAATCAGTGCGGCGTGGGTGAGCGCTCAGTAGCGTCTGCCCTGTGGGGCGGAGCTGTGGTGGGTGTGATTCCCACATCGCCTGCCAAATCGGCATGTGGATCTTACCCAGACCGGCATCCAGACCGGCCAAACCAGATGTCAGGTCCCCTGCCAGGAAGCCAGCAGCGAGCATTAAACATGGTGACGACGGGGTGTGGGGTTGGGGTGGTGGCAGCTTCGAGAGCTGGCATGGGTTCATCGGTTAGCATCTCGCCCTCTGGAGCCATGGGGCGAGGCAAGTCCTCCTGTGCCTGCCTGCCTGCCTTGGCACCGATGCTCGGGGCCCTTTGTCTGCCTGGCTGATGTGGAAGCCTCGGAGCAGGGCCGGATGCTGGACTGCTCCCTTAGCACCACGTGGGTCTAGCCCACGGTTCTCTGTAGCCAAAATCGCTTGCAAGCATGCCCTCAACCTACCGTGCCCCTTCAAAATTAAAGTCATACTTTTCAGCAATCAATACAGTGCCCTCAATCTATCAGTGTCTCGCTTGGCAGGGTTGGTGTTTTTGTAGTGATGAATGGCTGTTTTGTCACAGTGCACGCTCACTTATTTGAATAACTGCCGTCTAATTATTTTCTGCTGTTCTTTGAGGTCGGTTTGGTGGCAGCATATTAGTCGAAGCACTGTTTCCAATAACCTTCATGCCATGACTGCCCACCTCAGAGACTAGTCAGACTACCCGGGAGACGCCAGCGTCTGAGCTCCTCAGAGAGCCCGGCTGAGGTTTCCTTCAGTATAAGATAACTCAATATAGAGCACCATGCTGGGAGCACCTGTCAGACCACCCAAGCGGCAGACCCTTTGTTGTATCCATTACCGGGGGGGGCTGGCTAGCCATGGGACAAATTGGGATGGGAGCAAGTTCAACACGCACGCACGCACGCACGCACGCACATAATGTCTCTCTCATCAGAAGCGAAACACTTAAGTCCACTGTTCGCTGAACCTACTGCCCTTAGAGGCTCTTTTAAGTGTCTTGGTACCAGAAGACACTTCCTACTGGTGGATGCACACAACATATAGAGACAGAGTGCAGGTACCCACGGCCCCATCTCAAAGCTCTGGGGGCTTAGCGCAGCAATGCTGCGTGTCCTTTAAAGGGAAGAGACTTGGTGGCCAGTGTGGCCAAGCCCAGGAGTTAGCTGTCCATAAAGCACTCACTCTGAAAACACAGCACCAGCACTGGGCCAGCAAGCCCGAGGGTGGAGCAGAGCTCCGGGAGAGCCGGTGCCCCTGCTGTGTTCGTGCCGACGGGGTGTCCCGAGAGAGCGGGACTGCAGATGGTGGCTCTCAGACCTGAGTGGGCCTCGGGAGGACTTGTCAGAGCAGGTCTGAATTCCTCCCGGACTCTCCCGGAGCATCCTGGTATCACACCCTGGTCTGGGACCACTCTGGGTGGTTAGTGTGGCCTGATAGCCTTTCAGAGTAAGATTTCAGCATCTCCGTCCAGAGGTAGTTTAAGGTCTAAGACACAGGTTCCCTAGCTTATTTAGCCTACTATCACCTCCTTTTCAGAAAAAAGAAAAATTATTCCGAGCCACCCCACCACTAGGTAATTAAAAACATTTGTACTGTAGCCCCTAATCCAGGATAAAGTGTGGGCATCTGCTTTTGCAGGTCTCCTGGAATGTTCCAGCACCCCCCACACACACCCCCAGAGGCCAGTGTTGCCCACTTTGGGAAATAACTGGTCTGAAAATGCTAGTTAGCCTCCTAAAAGTAAAACATTTAAGGAGAAAAGGCTTTGGTGGGTGGGTGGGTGGTTGTCTTTAAGCACACACAAAGTTTGAATTTCTTAAAACTTAGCTGATGCGGCAGTGCTCGCCCTTTCCTCTGCTCTCGAAGGTGGCGCTGCTGTAAGCAGCTCTCACAATGGCAGGATGGTGGGGGCAGGTCCTGGTCAGAGCGTGCCCGAGCTGTGTCCCCAGATGACCCTCCCGTCTGCGGTCAGAGCAATGCAGTCGCCTCGGCTCAGCTTCCATCCCCAGGACACATGGGGAGCGGGGCCAGCACTGCAGGCTGTTTCCTGATAAATGCTCACTGAATTGAAAGTTTTCCAGATGCCAAACAAAGGCAGCACTATCTGGTCTTTTCCTCTTGATCCGTGCTGTGTAAACTCAGAGCCCTGTCTTCTAAACACTTCCTAGAAGGGACTAACATGGCTTCGGAATCAGTGTTTCACGGCCTCTTCTCCTCCCTTAAGATCCCTTTTCCCGATGAGCCTGACCTAACAGGGCGAACCGGGAACCCAGGGAAACCTTAAGTTCTTTTTTCCCATTATAAAAACAGGTCTATAAACTAAACTGAAAAAACAACCCCAACGCCCGGGAAGGGAGTCCTGGAGACTCTGGTGGACTGTTAGCCAAAAGGTCCCCAGTTCAAAACCACGCAGCCACTCCTCAAGAGAGCTGTATCTGACCCCCTTCACTGCAGTGGCCGCACCGAACACGGTCCACCTGTACTCACAGTGGGGAGGGTGTCAGGGCGTCATTACAGTCAATCAGAAAATGTTGAGACAGTCCCATCCACGGCGGCAGCCCCCTGGCCCCCGCCTCTGTGGTGCTCTCCTTCATCTGGGGGCTGCGCCTGCTCTGGTCTCAGGGTGCCATGAGTCTGCTGCCTCCCCTGCAGGCAGGGGTCTCAACACGCTTCCTCTTCCCGAGGGTCCCAGGAATTCACTCTGGTCCTGCTTCAGAGCCCACTCGGTCCTGAGCGAGGCCTGTCTCCGTGCTTCACGCAGTCATGTGGCGGAAGTCGCAGAGACCTGGTGAGGGAACCCTTTTGGAGATCTCTGTTCACCACCTGGTTGGAGTTGACAATGGCAGGGGCAGTTC
>NW_022103906.1:74612936-74633868 GCF_000313985.2 Echinops telfairi | reverse complement strand
GGGGTCCTTGGGGCCCTGGCTGTGGACCTGCTGAGGCCATTTTCCTGCGGCCTCCCTGTGCGTCTTCTCGTCTTGTGGAAATGCCAGCTAGCAATAGCTGGAAGAAACAGAGGTATCCTAGCTTGTTTTCTCCCTGCACCCCCACCCAGATGGTGATGATTTGGGGGGGCTTACGAAATGTTAAAGATACAGTTCTTTGGTCCACGGCGCCTCTCTCAGCCACACGGTCCCTGGTCCTGTCTTGCTCAGTCCAGCTGACAAAATTCCATGAGGATGGATGAATGCCCAGGGTGCCACCCTCGGTCTGTCGGTGGGCCAGGAAGCCCCGTCTTGCTGTCCCATGTGCCCCGAGTTGACTCTCCTTTCTGTGTGGCTCTGCACAAGGAGCTAACTCCCAGGCTGGGTTGGACACCCATGCCTGTGGCTCACCGTTCCTGGGGGCTCAGGGACAGCCCTCGGGGACCTTCTGCTTGATTGCCCCTGCTGCCCCGGGGCAGATGGAGCGGGAGGAAGGGAGCAGAGCAGGCAGATAAACCAGAGGGCCTGGACTGCACTGAGTGGCTGGTCTGCCCTTAGAACCTCCAAGCCCAGGATGAACTTGTAATTCTTGTTCCTCGTCCTAACTTTGAGACCAGAACTCTCACATGATGGCAGAACTTTGCTCCATGTGGAAGGCCATACCCACTCACCCCAGGCTCCTGCTGTACTAATGGCGGTCGCTGTCTCCCTGTCCAGGTATGGAGAGAAGGGAAAAGCCATCCGGATTGAGAAGGTCATCTACACCGGGAAAGAGGGCAAGAGCTCACGGGGCTGCCCCATTGCAAAGTGGGTAAGTTCAGGGTGCCGCAGGGAGGCGCGAGGAACTCTCCCGGACCCCCGGCCTCACTCGGCTGAGCGGGCTGTGGACCAGCAAGGGGCTGGGTCAGAAGCAGGCGGGTTTTCCGACCAGGGGAAGAGACCCTTGGAGCTGCCCTTTGGGGCCTGGCAGGGTCATTTTCTCTCCAACCGCACAGTTCTCTGTCTACACGTGGCCTCTGACCTATGGGGCTGCCTCCGAAGCTCCTTGATTACTCTTCACGCTGCGCTCACACTGTCCCCGTGTTCAGGGCTCTGAGAAGGGGAAGCTGGACATGCTGTCATTCACTTGGCCCCACATGGGCCACTTGCCTTCTCCCCTCGGTTTGCTGTGGTGGGAGCTGCCAGCATTCCTGTCTCCTGCCGAGAAGAGAAATGGAATGGAAAATGAGCATGCTGAGACCAGCCTGGGGGTGAGGCTGGGGTTCTGACGGCCACGGTTTCCCACGGGGAGCCAGGGAATGGCAATGACCAGAGCTGACCTTGCCTTTCCCGCCCACAAAGAGATCTCCATAGCTGAGCCCATGCTCTCCCAGAACCAGCGCTCTGGGAGCACCGGGCATGCCTGTGTGCCCGGCCCCGGGTGGGAAGGTTCTGTCCCTGGGCTCAGACCACGCGAGACTGGGATGAATGGGCCCATCCCTCAGAGGCAGGCTCCATGTCGTGTTCACGGACCGGAGGGTCATGAGTGGCGGTAGAGAGGAAGCGGGCAGGCTAGGTTTCCCAGGGAAAGTGCATGCCTGAGTCCTGCTCGCAGGTCCCAAGGGGTGGGCTGCGGAGGGGCTAGGAGATGTGTGGGGTCAGAGGCAGGGAGGCTGGGTGTCCGCCCCCTCGGCTGAGTGTGGGGGCAGAGGCAGTACGGTGTCCGTGGTTGGCACGCGTCTGTCCATCCATCTGTGCACGCACCGGTTTCACCAGGTGCGTGTTCACGCCATGCCTGCACTCAGTGAAAGTCAGGGGCTCTGTAGCTGTTTGCGTCTGTTGCAGAGCTATTTGAAACAGCAGAATTTGGGGCACCTTGGAGAGCCCACAGGCGTGAAGAGACCTGTTGTCCGTGGGCATCACGTTGGGTGCACAGCCAGTCCTGGGTGATGAGCCTGCTGGCCAAGGTGGGCAGCCTGCTCCCTGCTGCCTCATGCAGCCCTTTGGGAACCCCAGTTTGGGGCAGGAGGCTGAGCCCTTTGGATTCTTTCCCAGCTAGAATTAGAGGCTTCTGAAGTCACTGGCTCACTGGGGAAAGAAAAGAGCTGGTACCTGAAGGTGCTTCTCCAGACCCGGGGTACAGGTGGCAGGGCACTAACTTCCAGGGTGCTGTCTTTCCTTCAAATGTTTACAGAGAAGTCCACTTCTCAGTGGACGGACAGTATGACAGCCCTGGCTTCCAGTCCGCCCTGGTGCCCGTCATTTCCTTTGGGCTGTCTGCGCCTCCCTGCATCGGGCACAGCCACGGACCTGTGATGCTGCACGGTTGCGCTGTCACACCTTCTCTCAGGTGCCACTGTTTATATTCTCGGCCTGTCTCTTGTTCGGGCTCTGGAAATCAGGCATTGACTCCCCACCAGGGGTGTCTCCTGGAGTCTGGGAGGAGGTTGCTGACCAGGTTGCGCAGATCCAGTGTTGGTGACTATGGACCAGGGAGGGCCCAGAGCTACTGCAGCCTGGTGGCTGGGGGGACCACTGAGCCCCCTGCTGCCTGGTGTCACTTTGAAGGAAAAGACCAGGTACACAGGGGTATGTGGGATGACGGTGTTCCCAAGACACGAGTCTAAATAAAGACAGGCAGAGAGGGGAAGTGGAGGGATAACTTTCTTACCGTAAGGGCAAAGGTCACAGACTGACGATGCCAAGAAATGCTGAACTTGGGTGGGTTGTGTTTTTTCTTGCCATCTCCAGGTGGCAGACTTCAATTTGGGGGCTTATTTTGGCTGCCACATGCCCTTCGTATATTGGTGGGAGGGCTCTCCTAAGAGTTCTGCCTCCTTCAGAAGTCAGATTGGCATGTGGGTTTGGCACGCACACGCCCCAGGCCCTGGCGGGGCACAGCCCACAAGCAGGAGTTCTCGTGGTCTGTCTTTCTAACAGAAGTCAGAGGCAGGCATTCCGTGTGGTAGGTAGTCTCCTGTGACGGCTTGGCTGGGCCAGCTCCTTAATCCAGCACCCAAGACTGCAGGCCTTTGCTCCGCAATGCCACTGGAGAAGCAGGCACCTGACGGACAGTCGGGCGTGGCAGGAGAGGCTCTGTATGGGAAGTCCCGTGGGTGGGCATTATGAGGAGGCAGCTTTGAGCATCTTGGGGGAAGCTCAGTGCTCAGGGGTTCCTGCCCAGGAGCTGGTGAGGTGGCTCTGATCTGTATCTGTGGCTGGGGGCCTGTGTGCATGACGGCGTGCCTATGGTTGGCCTTCTCTTGGCCATAATTACTTCCTTGCACGTCCTCTGCCGGGTTCCTGCGCCGAGGGCAGGCAGGAGCTACCTCTGGTTTCTCATGGTTTGGGGCAGGAATCCACACAGGCTGGGAGGGAGGGGGTGGCCCAGAGAGCTGCCTGCTTGTGCCCAGACCCTTTGTCTGCTCCCACTCGGGAGACCCGAGGGCTGGTCGTGGCATCAACCTCACTTCTGGTTCCAGCAGGTGCATGTTGGTGCCCACGACAGAGCCACGGGGGGGAGGGAGGGGAGTCCTGACCTCGAGTGGTAATTGAGCGTCAGCGTGTGTGCGGCTGATCTCCAAACGGATTCAGTGTGCAGCCACACGGTGGTCTTTGGAGCCACAGCTCGTGGCCAGCAGCGGGCTTCGTTTTGCTCGCAAACGCGTTTCTTTAGCTCACATTCAAACCTCGAGTATTTTAAAGGGGAGGCTTGGAATAAAAATGCGAGTGTCCACGTTTCCCTGCAGAAATGGGAACGTTGGAAGCACTGGGGGTTGCGACCCCTTTGGGGGTTGAATGACCCTTTCACAGGGGTCGCCCAATTCATAACAGTACCATCATGACAGTGATGAAGTAGCAATGAAAATAACTTTATGGTTGGGGGTCACCACCACATGAACTGTATGGAAGGTGGAGAACCACTGCTCTACAGAGTGCTTGGCAGGGGCAGGCCTGGCTTTCCCTCTCGTGACAAGACTTGGTTCTGATCCACAGCGCGCTCCAGTCTCATGACGGCTCCACGTTCTACTCTGGCCGCCCTGTGGGCAGCTTCCTACGCAACCACACCCAGTCTTCCCCGCACCCCAGATCCTTCGGGTGGGCCATTGGAACTGTCCGGTCAAGTGCTCCAGAGTCCCTCTGCTGCGATAGCCAGTTTCGGTTGGCTTGTTCATAAGGGACAGCCGTCCCCTGCCAGCCTCCTGGCCCCTGAAACACCAGCTTCTTTAACCCTGCTCTCTGCCTGTCAGCCCTCCGGCCACTCTGCCCACCGCCCTCCCCAGACCTTCACTGTTGTTTGGGGAGACTGCCTTCCTCGGCCCCCACGGCATCCTCTGTCCTGACTTTCTGAAAGCCACGGTGCTGTTTGAGGAAGGAGTGGAGCAGGAGGTGGGATCTGAGGAGCTGACCAGCAGGCAGCCTTTTCTCTGCATGTTTTAGGACAACTTTTTAAATCTCTTGAACATATTTTGGTTTACAGTATTATCTGTTATTTCGTTCTTCAGCCTGTATGATTCACCCATCACTTGGATTTTACCCTGATTACTTTTCATCTTGCTCATGCAAAAAAAACAAAACCTGTGCTTCACCTTCCCTGATTTTCCATCTCTTGGTACCAGTGGTGGCTGTGTCCAGAGTTGACGTTCTCAGGACACTGCCCTGAAACCCGGGCCTGATGGGCAGAGGCGGGGCCAGCTCCTCAGCCTGTCCCTTCTTCCGTCCGCCCCTGCCCCCTGCAGGTGATCCGCAGACACACGCTGGAGGAGAAGCTGCTGTGCTTGGTGCGGCACCGGGCGGGCCACCACTGCCAGAATGCCGTCATCGTCATCCTCATCCTGGCCTGGGAGGGCATACCCCGCAGCCTCGGGGACACCCTCTACCAGGAGCTCACCGACACCCTCCGGAAGTACGGGAACCCCACCAGCAGGAGATGCGGCCTCAATGACGAGTACGTGGGGGGGGTTAGCAGCGCAGGGGGCCTTCTGTGGGGGGAGGAGGGCCGACCCTGAACTGGGCTTGCCTTGGCAGGGGTGAGGCTCTGACCATGCCTCACTGTTAACCCCAGGTGGGTCTGCGCTCTAATGACGCTACTGAGTGAGGAAATGTGCAGATACCCCTTAGATGGAAGATGTGGCCGATGATGCAACCTGCTTTTAGATGTGTTGTTTTAAATTGTGTGTGTGTGTGTGTGCACGTGGGTGTCCAGTTTATTGCGTCGATTGTGTTGTGCATCTAGCACCGATAGCCATCACCAAATGTCCTACTACTGAGTGTTTCCTAACCAGCGAGCCCCACCACCCCTGGTAATTACGGATAGACTGGTCTCTGGGCGGCACCCGGCCAAGCCGAGTTAGTTCTTAGGCCCAAGGCAGTGTTTCTGCTCCTCTGCTGGGCTCCCTGCACGTGATGACGTCAGGCTCGCGTGTGGGGCTTCATCGGCACTGCCTTTCTCTCCCGGCTCACTGATGTCTCCGTGCACCTTTTCTTTCTTCTTTTCCCCCCTCTGCGCCCTGAAGGCATCATGTACTTACAGTATCCCTCACACTTTCAGAAAGATCGTTCTGGGCTTTTTGACAAGGTGTTTATAGGCCCAGGACACCGACACCTCCCCACCCCACACACACCCAAGTTCCCTTGTGCCTGGGATAGTGCACCCAGACCACAACTTCTCACAGACACTAGACCACCAAAACAGCACAAGCTGTTTATCTTAAACTAAGCACACACCCTGAAATATCCTCATTTTTATTTATTAACATCATTTTATTGGGGGCTCTAACAACAATGCATACATCAATTGTATCAAGCATATTTGTACATATGTTGCCATTATTTTTTACTTTTTTGGGGGGGTACTCTTATAACTCTTGTCACAATCCATACATCGCTTGCTTCAGGCGAGGCGAATTTGTACATATGTTGCCTTCATTCTTTTCTAGATATATGCTTCCTATTGAGTCCTTGGTATCAGCTCTTTTTTCCCCCACCCTCCTTGAAATATTCTTCAAATCAAGCAATACTTTACACTTCTGTACTAAAAATAAAAGTCTGCCTGGAGTATGACACCCTTAAGAGCCATCTGTGTGGGATCAGATGACAAGAGGTGTGTGTGTGTGTGTGTGTGTGTGTGTGTGTGTGTGTGTGTGTGTGTGTCAGAGAGTTTATGTGAAAGAGGAGGAGCCACTCCAGAAAGCAAGGTGAGAATTAAGTCCACAGCTCAACGAGCGGAGTCAGCCGCTAAGTCTCACCTGGAGCGACTGCTGAATCAGCATGCAGGTTGCTGTGTCGTCTGAACAACAGACAGGAATTTGGGAGTGGGGCAGGCCTGTCACGTTCTAGATCCTTAGGATAAACCTTTGGTTTAGAGTTCATTCCCCAGGTTGTACCTGGTGCGTAGTGCTAAGGCCAAGGGTGAACCTTTTGGGGTTTGGGGAAGCCGCTCCGTGCTGCCCATCTCACCCAGCCCGGGTGCTTCTACCCACATGTCTGGGTTAGAACCTCCCCTTGTGGGGTGGTGGTGAGGACAAACCAGGCTGCCTCAGGCTGGCTTTCCACCCAGAGAAACTCAAGAAAGGAGTTGGCAGTGGGAAGGGCCCCGCTTCCTGAGTGGGCACAGCAGGGAGGGTGTTCTCTGGGCCTCACCTGGGCTGTTCCTGCAGCCGGACCTGCGCTTGCCAAGGCAAAGACCCCAACACCTGCGGTGCCTCCTTCTCCTTTGGCTGCTCCTGGAGCATGTACTTCAACGGCTGCAAGTACGCCCGGAGCAAGATGCCCCGAAAGTTCCGCCTCACGGGGGACAATCCCAAAGAGGTGAGTGGCGCTTTGGCACAGTGCGACACAGATGCCTCTCCACCTGGTGTGTGGACACGTCCAGGGATGGGCAGGGCACTCGCTTCCTGTCATCTGCCCTCCTTCGACCTGCCTCCTTTCTCTGTGAAACAAGCTATGTGGAGGGAGGGACAGGTGGAAAATTTGGCCTTTCAGTGAGCAGCCCAACGGGTGACCTCTGGAGCCCTGGGCAGAGGGTGGGGGGTGAGGACTGATAACGGGGCTGCGAGCTGCAACACCAGTGCTCCTCGGGGAAAGAAGGGGCTTTCTACTCCTGTAAAGAGTTGGTGTCTCAGAAACCCACGGGGACAGCCGGGTGGCTGGAGGTCTGAACGGACAAGGCATCAAGGAGTTGGGAAGGGGTTGAGAGTTCATTTGTATCCTCTAAAAAAATTATTTCTTCATACCCATCTTTTGGGTGCAGGAGGATAGCAGGGGGTGGGGGTGGGGCTCTGGCCCTTGAGCCACCCCCTGGCCCCTCCTCCTGTCTGGGGCTGGTGTCCTTTCGCCTCTGCAGTTGTCGGTCCCAGCCCTCGCAGGACCTTGCATGTGGGGCTGGCACCACACAGCCCCACCTCTGTTCTCCTGGGGCCCCGGCAGCATGAGCTCAGGCCAGCTCCCCTTGGCAGTTTCTTTGGTGGTGGTGCTGTGCGGGCATCCTGAGTGGCAGCCTCTCAAGAGGGTTCTCCACACACAGACGGTGCACCCGGGGCTTGGTCATCTCACCCCAGAAGAGCAGCAGCTTGATAGCCTTGTCGGGACTTGGAGAATCTCCCCTATCTCCTCCTGCTAGTATGGGGAAGGTCCTCTGTGCCCCTGCCCCCATTGAGTCTTGACTTTCATAGCCAAGGGCTCCCACGTTAAAAGGATGTTCAATTTCAGAGCACTCTTCCTTCCGCCAATCGCGTGAGCTGAAAGTAGCCTGATTTCACGTTCTCTCCCAGAAGCAGCAAGTGCAGTTGCTTCAGTGAGTGGAGGAGCCCCCCCAGGGCCACCAGGAGTTAGCAGGAATGAAAATAGCATTACTTTGGCTTCTCACAACTACTCCTGGTTCTATCAGCCACCGTGCCTGCCGGCCATCACTACATACTAGCTGCAGTGCTGAGCCTCTCGCAGGCGTCTGATCTGTTCATGCGGTCCATGACCTTCCAAGGCCACGTGGCTGACATTGGTGACAGAGGAACTTAATCCTGGTTCCTCTTCTGGGGGCAGTGGCTGGGAGGTGGTTGGGCAGCCCTGGATGGCTCAGCCACCGGTTCCTCTTCCCCCTTACCAGTCCTTGTTCTTTCTCTCTCCCCTCCTCCCCCTGCTTTCTCTGCCCATGCTCAAGGTCAGCCTGTGAGACCCCTTGCTACCCGTGGAGGCCTGCAGAGAGGCAGTGGCCGCCCGGGGGGTGGGAGCTGCTGCGCGGTCCCCGAGCTCACTCGCTCTCTGTGAGGACAGAGAAGCTCTCTGCACAAGATTCCACCCTGTGCCATTGACATTGGCACCAGGTGGGGAGGGGGGACAGCCCAGCAACTAGGTTTTTACCTTTCCATCAGAATTTCAGTAGCCACCACACTGGGGCAGATCCAGAGGAAACAGTTCTAAACTGCCTGGCTTGAGGGCCAGCCATGAGCACTGCGCTCTGCCGCTAGTTCCCGTCTGGCCCGAGGGAAGAAGGAGCCGTGCCCAGGGCTCAGACTTCTGCATGGATCATACAGCGGAGTCTCCCAGAGTGGGCGATGCAGCCCTCTGGTGGGTGCTGGGATGAGCCCGGGTGCTGCAAAAGCAGATACCTACACTATATAGTTGGAGGGGGGGGCTGAGTAATTTATTTAGTAATTTATACGGTTGGGGATCTGTAGACTATCACCTAGAAAGAGCATTTGCATGGCGGTCGGGATGCCGAGCCTCTAAAAGCCAGCAGTGCTGCCTCTGCCTCATCGGGGCCACCCAGCTGTGGCCCGGGGGAGCTGTCCTCCATTGCCACCCGGGGCCACCCGGCCCTTCTCCCAAGGCACCTCTAGGTGGACTCTGCCACCCAGGGACACCACTGGCCCTGCAGGCAGTGTTTTTTCCTGGCAAGCTCCAGTGTCGCCATCTGTAAAATAGATGTAGCATCCAGCCCTCGCTTCGCCTGCCCACATTCGAGTGGTTCGTTTGCAGCGTGAACAGCCTGCCCAGCCTGCCCCTGGCTGAGTGATGGCTGCCCTTCTCTCCGTAGGAAGAAGTGCTCCGGAAGAGTTTCCAGGACCTGGCCACTGAAGTCGCTCCCCTGTACAAGCGGCTGGCCCCCCAGGCCTATCAGAACCAGGTACTGAGTCCCAGGCCTTGGTTCACCTGGGTGGGGGGGCGCAGCAGGGGAGTGGGCTCCTGTGTGTTTTCTTCCCGTCAGCGCTGAGCCCAGATTGGAGGGGACGATCCTTTATACTATGCTAACGGGATTGTCCCCACCCACTCCTGAACTGCTGTGGAGATGGGCCGGGGGATAAGCCAGAGGGACCAGAAGTCCTCTCCCCCACGTGCCCCGGGCTCTGACTGTTCACCTCCCTCCACTGGCCACGGCCTGGCCTCTCCAGGCAGTCCGAGGGCCACTCACTCAGTCCTCCCTGGCTGTCCACACAGGTGACCAACGAGGAAGTAGCAATCGACTGCCGCCTGGGTCTAAAGGAAGGGCGGCCCTTCGCGGGGGTCACGGCCTGCATGGACTTCTGTGCCCACGCCCACAAGGACCAGCATAACCTCTACAATGGGTGCACCGTGGTAAGGAAGCTGTGTCCTGTCATTGCCACGGGGGAGGGGCAGGAGCCCCGCTGTGTCTGCAGACAGGCTGGGCTCAGTGGGAGGCATGGAGGTGGCCGGCCAGACTGCCTGCTGCTGCCCCTTCTCACCAGAAAGAAGGGCCAGGGCTAGTTGTATGCATGTCTTAGGTGCTTAAGCATTCGCTATCGAGCAGGTCAGCGGTTCAAGCCCCCCAGAAGAAAGATAGGGAGGTGTGCTCCTGTAAAGATGAACAGGCTCAGAACCCCTGGCTCCAGAGGGTCACTGAGTCAGAATGAGCTCAGCCGCAGTGGGTTGAGTTGGTTCTGCTTTGGTTCTGCATCCTGAGCAGGCCACAAAAGGCCGGTCCCTGGGCACCTGGGGTCTCCCATCTGTCGACAGTGTGACTCCAGGTCTCGTGACTAAGGGATTGGATTGAACTGAATCTGTTGCGCTAGTGTTTGTTTTGCCATGAAGCGTATAGAGTCTCTGCCCAAGTGAGGAATGGTGCCCAGTAGTGGGGAGGGCCATAAGGTGAAGATGGAACAAGCAGGTAAAGGGTCAAGCGACCAGAGGTGGTGTTGTAGACGCCTCTCGGAGCTGAGACCTGAACAGGTGAGTGGAAGGCCTGGAGCATGGGCTCCACGCAGAAGGACCAGCCTCTGTTCTTTGAACAGCCAGGGTGTCAGTAGAGCAGGAAGCAGGTCAGCACAGAGGAGGGTGATGAGATGGGGGCCAGGCAGAGGCCAGGGCAGAGAGCCCAGGAGGCTCGGGGGCGCTGTGGCCTTAGCAGCGCTGGGTTTGGTCATCGTTGAAGGCTTTTGTTGTTCTTTTCTTTGGTTGTCCCGCTTGTTTTTGAAAACGTATGTACGTGAACTGCCTTCAAATATGTATTTTTCTACAAGTTGCCTTGGGCCTAGGGGTTCCCACATTTCCCTGAGGATCTCTCTGACGTCTTCCCCCTGCATGGCAAGCACATGATCTAGACTCTCTAAGGAGGCTGAACATCTTTTCCTCGTCTTGCTTGTTTTCCGGCACTTGTCGGCTGTCTTAGAGGGGCCCTGGTGACGAGGTTGTTAGGGCTCCACCAACCCAGAGGTGATCTGCCCAGATGCACCTTGGCTGCACAAGAGAAGGGACCAGGCAGTGGGCTCCTGGTAGGAGGAGTAATGGCAGGGGTGGTGAGGATGACAGTAGTAGTAATAGTGGTGGTGGTGGCAGTGGCAACTGTAGCAGTAGTGGCTGTAGCGGTGGCAGTGGTGGCTGTGGCGATAGGGGAGGAAGTCGTGATGGTTGTGTGCCATGGGGTTGGTACCAACTCTGTCTGACCTTACAGGACAGAGGAGAAAGGCCATGTGGGGCTGCCAGGCTGTGACCTCCTTACTCCACCAGGCAGATTAACCACGATTAATATGTTTGTCAGGAAACTCCAGGCAGCACCAGAGGAAGCAAGGCCGGGCGACTGGAGGGGGCTGGAACTCTGTGGGAAGGAGAGGCTCAGGCACGTAGGGTTCTCTTCCCTCGGGGCAGGTCTGCACTCTGACCAAGGAAGACAATCGCTGCGTGGGCAAGGTCCCCGAGGACGAGCAGCTGCACGTGCTACCCCTGTACAAGATGGCCAGCACGGACGAGTTCGGCAGCGAGGAGAACCAGAACGCCAAGGTGGGCAGCGGGGCCATCCAGGTGCTCACTGCCTTCCCCCGAGAGGTCCGGCGCCTGCCCGAGCCCGCCAAGTCGTGCCGCCAGCGGCAGCTGGAAGCCAGGAAGGCAGCAGCCGAGAAGAAGAAGGCCCAGAAGGAGAAGCTGAGCACTCCCGAGAAGATCAAGCAGGAGGTCCTAGAGCTGGCCGGTGTCCCTGCTGACGCAGGTATGGGGAGAGGGCACAGGGCTGTGAGGGCCTCAGAGACCCCCACTCCCCCCGGTGCCCGGTGCCCGCTGGGAGCTCTCTGGGGCTGCCACCCAGTCCGGCCCTGCCCTGGGCAGGGGATACAGAGTTTGCAGTTGCACAAGCCCCTTGGCCTCCGTGCCCTGGGCACGTTAGGTGTGGCATGACGGACATGGGTCACCTCTGTCGATCAGCGCAAGCTTGGTCTTGGCTCCAGGCGTCACCTGGCAGGTCACCCCGGCTCCTTCCTGGAACCTGGCATGCAGAAGCGCTGTCCAGGGTCTGTGGTCTGTGGAGAGGAGTGTGGGGTGGGAACCTTCACATGGGGGTGGGGTCCACGTGGCGCATCCGGGGAGGGCCGGGGGCCATGGAGGCTGCAGGTGCCGTCTGTCACCATGCAGCACCGTGAATGTGCACCGCCTCTAGCCATGAAGGCTCGTGGTTCTAGTCCACTGGGAGGCACATTGGAGGGAGGAGAGCCTGGCAGCCTGCTTCCAACAGAGCAGCCTTGAGAGCGCTGTGGGGGGTGGCTGGGAGCTGGCGGGTCCAGGCCCTGGCAGGGGTGCCTATGCCCTGTGCTGCCTGATGCAGAAGAGGGCCCCCGAGGCCCCTCTCCAGGCTGTGCGCCCCCTGCTCCTTCTCACACTGACTTCTCTCTCCC
Source organism: Echinops telfairi (assembly GCF_000313985.2). Taxonomy (NCBI): domain Eukaryota; kingdom Metazoa; phylum Chordata; class Mammalia; order Afrosoricida; family Tenrecidae; genus Echinops; species Echinops telfairi. The sequence continues at coordinate 74,621,755 of NW_022103906.1, read as the reverse complement.
CAGGCCTCTCTCTGAAGGGTGGGCTGTCCCAGCAAGCCCTGAAGCCCTCCCTCAAGGGGGAGCCCCAGAGCCACTTCAACTCCTTCAAGTACAGCGGCAACGCCGTGGTGGAGAGTTACTCGGTGCTAGGCAACTGCCGGCCCTCCGACCCATACAGCATGAATAGCGTGTACTCCTACCACTCCTACTACGCGCAGCCCGGCCTGCCCTCGGTCAACGGGTTCCACTCCAAGTACGCGCTCCCATCGTCCTTCGGCTTCTATGGCTTCCCGGCCAGTAACCCCGTCTTCCCCTCTCGATTCCTAGGCCCTGGCGCCTGGGGGCACAGCGGCAGCAGCGGCAGTTTTGAGAAGAAGCCAGACCTCCATGCTCTGCACAACAGCCTGAGTCCGGCCTACGGCGGTGCCGAATTTGCCGAGCTGCCCGGCCAGGCTGTTGCCACCGACACCCACCACCCCACCCCTCACCACCAGCAGCCTGCTTACCCAGGCCCCAAGGAGTATCTGCTTCCCAAGGTCCCCCAGCTCCACCCAGCCGCCGGCGACCCCTCGCCTTTTGCCCAGGGCACCAGCTGCTACACCAGAGCCATCAAGCAGGAGCCAGTGGACCCGCTGGCCCAGGCCGAGCCCTCTGTGCCCAGAGACCCCAGCACGATGAGCAAGACCCCTTTGCCCGAGGCGTCTCAGAACGGGGGGCCCAGTCACCTCTGGGGACAGTATGCAGGGGGGCCAGGCATGTCTCTCAAGAGGACTACCAGTCTGGGGAGCGGCTGGGGGGTGCTCCCTCCTGGAGACAGCCCGGCCATCCTCTCCGACAAGCTTGGCTCTTTCGGGGCCCGCTGCCTGACCCCCTCGCCCTTCCCAGAGGGCCAGTGGGGGCTGTTTCCTGGTGATGGGCAGCAATCTGTCCCCCAGTCCGGAGGACGGCTGCGAAGCAAACCATGGAGCCCTTGCCAGTTTGGGGACAGTGCCTCGGCCCTGAGTGGGCCCAGCGTGACGGAGAAGCCATGGGGCATGGGCGCAGGGGATTTCCACTCTCCCCTGAAAGGCGGCCCTGGGTTCCCGGAGAAGCTGTGGAGCCCCGGGAAGGGGGAGGAGGGACGGATCCCAACCCCGGGCACTGGGCAGCTGGACAAAGCCTGGCCACCCTTCAGCGTGTCCCTGGGCCCCAACGAGAAGCTCTTTGGGGCCTTGAAGCCAGAGGAGAAGCTGTGGGACCCCTTCAGCCTGGAGGAAGGCCTGCCGGAGGAGCCCCCCAGCAAGGGGGCCGTGAAGGAGGAGAAGGGCAGTGCTGAGGAGGAGGAGGAGGAGCTGTGGTCGGACAGCGAGCACAACTTCCTGGACGAGAACATCGGGGGCGTGGCCGTGGCCCCCGCCCACGGCTCCATCCTCATCGAGTGTGCCCGCCGGGAGCTGCACGCCACCACGCCCCTCAAGAAGCCCAACCGCTGCCACCCCACCCGCATCTCGCTGGTCTTCTACCAGCACAAGAACCTCAACCAGCCCAACCACGGGCTGGCGCTCTGGGAGGCCAAGGTGAAGCAGCTGGCCGAGCGTGCCCGGGCCCGGCAGGAGGAGGCCGCCCGGCTGGGTCTGGGCCAGCAGGAGGCCAAGCTCTACGGGAAGAAGCGCAAGTGGGGGGGCGCCCTGGTCGCCGAGCCCCAGCAGAAGGAGAAGAAGGGGGTCGTCCCCACCCGGCAGGCCCTGGCTGTGCCCACAGACTCCCCAGTCACCGCGTCCTCCTACGCCTACACCAAGGTCACTGGGCCCTACAGCCGCTGGATCTAGGCGCTGGGAGCCGGCGTACCTCAGCGTCGGGCCCAGCCCGGCTGCCTCTGGTGCTTTCTCCCCCTCACCTGGGGGGCGGGTTGGGGGTGCAGAAGTTTTTCTATCGACATCGGCATATATAGAAGCTTATCTATGTATGTGTGGTCCAGACCTCAGAGCTGACCCGCCTCCCCCTCCCAGCACTTTGAAGAAGAAACTACCGCTGTCTGTCGGGTGTTGTGCTTCTCTGTTCTTGCTTCCCCACCCCCTTCTCCATGATCTTAATATTTATATTCCACCATGGGGGTGGTTGGTTTTTCATTTGGTTTGTTTTTTTCGCCACCACCCCCTTATTTGGGGGGAGGCGGCGAGGCGGAAGGGGTGCTTTTCATTTTTCTCCTTGTTTTTAAAATCCTATCCTTGTATATCACCTTAATGCAAAGAGAGTTTATAGTGTCCTTTCACAAAGGACTAGTTTTAAAAGTCCATTCAAAATGTGTATTTATTGGGGTTTGTTTTGTTTAAGGCGACAATAGTAATAGTGAATGGGCAGCAGGAAAGGTTTGGCGGTGCCTGTGGCTGGGCCGGTGCCAGGCCCGGGTAGGAGTCCCAAGGGTCCCTGGGTCATCTGTCCCTCTTGTGCTAAGTGCAGGTTGCAGCCACCGGGTCCATCCCTCAGGACAGCCTCTGCCCTATCCTGGAGGCTCGGAGTTGGGGAGAGAGCGGGGTGCATCCCCCGGCAGGCACTGAGATGCTGGCACAGATGTCCCTAGATCACCAGGTTGGAAGCAGACCGCCACAAGCTTGCTAGTCTCCACACTGAAACCTCTTGTCTGTCACCCGTCAAGTCACGGGGTGTCACGATTCCCTGGGCAGCACCTTACAACGGAGCTGGAGTCCAGACAGCTCTCCGGAGCCCGTTCTGCCAAGTCGACAAGCCAGTTAACCCTGGGCTGAAGGAATTGGTCTTAGTGGCAGGGGGTTTTATTGTTTTGTTTATTTAATGCCCCCGCATGCCCCACCCCCCTCCAAAAGTCTATGCTGATACCGGAAAAAGGGCTACTGTATCTTTAAAAGCAAGAAGTCTGAACCCAAGCTGTGAAAAGCCAGCGGTTGCTCAGCTGTGCAGAGCCTGGTGCTGTAACCTTGTGCTGGGACTTGACCCCTGCAGGTGATACCCTGCTGGGTGGGGCTCAGCACGCCAGGGTGAGGGCAGTTACCGCATCCTACCCTGTCCCTGGAATCCCACGTTGGATCATGGTGCATGCCTTGTGCCTGAGCCGGGCCCCCACCCCCCATGCTCTCTCTAGGTGGGGGTGGGGCAGGGTGGAGGATTACCCTCTAGCAGTCTTTATGGTGCAAGAGTCAAACCTTTTTCAGCAGGTTGCTTTGGTTTTACTCCGTGATTGGTGCCATGTCGGTTTTGATCATCTCGTCCCCGTCCCCCCAAGATTCTGTGCATTCATTGAGTTTCCTTGGCAGGAGGACGCGGTACAGTCATGTGTTGTGACGTGTCCAGAGAAGTGGGGCCTGATGGGTGGAAACCGCCTCACTCGCGAGTCGGCCTGCTGGGGGGGGATGAGTTTCCTGTGCGGGGAGCAGAGTCCTGCCAAGCTCCCTGCCCAACCTGCAGACCTGCGCGGTGAACAGGGGGAGATCTCACCCGCCCCCCCATGTGTACATCAGGACCCCTGTCCCCCCGCAGGGGGAGAGTTGGCCACAAAGAAATGAAAACCCAGCCCCGCGATCAGCCTCGTGTTTATCGAGCCGTTTCGTTCCCGACGACGAGCCTAACAATCGGATGACGATGCTGGAGGCACGTTCCTGCGCCCCCAGGTGCCTTGTGTAAGAGCCGAGAGCCGGCCCCACGGGCCGGCGTTCTCTGTGACCCGTCCTGAGGTGCTGGCGGGGAATTGCTGTCCAATGCCCGGAGCATTTATGTGGTCTGGTTTTAACTGTAAATAGTGAAAAGATTTTTTTAAGCACTTTTGCCTAGATTTAAACAGCAACTTGAAAAAAAAAAAAGGAAAAGTTAAAAAAAAAGTATGTTTTCACATGTAATTGTGGGAGACTTGTACATAGTAGCTGAATATTTAAACGTGCTTTGTCTATCCTTCCCTTTTCCCATATTCTGTAAAGTCGCATTTATTTTACAGGACAAAAAGAAAGAAAGAAATATTATTGCTTTTGAAATAAATACCCAAGAGCTTATCAGGATTTAGGATTATCCAGAACTACTCAGATTTCTCGGAAAACCTCTGACCTTCCGATGGACGAGCTTAAAGCAGGCCGTGTTTTTAATGAGCATGCTGAGTTTTCTAGCCTCGAGGGAACGCTTGGCCCTCCAAATGCTATTTTGCTGATCGCATCAGTGCTTTTACGCAGGTCTCACGTTGACTCGTGCTTAGGTAGATGCGGGGGTGCCTTGAAAACTTCCTTTTAAATGATCTTAAGCAAGAAATACAATATTTTACAAAACCATGTTTGAGAATGTGTGGCCCGTGGACGCCCCAGGTTGACTGTTGGTTTGGAAGGGGCCCAAGTGGGCCCCGGGTGGCTCTGGTACTGTGGCACGAGTGAATCTTCCCAATGTGTGTTAAAATATACTTTCCCCCCTCTTTCTCGCCCTCCGGTAGCAAAGCCATTCGATGAAAGGAGAAACCAACACAGGCTGACCGTGTGTGACTTTATGCCCCCACCCCGCTGCCCAGCACGGCCTTTGGCTCTTAGATTTCTAGGGGAGGAAGCAGGATGCTGAGGAGGGTCAGGAGGCCATCCCACTGGACGCCCCATCCCCCTCCGGACGGTGTGACGAGAGAGGTGGTGCTGTGGCCCTGCTTGTGCCCATGCTGATGTCTACACACTACACGTATAACCTACCTCAAACCTCAGTCATTAAAGGAGCATGCTTTAGACGTACCTTGAAAAAGTAACTATGCACACAGCTCCCTGTCCCTCCTGCCCCGCCCCGCGGCCCCCCCACCCCCACTCCCCTTGCTGCTGAAGGTATCTTCCAAGAGAAAAATCAAATCTTTTTAAATTTCTTACTGGCACGCTTTTGGTTTTTTCCCCCAAGTCCCGAAAGACGATTAAACCGACATCTCGATCGTGAGACGAAAAATAAAGCCATTGCAGCTAAAGAACCGAACGGCACAACCACGTTTTAGCCGTGGTTCTGTGGGAGCCAGGACAGGGATGGCGGCCCCAGCGCAGGGGCCTCAGCTTCCCTGATTTTTTTTTTCCTTTTCTCTCATGCCAGGGAAGTCCTCACCAGGTTCTGTGCTAGGAGATTTTGTAGGCAAAAACCGCTTCACAGCAAGTTCTCACAAAGTAAACTGGTGCTAGCTCAAGGACCCATGACCTGACCATCCGATGCCGGGACCAGTAGGCAGTCCATGGGCTAGGGGGGCACCGGCTGGTCATGGTCATGGTTATGGCTGGTGGTGACTTTCCCTCGCCCTGGCCTCATGGGTGCTGGGTCGTGTCCTCTCCCCACGACCGCAAGAGGTGCCTGTGGGAAGAGACGGATGCCCTTGCCCCCTTTGACCCTTCCACCAGCCTCTCGGAAACGGCCACCTGCAGAGCCAGGGGTTTTGATGGCAGCCCGAGGGCAGGGCAGGTGCTCGGGCAGAATCGCACCGCGTGGAGCACTGCAGGTGTGGCTGGGTGGTAGCCTCACGTGGTGGACAGGAATCCAGCCAGATGTTGTCCTGGGGGTGTGACCCCCGTGATCTCTCCAGCCAGGGCAGTGCTGGTGGACCCCTAATGTGCCCCACCCAGAAGGTCCTTCCTTGGTGACCGAAGTGTGCTTGGTAGAGTAGGAAGGTTTGTATGAACTGAAAGCGTCCATGTAAAATGGTGCTATGGTACCTTCACGTGACTGCCCCATCCCGTCTCGCGGTGCTACCCACGTCCTGAAACCCAAACCAACCAAAAACACGGTGGGCTTCGGCCACGCGGCGCTGTGGCGGTGTCCGTTTGGGTAGGGTCATTTGTGGGGTTTTGTTTGTAACCCCCCTTCTCCGGTGCTGTCTTCTCAGACCTCTGTTTACCGTGCTCTGTCTGCGCTGAGTGGTTCTCAGTCTGGTGCCCCGCCCTGGGCTTGGCGGTCAAAGTCGGGGTGGGAATGGGGGGCGGGAGCAGCTGGCTCTCTGGCTGCCTAGGGGAGGCGGGGGCCCATCGGGCATGGCGGGCCCTTTGCTTTCAACCCTGTTGTCTCAAGTCTTCTCAGGCCTAAGGAGGAGGAAAGGTTGAGGGGCTGCTGGCTTCTCTGTTTGGGTTTGTGAGGAAGGAATCGGGGCTCTTGCCCCTTCTGTCATGGCAGGCATCAACGTGACCAGGGACCCGTTCTCCCTGCCGCGGGGTGCCCAGGAGACCACTCCGGGCATCCCGAGGTTGACCCGCGGGTCTGCTTCCTTACTGGCTGAGACCCGGGTGGGCAGGGGGACATTGCTCTGTCTCTCCGGCCCTCCGGCTGTGCTGCACAGCCCCCTCTTGAGGAAGGTGCTTGTTCTGCTCGATGAAGCCACGGGGGCTGCTGCGTAGCTGGTGCTATTATCCACCCCCCCAGGTGGTTTAAAATCTCAAAAGGAAGCTGTTTTATGTCATCCGCCGTCACAATTTTTTTTAATGCCTCCCAGACATTGTGACAACTAGGGGAGGTTCCCATGAGGGCCTGAGACACCTCCAGGTTGCCCTCCTCTGTGGAAGACCCCCAGGGTGGGGGGCGGGGAGATCATCTGGGTGGTGGTTTCTCCAGCAGCTGAAATGGCCAGCCACCCAGAGGTGCGCTGTTAACTTGCGTTTTGCTTTTGAATTAAATGTGAATTTCCGGCTAGCTTGTCAGCCTCGGGCGGTTGCTGTCATCTGAGAGGGTGCCCTCTGAGCCTCGGGTGACCGGCTGGCCTCAGCAGAGCCGATGGACCGAAAGGAACACTTTCCAAGGGGTGCCCTTGTGCTACAATCCCACGCCTGGGTGCGGGGCATGTGCACGGTGAGAGAGCCGGGCGGAGGCCTGCCTGAGTCCGTGAGCGCTGTGGCCGGGCTCCTCGCGGCTCCCAGTCCGCTGTCAGGGATGCTTTTTCAGTGGTTTTGTTGGCTCGCGCTTCCTGCCCGCGACTACCCGTCATTCAGGGATACCCATCGCATGGGGAACCGAGGAAGTATGAATTGGCTCCTTCCAAACATCTAAATTTTCTTGGTTTCCAATACCTTTTCTTGGTTGTTGTGTTGTTTTGTTTTGTTTTCCCGAGGGGGTCAAGGGGGAGAACAACAGGATTGTCGTTTGTTTTTCCGCGTCTTCTAATGGAGAAAGGGCAGGTCGCATTGTGGCATATTGAGAATGCATTAGGTAGCTTTTCGGTGTGTTTAATTTCTTCTTCTCTTTGTTTGGATTCCTGTTTGGTTACTTGGCTTCCAGCGGAGGTGAACTTACCATACTTGAATATTCCGTCTTGACTTTGTAACTGCGGCTACTTGAAATGAAGTTTTATCTGGGGTTGATGGATGAATGGTAGGTTTTTGCAATGTCTCAAGGCAATAGGATGTGTATTATTAAACTGTAGATATTCTTAGTACAGTAAATTTATGCCGATAATTTTATTTTGTATAATTTTTACCTTTTTGGTTAATTTTTTTTCTCTCTCCCACTTTATTGGTTTGCCTCCTGAGAGACCCCTCTTTTCTTCCCTTCCTCTCCCAGTGTTTCGGTAAATTTAATTTAGGGTGCCTAGCAATTGCAAGTATGTATCTTTTTTTTTTTTTTTTGATTTGTATTTTATTATAATTTACACAAACAACTGGGTTTGTGAACTGTATTACTCCTGGTATCTTTAAAATATTGTGGGTGTTTTAATAAATTTTATATTTATTTTTTGCACTCAAATTCAGTGTGAGTCTTTTTCTTCCCCGCCCCTCCTTTAAACCACCAGACTGGGATTTAAAGGGTGCCCCAGAGCCATCCCCTTCCACCTGTAGGTGATGGGTGCACACGTGACGCTCTAATGGGAACCCAAGGTCTGCTAGCCAGGGCGGCCCCCCGAGTGTTGTTCAAAGACAGTTAGCTGTTAAAACTGGGCACACAGGAGTGTAAGGACATCTCAGGTGGTGCAGACAGTTGCGCACGTGATTATCAACTGAAGTAAGTGGGGTGGAAGTCACCTGAGGCACCTGGGAATGCAGGCCTGGCCGTCAGCTCATGGGGGTGTTGGGAGCACCACCTTGAAAGCCCTGGGGTGTAGTTCTCTATCTCGGGGTCCTGTTAGTCCACTGGACAGCAACCAACATGTCTCTGTTGTCTTTCCCCAGTATACTGTGGCCCCCACTTTTCACTCCCTATTTGGAAACGCTCTTTCCCCAGTAAAAATCGCTCACATCTGATGGGATGTTTGTACAAGGATTGTGGAATCTTTGCTGGCTTTGACGGCTGGAATTTCACGTCCTGCAGGGAGGGGCAAAAGGGGGGCCCTTGACTGCTGTCGCTAGGGCGAGGGGGGAACTTCTAAGAGGGCTCCCCAGGTGGAGCTGCCGTCGTTTAATCCGACTTCAACTCTGGGGTGACGGATGCCAACAGACAGCTATAAATAGGAGAGGTGGAAGGGGGAGACTGTCTGCCATCCTTCCTCCGGCTTGCCATGTCAGGCTGCAGCCAATGTCTGAGAAGGCGGCCAGCCCAGCCGTGGATAGAGACCTGAGCTCTCATTCCAGTTGCCGCCAGCCTCCTGGCACGGAAGCTAATCTCTGAGAGCAGCTGAGGGAAAGGAAAGGGTGGCCTCCTAACCAATGAGCCGGACCACAGGCCTGCCGCTGCCGGTCTCCGTTTTATTTCGCTTACAAAGGAACTTTCTGGAAACTCCCAGGTGAGTCGTCCTTTTGAGGACCCTTGTGCTATGCTGTGTTTCGTCATTTTTGCTTCCCCACCACCACCACCACTTTGTATCGAAAGAGGCCTGACCTAGTCCTGCCCCTGGCCCCCACCACTGTCAAGTTGCTTGCCCCACCTCAGGCCTGAGCAGGGACAGGAGATTACAGCTTCAGGAAATGGATTTCACTCCT
>NW_022103906.1:74608325-74610120 GCF_000313985.2 Echinops telfairi | reverse complement strand
CTTTAAGGTCAGATTCATGTGAACCACATGGGCATGGGGAGCCACGTCAGCTCCCCAACCCCAGCTTTTATGCTTTTTATACTTTTATACTTTTCTTTTTTAAAACACTACACACAGCACTGAAAGTTCAGACACTTAAGTGGGCTGCTTTTCCAAGTCTCTCTACCTCTTTTGAATCTGAATTATGTCCGTGTGCTCGTTTAAACTTCGCCGTTACACTGACCCTTATCAACAAGGTCAGCTATTGCGGCCTCCTGTCTCCCATGGGTGCTGCACAGAGCAGGCAATCAACACCCCGATGAGGTGGCTCCGCTGCAAAGGCATGTGGGCATTGGACGCCTGTAGTCCAGGACCCAGCCCAGGCCCGGGCACTGCCACCTTTCTTGGCAGGCCTGTTCCTCGTGCTGCAAAGCCCAAAGTCAGCCACTGATGCTGGATTTCCACCTTATGTAGTTTGTCCCTACACACAAACACACACACACACACACAACCTCTCCGGTGACCAACCTTGTTTGTCCATAAAGAGTGAACTTCTAGGCCAGGGGTCCCTGTCTTCCTTGATCTCTCCTAGGCCAGCACCCTGCTAGCGTCCCAAGGTCCCAAAGCCCCTCTCCTGGGACCCTTTGTGTTCCCTTATCTGTTAGGTACACGTGCCCCCGCAGGGGGCCCTTCTGTCCTCTCTGCACCCGTGCGTGCGTGTGTGGGTTTTTTCCCAGAGATCTTCAGTCTGCAGGCCTCAGCTACAACCCCAACCCCTGACCTCCCCCCACGAGGCCAGCCCCCCCGCCCCTCTCCAACCCGGTCTACGTGGCTGTTGAGCAAGGCAGACTCCACACGACTCAAAACTGACCTCTGGAAGCTTCCAGATTTCCCCCGGGCCATCACTGACCCTATTCTGTTCTCGTCCTAACACCAGGATTCTACCCTCTGGCCATGATCATGGGCAGCCGACACTGTGCCGGGGCACCGTTCAGAGAGCCTACCCTGTGGCATGGATTCTCCCCAGAGGAGAACCACAGCATGGCCTTCCAAAGTGAGAGGCTCAGCCCGAGGCCTCGCATCTCTTGGCGGACAAGAGGGGCCTTTCAGCAAGACAAAGACCATACAGCTGCCACCTGGAAGAGCCCACATTCACACCCAGCTGCCCTGTGCAAGCACCTCCATTTCCTCACACTTAGCACCCATGTGGATGGACACCACCCGAAGGATGGACGTTCACGGAGGGGGTTCTCGTGAGGGGGGTGGTCTGTGGGCTGTGCAGCACAGGTGCAGCAGGACTCAGGTTCTTGAAAGCCATTGCAATAGACGCAGATACGTAAAAGTTTAAACTCTGGCCCCTATTTTTTAATTTTTTAATACGTCATTTCATTGGGCCCTCATCACAATCCATACATACATTGTGTCAAGCACATCTGTGCATACGTTGTATGTACATCTGTACATAATTTAATTTTTTTGTTGTTTTTTTTTAATCATTTTATTAGGGGCTCATACAACTCTTATCACAATCCATATATACATCAATTGTGTACAGCGCATTTGTACATTCATTGCCCTCATCATTCACAAAACATTTCCTCTCCACTTAAGCCCCCGGCATTAGGTCCTCATCCCCCCCCCATGAGCCCTTGATAATTTATAAATTGTTATTTTGTCATGTCTTGCCCTGTCCGATGTCTCCCTTCACCCACTTTTGGGATGTCCGTCCCCCAGGGAGGAGGTCACATATAGCTCCTTGTAATCGGTTCCCTCTTTCCAACCCACTCTCCCTCTACCCTCCCAGTATCGCCACTCA
>NW_022103906.1:74605647-74607219 GCF_000313985.2 Echinops telfairi | reverse complement strand
GCTTCAGAGAGAAGTAGGCCATTGTCCCCAGCAGCAGGGAGCAGGCCCAGCCCTGCTGTGGGATGAGACAGCAGTCTGGCAGCAAGTGTCTGACTTCTCCCCACAACTCATGTATAAGAGAGAGTTTCATATAAAGGTTAAGTAGAAGAATAAGGAGATTATCAGGATTTTTATGTACTTTGAAGACAATAGAAAGTTAACAATACCAACTGTTGCCATCAAATGTATTGTAGCGCCCCAATACACATATAAGATACATATACATAAAACACATGATACACATATATAAAACACACGTGAGGGATCATAGTTTTTAAAGCTACCAAAAAACGGTGTGATGTAGTCAGATCTAAGTCTTACCCATCTTCCATATCAAATTGTAGACATTTATTTACACAAAGTATGCATAACGAAAGTGACCACAGGTGGCGCTCCAGCTTCTCACAAAGAAAGCCCAGGCCGCTCCTGGGGGCAGGCAGAGAGCCCCAAGAATCACTTGCTGTGTTCTTGCTGTGCTTCTGCAGCGCAGGCTAAGGGCCAGCCCCAGGCCCCTGCTGCTCCAAGGGTCCTCCTCTCCCCAGGCCTCTGGAAGCAGAGGGTCAGCAGCCAGAGGGGGACCAGGAGAGGAACAGTCCAGTCCGAGTCATGGCATCCCTTCCGGAGTGGGGGGCGGGGAGTGTTTCTGGGACTAATTGTTGATGGGAGTCACAGCCCCAGCTTTCTCCTGAGGAGCGGCTGGGGGTTTCGAACTGCCGACCTTGCGGATTGCAGCCCAAAGCGTTACCACCAGGCCACCTGGGCTCCTGAAACCAGCCTTAGTTCCCTCTCCTCCCACCCGCTGAAGCCACCTTTTTCTCCTTCAAGCACCCCCACAGTTAGGTCCCAGCCGGTTATAGCGCCATTCCCAGCGGCTCTCCACCTTCCTCAGGCCGCCACCCTTTCAGACAGGTCCTCATGTGGTGGTGACCCCCCCCACCATAACATTATTTTCGTGGCTACTTCATCACTGTCATTTTGTTACTGTTATGAATCGGGCAACCCCTGTGAAAGGGTCGTTCGACCCCCAAAGGGGTCTCGACCCCCAGGTTGACAGCCGCTGACCCTGTGGTTTCGAACAGCTGACCTTGATGTTAGCAGCCCAACATGTAACAGCTACGCTACCAGGGCTTCTCTAGGTATTGGAAAAGAAGAGAGAAAATGATTTCTTTTTGCAGATAAGATGCTACAGGTAGGAAACCTAAAAGAAATTATTTTAAAGCTAATTCAAACAATATAGTTTGATAAAGTAGTATTGCACAAAAGTAACACACAAAAATCAACAGGCTTCGTGTGTTGTACACATACAGTTGGAAAACACAATGGAAAGTGCCACTCACAGTACAATCACTGGTTATGCACCAATCATAATCCACTAGGAGTAGCTTGAGAAACGTGCAAATCCCGTTTGAGGACAACTTGGAAACATCCTGAAAGACACAGAAGCAGTCGTTTATTTTATAGAAGAGTCTTGAATGGGTGGAAAAAGTAACCCTGATCTTGAATTGTATGGCTCAACGGTAAAAAAATATCAGC
>NW_022103906.1:74603356-74604325 GCF_000313985.2 Echinops telfairi | reverse complement strand
GTAGCATTAAGCACACCTAGGGACGTGAGCATCTCTGTGTGAAAGGGTAGAGGGATTAGGAAGGTTGAGAACACTGCACTAGGTGGTCATTCTACTCCCGTAAAGAGTCACTGTCTCAGAAATCCCCAGGGGCAGTTCTACCCTGTTCGATAGATAGGGTCATCCTGAGTCAGAATTGACTCCAGTGAGCTTGGTTTAGTTTTTCTCCAGTACTTGAGCTCTCATTGTTTTCCGTCTACTTGCCTTGGCTAATTACTCTAATCCAATGGGAACTCATAATGGAGATATTGGGCATCTTTGCTTTATTCCCGATATCTATTAAGGAAGGTGCTGACTTTGGAACTTAATATTAGCACACTCAACAAAATATCCACGGGTTATTTTCTCTACCCCCCTCCCCATTTATGGTTTGATTTAGCACAAATAAAACATGCAAATGGACCGTCTATTTTATTTTACACAGCTTTATTAGCACTTCATCCACATAGTCTGACAATTCCAATTATCCACTCGTATCGAGAAGCGTTGCCCAATGATCACCACATTGAACTCTAGGACGCACTCTCCCCCTGCTCCTTGATTTTCCCCTCCCTGTCTGGCATAGGGATGCTGGGGGGCGGCAGCGCAGCGCGCTCCCCGGGCGCTAAGAGCGTCCCCAGCTCCTCCGCCTGCGGGCCAGCAGCTCGCGGACAGACGCCAGCCAGCGCTGGGCACCACGATCTGGCCCTGGAGTTGCCTCCACACCCTGCTGCCTTGCCGACCTTGCGGATTGCAGCCCAAAGCGTTACCACCAGGCCACCTGGGCTCCTGAAACCAGCCTTAGTTCCCTCTCCTCCCACCCACTGAAGCCACCTTTTTCTCCTTCAAGCACCCCCAACAGTTAGGTCCCAGCCAGTTATAGCGCCATTCCCAGCGGCTCTCCACCTTCCTCAGGCCGCCACCCTTTCAGACAGGTCCTCATGTGGTGGT
>NW_022103906.1:74597075-74601347 GCF_000313985.2 Echinops telfairi | reverse complement strand
GTAGAGTCAAAAGGGAGCCCGATTGAGTCGTGGTCATGCGTTAGGCTGCTAACAGCACACAAGCGGTTGGAAACCCCCCAGCCACCCCACGGAAGGCCCCGGGCACCCACAGAGAAACCCACGGGACGCTTCTAGAAGGTCGCTGTGTGTGGGAATCGACTCGGTGGCAGTGTGAGTCTGCGTTGAGGTTGATGCCAAGTGGGTGATGGGTAGGAGTCCTAGCAACGAAGTTCCTTCTGGAAAACTGTACAGAGAAACCTTCCGAATTCTATCCTGCTGTGTGTGGAAAAGGTTAGTGGTAGCATTAAGCACACCTAGGGACGTGAGCATCTGTTTCCACAGCACCGGGCAGCATTCGGAGCCCAGGAGCAAATGATCACTGATGTTTCGGGTCCCGTCTTTCTAGAGCACAATGCTCTCTAACTTTATTATTATTATTATTTTAGTTTAAATAAGTAGAGAAATGTCAAGCTTCAGGTGTGCACCTGGGTTCCCGAAGGCACGCCCCTGGGAATGGTACTTCATTTCCTGCTGGGCTTTGGCTTCACTTTCGCTTTGCCTGACGCTGGGGTGTTTGCCAAGCAGGTGGGCGGGTCCTGCCTGGTTTGGGGACCGCGAGAGAGGAGCACCAGGGACTGGAGGCCCAGTGGAGTCGGGCCTGGGGCTCTGCAGGTGACAGCCGAGAGGGCCCACCGGTGGTCCCGGGGTCGTGTGGTCCCAGGCGCTCTGGGATCCCTTCTCCGGCTTCTACCAGGGTGCTGCCGCCCGGCCGGCGCCCCAGGGCACCCCCACTGCGGCCTGGGCCTGGCCTCCGCACCAGCAGAGGGCGCGCTCGCCCGGAGGCGCCAGGGCGCGGAGGCCCATCTGCGCTCGGGTAAGTCTCTCGTCCCCTGTCCTTAAAGACCCGGGGACCAGGGCGGAGGGTCGCTGAGCTCTGCAAGCAGTTGGGAAACCGGTCGTTTCGAACCCCTGACCTTGCGGCTAGCAGCCCACTGTAACGGACGAGGGAACCGTAGCGCCGAGAGAGAGGCTCCGCGGGAAGCACGCTGTGTGCGCTTAAACCCTACGGGACGCTGCGGGCGGTGTTGCAGCCTGTTCCTGGCTGATGTCCTCAGGTGCTCTCGCAGGACGTTCCCTGTTATGAGTTATACAATTGCTGATAATAAAAGGCAATGATCATGAAAACTTATGAAAACTTCTAAAAAAAAAGAAGTATTTGTTTTTTAGGAAGCCCAGGGATTAGCCTCCGGTGAATTCCCTCTGATGCTAGTTGAGGGATGTGAATAGCCCTGTTATTAGAGAGCCTTGTAACGTTGATTATGCCAGGTGGAGTTAGGTTAAGTGTAATATCGGCCCTTTTGATCTCCCTTTGACCCATTTTGAAGCTGTTTCAGTTTTTTTGTTTTTGTTTTTAAGTGAAGGGGAAATGCGCCCGTGGATCAAGGCCCTGGTGCATCCCCTCTGACCATGGACCAGGGATGCGAACAGCCTTGCTAACATGTAGAGTGCCTTGGGAAGTGGATTGTTGCAGATGCAGTTAGGTTAAAATTTCCTGATTTCAAACCATGCAGTATTCCCCTTTTGTGTTTGCACAACTGCCTTTTAATCCGTGTACAAGTTCTGCAGGATCATAATGAAGTGTTCTGGAATTCCCAACCTTCTCAAGGCTATCCATAGCTTGTTATGACCCACACAGTCAAATGCCCTGGCATAGTCAAAAAAGCAAAACAAGAAACACAGTGAACATCTTCCTAGCATTCTGCCTTACAGCCAAGCTCTGACATCAACAATGACATCCCTTGTTCCACGCCCTCTTGAATCCGGCCTGAACCTCTGACAGCATTCTCTCAATGTACTGCTGCAACCATTGTTAGATGGTCTTCAGCAAAATCTTACTTGCACGTGACATTAGTGCTCTTGTTCTATAATTTAAGCATTCTGCTGGGTCACCCTCAGTGGAATGACTACAGATAAGGATGGCTGCCAGTCGGTAGGCCAGGTAGCTGTCTTCCAACTTTCCTGGTATTGATGAGAGTGCTTCTAGTGCTTGTTGAAACATTTCAGTGAGTATATCATTGATTCCTGAGTGTTGCTTTTGGCCAATGCTTTCAGTGCAGCTTGAACTTCTTCCGGTAGTACCATTGGTTCTTGCTCATATGCTACCTCCTGAAATGGAATGTTGGCTCGTTCTTTTTGGTACCATGACTGTATATTTTTCTATCTTCTTTAGATGCTTCCTGGGTCTTTTAATATTTTTCCCATCGTCTTTTATTATTGCTACTTGAGGCTTCAATTTTTCTTTATTTCTTTCAATTTAGGATATGATGCATGCTATTACTTTTTGGTTTCCAACAGTAGGTCTTTGTACATTTTATCATAATATTTTACTTTGTCTTCTTGAACAGACCTTTGAAATAATCTATTCAGCTCTTTGACCTCATCATTTCTTCCATTTGCTCTACAATGAAGAGTAAGTTTCGGCTTCTCTTCTGGCGTCCACTTTGATCTTTTTTCTCTCTTTCTTTTAAATGACCTTTTGCTTTCTTCATTAAGGATGTTCTTGATGTCATCGGGTCTTCTGTCATTAATGTTCAATGTAGCAGATCTATTCTTGAGACGTTCTCGAAATTCAGGTGCGCAAGACTCACGGTTGTATTTGGGCTCTTGTGGTGTTGTAATTTTCTAGCGCTTCAACCTGAACTTACATATGAGCAATTGATGGTCTGTTCCACAGTCAGCCCTTGGTCTGGTGTTAGCTCCTGCTGCTGAGCCTCTCCATTGTCTCTTCCCACAGAGAGAGTCCATTGGTTTCTGTGTGTTCCGTCAGGAGCGGTCCATGTGCAGAGCCTTCTGGCACTATCTCGGGCAATGTTACGCTTCTGTCAAAAGGGTTTCAGTATATGAAAATGTTCCGATTGAAACAGAAAGCCAACGCTAGCCATAAGGCTTTCCGTGGCTAAGTCCTCAGAAGGGGACAGCCTACTCCTTCCCCATAGTTTGTTCTAAGTCTGGAAGCTCTGATGAAACATGTTCACTGTGGGTGACCCCATTGCTATTGGAAATACCAGTGACACGGCTTCCAGCATCACCGCGACAAGCCACCGCAGCACAACACAGAGAGACCAGCGGTGGCTCCCCCGCTTTCAAAACCTTAGAGTCAGATGAAGAAACTTTTCGCTCAGTGAAGCAGAGACTCCATCTATTGTGGAGGGAGACCGAGGTAACGGGTTAATTGAATTCAGGGAAATGAAGACGAAGAAGGGTAGGTCCTCATTTCAGATGTTGAAATCTGTATGGACAGAAATTCCAGAGGTGCTAAGACTGATATCTCATAGCACTTGTAAGAACGTAAAAAATAACAAATGAACTGGAGTTGCTTCTACCCAGAACTCTGCTGCAGGCAGGTCTTCCAAACCCTGCAAGGAGGGCTGGAGGGAGGGTGCACATGTTTCCACAGAGCTGCCCATACATCTGCATTCTCCTTGGCTAGTTTTGACTGTTTGGATTTTCTCTAGCTGAGATGAAATCTTGCATGGAAATTTGCCAACTGCCAATTTACAACGGTGTCACTTGAAATAAGATAAACACTTATTCTTTTGGCAGTATGTAAAAATAACTACCAAAAAAGAAAAAAGTCGGATTCCAGTTCCTAACCATTCCTTCTTTCCTCCCGCCCTCCTCCCCCTAAGCATTGCTTCTGAATCAAAAGGTATAACGTCCAGCTCGCTCCTTGATAATAGCTAGTGTGCAGGAGCCCTGGAGGAACAGGGGTGAAAGGCACTCGGGTAGCGGTTTCAAGCCCATGGGTGCCCCACGGGGGAAAGATGAGGCTGTCTGTTTCTGAAGCAACTGCCAGCCTTGGGACCCTTAGGAAGCAGTTCTACCGTGTCCTGCGGGTTCACCCTGAGTCAGAATCAACTCCCCAGCGGTGCATTTGATTTTTAACTTGCTCAGCATAAGCGGAAGTACCTCAGACTGTTACAATGAATGACTGATTGCTTAGATACATGATTACATTAGTTATGTAGTTACGTTAGGTTGTTTAGCCTACTATTGTGTCTTCTTGATTTCAGCCAACCAATAGAAATCTGAAAAATAATTGGTTCGTTAACCAGCTCCGTTTTGCACATGACACCAACTGATACCCCGTCACATTGACGCAGTGATATTGTAACGTAGGAGATGTATAATTTTTATAAATCATTTTGTTGGGGGCTCGTACAGCTCTTATCATAATCCATACATCCAGCCATTGTGTCAAGCACATTTGTA
>NW_022103906.1:74590523-74596660 GCF_000313985.2 Echinops telfairi | reverse complement strand
GTTACATGCTCTGGTCTAGCTGGATTTGTAAGGTAGAATTGAGGTCATGATAGTGGGGTGGGGGGGAGAGGACGTGTGAGATATTTTGATGCTGCACACACATGCGTGCCTGACAACCTGCAGGTCTATGCCTCCGTGCCCTTCGTGCCCCTATCTCACTCATGGTCCCATTCTTGTCAGCAGTCTGTGGCGAATAGGACTGTTCCGTTCCCACCTCCCTGGGCCAGGCGGCACCGGGGGTTCGGTTGGCCCTAACTATGTCCATACAGGCGTAGGTCTCAGCACACAGGCTCTCAAAAGACCGATTTGGAATCATTGACATATTTGCAGTTTAAAATTGGAGCTCACTGGAAGCCTTGGTCAGGGCATAAATACAAAAGCTCCCTTGTAGAAAGCACTCTGAGGAATCCTCTGCTTTCGGAAGGGAAAGGCTTGTGTACTCAGAAACCAGCCCTGCAGCAGGAGGGTAGATGTGGACATCGGTCACCAGTTGGACTGGCCTCGGGCCCAGTGTGACCATGGCCAGCCGTGGGAGACCATGGAGCATCAGCTGGCGTGGGTCAGGAGGGAGGTGGCAGATCGGGATGTGCTTCTCATTTGGCTTCGGAGAAAGACCGGTCCCTGTCTTTCCCTCTGGAGTGACCCCAGCACATCGGGGACCAGACACGGGTAGAAGGGGCCTGTGCGTGTGCCCTGGGTGGCCCATGTTTCAAGATTCCAGCATTTCCCAAAGGCTTCCAACTTGAAATGTAGACCCCTCTTCCATGACAGCCTAACATACAACTGTCATATTTTAACATCTCCCAGTTAAAATTCCGTTTGAACGATTTTGCCTTTACTGACTTGATCCTTGCTGACGTCTCTCACCTGGACTCAGTCCTCTTCACAGGAATCCTTCCAATTCTTTTTTTCCCTTCCAATTCTTTTACACAGCTCAGTAGGAACATCTGCTGACCCTCAGTGGATAGTGTGCTTCGCCACACACAGATGATCAGCTTTCGGCATTTAATCAATGGAAAAGGAAATCAAAGATATTTAAAACGTGCGCTTCCTGTCAGATGATGAGTTTGTTTCCAGATTTAATGACCCAAGATAGAAAACAAAGCCCGGGAGAAGCCTCAAAGGGAGAAAGTGAACAAAAGTCTTTAAAAAGCGGGTTACCCATCAGGCTGCTATGTCCAAATTCAGCAGTTCAAATCCCCCAGCAGCTCCCAGGGAGAAAGATGAGACTTTCTACCCTTGTAAAGGTTTACAGTCTGGAAGCCCACAGGGGCAGCTCTAGACTGCCCTGTAGGATTGCTGAGTCAGCACGGACTTGATGGCAGGGAGTTTGGTTGGAGTTTTGATGAAAGGAATGACCTATGAGTATGTATAGGTTTGACAGGGTATTCCTGTTTTTATACGTGCTATAAATATATCCAGGAAGATGGGAGTTCATACAGGGAGCAAAGTTAAGCAAACGTCTCGAGGGAGCCAAACACCGGGAGGGAATGAGCTGCTGGGCCTGGGATCAGGCCATGGCCTTGGGGAAGGCTGAGGTCCTCTGTCACAAGACAGCCCACGAGTCGACGGGCTGTCTCTGTGAGGGGACTGAGGGCTGGCGTGGGCATCGACGTGCAGTGATTGGTCTCTCCCTGGCAGAGAGGACTAATGGACCACATGACCCTGAGACAGTGCTTCCTGGATGGTGCCCATCTGCCCCTGCTGCCACTTCAGAGGGGATAGAGCTGGAGAAAAACATGAGACAGAACTCAAAATCTCAGAAAAGACCCAACTCGTGGGTCAGATAGAGACTGTGGGACCCCAAAGCAAGTCCAGTCATCCTTCAAGTCTGGACCTGAACTCACGGCTTTCCTTTTAGACAGGCCTATCAGGTGAGCACGGGCGCCCTGGTGGTGTAGTGGTGATGCATTGTGCTACAATCCTCAAGGTCAACAGTTCAAAACCATGGAAGAAAGATGAGGCTTTCTACTCCTGTGAAGAGCCATGGTCTCGGAAACCCACAGGGCAGTTCTACCCTGCCCTACAGGCCGCTGTGAGTCAGATTGGCTTGATGGCACGGAGTTTGGTTTTGGTCTTTCAGGTGAACAGTAACACCAGGGACGTACATGCTCATTGAACCATCAACCCTTTGACACCAAAAGGGCAGCATTAATCTACGAAGCCAAGACCGGGACAGGGGAGGATGAGGAAGGTGGAAGAGGGCTGGTACACTGTGGGAACTGCCATCAAGGTCATGAAACAAATTATGCACGAATGGTCCAACGGAAACATTATTTTCTCTGCAATCTTTCACCCAAATCACAAAAAGTAAAACAAAACAAAACAAAATGAAGAAAACAATCACGAAAGGTTAAAAATAAAACTAAAAGCTCGACTACTTTACGGTTTCTTGTGAACCCCGCCCCCTTCCCCTCCCCCCTAAAAACTCCTACATAGGTGGCCCCTTAAAGAAATCTTCCCCTCTGTTCAACTCGGAGCATCCATGTGGCAGAAGAGGACTATCCTCAGTGACCTCCCAGACCCCCATGTGTACGGAAGCAGAGCCAGGCCTTTCTCCCGGCGCCGCCGCACAGTGGTCAGAAGCAGTGCCCTGAACTACTGTGCCATCGGGGCCCCCCTCACCCCACCCCTCTTTTAGAGCTGTGCACAGTCGATCACCAAAATAGCTCACTTGGTTCACAGAGGGCGAGGGGGGTTGTGTGCATAAACATATGATGGCATTTCCTTGATGGTGTTTCATGGTGTGCGGCACTGGCTGAATACTTGAAGCTATTCTGGAGTTTTGGTTCTTTTTGGAAAGGTATTGAAAGTGCTCCCAAAGCATAAAGACATTCTATTTCCACTCCAGTGGGACGTGGTTTCCTCTAACTGTTCTCTGCTAAAATAAAAGGAGTGTCTCAGCTCGTTCATAAAGTTTTCACTATATTATAGAGATAAAACCGGCTTAACTAACGCCAGAGTGAGAGCCTTCCCTAGCCTTGTTTATGAGTGTACAAGATCCCATCATGAGCAGCACCTTCAACAACCCCGTCCTGCTCTTGCTGCCCACGACTCAGAGCCCTGGTGTAACTGTGAACAACCCCAGTGCACGTCCCGGTGGGGTGTCTGATGTATTTAGTTAATAAGGCCGACACGTGCAGAACAGAATAACTTTCCATCGGTCAACTGCATTGGGATTTTCTTCTTTTGTGGTTTATTGGGCTTTTTCCCTTTTAATTAAATGTCTTTCTGTTGAATAAGTCCATAGAGGGATCTGACTACTACCAAGAAAAGCAAGCCAGGAATGGAGTGCACCCTTGGGACCAGGGCCCCTGTGCTGAGAACCTCCTGGATCCAGGGGAAGATGGATGCCAAAATACACGGTGCACTCCAAGGGACTGCAGACCCACAGATGCTGAAAGACCTTTCCCCAGAACTCACACAGGAAGTTGGTTTCTGCTAGAGCCAGCTGCTTAAGTTGACACGTCCAGCCTCCAAAACTGAGAGAATAAACACCGAAACAGCAATAAAAAATATGCCTCGAATTCCCTCAAGGACTGTATTTGCATACACTGCCACTTATGGACACCTGGTGGCGCAGTCAGGTAAGCGTTGGACTGCTACAGCATGGCCCAGGTTCACTGGCCTTTCAAACCCACCAGCGGCCCCAATGGGGAAAGACAGGGCTGCTTGCTCTCAGAAGGATTTACAGCCTGCTACTCGTAAAACCCAATAGAAGGTCCTAGGATTAAGAATCGACTCGATGGCGGTGGGTTTAAGTTTGGGTTTATACTGCCATTTTAAAAGGAAAGAGACGGGAGGGGGAAAAGAGGAGCTGATACCAAGGGCTTAAGCAGAAAGCAAATGTTTTGAAAATGATGATGGCAACATATGCACAAATGTGCTTGAGACATTGATGGATGGATTGTTCTAAGAGCTGTAAGAGCCCCCAATAAAGTGACATTAATAAAGAATTAAAAAAGGAAAGGTCAGAGCCTAGGTGACAGGGTCAAGCACTCGATGGCAGGCTGACAGCTCAGACCCCCCCAGAAGTGCCTGGGAAGACAGGCTAGAACCCTCCTTCCAGCAGTTTGAACACCTGGAACACCCTACGGAGCGGTTCTGCCTAATGGCATGTGTTAGTCGGAGTAGACCAGAGAAACAAATCCATAGACCGTCATGTATATAAGAAAGAGCTTTATGTACAAGAGCAATTGAATATTGAGAAAACATACCAGCATAGTCCAGATCAAAGTCCGATATTAGCCCATTTGTCCAATACCATTCTATAAATTCCTCCTCAGACTCATGCAACACATGCAATGATGCAGAATGCAGGAAGATCACAGGCCAGTGGGTGGAAGGTCTTGTGGATCCAGTGGCTGTGTAAGCATCTCGCTGCTGGCAGGGGCCTCCACGTGGCTCCTCCCGCTCCAGAGCTCTAGCATAGCACCATGTGTCTTGTCAACAGAAATGTCTCACAGGGAGTGAGACTGTGTCCCGCCTCCAGTGAGCTACTTATCTCCTCAGTGCCTCCAAATGAGATCATCAAGCTGCGACCTGATTGACATGCTAAACTCCACCCCTTCATTTTTAATACTCTCAAATTGGCAACAGATTATGTAACTACCACGTGGTAGTTGTCACATCCTAAAAGCAGGGACATCCCTCCATTTACAAACTATTCATCACGAGGGGGAGAAACAAGAAAAGAAAGGAGAGTCTCTTATGTAGGAATTTCTGGGAGTGGGGGGGGAGTCATAAAAAGGAAATTTGGAGAAACGGGCAGCTAAAGTAGAAGCCAGAAGAAAAATGTTGACTAAATATAAGGTGATGTTCTCTCAGGGATCCTGGAGCAGGGACCTAAGTGGGTAAAAGAATCCCTGACGAACTCGCAACAATGTATCAATACTGAGTCGTCATACATGGTAACCATTCAGCCCCCTCACCAAACTGCATGGACTTCTCAGTGTTTCTGTAAATCTCAAAATGCTCCCAAAGAACAAAAGACCAAAACAAACAAACACAAACCCTGCTACTGTAAAACACGGGGGTGGGGGGTGGGGGAGGTGGGTTGTTACTAAAGGGATGAGCGGAGCTTAAGTAGTTTTAGCTTTTTGCCCGTCTCTGTTTACTGGGCCCTGCTGCTGCCGCTGACCTGTCTGGATGCTCACAGCTCCCTGCTGACGCCCCAGCGTGACTTCCCAACAGTGGGTTTTGTTTGAGAGCAGCCCAAGAGGAGGCCGGTTCCTTCTCTTGTTCTAAAAAACAGAACAAAATGGATTTAGCATCTTTTAGTGGGACTGTTGTACCAGCCGCTCCAATAAACACATTTCTCTCAACAAAGAAAACACCTGCTGTGACAAAGCCTCTCACCAGGGCAGGCCTCAGGGTGTGTTGGGGGACAGGGGTCCCAATTCAAGGGGCGATAAGGAGTCTCGAGTGGTGCTTCACGTTAAGACTGCCTTGAACACCACATCCCTCCGCCTCACCCCCACGAGTGGGCCTCGTACACCTGGAGGGACCCAGCTGTGGAGATACCCAAGCCTCTCAGGTAGTTTTAATTGCAGCCAGGTTCCCACACTGAAACTATTTGTGGGAGCAGAAGGCCCAGTCTTTCTCCAGAGGAGCTGCTTTGCTCGTGGTGTCGAACTGCCAGCCAGGTGGGTTGAGGCCCAACCTCTAACCACCACACACACACACACCTGGGGTCCCCTTGCAGGCCAGCTAGCAAATGACCTTTACTATGCCACAGGGTCTGTGTCCTCTGCCGTGCCCACTCCAGCCCCTTTACCCAGTGTCCCCCGCGTGTCTCCACGTGGGGCCCAGGTTGGTGTGTTGTGCCCTGTGGTATCCGTGGGCCATTGGCTAGTCTGTGGAGCGGCTGTCCTGGGTCATCTGGTCTCCCTGCTCAGATGGGATTCCCAAGAGAGGACACCTGCTGCTTGCCCTGACCATGGCCTGCGTCTGAAGCTCTGCGGCCCTGGGCCACCTGCCTCACGGGCAGCCTGTCCACACACACTGCTAGTTGGGTGAGGCCTCCACAGAGACCCAGGGCACAGAAAGTGCTTGAGGAGTCGCGTCAGTGAAGCCTCTCAACCTTCCTAAGGCCGCGACCCTTTCTGGCGGTGACCCCCAACCATAACATTATTTTC
>NW_022103906.1:74588231-74589207 GCF_000313985.2 Echinops telfairi | reverse complement strand
TTTCCAGTTCCTATCTGTGCCAGTGCACATCCTCCGGTCCAGACGGATATGCAAGGCAGAATTGGGATCATGGTAGTGGGGGGTAGCCTTCTTCTTTTTTAAAAGCATGTTTAAAAACCTGGGAGACCCATAGGAGGAAGGTAACCTGTTTTTAAAGTCGGCTCTACAGCAGACGTTTGGAGAGCGGCAGGATCGATTCTGCAATAAGACAGAGAGCCGAGGCAGGAACCTCTACAGGGGCAGACGGACAGGTCTCTCCTTCCCCACAACCAGGGGTGGGTTCAAACCACAGACCTTCCACTGAGCAGAGTGCTTAGGTGTTGGGCTTCCAGGCTCCTGCTGAAAGTGGGGTGGACACATTCCCTGGGCCTGAGGAGCAGAGCCCGGGCTCTGCCGGTGCTTCTCTGCAGGGGGCCGAGAGCCCCAGGGGGCCTCGGGTAAGCCAGTTCGGCCCTTTCCTCCACTGAGGAACACCTCTTGCTTTGTCCCCAGCCCCTTCTTTGGTGAACAGACCCTCATTATATATTTTATTGAAAAAACTATATTTTTTATAGTTTTATTGAAAACACGATCAAAGGTATATTTAATGGAAGTCGTAAGGCCTCTCGTGAAACCAAGAACAATGCGTCTTAAACAATGATACACCTTGAACTGTAACAGGTATGGTGAGACGGATGCTCCTCGTGTATTTTTTGCTGCCACTGGTATTTTCCAGAATTGGCTTCCAAAGTATGAATGACCTGCAGTGTTTCCCTAATGTTCTTACAGACTTTCCGGTTGATGGGTGCGTCCCATCTCCTTTCATCCAGTGACTGATCGGTGCAGGTAGCCCTTCCACAGTGTACTCTAGCCAAAGGGCATTTCCTCGTAAGTCCTCGTGGCTCCCTGCATCGCCTTCTGAGTTAGTTAATTGTGCCAACCTGGCCCATAATCACATGTGGGGCTAATTGAAAGGTGGAGGGATAAATGGGTGGTG
>NW_022103906.1:74580302-74587877 GCF_000313985.2 Echinops telfairi | reverse complement strand
TGTTGGACTTGTGGGCTTGGGCAGCATTGGGTTGGGATGTTTTCGTGATGCGCACTTTCTTTACATAAAACTCTCTTACACATTGAGTTGCTGTGGGTTTGTTTCTCTAAAGTACCTAGACTAATACACCTTCTGATGTTAAAAATGTGGACAGCCTCTCTTTACCCGGTCCAGCACCTTAAAACTCAGTGTCACTCGACGTAGTAGCTGTAGTGTCATTCAGTTCATCCACTGACAGCACCCCCACTTCTGCTGCACAGCACATACAGTCCTCCCAGCTGCCTTCTGGGAGGATATTGGAAACATGCAGGTCTCCATTTAGACCCTGGGGGCCTCTCTCACTCTGAGGAGCTCTTTCAAAGGCATTGTCTGCGGAGTATTTTAGGGGGTGGTCATGCCGTTGGGAAGCAGGAAAGAGCGACCATTTCGAAGTGTCGTTGGTGCTGGCTTTTCTTCAGTCCACCATGGTGACCGGGATGATGGGTGACAGTCGTCCTAGAGATGGCAGCCCCGTGCTCATGCCTTGCTGTGCCCTGGTCAATGCCTTCGTGACCACGGGGTCCTGATCTGGGTCACAGTGAGTCCCTTGACGGTTCTAGAAGCTTGGAGGAGGGTTCCCTTTGGCCTCACACTGGGTCACAATATTCTCCCAAGGGACAGTCATAGCATCTTTTGGGGATCGCTGAGTGATGGCTGGGGGCTGGACCAGATCAGGAGGTACTTCCAGTGCACCCAATCGTCTGGCTAAGCAAGAGAATCGGGGCACTTCTTGTTCTGCATTATTTGAAGCTGCATTAGCTTAGCTCCTGCTGAGACCTCCAAACCGAATTTCCTTTTCCTCTTTCACACAAGACTTGAGCGTAACGTCCACATCAGTGTCCTGAAGACTGATAATGACTCTCACCCAGGATGGCACTTGCCCCTGTCTGTCCAGCCAGGTAACTGCTGACAGTTGTCAGGATCAGCTTAAGAGGGTCTTCTTGTCAGACGTTATTCGTCCTTTTCATTCTTTAACCCAAAGCTCCCTTAGCATTGCTCTTACAGGCGAGGCTATCCTGTTTCCCGTTCCTGTCCAGTAGCATTAGGAAAACCGGCAACAAAGTTCCCGCCCCCCACACTTCTGCAGATGAAAGCCCCTCATTTCTTTCGGCAACTGCTCCTCCCTCCAGTCCAAACCAGACTGCAAACGGAGGCTGTAATTCCCGGTTCTCTGCTGACTAGCCGGCACTCCTGATTCAAGACAGGCCACTCAGAGGCCTCCCTTGAAGCTCTGCCCTAGGCCTGGGAAGTCGCCCTTCTCGTGGCC
The DNA here is from genome assembly GCF_000313985.2 of Echinops telfairi. Lineage (NCBI taxonomy): Eukaryota > Metazoa > Chordata > Mammalia > Afrosoricida > Tenrecidae > Echinops > Echinops telfairi. The sequence continues at coordinate 74,586,571 of NW_022103906.1, read as the reverse complement.
TGGACCTCGCCGCGGTTCAGGTGCCCTTGTCGGTGCTGACACATGACAGAAGGAAACACTGCCCGGTCCTGCGCCGTCCTCACAATTGCTCTTACAGTACTATGTAAAAACAGAGAGCTACTGGCTGTATGGTCCCCACCACGTGGTGGGGACCAGACTAAGGCGAGAGATAAAACAAGCAGATGAGGAGGGGACCAGGGACACCGGGCTTCTTTGTCCCCTCACCTCACCTGCAGTTTGGCTCTCCAGCCCTTTCTTCATTCACATGAGGGGGCTTCAAAAAACCTGGAAAAATCCCATTATCTTTTCGTCTCCCCACAAGCTTGTTGAAACCCCTTCATATCGAGAGCCCCAGTCTCCTACCCCAGACTTAGAACAGCAAACATTATTTCACAGTTTCTGCCGGTCAGGAGTTGGGGTGGGTCTTAGCTGGGCAGTTTGGGCTCTGGCAGCTGCTAAGACCCACCAGGGCTGCAGTCATCTGAGGTGGGACTGTGGCAGAAAGGGGGGGTGCCAGGATGGCTCTGGCCTTGGCACGAGGCCTCACTTCCTTGCTAGCTATGGACAAGAGACCTGGTGCATTGGCTGTTAGCAAGAGGTCTGTGCCTCAACCCAGGGACTGCAGGCTCCCGAGTGTCCTCATGAGCAAGCAATCCGAGACAGGGGCAAGAGAGCGGGGAGGGGCCACAGTGAGTTCACGTCCAGTCTGAAGGCGCAGGCTGTTACTCCACTTCATTCTATCCTTTAGAAGTAAAGCTGTAAGTCCAGCCGCTGCAGCGCGGAGGGCCGGGTGGTGGTGCTGGTGGTGAATTGGCTCCACAGGTAATCTGAGTGACTGACTGACTCTGGACTCTGTTCTGCTGGACTCGTCTCAGGGGATTCCCTTTCCCAGCACCATCCTCTGCTACACCTGGTGCTTACAGAGCTGGCTGGCGTCCTCCAGACCAGTTCTCGGTGTGATCCCATCTTCTCAACTCCTTTGCACAGAAATGGCAGGAAACCATGAGCAAGTCCCCCACCCCACCATGTCCAGGCAGGGACTATTACAAGCACTAGCCAGAGGGACTCTCCCAGCAGGGTAAACTTTGGACTGATAACCACAGGGTCAACAGTTCAAGCACAGCCGCTGCTCCGTGGGAGAAAGTTGAGGCTCTCTGTTCCGTGCCACCCTATACATCAGGTCATTATGAGCCGGAACCAACCCCATGGCAGTGGCTTTTTGGGTTTGTGACCAGAGCAGACGTTTGGAACCTGTGCCAACCAAAAGCCTGGGGCCCATATCCACAAGTCTTAAGGAGGCGCCTTCAGAAGCAGCCACTGGCTTCCTGGGGGGTGGTTGTATGAGCTCGGAGTCAGAAGGGCCACCGGGAGGCACTGCAGTGCAGAGGGCGGCCGGGCAGCGGGCTTGGAGTTCTCAGGAAGCTGCTCCGTAGAGGTGGGGCAGGAACCTTGGTCTAAGGGGCCAGCGAGTCAGTTACGGCTCCCAGGTGCAAGCCACAAACGAATCAGGCTGATTTGAGCAGAATTTAATCAAGAGCTATGGGGGTGATCCTCGGACTTATGGGGGTGGTCCTGGGATTTATGGGAACCCTGCAGAACCACATACCACAGCCACCACCTCGGACTCCAGGACAGCTGCTCAGCAGCCCTGCTGCTGTCACCCCCACACACCTGGACGTCACCACAGCTGCCAGAATGAAGCATCACCCCTCCCTTCTCGGCACTACGGGCTGAGTTCAAAATCTTGGGCAGGTCCACCTGATTAGCTAAGTCTAGATCACATGCCTGTGCTCTGGATGCAAAGGAGGCTGGGAAGCAGGTCTTGTCTTCTGTAGTGGGAGGTGGGCTCTGTTCTCCCAGCAAGATACACTGCTAAGGGTTAAACGCAGATGCAGGAGGGGAGAGGACCAGATGCTGGCAGCCCCAAACCCACTCCAAGGAGCCGGAAAGTGGGGTCCTAGGCCATGTGAGCATGAAGTTTGGAGGGGAAGGGAAAGCGTGATAAACCTAGGTAACAGCAAAATGGAGACTCTCTTTCCTTGGTCCTCTCTCCCTCCCTTCCCCTCTCTCGGGGTCAGGCCTGAGCAGTTTCAAGGGCAGAAGGAAAGAAACAGACTATCTTTCTTAATTAAAAGATCCACCTTGAGCATTGTGCCCTTGTAAGGACTATTTCTTCGGAATCAATTTGACAGCAGCAACTCCAGAGATAAGGCCCTTAGGGGGCAGTGAGTCCGTGTGCATGGCGGAGGAACCAGTCAGGAAAGGAGGGGGAATGACTGCACAACTCAAAGAATGTAAACAGTCTCTGAGTTGTACACGCAGCCACTGTGGAAATGGTGTATGTTCCGCTGTGTACACGCTCAGCAACAACCACACACACACACACACCGAAGCTACACATGCATGCACACAGGTATACATGAATCACACATATATGCATGTATATATAAATGTATTTATTATATGTACCTATAGATACAGCTATGTAAAGAATGTGTCTTCATGAGACACAGAAGCTGGCACTCCGTCCGCCTCTGGCAGAAGGCCCTGGAAGCAGTCCCCATCACCTTCTCAGCTTCCATGCCTGGTGCCTTTCACGGACATCGAAGTAGGTAACATCTCTCTCTAGAGTGATAACTTGGAATTGGCTATGAACAAAACAGGTCAAGTTTTGGGCCAGTGTGTGGGGGAGCCTGGTGGTGAGTCACGGTCACCCAGGGTCTCTGGTGGGAGGCTGCAGCAGGCGTCTGTGGCTCAGCGTTTGGGGACGGAGGTGAAGATGCGCAGTCCGTGCATGCCTTTGATTTCTTCCTTCAGGGCCTGGGCGAGAAAGGAGCACCCTCATTCCTTCTGTTCTTGAGGCCACAAAAAGGGGCCCCTATGGGAGGCCCGTGCAACTCTCCCTACCTGTAGTTTTGCATATGCTGTTTAAGCAACCCCCCTGCTTTTTGGTGAAAAGCATTAAAATAAAAAACTGTTTCAGATCCCTAATGTGGGTCAAAAGACCAGAGAGTGTAAAAAGGCAGTGAGCATTCCCTCCCACACCTAGTTCCCACTCCCACCTACGCTGTTGTTGCCTCCTTGGGTGTCCCCTGGGGGCTTCTGAACACACTCAAGTATGAGGAGTACAAAGCCCACCCCATTATCTTTTTAAAACTCAAACGGAGGTCTTCTATGCTTTGATTACCCCACTTTTGGCTATAAAGTAATTGAAATGCTTATTAAATATAAAAAACGAGAGGTGACTGTGCTTCTTTGAAGAGAAAACAATCCCTCCAGATTCCTTATGCCTCCAACCGAAATAGTGGTCAGCAGAGCACTGGTGATACTGCTAGGTAAGAGTTGGACTGCTAACCTTGAGGTCAGTGGTTCAAACTCACCCACAGCTCCGGGGAAAAAGATGTTCCCATAACGATTTACATTCGCGGAAACACTACAGAGGACGGCTTTCAGACGGAATCCACCAGATGGCAAGGGGTTTGGGGGGGGGGGGATTGCATGTGGGAGACTGGGTTACCAGCAGGACTCTAGGGTGCCACGACCACTCAGAGCGCCCTGGTTGGCCACCGCAGCATCTTTGAGCCAGACACAGCCGCTGGTTTCCTATTTGGGTCAAAATAACGTGACCAGCAGACTCGGTTGCTTTGCAGCACAAGCACGTACACAGTCTTGGTTCAAGATGACAATTACAGAACTGTTTTGAACCAGCTCAAAACCCAGGGAAATCCTCACACTGTACCTATGAATATGACCCTGTTTAGAAATGGGAGCCCCAGTGGTAACCTTGGGGCTGCTAATCACAAGGTCAGCCGTTCAAATCCCCCTGCTGCTCCTCTGGCAAAAGGCGGGGCTTTCAGTCAGTCTCGGAAACCCACAGGGGCAGTTCTACTGGGTCCTACAGGGTTGCTAAGAGTCGGAATCAACTGGTTGGCAGTGTTCGGGTTAGAAGCTGGGGTTTTCTTCTATGCTACTTGTGAGGTCACACGACGGCAGGCTGGGGCTGATCCCTAACCCCTTCTGAATGGTGTCTCGAAAGGCCGGCAGAAAGAATCAATGTGGCCAACACCTCTAGCTCCAGGCTGCAGGAAAGTACATTTGTTTCATAGAGCCACCTAATAAGTCAGAGGGCACCCTTCTGACTCAGAATGGATAGTGACAGAGGGGCGGTAGAAGCCCCCGGTGCCTTGGGTGGGCCTTCTGGGTGCCGACGGCGGGAGGGTCAGAGCGCCTAGCCTCCACTGACCTGGTTAACCATCTGGTGCTGCTGCACAGGCCTCTTCGCCTTGAAGTCTTCGGACTCGATGTGGACCTCGTACATGGCCCCGCAGCCCCCTGGAACACACGCACAGCGAAGCTCCGCACGGTCCGCCTGGCCTGGGAGGCCCCGCGGAATCCAAAGCCCCCTGCTCACAAGCAACTGCAAATCCGCCCTGGCAGGCTGCCTCCGCCCCAAGCTCGCTCTCGCAAGGCAAAGGTGGCTGCTAACCAGTCGGCCGTTCGAAACCACCAGCCGCTCCTCGGAGGACGATGGGGTTTGCTGCTCCTGTAAATGGTTGCTGTCTTGGAAACCGACAGGGGCCAGTTCTATCCTGTCCTGTAGGATTGCTTTGAGTCGGCTTTGACTGGATGGCGGTGGGTTTGATTTGGGTGGTGGGTTTCAAGTCAGGACTGGCCAGGATGGTTATGGTGGGCAGGAATGGTGGCACACAAGCAGGGAACCCTAAGAAATACACACTTTCCTTTGATGAAGCCAATGAATGCAGGAGGGGATGGTGGGAAGGACTGAGTGCCCGGGTACCACCTTTGAAGGGCCCACAATCAGTATTTCTCAAAGGGCAAAATTCCACTAACATTTGGTTTGAAAAAGTATGTATAATACTCTCTCAAAGCAAGAGGGCAGGGGTGTGCATGGTGGAGGCAGGGCAGTTTACTGACACTGTGACCAGGCTGGGGCCTGAGCAGGCTGCGGCTGCCTCTCACACCTGCTGGTCTACAGCCAAACAAAACGCATGGAGACCCCATGCAAGTGTGTGTGTGTGTGTGTGCGTGTGCACACAGACCTTTCTTGTTAAGGGTTTCTGGGTGGGCCTGAATCTCTGACCCTGCTAAACAAAAGGTTAGCAGCCGTCCAAGTCTTCCCGCAGACGGACAGACTTCCAGGATAGGGGTCTTCATGGAGATGTTCGGGGTGTTTCTCTAAGCCGAACATGTGGTGGACCCACCCTCCCCGGCCCCTCCCAGCAGGAGGGCTGCTGCAGAGGACCCATGATAAGACTGCTGCTCCAGCACAAAATCACGTGGGCAAGAAGGACACCCCACTCCACTCCACCCCACCCGACCACAGGAGAGGGACATCTTGTTGCTCTTCAAAGGTCCCCCGGGAGACCCAATTTCTCTCAACCCAGGTCCCCAGCCCTTGACTGAGCAGAGGTGGGCGGAGGCTACACTCCTGCTCTGCCCTGGGGCTGAGGCTGCTGCAGGGCCATGGCCAGAGGCCCAGCCATCCACGGGAGCCGTGCTGAGTCAGCAACTGAGCGACTATACCCAAAGGCCTTCAGATTGATTAATTTCCTAACATTTCCATAAGAGACTCTGTTCAACACATTCTCCCACAAGCGGTGATGCAACAGGGTGCAGGCCTTCACCTATCCAGCTGCTGTGTGGCTGCCGGGCGGCAGCCTGTGTGTTTGGATAAGGGCCTATCGTCCCCGTCGTGTGTGCGCAGTGCCTAACACATGGCCAGCCTGAGAAAGGAGGCCTGGGAAAGAGGCCACTCAGGCGGGGTCCCAGCTCTGCTCCAGGTCCACTGCCCCCTTCCTCCCTTTGGCCTCCGGGCTGGTCTGTTCCTGGGGAAAGGGGGACACTGGACAAAACTCAGGTTCGGGGCTCACTTCAGTGCTGGCGTCCTAGGGCATCAGTCGGCAAACTCCGGCTCTTTGGGTCTGTGCCGGTGGCTCTGAAATGAAACTGGATGCGTGCGAAGGCTATCACCTAGATACTGGCGACTTCATTTGGTTGCAAACGGGTATCTCTGGCTCTCGAATAATCTTTAAATTACAATGAGGTGCAGGACCGGCGCTTCCGTTTCAAGAGTTAGTGGGCAGCCCCGGGTCTAGTGTCAGAATGGAGAGGGCAGCAGGACAGGTGCCGGCCTGTACCCTGATGTGAAAGGCCCATCTCTCAATCAAAGTAAAGACTCGGGCGATTACAAGGGCCAGGGTGTCGTCTTGGCTGGGCCAGACTCATTGTGACCCTGCGGGGACAAGGCA
>NW_022103906.1:74574022-74579730 GCF_000313985.2 Echinops telfairi | reverse complement strand
CCTCCCCGGCCCCTTGCCGTCACTGGCCCAGGCTGTTAGAAGGGCTGTGTGCAGTCGGCCGCTGGCATCAGCTCCCGGGATCAAGTTTTGGTTTCGTAACAGTAAACAAGGGCAGTCCTGACTCGCAGCCTATTTGAGGAATGACAACCCACTCAAAAGACGCCTTTTCAGTCAGATGTAGTGCATGTGGACGCGAGCTTACACCCTCAGCTGCTCACTGAAAGCCCCGTGAGCTGCTCTATGGGAGGAGGAGGTACCAGTTTGCTTCCCGACAAACGTCAAGTTCATGGGCAGTGCTACCCTACCCTACAGGGTCAGGCCGTGCCAGAATCAAGGGCGATGGGTTGGTCTGGGCCTATGTAGGGATGTTATCATCCTCATGAGGATGTTCACTTGCAGGCATTCAATGGTAGGACTGACTACTCAAACACTGCTATATGAAAAGAAAAAAAGTTTAAGGTAGTCCACTGATATCACAACTAGCTTACAACTGAGCCATTGGACTAGGGCTCTATCGTGTTGGGGGCAATCTGAGATCCACTACGACTCCACTCTATCACTCACTCGATGCCATGGAATTGATGCCAACTGAGTGCCCCTATAGGATGGGGTAGAACTGCCCCTGTGGGTTCCCGAAACTGTAACTCATGAGCTTAGAACGTTCCACTTTTGCCCCCTTTGACTCTATAGACAAGTCCCCAAACTGAATTCAACCAATGTTGAATTCATCATGCGACTGTGAGACACTATTGTTATCACAGTCTTATAAACAAAGAAACCGGGGCTCTAAAGGCAGGTGCCTGTTGAGAGGCCCAGGCAGGAGAAAAGCCAATCAGTGTGCCTGACAGCCCCTGCCTGGCCACCACGGCTGCCCGTCCATACTGCCCCACAACTGGGGGTGGAATCCCACCTACCCTTTCGGCCTGGTTGGCATGCCACATCCCCCCTCCAGTGGGGTGGGACCTACTGCTCAGTGAGCCAGCTCCTTTGCATCCAGGCCGGTTCAGACTCTCGGTGACCCCCTGGGTCTTAGAGTAGAACTGGGCTCTAAGTGGCTTGTTCTTAAAAGCAGCAGACCCTTCCAAGGTGCCTCTGTGTGGCCCTAAACGTTTTGGTTAGCAGCTGTTTGCACTAGCCAGGCACTCGGCTCCCCTCTGCACCATGAGCCAGTTCTCACTGGGAGGAGGGGAAGAATTCCATCAAGCTGATGGGAGGGGGGGGTGGCGAGTTTTAGATGATTTCTGATGAAGGCCCCAGCCCCGCCTCCAACTCACGGAGACCCCAGGGAGCCAGTGTTTCTGACAGGGACCTCTCTCATCCTTTAGGAGGGAAAGAGCAGAGAACCAGGCAGTGCTGGTGGTTAAGCACACATGGAAACGGATATGGGAGATAGACTTTGGCAGGCCTTGGATACCAGGCCAGAGCTGTTGGCCTGTCACGAGGGTGAGGTGATCCGAGGGAAGGCCCTTGGTATTCAAGGAGCCTGCAGGAAACCATCCCCTCAAGCAGTTATGTCAGGAAAGAGGCAAAACGGGGAGGCATTACAGAGAAAGCAGCAGCTCCAGGTGCTAGGAAGTCCCGACGACGGGGTGGAGGCTGGCAAGGCAGCTGGAGAGAACAGCCGGGCATCTCAGCAAAGGGACCGCTTGCCCCTACCACAGGCCCCACCTTGTGCTGCCACACCCGTTCGCGTGTCCCTGGTCCTAAAGGCTCAGAGGGCCTCCTTTAAAATGCTCTCAGTTCAGAGCAACCAGCTACATTCCACATGTCTGCCGCCTTCACCCTTGGCCAGCATTGCCCAGGGAGAGAGCTCAGAAGGCCGGAAGGCATAGAAAGGAGCGATGGAAACAAGAACCCCAGGAAGGGAATGCGAACAGTGCTGGTGCTCTTTTGGGGGTGGGGAGCAATCAGTGCCACACAAAATGTGTATGAAGTGTTGAAATGGACAACCAGTGAGCTCTGTGCAGGTTCGTGCCAACCACAACAACAAAAGGGAAAAGTCCCTGTTCACACTGCCCATCGCAAGGCCTTTCTTAAAGGCCGGGAGCCTGTCCTAGGACCTGGTCCAGGTCTGGGTGCTGGACGAACAGGCGTGGTGGTGAGGGAGGTGGACAACCACAACGAAGTCTGGCGATCAGAATGGCAGGGCGCTGGGGAGGTCTGCAGCGCGGGCACTGTGTGGGCTGTGGGGGGTGCTTCGGAGACAGAAGCTGATCGCGAAGGTGGCAGCCCCGCAGACGCCCCGGGCGCGGCGCGTGCTCTCATCTCAGAACTGTGTGGCCTTTCATTCACATTCCCACCCAAAGAACGATCTGTTCACAAAAACCCAGATGCGGGCTGTCCACGCTGAAGGTCAACAGGCACTGTTCATCCAGGGGGGCGGGGGCTTCGTGACCAGCGGGGAGAAGGAAGAAGGCCAAAGAGAAGAGGGGGCAGGAGGAGGAATCAGGTGAGGCCAGTGGTGTGGCCAGACCCCCGCCGCCCCCCACGGGCTTCTCTGGGTGGAGCGGTCCCGGGTCAAGGTCAAGAGGCCGGGCCCGGGTTCCCAGCGCCCTCCCCACTTCCGGCGCTCACCCCAGAGCCCCGGGCTATGGCTTCGAGGGCAACCTCTGCAAGTGAACACGTCTGTTTCCTGGGCCCGCGGTCCTAGGGCCGCTCACGGGCTTGCTCCCTTCACCCCCGCCCCGCTCAGCGCGCCCGCCCCTCGGCCTGACAGTCATTCGACTCTCCGTGGCAGGAACCCCAGTGGGTGAATGAACGAACCAACGAACCACAGAATACACCAGGGCACCTCAGACGAAGCCGCCCCGGGCCCCGCACGACGCCCACCGGGAGCGGGCCTTCGAACCCTCGGCCCCTCCGCAGCCCCAGCGCCGGGCAGAGCAGCCCCGGTTCCCGCCCCGCTCACCCCGCGGATCCCGCGGAGCACAGGCGCCGCCGCGGCCGGGACCCACGCCGCCATGCCGGCCGCCGCGGCCCGCCGCCCGAGCTCGCCGAGTCGCCGGAAAGGCGTAGAGACAGGCCCTCGCGCCGCTAGCACCCGCCAGGCTGCCCCCTAGCGGCTGGAGGCCGAGGCCCCGCCCACCAGGCCCCGCCCCCTGACGCGCTCACTCCCCGCCCCAGGTCAGATTCCCGCCGCGCCGCCATGACGCCGTGGCCAAGGCCGCCGTCGGCGGGGTCAGCCCTCGCGCTTCTCTCGGTGGGCACGCCCCACGCCCTGGGCAGGCTTCCGAAAGATCGCTGCGGCTCCTGGGTGCTGGGGACCTCTCCGGGAGCTGAACTTGTAGACAAGCTGGAACGGTTCAGGTGAGAACTCAGGTCTGCACTAACTAAAGTAGGTCCCTTGTTAAGCGCCGTCCAGTCGGACCAGGCCTAGCGACCCTGTCGAAACGCTCCGTGTCACCGTCGCAATTGCTCTAACCCGTTGGTTAAGCTACCGTTGTCAGTCCATCTTGTTGAAGGTGCACCTCTTTTTCTCTGCCCGTAGACTTTACCAAGCTTGATGTCTTTTCCCAGAAACGGGTCCTTCCTGCTAACATGCCCGGAGGATGTGAGCTAGTCTTGCCAGTCTGGTTTCTAAGGAGCATTTTGGCCGTGCTTCCTCCTCCAAGACAGATTTGTACCTTCTCTGGCAGGGCAGGGCACTACCAGGCTTCTTTCACCAACACCGTATTCAAATGTTCTCCAGTCTTCCTCCATTGTCCAGCCTTCCGCATGCATATGAAGTGATTGAGACACAGTGGCTTAGGTCACAACTAGTCCTCAAAGTGACATCTTTGCCTTTGAACTCTTAAAAAGGTCTTTTGCAGCAGATTTGACCAATCCGTTAATTTCTTGACAGCTGATTCCAGAATTTACCATAATTGTGGATCCAAGCAAGATGAAGTTCTGGGTATCTTTTCTCCATTTATTGTGTTGTTTATTGATCTTTTTGTTTTCTTTATGCTAAAGGCTGCAGTGTTTTCTTTATCAGTCAGCCCTTCAAGTCCCCTTCGCTTTTGACAAGCAAAGGTTGTACCATCTGCATACTGCAGGTAGCTAATGAATGAGCCTATGGTCCTGATGCTGCATTCTTCTTCAGAGTCCAGATTCTCTGGTTTGTTGCTTAGCCTACAGATTGAATAAATGCAGTGAAAGGAAACCCCCTGAAGGAGGTGGGTACGTGGGTGATGCTAATGGAACACCCACCCAGAGATGCCGGCAACCTTCCTAATACCACCCTTTCATACAGTTCATTTTGTGGTGACACCCCCAGCCATGAAATTATTTTTGTTGCTAATTCATCACTGTCATGTTGCTACTGTGATGAATTGGGCAACCCCCGTGAAAGTGTCGTTCGCGGCCCCCCAAAGGGTCACGACCCACAGGTTGAGAACGGCTGCCTTATGCAGTTCTACTCTTCATGCGCATAGTGCCCTCAACTGTTGGAAACTACTCCATAGCAACTAACCCCTCTGCGAGAGCAGTGGCAGCAGTGAAACCCCTGGGAAGTGAATGAAAGGAACACTGAGCCTAGCACTGGCGGCTACCTTCCATGCTGCTCCACGAGAGGAACATGAGGCTGTCTGGCCGTCAAGATTTGGTTTCAGAAGCCTTATGGACCAGCTCTGTTCTGTCTGTCCTGGAGGGTTGCTATTAGTCAGAATCAACTAGATGGCAGTGGGGTTTTGTGGGAGAAGCCAGCCCCCACAACTAATCAAGGGTTAGGTAGGCTCAATTGTACAGTTAAAGATATATATATATATTTCATTAAAGTTACAGAGAATAATCGATAGGAGAAAGTAAAACGAAGAAGTCAGACACATTTCACGGTAGCATGCTCACCTCCTGGACCGCCATGATCTCAACAGCCAGGTTTGTGCACAGTGCAGGCAGAGAGGGCAGGAGCGCGAGATTTATTACTAACCAAGACATATCTTTTGGGGCGTGCAAGCCCCCAGATTACAGGTAAAGACATACATCACAGGAAGGGGTTGTAGTATAGGTAATACAGTAATGGGAAGGGGCCGATCTAGGGGTGAACGTGCTATAGGAAGAGGAGGGATTTAAGGTATACACGTGACAAGATGGGCGGATCCTAGATTCATGAAGTTGGCACCTGACCTTGATTGCCCTTGAGCTGGAGACTTGATTTAGCCTAAGCTTTCAGGGGAAGCAATCCACTGTCCTTAACAGGGAGTGAGCCCCACCTATGGTGGGAATAAACAAGTGTCTGATTGCTCTGGATGGCTGATTGCCTACAGGGAGGATATCTCTAAGCATCTGACCTCCCACCTTGTGTGGGCAAACAGCCTCTAATGTTGGCCTATCTTTGGGGAAGACAAAGCTGGGGGAAAGTCTTCATATCCCACAGAGTTTTTGTGTTTGTTTTGTCTGTTGGGAAGCATCTGAGATGACTCAAATTCCTGGTGTGGGCACTAAAATGAGAAAGGGTAGATTTAGGGGGAGGGGAACTCAAACTTAAGTTTGGATTTACCTGAGTTTAAGGTTGAGGAAGATGAGGCTTTCTACCTCTGTAAAAAGTTAGCCTCAAGGGAAGAGGTGTTAACAAACCCAGGGACAAGGGAACAACAAGCGATCCAAATTGGTGGTGAGGTGGGTGTGGGAGACCTGGTAGGGCAGGATCAAGGGGAATGTAACAAAGAGGAAGTGCTGAAATCCTGGTGGGGACTGAGCATGATAGTGGGACAGGAGGAGAATCAAGGGAA
>NW_022103906.1:74556734-74572869 GCF_000313985.2 Echinops telfairi | reverse complement strand
GGGGAAAAATGAGGACCTAATGTCGGGGGTTTAAGTGGAGAGAAAATGTTTTGAGAAATGATGTACAAATGCGCTTTACACAATTGATGTGTGTGTGGATTGGGATAACAGTTGTATGAGCCCCCAATAAAATGTAAAAAACAAACAAAAAAAACCCCCAAAAAATAAATAAATAAATAAGTTAGCCTCAGAAACCCACAGGGACAGTTCTCCCGTTGCAAAGGGTTGCCTGAGTCGGCATGGACTCAAGGAATGAGTTCAGTTCTGGGTTTGAGTTTAAGGTGTCTGTCTGCAGGACTCAGCACAGAAGAGGCCGAGCTTGGAGCTACCGTGGAATCATGAGAACGTAGTGGGAACAGATGTTGTGAGACACAGCTAAGATCCCATTAACAAAGCTCCCCCGAGGAAAGTCCAACCAAAGTCCAGCCCAAAATTGCACCCAGACCTTTTCTCGGGCTGTTTGCAGGCATGTAGCCTGGTGATACTCTGCAGGGCTTGCCATTCCATCAGTACCCTCAGTGCTGCCACAGTGGTTATACGTTGGGCTGCTAACCACAAGGTCTGCAGTTTGAAACCACCATTGGGTCTGCTGGAGAAATAGGAGGCTTTCTACATCGCAAAGGGTTATATAGTCTTGGAAACCCACAGGGCCAGGTGGTCTCCCTTTCCTATAGGGTCACCGTGAGTCAGAATTGACTGATGGCAGCGAGTTTTGAATTTGGTCATTAAATAGGCCGGGCATTACGTCTTCCTTTTGTCAAGTCAAAACAGCAATCACTATAGGAGAGAACTTCTAGTATTTTCCCAGTGCGGCATTGGGAAACATCCCTTTGCTATTCAGACCATTTGTCCAGGACCTTCCTCTCTTTTGTTGCCCCTGCTGTCCTTCTCCAGGGACTGGTCTTTCCATCCTTGCTTCTAAGGAGCCCTTTCAATGTTCTTCGTCAGCACTGTAATTCACATGCTTTGATTCTCCTGTGGTGGTCTTCCTTATTCAATGTCCACTTTCACATGACGTGACTGAAAATACCATTACTCGGGTCAGATCACCTTAGTCCTGCTATATTGAAATAGAGCTGTGAAAAATCCAAAGCTGATGGCTAAATGAAACATATCTGTAAACAAAATGACTTTTCACCTATATTATTTAGGTACCATCAATTAATTTTTTTAAAGCTGTAGTTTAAAAAAGGAAAAAAAGATAATTCTAGCACTATTTTCAGTAAGCCCCAAATGCAGCGAATTTGGATCTCTAAAAATGTCCTATTTCTCCTACAATAATGAATGCTTACAATGGGGAGAAGGTGGTTGAGAGTCTATATATTGTTTCAAGATTTGAAAATTTGTCCAGTTCCTTCTCTTTTCTGTCTTTCAACCAGAAATACACAAAAACACCAAGAGTTTGCTTAGCACGCCCTTTTTGCCTGGCTTGGGTTTGAGCCACTATAGTCAAGGGACCGGTTGTTTCTTGGAGGGGGGCCCAGTTCCCTTAGGTTCTCCTCTTTCTCCTACGAGTTAAAAAATCCAAAACAAACACATTAGCTAACTGAAGTTGTAGTCACAGTCCACAATGCAGCAGGAGCCCTGTGGCGCAGTGGTTCCATGCTGGCTGCTCCCTCGAGTCCAGCTGCCGCTCGGGGGGAGGAGGAGGAGAAGGAGAAGGAGGCTTGTCCACCAGGCCTACACAACTCCAAAGATAAGCCCACCGCCACCGAGTGGATTCCAGCTCTGCTTTCCCTAGGCTGTGTAGTCTAATGAGGAAGCAGAGTGCCGCATCTTACTCCTGAGCAGGGGTGGGTGGGTTTGAACCACCAACCTTTCTCTTCAACAGCAGAGCACCAAGACTAAAATCTAAAGTGTCCAAATTTAAACGGGGATAGGTTTAAGAATCATTTTAATCAGTCAATTTTTTCAATATACTTTATTCCAATGCAGTTACAAAAGTAGATACAAAATACTTCTTTAAAAGTACATACAGTAAACTTAGAAAAATAGACAAAGCCCCTAAAAAGTTTAAAAGTACAACGTACATTTTTATGTAAAGAACACTTACAAGTATTTCAGATGGTAGCCAAGACTAACTGATACAAAGCATTTCTGATGTTGACCAAACACAGGAGGTGGCTGTACAGCTAGTCTCCAGGTAACATGTTGGGAACCTCTTTGGATTCACAGAATACTTGTTCGGAGCAGAATGTGATGAGAGCAAATGCACGTGAATTTCAACAAAATACTGCTACCACCGGTAATACTGTCCCTAAGGCTGGCTTTTGAAGTAGCAAAAACACAAGGCTGAAAAGGACTGTTTCCCCACCTTGCCAAAAGCAAAAAAGGTAAAAATCAAATCTGCTCGCTGGCGTGAATGCCAGGAAGACCAATGCCCCTGGTGCAGGTGCTCAGGCCTGGGGTCCCAGCCAGCAGCTTTCTCACTGACAGGAGACCCTGCCTGTGACAAGCAGGGTGGGCTGCTTGGAAGCAGATGGCTAGACTTGTACATACTCTGCGGCCTGAGCTATGCTGACGAGGTAACGGCGTTGTTACGTTCCAGAAGCTCCCTGGGTTGCTAGCACAGCCCCACTGCTCAGGGTGCACACCAAGAGAATCAGGCCCCAGCCATGTCTGCAGCAGTTCAAGTCACAAAGAGGGCTCTTCCCTCTCGGCCCGGCACTACTAGAAACCTTCCTGGTGAGCACAGGCGTGTGTGCATCTCTCCAGGGAGTAGCTACAAATTTAAGCCCGGGCACTCGGAATTTTGGATGAAACACTTTGTTAGCGGGCAGCCCACTGACATAATTTTATTCACAATCTGAAGAATAAAGGACATATTTGGCTGTCAGTACAAAAACTGTGGTAAGGAAGCCTTGATGTTTAAACAGTCTACACATCATTGTCTTAAAGTTTTTACTTAAAAAAAAAAGGGCCTGAAAAATAAAGCACCATAAACCATATAATTTAGCAAGTACTCTCCACTGCATGCCTGTGGTCCGGTCTGGACAGAGGTGAGGACCTGGGTTAGCTAGGGGGAGGGAAGCAGGGGCCCTGGGTTTGCACTAACCTTGAGCACTGGAGTGAGATCAAATGAGGGAACCAAAGAGAGACTGGTACGTGATCACTCAGCCCAGCCTCCTTATTCAGCCAAATCCTCCTCCTGCCCTGACCCTCTGAACTATGTTCAGAGCATTGTTTGGCTTGAGAACCCTGTAATAATGTTTTAATTTTTTTAATAAAAGGGGTGGGTGGGATTTTAAATCTCAAACGACCAACTTTTGATCGGTGTCCCATCAGCAAGCCGTCTTGGGATGTGGCCGTCTTTGGTTCGTTTGGGAGCTCAGTCATGGAGAGAGGGAGGATTTCTTATGATACACGGGAGAAAACTTTTTTGGTGAGAATACTCAAATAGTTAGAAATGATGAGGAAAGTCAGTCCCCGGAGTTCTGAAATAGCTCATTGCTTGCAGAGAGGGAAAGAAACAAAAGCCAACAAAGCTGAATGTCAAGTGGACAGTACCAGTTGAGGCGGCATCTAAACACCTGCTTCCTTTTTCTGAGTGATCCGCCTACACATATGCACGCGCGCGCACAGCGGCTAACAAGGGCCTCTGTATAAGCTTCACACGTGTCTGGAAGGTGTCACGGGGCTTTTTCTTTCTTAGAAGGGATTATCCACTCAAAACAATCTTATGTGCTTCTGACCGCATTTAGATGAAATGCTTCATTTCCTTTGCATTTCTGTATAAAGAATTTACTGTTGCGGAATTATTATAGGGCGTGTTTCTCCATTCTCCATAGTCTAGTGAGATAGGGAAAACAAAAATTAAACAGAAGAACTTTTACTCTCGGATCTGTTAGCGGGCTGCGAGGAGGCCGGGAGCACCCTGCAAGCCCTCAGCTCCGACACGCAGAATGCTGGCGAGTCAACTCTGCCAATTGGGAGCCCCCACCAGACGTGTGCCTCAACCGAGTTCACAGTCAGCTGGAGCTAGTGAAATCCTGGGAACCAAATGAGGAAAGGGCATTTCCTCCTTCATTAAAGTGGGAATCTTTTTATCCTAATAGACATTTATAAGCTCAACTTTTGCTACAAAAACAAGTCATTTCCTCCTTCATTAAAGTGGGGATTTTCTTTTTATCCTAATAAGCTCATCTTTTGCTTCAAGGACAGTTAAGTCAAGATACCACCCCTACAGTGACTCAAATCACTTTTATTTTAAACAGAAGGGTTTTTTAAAAATTTATTCCATTTTAACACACACACACACACTGCAGTGTACAAAATCTTTCACTGTATTATAAAACACGTGAATCTTCGTGTTTTTGTTGTGATTTGAAGTTGCCCTTCTTGGAATGAAATTGTGCGTGTCGTTGGTGCTTCAAGCCCATTATACAAGAGTGTGAACCAGTGCCCAGCCCTGGGCCGTCCTCACAAGGGTTCGTTTGAGCCCACTGCTGCATTCACTGTGTCAATCCATCTCTGGAGGGCCTTTCTCCACTATCATTAATTGTCAAGTCATGATAAAAGCAAAGATGTGAGCGAAAAAAAGAACGAAAGAAACGTGAAATTACTCAAGTACTTTCTTCTGTTTGCCTGCCTGGAATTTGAAGGCCTTTGAGACACAGCATGAACAGAGTGGTTTTGAAACCTAAGTTTCATGATTTTTGGAAAGCTTTCTTTCCTTTAGTCAAAAGCTACACGTTAAACTTAAATGGAATTAAACATATCAAAATAAATCTGTAAGATCATCCTTACAAACTTTAAACAAAACTATCAAACACACACGAACTCCTAACAATTTAAGATGTGTTTATGTTACGAAAATCCTTAATAGAGATATAAAATAGTCATTTTAGAAATAACTTTGGCTGTTTGCATACCACATATGCTATATGATTTAAATTGCAAGCATGGATTTTAAAAAAATAGACACAAACATACAGTCTTATCTATAAAAACACTAGCATACAAATTTAAACTTAAAAGTTAAACCAAAGTGACACAAATGTTCTAAATGTTAAACTTTTTTTTTCCTTTCTAAATGTTAAACTTAAAAATACCTTTTCTATTTGTAAACAGAAACAGAATAAAACGGATCAGATTGTATTGTTAAGAAATTTGTTCTGGAAATTTGTTAATAAATTATTGGTAGAAATTCTTAATATCCATTATGCTGTCACCTGAAACAGAATACATAGTTTTCTTCAGTAAACAGAATTAAGGAAACTAATAAACTACAGGTTAATCATCACATAACACAACCCAAGGTGACACTGTGACAATAAGGAGGAGTGATCACACACCAGCAGAGTCCGCTGGGCCCCTAAGGTCTCACTCTGATGCTACCAGGCCAGCCTACCTTTGGGACAGTGTTCTCAGTAGAGAGAGACATGGTGTGTCTTGTATCCGTGTTCTCAGTTTGTGTTACTAGTCCTATAGGAGGTTGCAACGAGACAGTTCGAGCTGTAGATGAAGCAAGAAGGTAACTGTGCTCTAGCAGAGACAGAAGTCTATCTGTCTTTGGATCCAAGCTTCTCAATTAATTCCTGAAGAGGTGCCAACTCACGCCGATCAATCAGATTAAACTCCTAAAGACATAAAAAGAAAATTTAAAAATGAAAACTATTTATAAATGGAACCTCTTTAAATATTATTTGGAATTCTCTGTAAGCATTTAAAAACAAGATTTTCATTCCCTTTTTTAAAACGTAGGAGTAGAGCACATAAGCAACTATACATATCAGCATGACCCTCGTGGCGCAAACCATTAAAATCAAAACTATGTGCATCTATGTTATAATATGCACAGACATGATCTGGAAACCAACTATCAAACCTTTGATCAGTGTCACTTTTGGGGTAGTGGACCTTTACTTTAGTTAATATGCACACGTAGCATTTAAGACTACCGCGCACAGATACACCAAGCAAATGTACTGTATATAAAGCTACAAGGTTTTTCTACTGAGAGAGAGATGGCTATGCCTTGCATACATTGTAAAATTATATGTCTGTAGGCTCAGAGTCCTATAATCTCTGGTTTCTTTTTCAAATGACATGAATTCTTTTTACTTTGACAAGTTCCCATTTGAATGGACTGCTCCTAAGGCAGAGAGAAATGGACTCCCGACACAGGCTGTCACACATGAACCTTGAGAAGATCGTACTCTAAAGTCAGTCACCAAAAGGTACGTATTTTATGATGTCCAACTCCGTCGTGGTCATTGGACATCAGTGGCAGAGTGGCACTGCTCCGCAGGGCTCTTGCAGCGGTCACCTCGTTCTCCTCCGGAGCAGCTACTGGGTTGGAACTGCTGACTTCAATGTGCAGTGGAGGACTACTTACCCACCACACCACGAGGGCTGTGAGCTATCTACAACAGGTAACTGCACAGAGATCAAAGTTCACTAGTTGTTACCAGGAGTAGGTCTGGAGGGAGGGGGAAGAAAAGCCACAATGCTCAGGGGACAGGAAGCTTCTTGTTAAAGGTGAGGATAAAACCTGGGAACAGTGATGGCTGAGTAACACGTGGGTCATGATTAATGTCACTGAGCTATCCATGTGAAGACTGTAGAAATGGAAAATGTTTGGTTACCAAGATAATAATAATGATGTTCCCATTATAACTAAGAGTTTATAAGGCAACAGGCCACATCCTTCAAGGACAGATCCTAACTGGGGAGGGGGCCATGGACAGCCAGAGGCAGAGGCATCCAATGGGAATGAAGCCCTGCTAGGTTGCTGTAAACGCCAATGAAATAGGCATCTGGGGAGGAGAGAGAAGCACAGGTGGGCGGCCTGTTGCTCCTTCCTCAAGCAAGCAATCCAAGCACAAAGCTTCAGCAGTCCCCCTGGGCCGCTCACCTGAACAAAGAAAATAAAGTGCTTAAACGAGGTGTTGAGGTGGGCCTCCTCCTGCAGCTGCATCACAGAGTCAAAGTGCTGATGGTAGATGTGGGCATACACCCTGAAAAGACGCTTCAGAATGGTCTTAGCCACAGACATGAAGTTTTTGGGAAACGGGACACCTGAAAGCAAGCACAGGTCTGTTAGTCTTTAATTGAACAGCAAGAAGTCTAGGCGTGTCAGCAACAGCAACTCCAACACACACAGACCCACAGATGGACAAACAACCACCTTTCTGCCATCGCGGTGATTCTGACTCATAATGACGGCACAGGACCAAGCAGGAGGACCCTGGATGTTAGAGGCTGTCTCTTTCCAGGAGCAGGCAGCCCCCCTCACCTTTCTCCTGCACAGCAAACAGTGGAGTCGAGATGCTGACTTTATAGTTCACGGTCTGCACAAAGCATAACCCACTTACTTTGCCAACAGGACTTCTCAGATACAACTTTTATTTTTTTAAGGCAAAGGGGGAAAAAACAAACCCAAGCACGAACAAGCTTAATTTTTGCTTTTTAATACTGGACATCTTCTTGCTAAAATCAAATGCAAAAAAAATATTCTGAATGTAATTAAATAAAATATAAATTATAAACTTACATATACATGTGCACATGGGAGATGGACACACACGCACGCACGCGCGCGCGCGCACACACACAGAGCTCTCCTAAAGCAAGAGGGACAAATAACCTGACATCATTATGATTTTACTGTCTACAAGTGAAAGGTATTTTGAGTCACACTGGAAAGCCAGAGTCGGAGTCCTCAAATTTTCAGGGTTTTTTTTTCTTCATAAGACCCAGCTTCATTCTGGGCTCTATTGATGTGAACATTGGTCTAGAAAACTCCATGAGGCAGTTCTACTCTGTCACATGGGGTAGTTCTGAGTTGAAAATCAATAGTGTCCAAAACAGGAAGATGTACTTCCTGAAAAGAAAAAGAAAAAAAAAGAGGGTAGGGGTAGGGGATCTATTGGCAAAGAAAACCTATACCTCTTTTTAAAAAATTATCCCCCGGGGGTGGGGGGTGGAGTGGGGAGAGAGGGGAAAAATGAGGACCTAATGTCGGGGGTTTAAGTGGAGAGAACGTGTTTTGAGAATGATGTACAAATGCGAATGATGTACAAATGCGCTTTACACAATTGATGTGTGTATGGATTGTAATAACAGTTGTATGAGCCCCTAATATAAATGTTTTAAAAAAAAATTATCCCCAACCAATCTTGAGTATCTTGTACTATAGTATAGCTTGTGCTTGCAAGCTGCTGCTTCTCTGTGAGGCCCCTCTCCCTTTTCAAACGCACTCTGGAGCTCAGGGGCGTGCTTTCCTGAGCTGGGTCTTCTACTGACCGTTCCTTGCCCTCACCGTCCAGCGAGCCTTCAAGAAGTAGGAAGTAAGCCTCACGTGTCCTTCTGTGCACTGACAAACCGAACAGACTCTGACGGAGAAAAGCCCTCATCAGACACTTAGGGAAGAGAAGCAGGGTTAGCATCCGCAGGGGCAGCGAGGCTGGAAGCAGGACTAAGGGCGGATGGAGAAGCAGCCAGTAGTTGTCGTTATCCATTTGATCAATTTTCAGATATACGCTTTTACAAATTCCCGTCTCTGAAACCAGGACATTTCTTCAAGGAAGTGTTCTTCAAACTGATGACGAGTAACAGCTTAGTTGGCAGAGCTTATTTTCTTGTTAGTATGTACATTAAAAAGCAGTCTCTTACGATCAGTGGCATATCTTCCATTTGTTAACACAGAGTAACCCACACTGGTAATGTTTTATTCAAATGTGTACTCGGTTCCCAACATCGTTAATCAAGATTTGTTCAAAAATCAGGCACCAGAATCTCCAGCTTACTTTAAAAAATGTAAACATTTAGGGTGTTGTGTGTACAAGCACACACGTGTGTGAACAGGGTTGGTTCAGTTCAACTATGATTTTAAAAATCATTTTCCCACTAGAAAAACTCTGCAGTACATCTTAGAATTTGGAAATGCTCACGCCTTAATTTAAAAACTGCTCTCATGGTACAATGGGCTAGGCAACTCGCTACTAACTACACAATCAGCAGCAGCAATGAGGAAGGAGGATGAGGCTATTTGCTCCTGTAACCATCCACAGTCTCAGAAACTCGAGAGCATCAGTTCTTCGGTCTAACAGGATCACTATGAGTCTAAATGCACTCAGTGGCACTGAGCTTGTTTTTTGGGGGGGGGCGATTTGGGAGGGGAGGGTCTGCTCCCATAAAGATGTAAAACCTTGGCAACAGTACAAAGCACTTTGTACTTAATCTCTAATAGGATTGCATTATGAGCTGAAATCAGCTCAATGATAGTAATGTGTTTGGTCTCAGGTTAATTTGTCACCAATCTTCCTACAAGCAAAGCCACTCAACTCATCATTTGTAGCAAAGACAAATTCTTATTAGTGAGTTGTTGCTGTGCTTGACCCGGTGTGACTTCTAAGGGTCTGTGTACACTAAGATTATTCTTGCCTGGTGCTAATATAACATCCACCCAACCAGGGCTTCAAGTCCGTTCATTCGGCTCACCCCTTGGCTGAGAATTCTCCTTCCCACCCTCCGTCTAGAACAGCAGTTCTCAACCTGTGGGTTGCATGCAACCCTTTGAGGGTCGAACGACCCTTTCACAGGGGTTACCCGATTCATCACAATAGCAAATTTACATTACGATGTAGCAACGAAAATAATTTTATGGTTGGGGGATCACCACAACATGAGGAACTGTATTAAAGGGTCATGGCATGAGGAAGGTTAAGAACCACTGATCTAGTAGAATCACTTGGGGATCTTGTTAAAATGTAGGCTTAATTAACCAAGGATAGAAATGAACTGGTTTAAAGCCCTGCATCCAACCCAGTAGTACATGGTAAAATTACACTTAAAAGATTGCAAATTCCCACCCAAGGAGACCCTTCTCTGGTCCTGATTAGAATTCAGTGGCTAAACACCCAACATGTAGGACTTTTTTCCCCCTCCTATTTGTTTTAGTATATTTTAAATACATTTTTTCATCTGTTCTACAAAAAGGCACTTGGGCGGGTCATTCCATCACGTGACATAACTAAGTGTTCTCTTACAAACTGTGAGTACTGGCGCTTTTCATCGAAGTTATAAGGGATGATAAAGTAGCTATACAACCTTCTATCCATTTTGAGTTTTAAATTTACAGAATACCAAAAATCACGTCATGGAGAAAGTGGCCATGAACACCTCTGTGAGTTGGCAATGTGGCTTTATTAAATCTGACCTTCACATGCATGTTAAAAACCAACCATTACAAAAATATGCTACAAGAAAAAAAAGAGGAGCCGATACCAAGGGCTCAAGTAGAAAGAAAATGTTTTGAAAATGACGATGGCAACATGTAAAACTGCTTGACATGATGGATGTATGGATTGTGATAAAAGCTGTACAAGCCCCCACTAAACTGATTTTTATATACATATATATATACACATACATATACACACACATATACATACATATATATACACACACACACCAAAAGATAAATATAAATTCTTAAAAATATAAAAACATATACATTAATGACATTATGGAGAAATACCATGCGTGCTGAAAAAAAGAGGAAGCCCTTTGGTTCAAACATAGGAAGACGTGCAAGCGGGGTAGTGTTTCCTTCTGTTGTACTCCGCGTCACTTCGAGTTGGAACCCAAGTGGGAACTTGGCAATAACAAGGGAAAATGACATATACAAGAGTTTACAGTATATGCTACTAATACTGTTGACCAGTTGTATTGACTCTGACCCTGGGCTCACAGGACTGATTAGCAACAACAGTTTGTACCACCAGGAGGCTCCAATGATAGTAAGTAGACTACTACTCAATAGGATAGTTACTTTACAATCAGCAGCAACAAAACCATCATCAATAGTTTAAAGGAAGGAGAAGTTAATCAGCAAAGAACATAATGAAAACCAGTGCAGAATTTCCCAAAAGAACACATTTTACATTTCAAGAAAATATTCAAGGTAAAAGGAGATAAATTTAATTTTTGTCAATAAAAACAATGCTGCTTTGAGAGAATAAAAAGGTAATGGATCTAGAAAACAACCGGGAAACTCAGATTGGACACAGGAATTACTGAATTTTAAAAAATAACAGCAAAGCAGTAATAAAGAAAACTCCCCAGAACTTAGTTTTTAAAACTAGAACTGAAATTAGAGGGGCTCACAGAGATTAATAAATATTTCCTCTAAAGCTGATAACAAAGGGTTCAAGCAGAAAGTAAATATATAGAAAATGATGATGGCAACATATGTACAAATATGCTTGACACAACTGATGTATGGAGTGTTATAATATCTGTAAGAGCCCCCAATAAAATGAACTTTAAAAACCAAAACAAAACAAAAAAAAAACTTCCTCTAAAATAATGTACAATTGAAATTATGGGGGGGAAAAAATTAAGGCTCTTCCTGGTGCCCATGTAGAAAAGGCATTCCATTCGGAATGAGGTCATCCAAAAGCACAGAGCCATAAGCATGAGAGCACTTGCTCCCTGGAGCTCTTCACCTGCCTGGTTCTCACTCAAACTTAAAGGCAGAAAACAACGTACCCTTGAAGTCAGAAATGGATTTTCACAATAAAAGTCTATGTAAATACAACTTACAAATGTGCATCTGATTAGAAAAAGAACAATTATACCCTGAAGGTACCAGTTTAAAGAAAATGAATAATGAACGGTTCTGTCTAATAAGATACAGTTAGTGGCTGAATGAGGGAAATAACTGGAGGACATTAAAGTGGATAAACGAAGGCTAGAGAAGCTACAGAGGACACAGTGAAACCGTTCCCTATCCTTCCTAAAAGGAGCCATATTTGCCTCCCTGAATGTAACAGGACCTTTCAAGTACAGGGAATACACAGTAAAGACGACGACAAAAGGCCTAGGAAAGAATGGAAAGGCGGACTACTGACAAACAGACCATGCGTCACACCAGATACACATTTCTCTCCTGAAAGAGCTTCTACTGGTTGCTTGTGTTGCTGGGTGCCATGGAGGAACACGGGCATCGTGGCTGTGAGTCTGGCAAGGTCAGCAGTTGGAAACCACCAGCTGCTCCTTGGCAGAAAGATGGGTCTTTCTACCCCTGAAAAGAGTTAGTCTTGGAAACTCCCAGGGGCAGTTCTAATGCCCTGTAGGGTTGCTTTATATCCGCGTCAACTCGATGGCAGTGAGTTTGGTTGGAAGTGCCCATATAGGCCCTATGCACAAAATAAAACATGCCCAGTCCTCGGCCATCCTTACTATCACTGATGTTGCAGCCCCTTACTGCAGACATTGTATCAGTCACCACATTCAAGGTCTTCTTCTTTCTCTCTGACCTCTCCTTTACCAAGCGTGATGGCCTTTCAAGGACTGGTTCCTCCTCATAACATGCCCAAGATAAAGTCTCACCATCCTTCTAAGGAGCAAACCACTGTATTCTTCCAAGATAGATCTTAAAACTGGTTCTTCTGGCAGATTGTGGTGAACTCAATATTCTTCACTAACACCAAATTCAAAGGCATCAATCAATTCTTCACTCTTCATTATTCACTGTCCAACTTTCACATACATATTAGATGACTGAAAAATACCATGGATTGAATCAGAGCATACCGCAGTCCTCAAAATGACACCTTTATCTGCAGATCAACGTGATCAATACGCTTTCCTCTAATCCTGATGCCCTGTTCTTCTTGGATTATTTGCACAGCAGGGATCACTGGTGGCTTGGGTAATCACTGAACTGCTAACAGAAATGGTTGGGGGTTCACACCCATCAGCTGCTCCATGGAACAAAGATGAGGTCTGTTCTCATCAAGATTCTCTGCTCAGGAAGCTACACGGGGCCGCTCTGAGTCGGAAAGGACTCAATGGCAATAAGTTTGTTTTTAAATTATTCAGACTTAATACTGTGTGATAGGGTCCAACACACACCTTTCCTGATCTTCAGCCATGCAGTATTCCCTTACTCTGTTTGAAAGACTGCATCTTAGTCTATGTACAGTTTGTGCCTAAGCACAATGAAACCCTTTCCCATCCCTCACAATGTTACTCAGAGTTGTTTAGGATACACACAGTTGAATGTTTTTGCATTATCAGTGAAATACAAGTGAACATCTTTCTGGTAGTCTCTGCTTTCAGCCAAGCTCCTTCTAAAATTAGCAGTGATCTCTCTTGTTCCACATTCTCTTATGAATCCAGCTTGAATTTCTTGCAGTTCTCTAAGTACCGATGCAACTGTTTTCAAATTACCCTCAGCAGAATTTTATGTGTGTGATATTAGATAATTTCCACATTCTGTCTGATCATGTTTTGGGGGAATGGGTACAAATGATATTCTTCAGTTGGCTGGCCAGTAGCTGGCTTCCAAATCTCTTGGCATAAACATTGAGTGAGGCCCGCACTGCCTGAGCTTGTTCAAACATTTCAATCGGTATTCCTCAATTGTTGGAGCTTTGATTTTCACCAATGCCTTCAGTTCATCTTGGACTTCTTCCTTTAATGCCATTGGTTCTCGATCACACGCTTTCTCCTGAAATGGATGAGTGTCGACCAATTCTTTTGGGGATAGTTACTCTGTGGATTCCTCTTTTAATGTGTCTTGCATCATTCAATGTTTTGCCCATAGAATCCTTCAAAATTGCAACCCAGGATTTGAATTTTTTTCTTCAGTTCTTTCAGCTGGAAATGTCCCACATGTTCCTCCTCTTTGGTTTTCCAACTCAAGGTTTTTGCAGACTTCACTGTAACTCTTTACTGTCTTCTCAAGCCATATTTTCAAACAAAAACAACAACCAACAAATGTTGAGGATGTGGGGGAAACTTGAACCTTTTACCCTTTGCTGGTGGAAATTTACATGGTACAGTGGGAAAAAGCACTAACTGAAGACAGAACATAGGACCCAGCAAGATGTGAGAGCATCTGATATCACTGGGGAACTCGCTGCAAACAGCCCGATGGGCATGCCCATGGACGGAGGGTTACAGAGGCAGAATGTGACACACACATGGAACGGACACCACTTAGCCAATAAGAGACATGAAGTCTTGACACACACTATACCATGCATGGAGCTTGAAAACAGCATGCTGAGTGAAATAAGTGGAGCAGAAAAGAGGATGAAGATTTTATAACATCACTTATATAGAGAGACAGGAAGAAGGTGCATGTTCAAAGACCAACATTTACTAGTGATTCCCTGGGGTGAGAGGGAAGAGTAATGGTGGAAGGGCCTATTGCTTATCTGGAGGACTGAGTTTAGGTTCTGATTCTGAATGCCAATTCTCTACTGTGACCAGAATTGGATGGTGCCCAGCTTAATGAGTAATGGGGTGTCTGCTTCAAGCAATGAGCTTTTAAAAAAAAATCTATCAACATAGGATCAAACTGGTAATAGCACCTTGAAACATTAGGATACTTTGTCAATAGGATTTTAAAAAATCCACACACCTCTAACCAAAAACAAGATTCCTGATCCATGATAAAATAGCAGGCTATCAGAACTGTTTGCCTAGAAATAAAACATGAGAATGATGTGCAGGGGCTCTGAGTTATTTAGTCTCTAGCTCCCACCAAATGACCTTTTCCTGTAAGGGTCTGGGTAGAAGGTGTTTTGTCTCAACACTCTGATAAGGCATGCCCCTGTGAGTCATTCCTACCAGGTACATTGTTACTGCCCTCTGCTGGGTATAAAATGAGCCCTCTGAGATGCAGGAGGGGGAAATCTACCAGCAAGAGCCAGGAGTGGTGTGTCTTTTGGACCAGGAGATCCCTGTAGAGTGGACCTCCTTGATCCAGAAGACAGCTTTGACATCTCTCGGAGGACCGGCAGAGGAGCAGCAGCAGTAGCAACACCAGGAGCCAGAAGATGAGACAGAGTGGAGGCCCACAGAGCACGGAATGCTCAGTGCTGTTGGGCAGGCAGCTAGCTTGGGCACTTACCAGTGATTGGAATAGCTGGGCTTGCTGACCTATGAGGGTGAGTGCCTTCGGGTTGAGGCTTACTGTGGAGAGTGGAGCCTCTGGACACTTAATCCAGGGAGTCAGGCTACTGACCTGTGGGGCTTGAGCTGATTGACTTCCGGTTGAACCTTACAGTGGCATGCCCTATGGGCAATTTTCAGCAACTCTGAAAGGACTTTGTAGTATGTCCTGATAGAGCAACTGTATCCTGAGCATCTTTCTCATTTGCCTGTTAATTTTCTTAATAGAACCTTTAATCATGAATATTGTCTCTTGAGTTCTGTATGGGCATTGCAATGAATTAGGAAATCTAGATAAGCAACAAAGAGTTTGAGACAGAACACAGATGTCTCCATCACCGTTACTCAGCATTGCTCTGGAAGAACTAAACAATGCAATTAGCGAAGAGTTAAACACGTAGTACACATACCAGAAGAGGGAAAACATGACCGTGATACCCTGTGATTTTATACCTAAAAAACCCCCGAGAGCCAAATAAAAACTAACAGAAACAATGAGTCTAATGGTCAGTTAAATTTTATAGAAGAATCAACACCTTGACTATATATGAAAACATTAAACACTTAGAAACTAGTTTTTTTAAAGCACATAAAATGCTTAAGAATAAATTTAAGAAACATGAATTTTTGTAAACTAAAGAACTTCACAAAATGAGGACCTAATGTCGGGGGTTTAAATGGAGAGAAAATGTTTTGAGAAACGATGTACAAATGCGCTTTACACAATTGATGTGTATATGGATTGGGATAACAGTTGTATGAGCCCCTAATAAAATGTTAAAAAAGAAAAAAACAAACAAACATTGAGATATCAAAAAAAAAAAAAAACTTCACAAGGCGAAATAAAAGAACTCTAAAAGATATGAATAAAGAAATATACTTGAAAAAAAAAAGAAATATACTTGGTGACTAGGAGCATTTAGAATTATACAGAAAGCAGCTATTAATATATAAATAGAAGTCAATTATAATGAAAGTATAAAATTTTTTGTTTTACTTTTATAAAATGCTGTTCCTTGAAAAAGCAAATAACTTGAAATAAAAAGCAATATTTGAAGGGCTGTGAAAATTCTATTATCAAGAAAGGGAGACCAGCACTACAAAATGTTAAAGTGTAGGAACATGTAAAGAGATTAAAAGATCCCCAAATAGATGGTAATTTTGTGTACACATATCATTGGGAGAAAAAGAATACTCAATACATTGTATAGGGACAAACGGG
>NW_022103906.1:74550130-74556633 GCF_000313985.2 Echinops telfairi | reverse complement strand
AAATGAAACCACAAAAGTACCGATGAAAGCAAAACCACCTGATTTTATAATCTTAAAATTAAGAAAACCTTTCCAAAGGGAGGGTGGGAGAGGGGAGGAAGGGGGAACCGATCACAATGATCGACACATAACCACACACACCCCCTCCAGGGGGACGAACAACAGAAAACATGGGGGAAGGCAGACAGGGACGGGGTAAGCTATGTTAATAGTAATAATTTATCAAGAGATCACGAGGATGGGGGGTGGAAGGGAAAAAAGAGCTGATGCCAAGGGCTCAAAAGAAAGTAAATGTTGTGCTCGCTTCAGCAGCACATATACTAAAACTGGAACGATTTAAAAAAAAGTAAATGTCTAGAAAATAATGATGGCAATATATGTACAAATATGCTTGATACAATTGATGCATGGATTGTTATAAAAGCTGTAAGAGCCACCAATAAAATGATAAAGAAAAGAAAACCTTTCCAATCATTGTATTGAAACCCAGAGGTCCCAGAACAAAATCATACCAATGTGAATTGGGGGTGGGGGGTGGAGTGGAGACCCAAAGCCCATCTGTAGACAATTGGACATCCCCTCACAGAAGGGTCACAAGAAGAGATGACCCAATGGATGGATGGATGGATTGTGATAAGAGTTACACCAGCTCCCAATAAGAGCTCCAATAAAGTGATTAAAAAAAAAAGATGACCCAGTCAGGGTGCAAGCAGTATACCACTGATGAAACATACAACTTTCCTCTAGTTCCTTAATGCTTCCTTCCCCCCACTATCATGACCTCTATTCTACCTTACCAACCAGATTAGACCAGAGCACGCATTGTTATAGATAAGAGTCCAAGACACATGGAATCCAGAATAGATAAACCCCTCAGGTTTATCAATGAGTAGAGATACCAGGAGGATGGGGTAAGGTAGAGGGAGAAAGGGGGCCGAACAACAGAAAAGTGGGTGATGGGAGACAAAGGACAATGTAAGATATGAAAATAATATATAACTTATCAAGGGTTCATGAGAGGGAGGGGGAAGGAGGAGGAAAAATGAGGCGCAGATGATATCAAGGGTTCAAGTAGAAAGATGTGACTCTCACTGCCTCACTCTCTCACTGCCTCACTCTCACACTCATTCACTGCTTCACTCTCTCACTGTCTCATTCTCACTCTCTCACTGCCTCACTCTCACACTCACTCTCTCACTGCCTCACTCTCACACTCTCACTCTCTCACTGCCTCTCACTCACTCACTCACTGTCTCATTCACTCATTGACTCACTCACTCATTCACTGACTCACTCACTGCCTCACTCTCACTGTCTCACTCACTCACTCACTGCCCCACTCTCACTGCAAAAAAAAAAGAAAGAGAAAGAAGATGCTTTGAAAATGATGGCAGCATGTGTACAAGTGTGCTCGACACAACAGATGATTGTGATAAGATATGTAAGAGCCCCCAATAAAAGTATTTAGTTTTAAAAAATAGTAAGTGCAAACAAAACAAAACAAATCCCAGAGGTGAAAAAGGAAAAAAATTACAAGAAAAAAAAAAGCCATGTATATACAACAAAAACACTCGTGACAAAAGATGACAAAAGACAGCCTGAATAAAATATATACAGCCTGTCTGACAAAGGGTTGAAATCCTTCACACATGAAGTAGTGGACAGAAAAAACAGACAGCATACAAGGATCTAAACATAAGAAGATCTCATCAATATTTTTTAAAAAGGCATTAAAACAAATATATGTGCACTGATTAAAAAAGATGGAAAAATAATAACCAGTGTTGGTGCAGAAACAGGCTGACACAAACAGCTGGAGGGGATACATTTGTCTTGAGAGGAATTCGAGTCTACATGTTACAAGAACATCACATAACATTCGTTATCATCTGAAGAGTAAAACACTTCTACAATATTAACTCACCAATCTTAGAAGGAAAAAGAGTTTCGTCATCCAGCTGATCCTGAACCCAAGTCATCAAATAGTCGATATATTTTGGTGCAGAGCATTTGATTGGCTTTTTAATATTAGTACCATCTGCCCAATGATATTCGTATCTGGAGAGAGAAATATTTTTTTTAATGTTAACAAATGTGCAACTTGTAATCATAACAGGTTCATTATAAATAGAAGTTGAGTATCATTTTAATTATTCTAAGTTTTACTGAAGGTTAGGGAGCGTTCCCTATAGTAGTTTTCTGAAACGTGACACAGTTAAGAAGGAGTGACTGTGCATGCAGGAACCCTACTCCTGTCTATTAGGGCGAGAGAGGAGCCCTGGTGTAGCAGCAGGTACACGATGAGCTGCCAAACCACAAGGTCAGCAGTTTGAAACCACCACCTACTCCAAAGGAGAAAGGCACAGCTTCCCACGCCTGTCAAGACCACAGTCTCAGAAACCCACAGGGGCAGTTCTCCCGGCCCTACCGGGCCCTGTGGGTGGGAATCCGCTGGATGGAGGTGAGTCTGGCTGGGTCTGAGGAGCCGGTGAGGGACTGGTGAGTGCACTATGCTCATCGATAGAGCTAGGGTTATAAACCTTGTTCGGGGGAGGTGGCAGACTTCATTAGCGATGCGTGCTTCACCCTCCCACATGCAAAACTTCCCAGATCAATGTAATTTCTCTATTTTAATTTAAAAAGAAGTTTGAGGAACAAAGCAACACAAAAATAAGAACATCCCTCCTAAAACGCTGTAACAAAAACATACTAAGTACACACTCATCAGGGATCTTTCTCCCTTTGTACCTGCAGCACAGTTAGAAAGGTTAAAGAAGCGCCAGCTGGGTACCACCTACTGTTTCGTAAAGCGAGTGTTCTAGGACAGGAAAAAAGACCGGAAGGAAACGTATCAGAACACTCCCACCACACTCTGACACATTATTGGTGATGAAGTGTTCGTCTTTTTTTCTTGATTTCCTTAAATTTATTATAGTCAAAATATTTTTTAATCTAGCATCTTTAAGCCAGATAACTGTTTGTAAATTGTGCTGATTTAGTCAACACTAAATATGATAAGAAAATACTCATCAAATAATAAAAGGCCATCTAAAACACTTACCAAGAAATTCAGTTACAGAATAGAAACAGGAACCATAGATGTTAATAAAATCAGAAATATTAAAACTCAAATCTTTTATTCCTTTACTCCTACAACATAACATTGTTTACTAGGAAGCAGTGATAAAAATCAAGATACCGAAAGCTCACAGGATAGAGTATTTAATAACTAAAAGCTTATAGGTAAGTATTCGAAAACTTGTAAAACTGAATTGCCTTTACACACAAAAAAAGCAAATCATAAAACACCACTTTATTTCACCTATAACACCTATCTAATAAACAGTGTGTGTACCGTGGACCTGCAGACATCACTGGGCAGCTCGCTTCCGTGCAGAATTCGGTGATGGTTCCATATAACATGTTGATCTGGTTGAAGAAATCCACAGCTGAAAGGAGAGGAACGGGAACGTGTGAAAATGTCTCTGTGCACACAACACAGCTCAAGCATCAATTTACACGTACTCTTGGCAGAGTCCTGCGGAGGTTTCACGGTGCAGTAACACAGTCAAGCCTCTAAGTTGTTAGACGGCGATAAAATGGACTTTTGTACACTCATTTTCAGTACGTTCAAGTTTTAAAACAATTTATTTTGCTATCACTGAGAACACACCTAACAAAAACATGCCAACCGAAATTTCCACACACACAGTTCAGTGAAACTGATAGCATTTTTGAGCCCTGCCACTGGTCTCCCCTCCTTTTTGGAGTTGTTCCCCAGTTATTAGCATAAACTCGCTGCTCCTAACCTAATTTTGCAATTTGCTGTTGTCAGCTTCACCCTAAGCAGTTCTTAAAAGAGCAGAATGCAAGGCACAGGCATTCTTTACGAGTTCAGCTATTAAACAGTTTTTTGTTGTTGCTGTTTTTTCAAACTGTTTGGTTTTAAGGAGACTTGCGGGAATATTTCTAAACTAGATTTTTATCTTAGGATAACAGTTTCTGGGATTCATCCAGGCTGCTTGGCTCCAGAAAATTTATCAAGTTCATGAGGATTTGAAATTCTGTTCTACGCTTTCCCCCTTGCTCAGGATTTTTCCCTAGAGTCTTTGATGGAAACATTTAGTGGTGGAGCCAGACACCAACCACACTCTGTTCTTCTGGTCTCTGGCAAAGTACAAGTTGTCTGTGGAGACAATTAACCAGACAGTAGCATTCCTATCTGCTTGGTTCTGTTGCTGCAGGTAAATACAGACCAGCTGGTATGCCTGTGTGGACCCCTGGCATCACATAGTGACTGAGGAGGCAGAACAGAAGCACTAAACACATTATTCAATATATTATGCTTTTAACCAATATGCGACACTTTTAATAGTCCTAGTACTAGAAATAATACAAATGTGATGGTGAATATTATTTTGCTCCTAGCTGTTGTCAAGCCAGATTTCACCATGTGGAAACTCCATGTGTGCGCGCACAGAACCTCTCCATGGGTCCTCTTGGCCTGTCACCTTTATGGAAGCAGCTCACTGGCCTTTTTCCTCCTTGGAGCTCTTGGATGGGTTCAAACCATCAACCTCTAAGTTAGCAGCTAGGCCACTTAGGCTTCTTAATAGTTAATTTTACATTATTAGAATACATCGCCCCCCCCCCATGATATTTGACAATATTCAAAGGCATGAAAAACAAATAGCTTCTCATCAGTCTGGACCAGACAATACCATTTGTGTCAGGGAAGAGAAGTGTTCAGGATTCATGGTGAGGGAGGTGTACCTGCTGTGTAAACAAGCATTCTAAAAATCCAATTCATCATGGCAACTTTTCAAGCGTACTTCTTATTGAAAACAACAACACAGGTTAAAGAGCCTTTACCTAACAGCAGGGCAAATTTAAACTACATGAATATGGAAAGATATGAAAAAGTAGAATCCAAAGACCACTAACAAGTGCTAACAACTTGAAGGAAAGCCACCCCTCACCTGGGGCTGACTCGTCTGGGGTGCTTCCAGAAGGAGCTGCAGACTCAGCTAGATGGGAAGAAAATGGACGAGGAAATGGGCCCCACACATAGAGCTCCATCACTATGCAAAGAGAACCAAGTGACCCTTGGAGAGTTTCACAGACTGTTTGGCTCCCTCTGTTAAATGGTGTTAGAGCCCATCAAGTCAGTTCCTCACTTAATAGCGTCCCTAAAAAATTTATGTCAGGATTTTCAAATTTCTGAATATACAAAAAGATTCCATCTTATCAAAAAACTCCCTTAGAGACTCACTCACTCTCCCATTCACTCTCGCACTTACTCTCTCATTCACTCACTCTCTCACTCACTCACTTAAAAAAAAAAAAAACAACTCCCTTAGAAACTTTCCTCTCAATCATGTTTCTAAGTAACATCGTGGCACTCAGTAGCCATTTAAAGCTAAGTGTGCCAGATGGTGTGCTGGTTTACTGGCCTAAAGGAGCTGTTCTCAAAATGGGGTCCAGGAACTGCTTCTTTCAAGGGGATCTGTGAGGTCAAACTATTGTCCCCACTCCTTTCACTGGCAGTCTCTCTAGAGGGCACCAGGGAGTGTTCCAGAGCAGAGGCTCCTGGATGTGTGCTATCACAGCAGATTGAGTGTAGAAGCAATTTGAGAGTCCAGCTGTCTTCTATCAAGCTAGACATAAATAAAATTTACAAATACGTAAAACAATTGCACATCTCATTAAAATGTTTTGTAAATCAGCCATTTAGATTTAAAAATAACTGCTTAATATTTTCTTAGTTCACATTTCAAAATAGTAACTATCACTAAATATAACCTACATAATTAAAAACTATGGGACTCTCAATCTTTTTTAAAAAAAATAAAAGGACCCTGAGACTAAAATGTCTGAGACCTACTGATCTAGAACAGTAAGTCCAAAAGACAAATAAATCTAAGGTGTGCTGGTGTGGTGGGTTAGTTTGAAACCATACGTCACTCCGAGGGAGAAAAAGGAGGCTTTCTACTCCTGTAGAGTTACAGTCTTAAAAACACGCAGGGGCAGCCCACCTGTTCTATAGGGTAGCCATGCGTCAGAATCTACTCAAGGGTAGAGAGTTTGAATGAAGATTGAAAAGGCCAACTGATGCTTTCAGAACTGTTAGTTGCTATCAAGGAATGACGACCCCTCCCCCTCCCTCCTGGACACAGCAGAACTGATCCACAGGGTTTTCAGGGCTGTCACTTTTGGGAAGCAGACTGTCTGCCAGGACTGTCTCCTTCTGTCTCTTGGTGAATTCAAATCAACAGCTTCCCATCAATTTAACCACCCAGGGGGCTCGTTTTCAAAGTAACAGGTGATCACTTGGAATAAAGTTTAAAAACAAGGATTAAAAAAAAATAGATACCCCACTATGAGACATGATGCCCCTCACTGACCCATGGCTCTTGGGGGGACAACACCAGAGACACAGTGTGGGACTTGCACCCCATCTGATGATCCCACCACACTGAGGCAAAGCACTGGGGAAGTGCAGC
>NW_022103906.1:74522322-74548749 GCF_000313985.2 Echinops telfairi | reverse complement strand
ACTGAAAATACAGGGAATCCAGGGCGGATGAGCCCTACAGGACCAGTGGTGTGAGTAGCCAAACAGGGAGGGTGGGTAGGAAAGAGGGAACCGATTACAAGGAACTATATGTGACCTCCTCCCTGGGGGATGGACAACAGAAAAGTGAGTGAACAGAGACGTCAGACAGGGCAAGATATGACAAAATAATAATTTATAAACTATCAAGGGCTCATGAGGGAAGAGGGAGCGGGGAGGGAGGGGGGAAATGAGGACCTAATGCCGGGGGTTTAAGTGAAGAGGAAATGTTTTGAGAATGATGAAGGCAATGAATGTAAAATGCGCTTTACACAATTGATGTGTATGGATTGTGATAAGAGTTGTATGAGCCCCTAATAAAATGATTTTTAAAAAAAGATAAATGGTTCATATTTCAAAACATTATATAAAAATATAGGGATAAAAAAAATATATATAGGGATAAAAAACATATAGTGATAAATCTAAATTCTAAGGCGAGGGACTCAAACAACTTTACTATCAGACAGAGACTGTTGTAAATCTGAGTATGGTGGATTGAACTGTGGTATAAAATGGCACTTGGTCAGTTTCTTGACCCAATCTGAATTTGTTCTAGGTTTAACTACTTTTCCCTTGCTCCACAACAGAAATTCCTTCTCTGGCTCTTAAAATATTGCTGGTGCGCTTTTCTTTCTTACTTTTCTTTTCTTCTTTAAATTACTATTTATTCTTTGTTTTGTTTTTTCTTGTTTCGGTTAGGTTTCCCAATTAGTGAAGCACAAATAGTTTATTATTAGGGATGTGGGTGGGGGCTGGGAGGTAGGGTGGGTGAGGGGAATGGTGGGATCAAAAAATGAAGGCGGGAGGGGGGAAGGAGCACTAGAACTGATTTTTATGAGGCACATACAACTCTTTCTAAAAGCAACTTAACCATAGAAGTGTATGAAATGTGAATTTTATATCAAGAAAACTACTCAAAAACAGAAACAAGGAACCAAAGTTGATCAATGGTTACCATGGGTGAAAAAGACACTGAGATGGATTGCAGTGATCAATACTTAACCCCCTCCCACCGACCCTAGGGGGATGAACAACAAAAAACATGGCGGAAGGGTGACAACAGTCAGTGTAAGATATGAAAATAATAATTTATAATTTATCAAGGGGCTCTGAGGGCAGGGGTGGGTGGGTGGGTAAAAAAACAAGGAGCTGATACTAAGGGCTCAATAGAAAGTAAATGTTTAGAAACTAATGATGGCAACATATGTACAAATAGGCTTGATACAATTGATGTATGGATTGTTATAAGGGCTGTAAGAGCCCCCAATAAAATAATCTTTTAATTAAAAATTAAAAATTTAATTTTAAAAAGAGTTTATGTTAATGGTAGTGGAATAATTTGGAAAAGGACATCAATAATGGTTGCATTACACAAAGAGTATAATCCACGACACTAAATTATACATGGAGAAGTTGCTGAATTGGAGAATGTTTTGTTGTATATATTTTTGCCACAATTAAAAAAAATTGCATCAATAACAATGAGTACAAGAAGAACATGCTCTTAAAATTGATTGTGATAATAATTGTACAACTCTTAATATGATTGCACCACTGAATTGTATGACAGTTATATGTGATGATGGGGAAATAGATCTACGTGCGTATATTTATAGGTTTAGTACTGAGGTAGCAGATGGACACTGCCCCTCCACTCAAGTACTCCCTCAATGCAAGAACACTTTGTTCTATTAAACTGGAGTTCCATGATGCTCACCTCCCCGACATGATCACTGAAGAAAAAGTGGGTGCATAAGCAAATGTGGTAAAGAGAGCTGATGGTGCCCGGCTATCAAAAGATATAGCATCTGGGGTCTTAATGGCTTGAAGACAAACAAGTGGTCATTTAGCTGAGAAGCAACAAAGCCCACACATGGAAGAAGCACACCAGCCTGTGTGATCATGAGGTGTTAACGGGATCAGGCATCAAAGAACAACAACAACAAAAATCATATCATTGTGAATGAGTGTGGAGTGGAGACCCAAAGCCCATCTGTAGGCAACTGGACATCCCCTTGCAGAAGGGTCTCAGGAGGAGATGAGCCAGTCAGGGCGCAGTGTAGCAACGATGAAACATACAAAGTTCCTCTAGTTCTTTAATGCTTCCTCTCCCCCACTATCATCCCAATTCTATCTTATGAATTCAGCTAGACCAGAGGATGTAAACTGATACAGATAGGAACTGGAAACACAGGGAATCCAGGACAGACGATCCCCTCAGGACCAGTGGTAAGAGTGGTGATACCAGGAGGGTGGAGAGAAGATGAGGTAGAACCGGGGAACTGATCACAAGGATCTACATATAACACCCCCCAGGGGATGGCTGACAGAAAAGTGGGTGAAGGGAGACGTTGGACAGTGTAATAATGACAAAATAATAATTTATAAATTATCAAGGGTTCATGAAGGAGGGGTGCCAGGGAGGGAGGGGAAAAACAAGGAACTGATACCAAGGACTCAAGTAGAAAGAAAATGTTTTGAGAATGATGAGGGCAACAAATGTACAAATGTGCTTGACACAGTGGATGTATGTATGGATTGTGAGAAGCATTGTATGAGCCCCCAATAAAATGATTTAAAAAAAAAGCCAAATTTTGTCTCTGCTTCTTCAGACATGACATGGGGCGGGAGGGGTAAGTACACCAGAGAAGAATGTAAACTCTATTCTCTATATCTGTAACAATTAGCCATTCATCAAGAGGTAACTTGGGAATTATTAAAGATGGGGAAACTACCCTTAAAACTTTCCATAAGTCTTCTTTTAAGTCCCTTAGTCAATTCCCATTCTCTTCTATACAACTTTAAGACCAAATACATAGGATAAAGTTGACTATATGATCATTGTGGTGAAGTGAAATTACTTAGTATGGCTCTTATATCTTTGTAACTCCCACCAAATGACTGGGTGGTAGCATGCAAATAAGGTGTGCAAAACTCCAATGTAGAGAGTGGATAGTTTTACCATCTTGCTGGGTAAAGTCAGACATCTCCTAAGCAGAAACAGAGAATCCCTAGACCAACTAGAAAGAGCTATAAGTAGAGTATTAGAGATCCCTACATGGAGAAAAAGGCCACAGAACAGAGGCCAAGCACACCATAGCAGACCAAGACCAGGAAACGAGTGGCAGGCTTCCTAGCCCACCAGTAAGTAAAAGCTAGTGCTTTGGGCTTGGGCTGGCTTGCAGAGAGCGGTGCCCTTTGGTGGGCATTTATCAGTACTTCTAACACTTAACTCTAGCAGGGCACAGAGGCCTAGAGGCTGCATGGCTGAGACTGTATCCTTAACATTTCTGACCCTGACTTGTAAAAACTGTTAACTTTCCTAAAACCACTTCATAATCGTGAGTGGTGCCCATGGGAGGGACAGTTGTTGACAGCATCAGATAAAAAGGCATGTTTGACTTCTGTCACATCTTTGGGGTGATATGGATTCCCCCTTGGTGAAGCCAGAGGAGGCCATATGTGACCTTCATGCCATTTCTTCAACTCCAAACAATTCGACTGAGTTGTTAAATTATACATTTAAGCCCTATGTTGGTTTGATCTTGAAATTTTAGTTTGGGTTCCATCTTTGGGGTTCAGTTAGCTGGTTAAAACACAGTACTTCCCAAAATTTCTCTTTCAACACATTTTGACTATGATGTGTTCTAGAATAAATCTTTTTGTATTTATTCTACTTTGAGTTTTTGGATTTAGAAGTGTTTTCTATTTTTTTCTATTTGCAGAGTTATCATCTACTATTTCTTAAAACATTTTTTAAAAAAGAGGAGCTGATACCAAGAGCTCAAGTAGAAATAAATTGTTTTGGAGTTATTGATGGCAACATATGTACAAGGATGCTTAATACTATTGAAGGATGGATTGTTATAAGATTTAAAAAAAAAAAATTTGTAAGAGCCCCCAATAAAAAGATTAATTAAAAAAAAAGAAAACCATGTTTTCCTCTCCTTTCCTTTTTCTTTTGGTACTCTCATAAGTAAGTATGTTCATGTGTTTAATTAATGGTATGCCCAGGTTTCTGGGGCGGTTTGTTTTTCATTAAGCTTTTATCCATGTTTCAGAATGGATAAAATCTAATGTTGTGTCTTCAAGCTTGCCAACTCTTCGTTCTACCAGCTCAAATATATAAATATATGTAATATATATAAATGAGCCATTCTCCTCGTGAATTTTTAATTAGTTATTTTCCTCAAGTCCAGAGTTTTCATTTGGTACTTCTTAGTAATTTATCTTTATTGATGTTATCTATATGATGAGTAATTTATCTTTATTGATGTTATCTATATGATGAGTCATTTTCATCATAAAATAATGAATAAAAACCCATTGTCAACGAGCCAATTCTGACCCTATTAGGGTTTCTGAGGCTGCAAATCAGTGTAGGGGTAGAGCCTCATTTTTCTCCCACAGAGCAGTTGGCTTTGAACCGCCAACCATTTAAGTGAGCAGTCCCAAACTTACCCCACAGTGCCAGCAGGGCTCCTTTAACTCTTTCACCATGGTTTCCAGCACTCCAATGATGTATTACAATGGCTTACTTTGTAAATGGCTTTATCTTGCTAAGTCTAACAAGTAGGACCCTCCCCCCCTCCCCCAACTGAACATGAGTCATAGTATCCCTGTTTCTTTGCAACTCTTGATTTTTCTTTTTTACTGCTAAAAACTGGACACTTTAGATAAAATATTACAGCAACACTGCATTCTGACTGCCTCTCTCCCAACCCGCAGTTGGTGTTTTTTCTTTATCAGCTTGCCTGGACTAATTCTGTGGGTTTTATTTCCTTCCCCCTGCAGTGTGCAGCCTGTGATGTCACCATTTACCGCACAACCCGGTCTTTAAGCATGGCTTCCTGCGAGTTCCAGTAGAGTGTGCGTCCCCATTCGTTCCAAGTTTAGGCAGAAGTCAGTCAGTCAGAGATGGGCTGATGTTTCTTCCCTTTGCTAATGGGTCTGTTGAGGCCTGGGAATGCTCTTGAGTCTGCTCCACATTCAGGGACTCGTAACTCTCAAGGGTCCACTTTAGTTGTACCTGAGCAGGTATAGTCTGGTGTAGGTACACCTCACAGCAGGGCCCTTTTTAGCTCCTTCTCCAGCTTTTTTGAATATCTGGTTGGTCTTCCATTCAGTTTGTTGCTACTAGCCTTCTCTTAATTGTCTCATGCTGAGTGGGAGTTGGGATTGGGAGGAGGGGACGCATGCATGGTAGAAGCCAGTCTCTTGGCTTGACCCCTGTCTTCTAAGAGTAGCTGCCAAAGTAAGGAATGAGAGATGTCAATGGGCCATCCTGGGGTAAAACCATAGGCCTACAACCAGGAGCTAAGGGGGAAACGGAAATCTCAAGCCAAGTTCATTGCCACTGAGTCAATTCTGACTCATATCAACCCAAGAAACAGAGTAGACCTGTACCTCCCAGACGATAAATCTGTATGGGAGTAGATAGGCTCACCTTTCTCCCAAGGAGCCAGCCATTGGGAGATTTGAACTGCTGACCTTGAGTTTAGCAGCCCAATGTACAACCAACTACAACTCCAGGGCTCAGTGGCTAAAGTGAGCCTCCCATTTTCTGGACAGCATCTGTATCTGTAATTCAGATCTGGAGGTAGGGGTACAGGTAAGGGATGGGAGTAAGTCCTTTCTTAAATACCACAGACTCAACAACACAACAAAAAGAATATAAGAAACCCACCCAAAGACTCCCCACTCTCCTTGCTGAGATTTAGTAATTTATTGCATAAATACATCTCAATTTTCTAGACCCCACTAAGTCTATTTCTTATGCTTAAATTGTTTATTTTTTCACCAGTTAAATGGTTGCTTCCATGGGTGAGGGTCTGCCAAGTTTTTCATGGTGCCATTCTGAGTTCACATCCCTAAGTTGGAGTACCAATCACTCCAGATCTGGGACTGCTTAGCTGTGCAAGGAGCCCTCATGGTACAAGTTCAGCCCTGGTGGTACAAGGTCAGTGCTAGGCTGTTCAGCAGGCCGCTGGTGGTTTGACTCCCACAGCAACTCCAAGGGAGAAAGACCTGGGCATCCCATTAGGATGACAACCTAGCCCACGAAGTCTTCTTAAAACCACACAAGAATTTAGCTTAGCTAGTAAAAAGTGTCTGCTGTGAGCATTATATTACTTTTCTGCTAATTATTTATGTGGGATCAAACTGTTAACAGTAATTTAAGAACCCCATGGGCAGTGGAGATCACGTGAATGGGGGGAGCAACTCAGAAAAGGAGGGTGAGAACGATTGCACCATGGAACTAGTCAACGTCACTAAGTTGTACACGGAGAATTTGTTGAATGTATAGTTTTGCTGTGTCTATCTCAAACACAAAATAAATAAAATTAAAAGCAACAACACCTAATGGTCTAGAAAATCCTCTGGGGCAGTCACTCTATCATATGGGTTTATTACAAACTGAAAAAGAACCAGCTGCACTTAATAATCACTACCACCCCTCAAATACCCAGGATTACAGCTCTATCCCAAGATCCTTAACCACATCTAATAAAATCCTTTTTTCCATATAAGGTAACATAGTCACAGGTTTCTAGGCATTTAGACACAAACATCTTTGGAGAGCCATTCTGTCTACCACAATGACTTTTCTGTTTAACTTGTACATCAGGATTACCAAATAGTTAGATAAGGGAAAAGTTATTTTTTATAGAGCATTTTAATTTTTATACACACATGTGTGTGTATTGATAGAACTAGAGTATGATCATTTTGCAACCTCTAATAAATTAATGACTCTAGGTCTGCCTTGTCTGATGTGGTAACTAATAGGTGGCATACATGGTTTCGGAGCACCTAAAATGTGCAGTCAGATGTGGAACGAGATGTGGAAATAACCATTGTGTTCTTTAAAATTGTATAATCTACTTTCAATGTTAATGCCGAATTGTCATGT
The DNA here is from genome assembly GCF_000313985.2 of Echinops telfairi. NCBI lineage: Eukaryota > Metazoa > Chordata > Mammalia > Afrosoricida > Tenrecidae > Echinops > Echinops telfairi. The sequence goes on along the minus strand of NW_022103906.1, from coordinate 74,541,776 downwards.
ATGTCAGCTGCATGTTAGACTTGTCTTTAAAAAAAAATAATAATTGTATTGATGTGAAACATATCATTGTTTCGAGTATGGAAGTAACCATGTAGCAAACAAGCTCAGTAATTTGGTGTCTATTAAGGTAGGGGAGTGATGGACAGGTAACTTATCAATAGTGCCAAGACATAAAGTCGGGAAAAATATATTTTTACCCAAACATTAAAAAAAAAAAAAGAAATGAGATGTGTGGTAAGTGTAAAGTACACACCAGATTTGGAAGACTTAATTTAAAAAAAAACAAAACCCTGAAGGTATAACATTAATAACTTTTATATTAGAAAAGTATTTTTTATATTGCTAACATGTTGAAATGAAGTGATTAGGTTGGAAAATTTTAAAAACTCACTGCCATTAGGTCACTGCTGACTCATAGCAACCGCTGTGGGTTTTCGAGACTGTAAATGTTACCAGAGTTCTTAGAAAGCCCAGTCTTTCTCCGGAGGAGCTGCTGCTGGTTTCGAACTGCCAACGATCTGGATCACTGAGTTACCAATGAGTTACCACTACACCACTAGGGCTTCTTAATATTAGGTTAAATAAAATATATTAGGAAAGTCAATTTATGTTATTTTTGTTTGTTTTAATGTGGCTACTAAAGAAACTTTAATTACATATGTAGCTCCCATTACACTTCTACTGGGTAGTACTGATCAAAGAATAGTTATGAATAGCTGCTTAATGCCACATCAGAATACAACGAGATGCTATGGTAGTATCTACAGTGATGGATATATAAACTAACCCCTATGAAGTAATCTTATAACCAACCAAGTAAACAAACACAGTATGAACATGAATTTGATCCAGACTCTAGATCTTCCTGTTCAACATGGGAGCCATTTGCCAAATATGGGTATTTACATTCCAATTAATTAAAATTGAATTTAAAATTCAGTCACACCAGCCACAGTCCCTGTGCCTAAACAGTCACAATGCAGCTATCAAGCACCCCCAGCATCACAGCTGTGGCCCTAACAAGCACAGGAAAAAGAGGCGAGGCTGGAACATGACAACAACTGACGCCGTGGGGTAGAATCTGCAGAGAAACCAACCAACTGGCTTTCTTCAACTACAACCTCATAACAAAGGGAAAACTGATGGATTAAAAGAGATTCAAGAATTCCATGTACAGGCCTTATTTGGATCAAGATTAAAACAACCATCAAGGAAAACAAAAAGCCATTTATAGAGCAATCAAGGAAATAGGAATAGTACCTGTCTGTATGATACAGTTAAAGGATGATGTCATTCTTGTGATCTTTGAAGGGGTATCTTTTAGAAATATTTAATGAAATATTTATAGATAAAATAGCATGTCAAGGATTTGCTTCAAAACAATCAGGGGAAGATATAAAAGAAGCATATTAGCCAGGAATTAATCACTGATGGAGCTGGATAATGACTACATGGGAATCCATTATACCAGTCTCTTTACATGCTTAAAAATGTCCATTAAAAAGTTTTTAATGAATGTACAAATGTGCTTTACACAATTGATGTATGTATGGATTGTGATGAGTGTTGTATGAGCCCCTAATAAAACGATTAAAAAAAAGTTTTTAACAAATTCAATTTCTTTTTTCCAGGGCTATGCGCTAAGCACTAGCCCTGGATCAGCGTACAATGGACTTTTTAAGTTTTCCTACAAAGGGAGATGAGAGCTGGCAGTGTGGGGGTGGGGTGGCACAAATGGATTCCCTCCACTGTTGTGGTCCAACAGAAACCTTGGTGTTCATCAATCTTTTCCTTGATGCTACTTAGATATGCCTAGCATTCTCATTCAGAAACTACCCCAATCCTCTGCCATACTCCTCAATTGCCTCTAGTGAACCACGCAAGCTGTTAGATCAAGCACTCTGAAAAAAGTTCTGAAGAAAGTAGCAGTTTGGGATATGCTAGTTATCCTACTGTGCTGCTTTACAATGTTACTTTAAAACAGTCACCCCTGTGAAATAAAATTAATCAGCAACAACAGACCCAGCAAACTCTTTATAGAACCAGCTAAGTTTAATGTTCTTAGAGACTTACTGTTAACTGCAATCCATTCATTGAGGTCCTCTCCCTCTGGCAACATCACAGCTTGTCTCAGATTCCCACTTCCTAGAGTTGCTTCTGCGTGTTTTAAGAGTTCATACTGATGAGACCCTTCGGGGATGTTCTTCTTTGGTTTGAATGTTTTAGAAGAGCGGCTGCTGCTGTTAGGTGAAAATTATATCAAGTTTTAGGAAGGGATGATTTTCTGTTTTTTGTTTGTTTGTTTTTTATTTATTTTTTTTTTGGAAGGGATGATTTTCAGCATAACAACTGTTCTATAAAATAAAATACTCCCTTAAAAACAATCACATACCAAATAAAACTTTACACTTTTTATGCACATAAAAGATTAGCTAAAAAAAAGAAAAAAAGATTAGCACCCTAGTGTCACCTAGAAGGAACAATGCCTCAGGGAGCAGATGGAGATAACGTGAAAGTCAGTTTGTCCAAAAGAATAAATCTGAATTCTAGTCTTTGATCCCCTCTAACTTAAGACTGCCCAGGAAATAGAGGAAGGAACTAGGAGGCAAAGGACATTTATAGAGGCATAAATATTTTAATGATAGGGGCATAATCATATGTATATACATGTTAAACAATAAGGTAACAGGGACATTGGTCCTCTACTCAAGTACTCCCTCAATGAAAGAACACTTTGTTCTAATAACCTGGCATTCTGTGCTGCTCACCTTCCCGACACCATCGCTGAAGACAGAATGGGTGCATAAGCAAAAGTAGTGAAGAAAGCTGATGGTGCCCAGCTATCAAAAGATATAGCATCTGGGGTCTTAAAGGCTTGAAGGTAAACAAGCGGCCATCTAGCTCAGAAGCAACAAAGCCCACATGGAAGAAGCACACCAGCTTGTGTGATCACGAGATTTTGATGGGATCAGGTATCAGGTATCAAAGATCCAGAACAATCATATGGATTGGAATGATTGGAATGAAGGGTAGGGTGGGGTGGCGTAGAGCCCTTCTGTAGACAACTGGCTATCCCCTCACAGAAGGGTCACAAGGAAGGGGCGAGCTAGCACCAACATAGTATAGAAACATACAACATTCCTCTAGTTTTTGTTTTTTTTTTTCATTCCTCTAGTTCTTTAATGCTCCCCCACCCCCACTATCATGACCCAAATTCTACCTTACAAATCCAGCTAGGCCAGAGCATGTACATGGGTACAGATAAGAGATCTCCACACGGGGAATCCAGGACAGATAAACTCCTCAGGACCAATAATGGAAGTGGAGATACCATGAGGGTAGGGAGAAGGTAGGGGAAGGGGCGAACCGACCAAAATGAACCACCCCCCCAAGGAGGATGAACAACAGAAACACGGGTGAAGGGAGACAGCGGTCAGTGTAAGATATGAAAATAATAATTTATAAATTTTCAAGTGTTCGTGAGGGAGGGAAGGGGGAGAAAAAAATGAGCTGATATCAAGGGCTCAAGTAGAAAGAAAATGTTTTGAAAAGGATGATGGCAACACATTACAAATGTGCCTGACACATGGATGTATGGATTGTTATAAGAGCTGTAAGAGCCCCCCAAAATTATTTTTTTTAAAGACTGCCCAAGAAACCAAACTTGCTTTTGGCCTCAATTTCCACGGACTGAAAATGTTGTTAGAAAATGTTAGAGGAAGGTAGAGAATTGGAATAAGTAAGCATAAAGGTTCTCAGGAAGGAGCCCTGGTGGCAGGATGGTTAAGCACTCAGCTTATCTGAAAAGCTGCCCATCAGACTCCACCCAGAAGCTCCACTGGGAGGTTTGTCACTATGAGTTGGAATTGATTTTCAGGTACCCAGTAATAGCAAGGTGCTCATAGCTCAGAAATTCAGTTTTCTATATAAAATCTTGGGTAACATTAACATTTTTACCACATGTGCAAAGTATTCTTATTGTTAGATTTTAAGGTTCTTTGTATATTTTAGACACAAGTGCATAGTCAGGTTTGTGTTTTAAAGACATTTTCTCCCAGTCTGTGGTCTCTTTTCATTCTTTATCAATATCTTTCACAGAATTTTTAAATTTTAACAAAGCTCCACATATCAAATTCTTTTTTTATCGATCATGCTTCTGGTATTATACCTAAAACACTCACTGCCAAAGCCAAGGTCATCTGGGTTTTCTGACATTATCTTCTAGAAGTTGCATGCTTTTACATTTAACATGGAGGGCTACGATCCATTTCTTTCTACATCATTCTATTGGGGGCTCATACAGCTCTTATCACAATCCATTGTGTCAAGCACATTTGTACCTCTGTTGCCACCATCATTCTCAAAACATTTTTTACTTGAGCCCTTGATATCAACTCATTTTTCCCCTCCCCCACGAACCCTTCATAATTTATTAATTTTTTTTCATGTCTTACTCGGTCCAATGTCTCCCTTCACCCACTTTTTTGTTATCCACCCCCACCCCCACCCCCGGGGGTGGGGGGTGGGGTTGGGTTACATGTAGATCATTGTGATTGGTTCCCCTTTTCTCCCCCCCCTTATCCTTCCCCTCCTGGTATTTCTGCTCTCATTATTGGTCCTGAGGGGTTTATCTGTCCTGGATTTGCTGTGTTTCCAGCTCTTATCTATACCAGTGAATATCCTCTGGTCGAGCCGGATTTGTAAGGTAGAATGGGGATCATGATAGTAGGGGGAGGAAGCATTCAAGAACTAGAGGAAAGTTGTATGTTTCATCGATGCTATGATCCAGTTTTAGTTATTTTTTGTGAAAGATGTGATAATAGGTGTCTTGTTTCATTATTATTATTATTATTTACAAGCAGATGAGCCCTAAAATATTATGCTAATTGTTTTCTATGATTATATTATTCCACTGATGGGAAATGGACACATTGGGCAAATCTATAGAAACAGAAAAGACTGGTGCTCATTGTACTTAGATACACAATCAACACCTAGCAATCAAGAAATCAAACACTGGACAAATCTGCTGCAAAAGACCTCATGGGTTGACACTGTAGTTTCAACAATGGGCTCAAACCTGATTGTAAAGATGGGGTAGGGCATTGTTTCAGTGTGCTGTACATAAGGTCACTATGAGTCAGAGCCAACTTGATGGCACCTAACAACATAACAAACAGAAACAAAGTAGAGGGGTGATCTACTTCTATGGGAATGGAGAAACCTGGAATGGGTATGGATGGTCCTTCTGTCTTGGATAATGAAAAACTTTCTAGAATTAGCCAGTGGTGATGCTTGAGTGATTCTAGAAATATTAAAACTACTGAATTGTACACTTTAAAAAGGTAACTTTCATGGTACGTGAATTACATCTCAATAAAACTATTATAAAGATTCAATATGATCAAAGCACGTAGAGTAAACTGCAGATTGTCACAAAATTTAAAAGAACTAAAAGCCTCACATTTAGATACAAAAAGCAATGGTGCTGGGTGAAGGGAGACATCAGACAGTGTAAGATATGACAAAATAATAATAATTTATAAATTATCAAGGGCTCATGAGGGAGGGGGGAGCGGGGAGGGAGGGGAAAAATGAGGACCTAATGCCGGGGGTTTAAGTGGAGAGAAAATGTTTTGAGAATGATGAGGGCAATGAATGGACAAATGTTCTTTACACAATTGATGTTTGTATGGATTGTGATAAGAGTTGTATGAGCCCCTAATAAAATGAGTTAAAAACAAAAAATGAAAAAACAAAAAGCAATGGTGCATCTACGAACCAACCACGAACTAACCATCAATGCAGAAGAAGATGACTGGAGGTAGGAAGAAAAAATTACTGGGGAGGGGATGACTGTTCTAGTAATGTGAAAGGAAATCTGTAATTAAAATTAAATCATACACTCTTTGGCATCATACTTTGGAAACTATGCCCTTTTGAAAACCACCTAAAGGTGGAAAATGTAACTTGGACAAAGATATTCTCAGTAGTGCTGTTTTTTAACAGCAAAACACTTAAAATAACCCAAAATTCTTACAATAAAGAAACAAGTAAATAAGCTCTGAGCCCTGGTGGTGAAATAGGTTAAAAGCTGGGTTGCTAACCACAAAATCAGCAATTCAAACCCACTGGCTGCTCCTTGTGAGAATGGTGGGTCTTTCTCTAAGGATGCAAAGGCTCGGAAACCCACAGGGCAACTCTACCCTGCCTACAGACTGAGTCGGAATTGACTTTGATAGCAGTGAGTTTTAAAAGGAGCTATAAGTAAACACTGGGCTGTGTTAACCACAAGGCCGGGGTCCAATGGGCAGAAGCAGCTGTCCATTCCTCTCTAAGAGACCATATTAATAGATAGGGCTATTGTGAGTTGGAATCAACTCCATGACAGTGGGTTTGGCTGGATCTTATGAAACACTTCACCGTGAAATGGCAAGTATGTGGATTATGTATACTGGTATTTATTCAACCATATAAGCAATTAATACAATGCAGAGTGCATATAATATAGAATGCCATTTGACAATAAATTAGGTGCCCAAACACAGCATCAATGGAGAATTTATGTATTTTCCTTTTTGGTATTTTCCATTTCAGCCTCATTTGGGACTAGCCAGTGTGACCCACTGCCACTGAATTGATCCTGGCTCATAGCAGCCCTATATAGAGACGACAAATCATTATTGGAGCACACAGCCTCGTCTTTCTCCCAGAGCGGCTGGTGGGTGCGAACCAGCCACCTTTTGGTCAGCAGCTCGAGACCTAATTTACAGCCTCCAGGAAGCCTCTTGGCAGGTAGGAAGGTGGCTTTAAAAGGCCATACTTCATTTCTGTGGTTGCCCTGCTCCTTCGGAACTGCCCACCGAAGCCAGCTAGCAAAATGGCTCAGGAAACCTGTGCCCCCCGCCCCTCCCCGCCGCTGTTTACTTCCTCTCGAAGAAGGCCCCCAGAAGAGTACTTACTCAGGCTGCCCCCCACCCCGGCCCCCAAGAGCAGTGGACTGATTAACAGTGATAGTATGATTAACAAAACAAGGCTTACGGGAATCTCATTATAATTGTCCAGTGAGTGTTGAAGCAAGGATCTCTAAACGTCAACCCATCTGATCCCCCACCTGCGGTCCCCGAATTGTTTGTGCTTTTTAAAGCCCGAGTGGCGTCATGGCTCCGCGTTGGGCAGCTAACTGCAAAGTCAGCAGTTGGAAGCGACCAGGGAGGGGCTCAGCGAGAAAAAGACGGGGCTTCCCCGTCCGGTGACGGGCTCGGAAACGCAGCCGGGCAGTGCGACCCCGTCGCAGAGCGTGGGATCCCGCCAAGGAGGAGCCAGGTGTGTGAACGCATCCCAAGTCCCCCAGCCGCGGCTGGACTGCTCGCTCCGACCCGATCCCTCCGTCCCCAGCTCCCCACACGCGACAGAGGCGGCGCTTCCCCGCGGGAGTCACTTACACGACTGACCAGATGCAAACTCTTGATAGTTCTATTCGCTAGGAAGGTTTTCGGAGCCGGGACGGAACGGGAGGCCGCAGCCCGGGCCCCGCCCCCACACGGTCCCTCCGCCCCGCCGAGCGCTCGGGCGGAAAAGTTTGGAGGCGCAGCCGGCCTCGGGGCCTTCACTCGCCGCCACCCGCTTCCTCTGCCCCCACCTTCCGCGCCCGCAACCTCGCCCCGCAGCCCAGCCTCCCCCGCGCACGCGAGCAGGAGCCAGCAGCCGGCCGGGGCCCGGCGCCGGCCTCGGGGACCCCCCACCCACCCCCGCCTCGGCCCTCGGCTCGGGCGCCCCCGGCGCGGCCCCACTCACAAGAGGAAGCTCATCTTCGTTCCTCGGCGGGGCGGGGAGTGGCCACCGCCCCCCGCCGCAGACCGGATTCGGAGGCAGCACCGAGAGGAAGCGAACGGCCGGGTGCCGGCAGACAACGGAAACCCTGCTCCGAGCCCGGGGGTCCAGCCGGGGAGACTGCGGAGCCCGCCGCTTGCCCCTCCACCGATCCGAAATGCGGAACCACCCAAATCTCGCGAGCTATAGGTCTGCCCCAGCCCCGCCCGCTGCGAGGCGCGGGACGCGTCCTTTCCACCACGCCCTCCTAGCGTTCAGCCAATCAGCAGCCTCCAAGCAGGGACTTCCCTGTCTCCGCCCCCCCCGCCGTGTGGTGGCCTTTCTGAACCTCTGCCCAGGTCCAGTTAGGTGCTGCTGGCTGGGTTCGGTGGTTGCTCCCTAGGTTGTTGGTGGGGACTCTATCCATAGCTGCAAATTTAAAATATAAATTTGCTTTTCGTTAAGGTAGAACGTGTCTAACATAAATTCATCTTTCTAAAATGTACCGAAAAATTAAATAAATAAAATGTACTGAAATTTAGTGGTTTTTATTTTTAGTCTATTCATGGCGCGATGCAACCATCGCCACTATCTAATTCTAGAAGATTTACATTATCCCATTAACAGCCACTCTGCTTTCTCCCCTCCTCCCTACTCATGGTAATTTGTTATTGTTAGGGGCCATCCAGTCTAGTTTTGACCCATAGTGCCCCTGACCCTCTGCACAACAGAACGAAATACTGCCACGTCCTGCGCCATCCTCACACTTGTTCCCGAGCCTGAGCCCATTGTTGCAGCCATCGCATCAATCCATCTGGAGAGATCTCCCTCTCTTCCGCAGCCCCTCCACTTTACCAAGTATGATGACTGACTGGTCTCTCTTGACAATTCGTCCAAAGTATGTAAAACAGGTCTTGCCATCTTGCCTCTAAACAGCACTCCAGGGGCACTTCTTCCAAGACAAAGCCCTTTGTCCTTTTAGCAGCCCATGGTATTTGCAACATTCTTCAGCACCACAATTCAAATGCATTGATTTTTCTTCAGTTTTCTCTATATAGTGCATACGAGGCAATGAAAATACCGTAGCATGGTCAGGTGCACCCTAGTCCTTAAAGCAACATCCTTGCTTTTCAACACTTTAAAGAGGTCTTGTGCAGCAGATTTACGCAATGCTATGCATTGTTTGATCTCTTGACTGCTGCTTCCATGCACATTGATTATGGATCCAAACAAGACAAAAATCCTTGACTTGTCTCTCCATTTATCATGATGTTATTATCATGATGTTATTATCATGATGAACGGCCCCTGCAATTCTAATTCTTCACGAATTAGAAAGCTGCTGTTTTTCTCAGAACAGCTAGTGACTTTGAACTGCTGACCTTGTGGTTATCAGCCCAATTAGTAACCACTATACACCAGGGCTCCTGAGGTATAGACAGAGGAGCGGTAATATGTTTAACTTTTTGAGCAGCTGGAAAATTTATTTCCAAAGCAAGTGTACCATTTTACATTCTCACAAACAATATACCATGGTTCCAATTGCTCCCAGCCTCAGCAACATTTCTTATTATCTATCTTTTTTTGACTGGAGTCTTCCTGTACAGTTATACTCTGACATACATGGGACCCACAGGAGTCAGATCCACTGGATGGCAGTAGGCACAAACTGTTAGGTACTGTACCTTTAAAAAAGAACTTGCTTTAATATTACCTTAGCACCAGGTCCATCCCCACCCCCACCCCTCACGGGGACCATCCAACAACTCAAGAGGGGGTTCTGGTCCAATAAGAGCCTCCGTGATATTGCCATCCCTTTGTTGCTCAACACGCCTCAGTCCAGATCCAGCAACCTGCCCTTGCTCGCACAAAAAGTCACCAGGGGCTCAGTTTCCAAATTCCAAGGGCATTTTCCAGCCTTTATCTTACTGGGTGTTTCTTGAACATTGGCCTTTCTGTTCTATCTGACCCATCCTGCCAGACTCTATTTGATTACAATGATTTTCTTTTTCAAGAACCTCTTTGTGATCATTTCTCGGCCTTTTGGCTAAGATTAAGTGTGTGTGAAGAACCTCTTTGAGTCTCCCTGTAATCTGGCTTCTTCTATAAGGTGAGGTAGGGACACAGATCGCTTGGAAATGGTCTATTTCAGCCAGGGTCCTGTTATCACAAGTGATAGAAATCCACATGGTTATTTGCCATCAAACCTGTCCTATACCTTTTCCTCCACTAGGTTGTGAATTCCTGTGGGGCGGAGTCATATCTCATTCATTTATCATCCCGAGTGTCCAGTACACAGAAACTACTCAATAAATAATTGCTGGATGAATCTGGACCTAGATGTCACTTCTGAGGCACATCCAGTCTGACAGGGGAGATTGAGGAGCCCTGGTGGCATAGTGGTTACTGACCATAAGATCAACAGTTCTAAATCACCGGTCACTCCTTGGGAGAAAGACAGAACTTTCTACTCCTGTAGAGTTACAGTTTTGGAAACTCACAGGGCAGTTCTACACTGCCATATAGAGTCGCCGTGGGTCGACATCAACTTGATGGCAATGGGTTTGGTTTTTGAGAAAAGACTGATGCAGGAATAAATGATAATCAATACCATGGTATCGTAAAAATGAAAGGTAATTTCATTTTAGGAAACGAGCGTTTCTTAAACCCAAAGCTTTACTTTTCTAGTCCATTGTCTAAGCCTATGCTCCTGCCAAACAATAGCATGCTGTTTCCTATTAGGACCCACACCTTCTGGTTGTCGAATGGCTCCAGCTCCAACTTTCCGCTACTCCAACAGCATCATTAACAAAAAAATCTGCCCGGTGTTCTTATCTTTGCTCCATTATGGAGCTGAAAATCCGACTTGAAAACCTGTAGGGCCGTGTGGCATCTCACTGCGGACCCAGAGCCCAAGGCGCCACTCTCGCTCAGACAACACAGAGTGCTGGTGTTAGTCCGTTGAACTGTTCCTCCGTGCGTTTTTTGGGGGGGGTGTGCTTCATGTGGCTCCAGAGAAAATTAACGATGGCAGCCGAGAAAGCTGAGAGGAAAGCTGTGAGAGCCACGGTGGAGTTCAAGAAAAAATTACTGGGGAATTTGGATCAGGTTGCTGCTTGTCTGATTTGGAAGCTGAACACAAGATGACCAAGTCCACATTTCCAACATTCTTGAGAAACGATGTGATTCAGGCGTGAAATCGTGAACCACGAAAGAAAGAACCCAGACCCTCGAAGGTGGTGAAAAGTGGCTGTTCGCGTGGGTAATCCGAAACACTGGCTGGTGAGACCGTAACTACGAGAAGGCCGAAAGCCTCCCGGTGCTGGGAGCAACAATGTTGCAGGAGCGGCGCTGAGCGGCCCCGGGTGTCCGCAGGCCGCTCGGAAAGTTCCACCGAGGACATGGGGCGAAGGGTCCCTTCCCCACCGAGTGCTCGGACTCCTTGGGGGAGATGCCCCACTGGACCTTCCTGAGGACGGAGGACGGAGGCACAGCCTGGGGCAGGTGCGCTCCTCCTGCTGTGGGAGTGCCCGGGGGCTTTTCCGTGGAGCCACGTGAGTTAGTGGACCCTTCGGAAAACCCAGGGCTTTTCAGCAACAAGACCTACTGCAAGCTAAGCCCAGCGGGATGCGGGACAAAGAAAGGGTGCGTGCCTGCGCGGTCCTCACGGAGTGGGGTGCACGCAGACCTGCAGGAGGGACGCCCCCGAGAAGCGGTCCTCTCGACGCCCGTGTGCCCAGCCGCCGGCCCGGAGGGAGCGCGAGGGGACCAGACGTGCGCCCGCATCCATCGCCGTGACCTCCTTGCTCGTGGACACACGGCTCGTCTGTCCGCGCGTGCACCCGCAAGTCAGCGCCCAGTTCAAAACCTGTACAGCTCCGAAATCACCTCAGACACCCAGGCGACCTTTCCAGAGTCCCGGAACATCACGGTCACCCTCGAGAAGTCCCTTACCGTGACCTTGGCGGCGTGGCAGACAGGGAGAGCCTGACAGGGAGAGCCTTTGGAGGCTGCAGGGCTCTGAGGAGGAGCCCAGGGTCCCATAGCGGCAGGAAGAGTACGGGGAGGGTGCAGGGGCGCAGGACAGAATAAGCCCGGATCTGCAGAAGGAGCAGCAGCAGATTCAGCTGAGGAAATAGCCGTGGGGGAGGCCTCCGGAGTTCATTCATAAAGAAATGAGTGCCAAGTGGATGGAAACGGCCCCGCCGCTCTGGACAGAGCCTCACCCAGAGAGGCAATGACAGGCAGACGTGGGGGCCTGGGGAATGAAAATGCTGCCTCTCGCTTTAGGATCATTTTGAAAAGAAGGCAGAAGCAGGTGACATGAGACAAAGTTTTAGTGAGAAAGGAGAAAACAGACCAAAAGAAAAAACCCCAGAAAGTGTGCTACTCCTCCTCCTCCTCCAGTTTCTCTCCAGCTCCCGACGAGAAGCCCCTAAGGCCAGGTCTAGTACCTGTATATATTTTTTTAATTTTATGTGCTGTATTGTGTTTTTATATTTAAACCAATTATTTGATTTTCCATTATTTCTTATGGGAAAAATATATTCATTTCCCAAACTTTTTGTTATTCGAACATGAATTTGGAATGAATTGAGTTTGACAACTGAGGTATCCCTGTAGCGATAGTTCAAGTTAGAAAGGTCGTGTATACAAGTTAAACAGCAACTGTATTGGGTAGTAGGCTGTTGAGGTCTTATGTGCTTACATTCTTTTCTACTTCTCTATATATACACACCAATTCCCCCTAATAAGCCTATGCTAATATTTTTTCATTTCTTATTTTGAAAGGAGAAACAAGACTCTGTGGGGGACCAGCCTCCCCACAACCGAATGGGTCCAAGGGGCAGTTGTGTAACTGAAGGGTCAATTAAAGAGACATCAGACAAGATAAAGCATGCAAGAGCTAGGAACCAGGTCCTAGCAGAGAGAGACCATAATGTAATCTCATGATGAGTTTATATAATCACAGGCACCCACATACATAGCAGGAAAGGATTGTACAAGAGGCATACACGTAACAGGAAGGGGATGAGCTAGGGGTATACACGCAATAAGAAGGGTTGTACTAGAGGCATACATGTGACAGGAAGGTACGTCTGTAACAAGAGGGGCAGGCTCTAGGTGGCAGCCTAACCTTGGACATCTCTGAGTTGGCTTGACCTTAGGTGTCTTCGACCTGTTTTAGGGGAATTATCTATGGTCCTTATCAGAAGGGAGTGGGCTCTACTTAGGGTAGGACAGACTATAGGATCTGATTGCCTTTGATGGCAGACAGCCTTCAGACAGACAGCCTTCAAGCAGTTGAGCTTCAAGTGTACAGTAAGGGACCCTGTGTGTACAAACAGCACCTTACATTTGGCACTACATGGGGGGACATCGTGGGACATAACTTTCACTTTGGAAAATGTGAGTGGGGTGCATCTCCAACCCCAAGATGGTGAAGGGTCCCTCCACAGGAGCCCTGGCCTCCCAGACGCCTTAATGTTCATACAGTCTTACCAGTTCTGTTTCCCACAAGACTCAAACTTTGGAGCTGACTAACGAAGTCACATGGGAAAATCACAAGGGTATCATAGCATGAGGGTCCTGGAGGGAGAGTCACAGGTAAGTCCTGTACTAACTCTACACCGTGGCTTCTGAGAAAGGGCCTGATGGTTAGCTGGCATCAAGTAACCCCGGGTGCTGGAGTAGAGCAACCCCATGGAGTTTTCTAGGCTGTGATTGCCAGGAAAGCAGATCCCTAGGGTGCCCGGTCTTTCCCCCACAGAACTGCTTGGCAGTTTGGAAGTCATAACCTTTCTTTTTTTTTTTTTTAAATCACTCTATTGGGAGCTCTTAAAGCCTCTTGTAACAATCTATACATCAATTGGATCAATCACATTTGTTCATATGCTGCCATCATCATTTTCAAAGCATTTTCTTTCTATTTGAACCCTTGGTATCATCTCCTCTTTTTACCCTCCCTCCCCAACCTTCCTACCTTTGTGAAACCTTGATAAATTATTAATTATTATTTTCATATTATTCATCCCCCTGGAAGAGGTGGGGCAGTTAATACATCAATCACTGTGATCGGTTCCCCCTTTCTCCCTCTTCTGCCCCCCACCTTCCACCTACCCTCATGGTATTCCTGCTCCCACTGCTGTTCTGAGGGGTTTATCAGTCCTGGAGCTCTTATCTGTACCAGTGTACATGCTCCAGTAGAGCTGGATTTGAAGACAGAACTGGGATGATGATAGTGGGAGAGGGGGGCGGGAAAGAGGAAGCATGAAAGAACTAGCGGAATCTTGTGTGTTTTGTTGGTGCTATGCTGCACCTTGGCTAACTGGACCCTTCCTTGTGACCCTTCTGTGAGGGGTTGTCCAGATGGGCTTTGGGTGTCCACTCTGAGAAGTTTGGGAAGTGCTAACCTTTCCAGTAACCTAACCTAACCACTTACTCACTGAGCCAGGAGGGCTCCTCCTGAGAAAGAAGGCAGCCATTCGACTGACTCCAGAGTGGTCACTCTCTGTGTGTACTCCTGGATCTCTCCGCGTTTCCCGATCGCTTCTTGTGCACACTCCCTCAGACCAGGCCATTCATTGGAAACATAGTCGGCCAGGGACACCATTCACCACGTCCTGGATTAGTGTTTCAGGAAGGCAAGCAGAAATCAGCAAACGAAAACCCAGCGGGGATTAGTTTTAAGAATGTATTTTAGGGAATCCAGGACAGATGATCCCTTCAGGACCAGTGGTGAGAGTGGTGATACCGGGAGGGTGAGGTAGAAAGGGGGAACCAATTACAAGGATCTCCATATAACCTCCTCCCTGGGGGACGGACAACAGAAAAGTGGGTGAAGGGAGATGTCAGTGTAAGACATGACAAAATGATAATAATTTATAAATTACCAAGGGTTCATGGGGGAGGGGGATGGCTGGGAGTGGGAAAAAATGAGGAGCTGATATCAAGGGCTCAAGTAGAAAGCAAATAATTTGAGAATGATGAGGGCAACAAATGTACAAATGTGCTTGACACAATGGATGGATGGATGGATTGTGATAAGAGTTGCACAAGCCTCCAATAAAATGATTTTTAAAAAATGTATTTGATTTAACCCAACCGATCCAAATTAAAATGATAGCAACATGAAAACAACTTTAACATTTCAAGTGAGACAGTTTACCTTTCTTTTTCATTCTAAGTCATTCAAATATACTAACCAGGCTAGCAGTATAATCCTCTAGGACAGTGGTTCTCAACCTGTGGGTCGCAACCCCTTTTGGAAGTCAAACAACCCTTTCACAGGGGGCGCCCAATTCATAACAGTAGCAAAATGACAGTGATGAAGTAGCAATGAAAATAAGTTTATGGTTGGGGGGGGTCACCACGACATGAGGAATTGTATTAAAGGGTCTCCACATTAGGAAGGTTGAGAACCACTGGTCTAGGAGGTCAAAAGTAAGAAGCTCTCCCAGTAAGACAGTCATACTTAAAATCTCTTTGGGGTTCCCTCCAGATCCCTTAGCCCTCAAACCTAAACAGTGGTCTGAGTGGCTAAAGGAAAAAGGCGGAAAGTGAACTGAAATGGACTTGTCTTGCGACAAACAAGTTCACTTCAAACAATAGCACACACAAAAAAATCTCTTTGGGGAATAAAATCTAGAGTTTGTTGTTTTTATCATTTTATCGAGGGCTCTTGCAATGCTTATTACGTCTATATGTCAATTGTATCAGGCATATTTGTACCTGTGTTACCATCATTCTTTTCTAGACAATTACTTTCTATTGAGCCCTTGATATCAGCTCCTCTTCCTGCCCCCCTTGACCCTTTAATAGATTATAAATTATTACTTTCTTTTTTTTATAAGATTTTATTAACAGCGATCAGAATATACTAAAAATACCTGCAATACTGTTCTCAAGTAAGTTTTTTTTTAGTGTCATAGTGGTTTTTAATGTTGTAAACTTTTCTTTTTTTTTCTTTTCGTTATATTAGGGGCTCATACAACTCTTATCACAATCCATACATACATCAATTGTGTAAAGCACATTTGTACATTCATTGCCCTCATCTTTCTCAAAACATTTGCTCTCTGCCTAAGCCCCTGGCATCAGGTTCTCATTTTTCCCCTCCCCATCCCCCCTCCCTCATGAGCCCTTGATAATTTATTATTTTGTCATATCTAAATTATTATTATTTCCATATCTCACACAGACCACTGTCTCCCTTCACCCAGGGTTTCCCTTGTTGTCCTTCCCCTGGGGAGGGGGTGTGTGTGTGTGTGGTTGTGAATTGATCATTAGGATCCTTCCCCCTTCCTTCCCTCCTCCCCTGTTTGTTTTTAAACACAACAACAAAAACCAAAACTCTGAGTTGGAAATGGCTGCAGGGCAATTTGTTCTTCACCAGAGACGTCCCTCAGGTACAAGGAGTTGTATTCCTCGGCTCAGGCAGCCTGAGAGGTCCCTGCACACCATCTGGACACAGCAGATGCCGAAAGCAAATGATACCACTGCCAGCACCCCCTGGCCTGAACCTCCCCTCTCGGAGCTGCCAGTCATCTTGCAGCTTCCCCTCCCAGCAGGACTGGCCACCGGGCACTCTCATTCTTCATAAATGCCCGGCCCCAACTAAAGAAAAGCTCCAGCTTTACCTTGATAACCCTCCCTAGGAGGGGACTTCCCATCTTGGTCACAGCCAGAAGGGAGTTCCTGTTCCTCCCAGCCAGCCTCTGTCACAGAGAGCCAGAGGGGACACAAGGGCAGTGGAGGTGTTGTCCCTGCCCAGCTCAGAATTCAGGTCGCATACTGAAAGGAGTCTCAATTTGGGCGGCTAACCAAAAACTCAGCAAAGAAGTCCTGCAAAAGGTTTCCACATTGAAAAGATCTCAAGTCCATGTATAAGTCTATGCCAGATATATCAAGGAATAAAATACATAACTTCTGAGGCAGACTAGCAAAAGAAACTCCATCTTTTAGCCGCTGAATGACTTGCCTCCTTCCCCCTCCCATCTTGGAAAGTCCCACTAGTGATCAGTTTTAGAATGGCCTCTCGTGTACCCAGGTTCTGGGAGGGAGTTGACCTGCACAAGGTCAATGTTCAGCAGGACATGGGACTGAGATGTATTTCAGAGGAAGACTGTATAAGCCTCAGGGACAGGTGGGGCATGGGAGAGTCCAGGCTGACTCTGGTTTAGAACAAAGGCAGCTGAAGACTGATATTTCCATTTGCTGAGATAGGTAGGGAGGGGAAGCAGCTGTGGGGGTCAGATCAGGAGTGGGCTTTGGAATGCTGACGCTGAAATATCAGGGTGGAGATAGATGGAAAGCTATCAGCGTGGAGATGTGTATAGCTAGGGAGTGGGGCAAAGAGCCAGGGGGAAACGTAGAGAGAAGAGATAAAAACAGAGAACCAGTAGGAGCCCGGCCATTGAAAGGCCGCTTCAAGAAGAATCTGGATTCCCCCTCCTCTGTAGAAGGGAGACTGGAAAGGGGTGTTATAAAAGTCGGGAGTGAGGAGGAGTCTCTATCTTGGATGATCTTGACCATGCCACTAAGATGGGACTGAAGATAATGTTTCTAAGAGGGCTGATCATGGGGAAATGTTCTGTGTTCTGCCCCGCATCACGGCAAGGAGAGGGGGAGGAGAACCAGACAGAGTGGTGGTGACAACCTGCAACGCAGGTGGAACCTTCTGTTCTCCCACTGGAAGGCAGCTTGGGAAAGTAAATTCTCCAGTGGGAAATAATGACCGTTTGGGTCATCTGTCGTGGTGGCGAGACCCCCTACTTACAGGGACAGAACAGGGGCTTCTTTCTGCCCAGTCTGCTAAGGAGGCGAAGGAAGGAGCCTGTGAAACAAGTGGTGAACAGAGACTGAGAACTGGCTGGGCGAACACCCGAACCTTGAACTTTCTCGCAGATAATTCTGAGACACAGCTGTCCCTGAGCTGCAGCCCAGATAAACCTGAAAGAAAGGATGTGTGCGCCCCAAGGGCGAACTGAGTAACTAATTAGAAAGTTGCTTGACCCTCTGGCGAGCGGCAACCCCTCCCCTTTGAAAATGGCACTGGAAGACTAGAAGCAGACCCCTAGACAATGTTCTCACTGAGGGGCAGAGACAGACCTGCTTCACCCCCAGAGCAAAGGGTATCTTCTCTAAGCTTAGGGTGTCCTTCTCAGCTCTCAAGAGAGACCCCTGCTTCAGTTCTTTTGAAGTGACTCCATGCCTTAATAAACTTGTGGCTTAACTCTACTACTGGGTGTGTACGTGCACAGGCTTGTAAGTGAGCACGGCTCTCTCTGGCCCCTGACAAACCACACAGGGGCAGAACTTGCTAGTTCCCTCATGGACGAGAGCCCGGGAACTGAACTTCACACGAATGTGTTTCTAATGCCATAGATATGTCTATGTAATGGATCCAGGGAGCCCTGGTGGTGTAGTGGTAATGCGTTGGGCCACGATCTGCATGGTCAGCGGTTTGAAACCACCAGCAGCTCTGTGAGAGAAAGACAAGGCTTTCTACTCCCATCAACAGTTACAGCCCGATGCATGGACTTGATCGCAGTGAGTGCTTAACCATTGCAACACCAGGGCTCCTGATCTAAATATGAGAGTAAGCCAAAACGGCTTGTGACTACTAAGATTCCAGTTCAGACACGCATGGGCTTATTCCAAACAAAACAGCATTTCAACATGCCTTTGCCAGATGGCTGCAGACAGGTAAGTCCTCTCAGTAATACACTTGTCTCACCAGGGTGCCTTATGGAAGTCCAATCCCACACAGAGGCTTCTGAGGGACCAGCGGGGCCAGTTCAGTTTGAGGAGAGAAGTCAGCTCGGAAGGTTCTGGCAACTGTGTTTTGGGGATCCCCAAAAGGTCATCTTGGAATATTTTCTTGAAGGATACACAGGACAATTGCATGGGCTTATTAAGAAGAAGGGTTTTTTTTTGTTTTGTTTTTGTTTTTTAAGGAAGAACTTTTAAGAACACTGAAAACTCTATTGGTGACCCCCTCCCCAATCCACAACAACGAATTCACTTATTAAAAGAAAGAAGCACATTGCTGAACCAAATCTGAGATTTTAAAATGTTGTAAAAAACAAACAAACAAACAAAACCCACCAATTCTCTGGTGAGAAAAAGGGCAGAAAAAAATGTGCTGAGGAATTTCCCCCATCACGACAATGCACTTGCTCACGGTGGTCATTCTTTGAGAATAGCAAGGGTTCTCGTAGGGCAATGGCACTGGGAAATCTTACCTCATCCATCCTCCGTACAACTCTGATCTTGCTCCTTCAGACTCTGTGCCCCTAACTCAGAGGACATTGGGAAGCCCAGTTTGAGTCCCTCAGAGATCCCCAGGCTGCCGTTTGGACCTGGCATCATTCAGAGAGCACAGAATTCTTCTGGGGATGGTTAGTGGGAAGGTCCTTAGAAGTGGATAGGACCTGGATGTCCAGAAATACTAGCTTCACATTTTGATGCTTTTGTTTAATGAAGATGCCTACAATTTTATATCAATGCCTTTTAAAAGTTATCCTCATGTAAAGCTCCTGGAAGGGGACAAGGGAACAACAAGCGATCCAAATTGGTGGGGAGGTGGGTGTGGGAGACCTGGTAGGGCATGATCAAGGGGAACATAACAAAGAGGAAGT
>NW_022103906.1:74519460-74520472 GCF_000313985.2 Echinops telfairi | reverse complement strand
TCTAAGGACCATGTGGTCAGCTGCTAGTGAATGTACAGCAGTTCAAACCCACCCAGCACCTCCACGGAAGGAAGGCTGTCAAGCAGTTAGGTAGAGATGAAAGCCATTGACACGAACAGGACCCAGCTGACCACAGCGGCATCCTAACTCTCCCACTTCCCGGCTGTGCACTGAGGTCTATGAATCCCATTGTGCTTCGCCGGTCACACAGTGATGACACAGGACACTTGTGAGGATGAGATGTTACACAGAAAAACAGTCCACACCGTGCCTGCGACATGCTGACTATTATTAGTCTCAGGAACTGAAGTTGACATCACTGAATTCTTTTTCAAAACACACACACACACACACACACACACAATTCTTTTTCTCAAGATAATTTCAAAAGTTTTTTCTTTTTCACTGTCTTAGGTAGGAAAGGAGATGGATTCGAAAATGACATCAGCCACTGACGAGCAAATTATGATATTTTCTGTGCCCCAGTTTCCTGATCTATAAAATGAGGATCACAGTGGCCTTTATAGGGGTATTGTGAAGATTCACTGAATTAATCATCATAAAGCTCTTAGAACAGTGCCTGGCGCATGGTAAATACAGACGCTTCCATTGTTCTTGGCTGCAAATCATCTCCCCGGTTTTACCACCACCTTTAATTTTGAACTTAATAAAGCCAGGACAAATGGAAGGAATAATTTTTCCATGATAAAGTACAGGTGGTACTTCATGGTACTTAATTATAAGAAAGTAGTAAGCAAAAAGCACAATGGGTTGACCTCTAAACATCAGGGTAAAAGAAGATGAACAAGCTCTTCCATAATAGTTTTGGATACTTCTGTTAGAATGACTAGTTTTTAGTGCACTTTCATAAATGAGCATCTCTAGCCTCTAAAAATATATAGAGAGAAACATGTTGTAAGGGGTAAAAAGTCAATACAAGTTAATTTTCATTGTCAAACAAGAGAAAGGAAGAGGAGGAAAAGGAAGAAAGAGGGGGAAGGCAGGCAAGAAA
>NW_022103906.1:74517255-74518818 GCF_000313985.2 Echinops telfairi | reverse complement strand
GCATCAGCTCCTCATTTTTCCCCACTCCCTTCCCGCTCTCCCTCCCTCATGAACCCTTGGTAATTTAGAAATTATTATTTTGTTATATCTTACACTGTCCGAGAACCCATTTCTTAGGTGTTGTATAAGCTGTCAGAGGTTTCTTGCTCTGCATGTTGGTCACCACATCCTGCCAGGTCCCCTGTCTCCAGCTGAACAGCACTCAATGGTGACAGGCATATTTTATAGAAGGACGTGGGTTTTGGATGAAAACAGCTGTGTTTAATTGTGGCACTGACTTTTCTAGCCGGTGACCATGGGCAAATGACTTTACCTGTGAGAATCTGCCTGCCTCTTCTAGAATGCCACGATCGGAACACTGGTCTTACAGGGATATTAGGACGCTCAAGATCAATGGGGATTGGTCTCTAGCACATCTTCTGGCTCATGGTTAGTGGCCTAGGAAGAGTCCCCTTTTGCCTCACCCTCTGGCTCTCTGTCCCCTTTCCTGTTTTGTCAGATAAGTAAAGACACCTTACTTCTCCTCCCCCCAAAAAACCATTTTAACATTTGATTGTGGCATTGCACTATAAACATTGTGCTATCGAGTTATGGTTTGGTTAACCAATTTAGAGCTATATTTATCATTTCATGAATAACTATATATAACAATGAAAACACTCAATATTAAACCAGGTTTGCCTATTTGTTCCTGTTATTTACTTGCAACCCACCCCATACAACAGATGACCTGCCAATCTCACGTTTTTACACGTTTTTGCATCTTTACTTCTCCTTGAACTTGGAACAAAGCCTACATTACGACCTTCTTCAGGACACCACAAAAGAGTGGAAGGGGTGGAGTTTAGCCTGTCAATCAGGTCACAGCCTGATGATGCCTCCTTGTGGGCGTGGCCTTCTCCTAAGGAGGGTCCTAAAGACCACCTACGCCACTTTGAGAACTAAAGTGCTTGTGACCCAAGCCATGGTATCTTCATTCACTTCATAGGCCTGTGAAGGCTAGACAACAAATAAGGGACACCATCTGAATTATGATGTTGCCGAAGAATATTAACTATACCATCGACTGCCCAAGACCAGACAAATCTACCTCGAAAAAGTACAGCCAGAAGACTCTCTGAAAATGAGGATGTGCATTATCTCGTGTACTTTGGACATCCCATCAAGAGGGACCTGTACCTGGAGAAGGACATCACGCTTGATAAAGTTTGTTGTTGTTAAGTGCCATCAAGGTGGTTCCGACTCATAGCGACCCAATGTACACCCGAAGGAAAGAAACACTTGGGGTCCTGTGCCATCCTCACTGTAGTCCTTATGTGCCAACACTGTCACTCCATCTGGTCCAGCATCTTGCTCTGTTGTGCTGACCCTCTGCTTTCCTAAGCACGGTGAGATGAAGTTTAGGGTCAGTGGGAAAGAGCTGTATTGACACAGTGGCTGCAACAATGGGCTCAAACATAACAGTTGTGAGGACTGCGCCAGGCTCAAGCAGTGTTTTGTTCTGATGCAAATCTAAGCCGACTTGGCAGCCCTAGCACCCCCACATGCAAATCGATCCTGTTC
>NW_022103906.1:74507674-74515709 GCF_000313985.2 Echinops telfairi | reverse complement strand
CGGTGCAGTCTGATGAAATATCCTGGCGCCGGTTTGCTCGCTGGGTACCCCCACTTCCCTCCACCGCCGGGGGTGGGCGTGGCTCACGCTGTGCTTCCCGCGACCCCCGCCCCAAGAGTTAATGCTCTGGGGTCCCCAGGACTGATTGCCCAGCCCACTTTCAGCTGAGGAGTGCCAGGCAGCATCCAACGGAGGGGTGATAACTTAGGAAGGGCCCAAGGAGAGCTATTTTCATCAGGGATGCAATAGGTCTTTTCCCGGATTTTTCTGGACCTCATGCTAGTAAACCTAGCTTTTGGGGAGAATGACTGGGATTTCTCTCCCCAAATGTTTTCACTCTCCATCTCCTCAATCTTTAGAGCCTTCCCAGTGCCAGGGTCCCAAGCAGCTCCATTACTCAGCAAATGCACTGAAGCTTCCTGTGTACCAGGCACTGGGCCAGGCTGTGCGGACTGGGAGACAAATAAAAGCTGCTCCTTCCCTGGGGGACCCTCTGTACCTATTCAGGAGCAGAAACTCTGCAAAACCAAACTCCCAGCCCCAACAGAACTGCCCGTGGGTTTTCAAGGCTGTAACTCTTCACAGGAGTAGAAAGTCCCGTCTCTTTCCCACGGGGAGCCACTGGTAGTTTCACACTGCCCATCTCGAATTTAGCAGTCCAGTGGGTAACCGCTGAGCCAAGAATTACCACTCCAGGTAAAAAATGCTCTTAGAGATATTTCCAAGTGGTAAGTGAGGGAACTTGAGGATGGTTTACAATGAATGAGATGAAACAAAAATGTGGATTAATTTTTGAATATAAAATGGATGATCTGCTCTGTACACCCTCACCCAATTAACCATTTAAAAAAAAGGGGGGGGGTATTTCCCAGGTTGGAGAAAAGACTTGAAGGGAGACTTGGCATTCAGGCTTTCCTTGCTCCAACTTGGTCTATACCCCGTTTCCTGAGTGCTGGCCTAATGTGCCTGTGCACCAGGCAGGTCATACACTGCTTTCATGATTGAAAAGAGAGGGGGGGGTATTTCCCAGGTTGGAGCAAAGACTTGAAGGGAGACTTGGCATTCAGGCTTTCCTTGCTCCAACTTGGTCTATACCCCGTTTCCTGAGTGCTGGCCTAATGTGCCTGTGCACCAGGCAGGTCATACACTGCTTTCATGATTGAAAAGAGATTTAGAAAGGTCCTTTAATTTATCATGTAAAACCCTGAGGCCATAAGACACTGGTATCATTTTAAAAAATATGAGCCTGCATGTATCTCCCCTCCCCCCACTTCCCCCTTTAGAGCTGGCAGGGGCAGGGGTGGAGGGGTGGGTGGGTGTTCTCTTTCCTACCATAAGTTTCAGGTACAGTTATCTAGGAGACAGTGAGATCTTGAGAAAATGGGCCACACCAGTTGCCATCAGGTGCCTCTGACTTGGCGTGATACATGTATGTCAGTAGACCTGTACTCCATAGGGTTTTCCATGGCAGAATATTTTGGGGAAGTAGATCACCTAGCTTTTCTTCTGAAGCGGCTCTCAAGATAACCTCAGTGCCCTTGAATCCATTCTGATGCATAGTGGCCCTCTAGAACAGGGTCTATAGGGAGGGCCCTGTGGGATTCTGCGATTGTAAATCCTTATGGGAGTAGAAAGGCTCTTCTCCCTTGGAGCTGCTTGGAAGGAAGGCACTGGGAGCCATCAAGGGCTCCTCTATCTAATCTTTTGGTTAGCTCTGCTTGTGGAAGGTCTGCTCCACCCAGACACTCCCTTCATTCTACCAGGGTCCCCAGTCACAACAGAGTGATGGTGAGCATCACGTAGGCAAACAAAGCCTTGAGCCAAACAGCAGCCCGCTGCCATCTGCTTGGTTGCAGATGTACCTAGCATCTAATGGTGATTCATCCCATTCCATTCCTCTTTGTATCGCAGAAGTACCTAGCATCTGATGGTGATTCATCCCATTCCATTCCTCTTTGTATTGCCGGTGGTCACTCAGTCCTGGTTCAGTGAGTACTAAACAAAGAACTCCATACAAACCAACTCCCTGCAATCGAGTTGATTCCAGTTTAGGAAAGGACAGAATTGCCCCTTTCGGTTTCCAAGACTGTCATATGGATGGGAGCAGATCGCCTGTCTGCCTCCTGGGGAACAACTGGTTAGACTGCTGGCCTTGCAGTTAGCAGCCCCACGTGGGATCCTCTAGTAAGAGTGGGTACTAATTAGACCTCTTTCCAAAAGAACTTGAACATTAATTGTAAAACACCTGGTGGCAATTTTCACGGGTTGACGCAGTGGCTGCCTCAAAGGGCTCCTCGTGAAGATGGGGCCGAGCTAACCAGTTCTTCACGGGAAATTATAGTTCAGTACACTTGAAGTGAGAGGAAAGTGAAAATACGACTGATGTTTGATTTAGAACTTTATCTTTTTCTTTTTTTTTTGGTCAAGAGCTCTATTAGTCAATTTTGCAAACTCGAGCACTGACATCTCAGATGATGAGAGGGCAAGTGTGCCCAGCCCACCAGTGGTTTCAGGAGCTTCGCTTGGCTGAGCACTGTGGAGTTAACCATCTCTCCCCAAGCAGTCTACTTCCTTATTTAGAGTTTCTGCCTCCAGGGCAGATTGCCTTCCCTCTCCCTGCCTTGATTAATCCAATTTACTTGATAGCTTGAGTTTTATTTGGAACCGACTTCTTGACTTCGTTCTAGTGTGCTGATTCATTATTTTGGGGGAGGAATTAAGCACATCTGTGAAAGGATTTAGTTCTCAAATAAATGTTGGCTAAAGTAGTTAGAGTTTTTGGATTCCCTTGGGACTGGCCTTTTCCCCCTTACATCCCTTCTTTGTCTCCCCTTTGGCTGAGAGGAGTTAAAGGTAGTCATGACTAATTGCCTGAGTCGTGTTTTACTTCTTGCAGACTTGCGGGAAGTAGAGGAGGGCTAAATATTATGACAGATTTTCATTACATCGTACCTTTTTGTTCTTGTTCTTGTTAACTTTTGCCAGTTTTTCTTTGTGTGTGTGTGTGTGTGTTTAAAAACAAACTGGCATAACATCCAGAACCTGCCTTTGGCAGCGAAGGCTAGGGCTTGGAACACCGGGTGCTCCTACAAGCCTGTGTCCTTAGCGCCAGTGCATCGTTTTTAGCCCAAATATGCTGCAACCAAGTGTTTTACCTTCCGAAGGAAGTGCAAGCTAAGCCCTTCTCACCGAGTATGTTACACACACACAGAGAGAAGCAAGTCCTTAATAGGCGTTAGCATATCTATTGTATATTGTACATGTGTGTTTGACCGACCAAGAGAGTAGAAAATTTTTTGTGAACATATATGGCTGGTACTTGCTGTGCGCTACTTTATGTAGTATGGATGCATCTCCTTTTTCAAAAGTACTGTGTCTGTCTCCTAAGTTTCCTGTAATCCTTTGGATTGCTGGGGTCAACTTGACCCCATGTAGATGGTCCTTGAAGGAGGACGACACTCACACGGCTGCCCTAGTTAATAAGTAGGCTTCACGCTGCAGTGTTTCAGTTTGGAATGCATTTCTGGCCCGGGTGGTATTCCTGGTACCAATATAGATCAGAAATGTTGCCAGGGATATTTGTACCAGCAAAGCTCTTTTAATGATGCCCTTCAATTCTAATTCTGAAATTGACTTATAAATGCTAAAATGTTTTCAGGTTTTAAAAAAAAATTTAATCATTTTATTGGGGCTCATACAACTCATCACAATCCACACATGCATCAATTGTGTAAAGCACACTTACGCATTTGTTGCCCTCATCATTCTCAAAACACCCGCTTTCCACTTGGGCTCTTGGAATCAGCTCGTCATTTTTCTTTTTTCCCTGCCTTCAGTTCTCTAATATTCCCTGGGGACAGTAGAGACTCCAGTCTCAAATTAAGTCTTAGAAAGGACAAAAGGCATCACGCAGACCGACTGAGCACCTGGATGAGGGAGACCATTGGCATGAGGTCTTAAGTCAGGATGCCAGTCAAATAAAGGGACACAGGAAGCCTTCACCCATTCATGCTTGGTGGCAGATCAGTGCCACAGTTACAGGTCGGGCTATAGCATCGGGAAGGGACCTTGATTGGGCTGCATTATGTTAGCTAGAAGAGCTTACAAGGTTGGTACAAGGCCATCAAACCAGGCAGCTAGGGCAGCACCGCCCATCAGACACAGAGAAAGAAGCCTCCATGGGAGAGTGCCCTCCCTGGGCTGGCTGGAGAAGGCGGAGGTACCCCACCTGGCAGTGCATTCTGACAGTCTACCCCCTTGCGTTAGTGACAGAGGGAAACCCGAGGAGGTTGAGTCCACATGGGGACTCTGCAGGTGGATTTTGCGTTTTCACTGTCAATCACTGCCTTTTGTAAACTTGGTGCTCAGAATTAAAGTTCTAACACAACAACAAAAAGATTTATTTTTTTTGGAGACCTTCCTAAGGAATACTATCTTAGGCCAAGCTGGCCTCCAGATCAGAGTCTGACTGCCCATTTTGGGGCCCCCACCCCCACCCCCAGTGGTTTTCTGACCTGTGGGTCGTGACCTCTTTGGGGGTTGAACGACCCTTTCACAGGGGTCGCCCATTCATCACAGAAAAATGACGGTGATGAAGTAGCAATGACAATAATCTTATGGTTGGGGGTCACCACTGCATGAGGAAGTATATGTCAGGGCCGCGGCCTGAGGAAGGTGGAGAGCCCTGCACTCACATGACTGCTGCCCTTGCTGCTTGATACCTTTCCAGTGTAGACCGCCCCCAGCTGGCCTCTGAGGCTTCTCTGAAGTCTCTCAGAGGGGAGCTCTTAGGGGTCCAGCTAGCTGCCACTGCTCCCCGGGACTCAGCTTTTTATCCACAGGACCACTGGCCAGCCTGGAAATTGCTGTCCGTGGCCAGATCCGCACTCCTGGCCTGTGGAGAAGGCCGGTGACATGCCTGCTGACTCAGACCCTCCTCCAGTCCCTCCCCGCCACCCAGCCAGCCTCACCGGACGGTCTTGCCTAGATAGGGCTGTGGGCAGGTTTGACCGGTGCAGTATATATATTTATTGGATTAACTCCATTAAAAAAAATATTTATATATTCAAAAGCACCATAAAAAGGTGAAGATAAGCAACTAACTAGGAATTGGTTCATAACAGGTAACTAGGTGTCGACCAAATGACAGATGGCACGGAAGCGGGTTGTGGGTATAACAAACAACGATGGTTCTGCCCTGGTGCCTTTCAGCCATCCAGACTCAGAAAACCAAGCTCACTGCCACTGAGTTGATGCTAACTCCTGGCAGCCCTCCAGGGCAGGGCAGAACTGCCCCCGGGGGTTTCTGAGACTAAGTTTTGCGCCCTGGATGGGCGGCCTTGGTTGGCAGTTTAGAACTGCTGACCTTGCAGTTAGCAGCCCAGCTCCTCCACCCTTCCACCACCGGGGCTCTTTCAGACTCACTGCAACGCTAGAGAGCAGGCTAGAGCTGCCCCCAAAGGGTTTCCAAAGCTGTGAACGCTATGGAAACGAATTACCATAGCTTTCTACCGAGGAGCCGTCAGTGAGTTCCAACTGCTGTTGGAGATTATATCCGCAGAGCTTGACCACCCTGTCACCTGGCCTCCAAAGGGCGCAGAGAAATGCAAGTTAAAACAAGGAAAAACTTATGCAGAAGAAAACCATATTTCCCCATCTGCTTAACAGTACTCAGGAGGCTGGACTGGTGTGACGAGCCTGGGCTTTGGAGGACAGACCCGGGTAGGAGGACCTGTGTGGCCCTGTGCTCGCTGCCTCTACTCTCTGGGCTGTCCACTTTCTCCTCACCACCACCTGGCCAGACACAACCTGACCATTTGGAATCTGCCCTAGATCCTTCGGATCAGGCACTGCATGGTTTAATCTAAACTGTTTGTTTGTTTCATGACCTTTTTGTGTTTAATGGCCTTTTTTTTTTTTTAACTCTTCGTAGTCTAGTCTTGACTTCTGACAACAGTTTGCATTACGGGCATTGTGATCTCTCGCTCTCTCTGTAGAAGTGAAGCTGTCGTCATTTCTGGAAAGAAGCTTGCCCAGCAGATCAAGCAAGAAGTGCGGCAGGAGGTGGAACAGTGGGTGGCATCAGGCAACAAGCGGCCACACCTGAGTGTGGTTCTGGTCGGCGAGAACCCTGCTAGTCACTCCTACGTCCTCAACAAGGCCAGGGCCGCTGCAGATGTGGGTATGTGGCACGCTAACGCTGGCTGCTCTTAAGATTTATCTCGGGCAAACGCATGATTCTTTTAACTCATGAAGGAATCCTCATGGTGTGGTGGGTTGTACAACTAGCTGTTCACCAGGTCAGCAGTTCGAACGCAGCAGCCTCTCAGCCAGAGAAAGGTGAGGCTTTCTGCCCCCGTAAAGATTTACAGCCTCAAAAATGAGCTGACACCAGGGGCTCAAGTGGAAAGTGGGTGTCGTAAGAATGATGAAGTCAACCTATGTACTAAAGTGCTGGACACAAATGACGTATGTAAAGATTGTGATGAGTTGTATGAGCCCCTAATAAAATGATTATTTTTAAAAAAAGGAAAAGATTTACAGCCTCAGACCCAAAGGGGCGTTCTTCTCTGACCTGTAGGGTCATTATAAGTCACAGTGGATGGCAGTGGGATAGGTGTTGGTATTACTAGCTGTAAGGTCGGCAGTTCAAACTCACCAGCTGCTCCTCAGGAGAAAGATAGGGCTGGTCTGTTCTTGTTAAGTTTCACAATCTTAAGAAACTATTGGTTTTATCTATTGAGGAGGCTGGTGGGCGAGGCAGGAGGGATGTGGCTGGTATTCTTGGTGTCAGCTGAAATAGAAGCTAAATTCGATTCTGAGTCTCAACAGTGGACAGATGCCCTTGACCATGTTTTTCATGTCCTTTCCCTGAGCAACAACGAGAGTCTCTATTGTGTGTGTGCTTGCACATGCACGTCAGAACTGTCGCTGCTGATAAATGGGCTCTATTTGAAGGTCGTGAACATAAAATTGTTGCTATTAAAGTCTCTGTAAGACCGAAGGGTTCCCAGCATTGTAAGGCATAGACGAAGAGGTTGGGGCAGGGAATGAAAGGGAGTGAAACAAGGGCACAGCATAAGAGTAAGAGTACATAACTAACGTCGCTGATCACGATGTCTAGAAACTGGAATGCCAGTGAGTGTTGCTACTTATATTTTCACTGAAAACATGAAAAAAGCAGTGGGGTTTTGAAATGCTGAAGGGTGAGTCGTGGGAATCTAAGAAGTGAGTGTTCTAGGTCTCAATGTACCACAGGCTGCAGCCAAGAAGTGGGCGGACTCAGATGTGCCTCTGCCCACTCATCCAGGGATCAGTGTCCGAGTGCCAGATGCCTTCCTGCTCCAGAGGCCGTGACTCCACTGGCTCGGCTGAGCTAAGAATTATTGGGCTGATGAGCTCTTGGTATACTCTATTCTTATCCCTAAGGGTAGCGATCTCCTGCCCTTGTAATGGAAAAACCCTTAGTCCCCTCTAGGAAATGGCAAGCCACGCCTTTTAAGACTCTGGCAGGTAGCCTGGTGCAGTAGAAGGCATGTGGAGCCCCAAAGATCTGGGCTTTTGACTTCTCATTCTGACTTTGTCACTCACTGCCTGGTTATTGGACTTCTCTGAGACTCCTTATTTGTAAAGTTGGCTTCCTGAGGATTGCACAAAGCAAGGGGAACTGAGCGCTGAAGTAGCATCCCCTGCTGTCTGCACCCTTTGGTGAAGTTCCTTGTTTAGGCCCTTTGAGAGCTATTTTAGCTTTGCAGCAACCAGGACCTGTGGCAAGAAAAAGCCTCTGGCAGGCCAGCCTGCAGGCAGACAGCTGTGCCCTGGCGGCCTCGGGGGGGTTTGTTTTGCTGATCCCGAATTTCCCCTCCAGGAATCAGCAGTGAAACCATCTTGAAGTCCGCTTCAATTTCCGAGGAAGAGCTGCTGGACTTAATCAATAAACTGAACGGCGATGACAGTGTAGATGGCCTCCTTGTGCAGCTTCCTCTCCCAGGTGAGCTGTGAGCTCCTCTGTCTACAGCGAGGTCTGAGGCCTGGC
>NW_022103906.1:74504435-74506347 GCF_000313985.2 Echinops telfairi | reverse complement strand
GTTGGAAGTCCCCTGTTGTCAGAGATAAAGACCTAGGTAGACTTCCACTGAGCAATGCTCAGTGACTGATAGTTGGAGGAGAGGAGGCGAGTTGGAGGAGAGGAGGCGTGGGCGCGCCAATCAAAAGGCAGTTTCCACTTCTGAATCATTTGGAAGGGAACTCGGGGGCCACTGGGGAAGCCCCAGTTGAAGTGATTGTAGTATCACCGAGTCAAGCCCTGGTGGTTTGTTTGAGGAGCAGCCTTACGCACCATCGTCACCCCAGGTGATCACAATCAGAATCAAACCCTGGATTCCGAGACAAGGGCTTTCAGCCTACTCTTGTTCTCTTCTCACACGTTGAGTGATTCTGGTGATCTGCTTAGAAAAGGTAAAACCTTACGAGTGTTAACTAGGATAATCAATACATTTGGTCACATGACTCCAATGGGGAGCGTGAGGATTCATGGGTTAAAACGACTACAAAAATAAACATGTCCAGAATTGATTTTCAAAAAGCAAGGGGCAGTGTACCTTTCCATTGTCACAGACTTGATTCTGACGCACAGCGAGCCCATGACAGGACTTTTGAGGCTATATGTTCTTCCGGGTGTGTCTGACAGCACCACCTGGGTCTCCTTAAAGAGCAGTTGGCTGTCCAGCAAATGTGGCCCCAGCGTTGTTAGGTGCCAGCAAGTCGGTTCTGAATAAAACACTGCCTTAGCCTGCGCCGACCTCACAGTCGTTTCCATCTTCGAGACTGGCGTTGTGGCCACGGTGTCGGTCCGTCTTGTGGAGGGCCTTCCTCTTTCACGGACCCCCCCACTTTACCAAGCAGGACGTCCCTCTCCAGAGACTCTTCTCTCCTGAGAAAATGGCTTAGGATATTGTATATTCCATGTTCCTTTTGGGAGAAGGGTGGGGCTTTCTAGGACTCCTGTGAGCAACAATCTCAGAAACTCAGAGGGGCAGTTCTGCTGTGTCCTATGGGGTCACTGTGAGTGCAGCAACTCGGCAGGGAGTGAGTAAGACGGGGGCTCGCGCACACACACACACACACACACACACGATTAGTGGATGCTTGTAGCTCTTCTCGTTGGGTTCTGCCCCATCAGTAAAAGAAGGGCCTGCGAGCTTTCCTCCTTCTACCTCATGGCTGTCTGCTTGGAGGAGGCTGCTCTTCTTTGGGCATGCTTTGAGTGGGTTCCACCCCCAGGGCGGTATTCTAACCCTGTATCCGACGATGTTCCAGTGCTGTTCATAGAGGGTTTTCAGGACTAGTCCCTTAGAAGGGGACAGCCCATCCCTTCTTGGTCGCCCATCCCTTCTTGGTCGCGTGTTCTTAGTTCAGAAACTCCACTGGAAACCTGTTCACCTCAGGTGATTCTGCAGGTATTTGAAATATCTGTGAAATAGCATCAGGTGCAGCACGTGCTCCATCACAACACATCAGAATTAACAGACAAGTAAGTGGTCACCAAGCACTGAATCAATTATTTACCAGCGATTTAATTTAGAGTTGAATTTCTGTGGTGGCATGACTAAGACCAAAGATGCTCAGAAAAAAAGGGGGGAAATAGCATTTTAAAGCTGTTTACCAAAAAAACCCCCAAAAACTGTTTACAAAGGTAGATTATAGGTGTGTGTGTGTGTGTGTGAACTAACAATCCCATCCTTGATTCAGCAATCAAGACACCTGCTTTTCTGTTACAGGGGATGCCACTGTGACAATATGCCATCGGCACACTCCCAAAGAGCAGCTGAAGAAACACACCATTCTTGCAGACATTGTAGTGTCTGCTGCAGGCATTCCGAATCTGATCACAGCAGACATGATCAAGGAAGGAGCAGCTGTGATTGATGTTGGAATAAATAGAGTTCAAGATCCCATAACTGCTAAACCCAAGTTAGTTGGAGATGTGGATTTCGAAGG
>NW_022103906.1:74487144-74504107 GCF_000313985.2 Echinops telfairi | reverse complement strand
AAGGAAGGAGCAGCTGTGATTGATGTTGGAATAAATAGAGTTCAAGATCCCATAACTGCTAAACCCAAGTTAGTTGGAGATGTGGATTTCGAAGGTAAGCGATGAGACTTTTTAACATTTTTGTTTACTTTTTTGTATAACTTTTTAAAAAACCCAGCAAATTGTTGTTACTGAACACAGAATCAGTGACTCCACTTTTTAATGAAATATAAGACAGCGTTTTTGTTTTCCTTTAAGGTTTTAAATTTGTCGCCATGGAAACACCATTTGACACACGTTTTCTATAAAAGAAGTCTTAACATTACAGCTATTCTAGAATAAAAGGTGTCAGGGAGAGCAGTAGAATCTTTACAGGGAGTCGTTTGTTTTCTTGGGCCCGTATCATTGTTGAAACAGCTGCATTATTTTTAATATGTCTGAAAAATTCAGGAAGCGATTCTTTGTCTCGGAGTTTCCTAACCAGGGCCACAGATTTCTCACTGTCACCCCATTGGGAGTGATGCAGACTGAGAATGTTAACAGGGCTGGGAAAGTGCCGCCTGCCGGGCCTTCTGGAATATGCTAGTGGATTTCCCCTTCCCGTTCTGAACCTGCCTTGCACGCTGCTGTCCCTGCTTCTAGCTTTCCACCTAGAGTCGTCAGACCCACGCCTGGATGTTCGCTTGGCCCCCTTTTCAGACTGGGTGAGAACCAACCGTCTGACTTCTCACTTTCCGGAAAGTCACGACTTGTGGTTCAAACCATCCTTTAGATCAAGAACACATTTTAGCTAACAGTTTAGGCAAGGCTTCCTAGCGTGCCTATCCTTATACCACCCACACGCCGAGGCTGCGCCTTTATAGATGGGCTTCATGGGAAGGAAACATTATGTCTGACTGGTAACCTGTCAGTCATTCCTGTGCTCCGAACCTTTTCCTCTTGAGTAACATGGGTGTGATTTTTGATGTGTGTGTGTGTGTGTGTGTGTGTACTTGGGGTTTATCAGGGCACTTCTGTCTCGTATTGCTTTCTCCGTGCATGTTAAGATACATACGTTTCCTTTGCTCCTCATTGAGCGGAGTGCCTTTTCTGTTGGTGTGCAGGAGTGAGGAAGAAAGCCGGGTACATCACTCCGGTCCCCGGCGGTGTGGGCCCCATGACAGTGGCGATGCTCATGAAGAACACCATCATCGCTGCCAAAAAGCTGCTGAGACCGGAGGAATCGGAAGTGAAGTCGAAAGAGCGTGGAGTCGCATCCAACTAAGGATTGTAGCTTCTGCGTCACCAACAGCTTCCAAGCCAGCACACGAGGCAAAACAAGCCAATAGTAAATGCAATATTCTTATTTATTGGACTGAGATGGTGCGAAACGATACTTTGTATTTATTGAGAGCTTCAGTGGGTGGGCTTTTGCACAGGTAACAGAAGTTCCTTATAGGGGAGCACTCCGTTGTGCTAGGTCTTAGGGTCTAGCCAAGAGCTACCATTAACTGAGTGATTTATCACGGGGGGCATTGTCTCATGGAGAATGGGTGCTGAACTCTGCCCTGCCACTTCAGTTGTTAACATTGGCCTTTTCTAGAGTGACTTTTCCTAAGTGCTACTCCAATCAGAACCGATAGTTTAGGTTTCCAACCTACTGATAGTTTAGGTTTCCAACCTACTGAGTTCAGCCGGTCAAACCAAAGGGGAGATGTTGATAGAGAACACTGGTAAAAGTAAAACACAAATAAAAAGGAGACATGATAGTCATTGGGCATTTTCTTTAGAAGTGCCTGGGTGTGTATGTGTATTCATTGGTAACCAGGCTTATCTGAAAAAAATAGAATTGGGTAGGAATGAAGGAAAGCTACCTGCCAATTTACTCCTCAGCTGTCATACAGAGGGTTAACCGTCACTCACGTGACAGTGCTTGGGGAGGGTCTCTGTTACAGCTCTTGTCTTGTGTCTGGTACCATTCAGTGAACTGTCCCATGTTAGTTTTCCAGAGCTTGAGAAACTTACTATTTTATAACTTATTCATGTGTGTTGTCATCTTTGGCTCTGGCTATATCTTTACACTTTATTGTTACTTTTTTATACTACTAAAGGGTATCTATGTGTTTTCTTGTTTATCTTGAAACCTATTTTTGGAAGACAAAACTGATACAGAGTTGGGTGTGGTGATCATTAGGCAGCATATGTTCCAAGTATGTAACTTACCTTTCCACCAAAGCGTTGTCCAGTAGTTGTCTGGGTTTCTCCGATGTACCTGCTGGCTTACTAGAAAGGCTTTTAAGAGCTTGAGTTCATCATTGAAGGAAACCAGACTGCGATGAAAGCATTTTAAATTATTTTTTTAAATAAAACACTTATGTCTGGTATGGAATGTGTCTCTGAAATGTGCGAGTTCATTTTTTTTCATAGTGAACGCTGATCATTGTTTCCCCATAGTGGACGATACCTCGCCTACCCGCCAGGGGTGCTAACTACAGCTAGGCAGCAGGGCTTTCACGGGAAACTTTCACATGAGCAGATACCTGTACTTTATCCTGGATTATGGGTTATAGTACAAAAAGGATGGGCACTGAGTAAAATTTTTTTTGAAAAGAGCATGGTAGGTCAAGTAACTTTGGGAACCTATGATCTAGCTATTCCTGTGTGTGATTAAGAGCCAGCCCCAGCCTGAAACAGACGTTGAAAGCGCTTTAGTCTTTTGTCCAGCAGGTTGTGCCACCCCAGCGGTGTCATCTCTGAGGTTCACTGAAGTAGCTAATCTTGTTCTCAGTGTTTTCCATGCAAGTGCCCAGTACACACATGGCAGTGAAGGACTTACTAATGTACTTGCCAAATTCTCTCTCTCGCTCTCTGAATACGTATTTTTTAAGTTGTGAATTTGATTGGACAGAATTCTGGCTGGAAGGCGGTTGCTGGGGTGGTCAGTAGGTAGTGTGGGCCCCACTTCCTTCTGGTCCCTCTGCCAGGTGCCTCTATTCTTTCACCAGCTTGTTGGAGACCGTTTTGTAAGCCAGGGATCGCTCATGTCTGTAAGGCAGGCCTCTGCTGGTCTACCTGAATTATTGAACGTGGAGCAAGACGGACAGACAGGGTTACGTTTTATTGAATTCCAGTTACATTACACGTGGGAAAAGTTACTGGTCTGGAGAAGTAACAATAGGGTGTCTTGATAAAGCTGCTGACATGAAAATGTTTCTGTTTATACAAAATCCAAATGACCCGCGAGAAGGTGAACACCACAGTGAGCAATCAGAAAATATTAGCCTGGTCATTTCCCAGCCGGTTTGAGTATCACACGCTGGTGCTCCTGAAGCTACACAATGTCTGCCGTTTAATCTGGACAGAGTGCTGGAGCAAATCAGCCAGGTTTTAAAATTGAAACATCAAAGGGGAGACTGTTGGCTCTTCCAGATGGGCCCAGGTGAAGACAAAGATTGAGTATTGGTGTGCGATTAACGAACAGGTAAGCGATCCGGCTGCTATCTGCAGACTGGGGTGGTCGAGGTTTGTAGTGTCACCTCTTGGCAGTATCCCTTGGGAGCTCTGAGATTTAGCAAGCATTTATCGAGCACTTTCTATGGAGTGGGAACTATAATAGCCTCTGGGGATTCACAGAGACTGTCCTAGTACTCCAGGGTGGTGGGGGTGGCTAGCAACCTAGTGTGATTTGTCTTAGAAAAGACAATGCACCTGCAGTTGTCATTTTGAGTAAATGTAGCAACTCACCAAAATGATTTACTTGAGTTGTTTTGACCAACGTAAAGGACGGTTGCATTTTTGTTGTTTCTCTTATGTGTGGATGTCAGACACATAGTAGGTGTTCAGCAAACCCTGTTGGCGTTCGTTGGGTGATTAGAAGATGAGATGAGCGATAATTAAGTGTCCTAGGGGAAGGCATTAGTCACACACAGCCCGAGTCACTGTTTGTGTTTACTGCGTCCACTCACATTCCTTCCCGAGGCTAGGCCGGCTTGCACGGCTGAGTCCTTCTCCAGAATTTGGACATCAGCTCCGCCTACCCTGCCACACTCTGTGGATGGGAGTGGGACTGGACCCGAGGCCCTGGGAAATTTACCGGAAGGGCTGATCTTTCCTGTTGGAGTTGCTGATTTTCCCTTCACACCCGGAATCAACAACAAATGTTTGGCTTGTTATTTTAACGCGTGGTTCACTTTTAACAAAACCGATTTTACTTCTAAAATACTTTCTCCCCTCAGATGAATTGGTCCTGTCAGCAACAGATTTTAGGAGGGGTGGTGCAAGGACCCCCATGCGGATAGTTCAGACGTTTCATCGGACCCTCAGAAAACGGAATGAGATGGGAAGAAAACACGGGGCTTTTTCTAAGCATTTCTTACTGCATAAAACTGCAAAACAATTCTCAGCCTTGACTTAACGAAGAGTATTTTAGTAGTTCTAGGACCATCTAAGCAAAATCTTAACCTGTATTCACTTTTAAATGAAAGTTCACTATCGCCTCTTTATCTTAGCTATGGTTTTGGGGGCAAGCGCTGTTTTCTGTTGTTTTCCCAAGAAGAAACATGAACGCTTTCTCTGCTGGATTTTAACAATAAAGGTGTGCATTCAGCTCCCAGTCATTTTGCTAACGACATAAATGGAGAGAGCTTCTCGTCGACAAATCTCCAGTTTCCTGTCAGGCAGGCAGACTTCCTCTGATAAAGGAAACTGAGGCATACGCACTTTAGACTTTTGACCCAGGCTCTCCCGATTAAAGACTGAGGGGAGCCCCCCTGCTCTGTGCCCTATCTGGGAGCAGCTTCACCTTCCTACAGCAGGGTCTCGCCATCGGCTTCTCTTCGGTATCTGTCCACGGCCATGAAGTCATCGTCAGGCTCCATCTCGATCTTCACCTGGGGCATGGGGGTGACCGGGCTCCGGGAGTAGTTGAAAGCCGGTGAGACTGGACAGGAAATTTTGAAATGCAAGGTGATGCTGAGGGACAAAAAGAAGGAA
Source organism: Echinops telfairi (assembly GCF_000313985.2). Classification (NCBI taxonomy): domain Eukaryota; kingdom Metazoa; phylum Chordata; class Mammalia; order Afrosoricida; family Tenrecidae; genus Echinops; species Echinops telfairi. Next base: position 74,499,157 of record NW_022103906.1, on the reverse strand, counting down.
GGAAAGATGATTGGTTGGTCTAGTATTTCGGGCACTTGAATGCTTATCCCGAGTAGGACCCGCATGCAAATAGTTTGGTCTGTGCTTATGGAAACCCACAGTCTTTTCCTTTAGCTGCTTGGTTCCAGTGGTCGTCCTTGAACCTGGTCTGCACCCCATTTTGGTCTTCAAATTGCTGCCCAAATGAACTTCCTAATTCACACATCTGGTCCTCTGCTGATATCTTCCAATGCTTCCCTGCTCTCAAAGGATGGGATCCAGTCTCCTCGGCACGTGAAGACAAGGCTTTCTGTGTTCACACTGATGTCCACGTCTCGTTAGACTCCTCCCCCTCCTCCCCTTGTTCTGTAGTGCGGGTGTCTGTGTGTGTATGTGCATGCACGCACGCCCCAGTGTTGTTTCAAACCTGTTTCCATCGTCCTAAATGCCCTTTAACTGTTTACTCTTACCCACGCTGTACATCTGCCAGATTCCTAGCCTTGCTCGAGTTAAAATCATCTTCCTGGATTTTAGGTGTAAGATTCCTTGCTCCCTGGACCCGACCATTCGCCCATCCCTGGTCTCGGTCCTGAGCGCTGGATCTTTGTTTCCACACTGCCTTTCTGCATCGGGGACTCGGCATCCTGCCTGGTAGATCAACGATGCTTAATCTTTGCTAAACTTACAAAAAGCACACGTGTCTAGATCTCAAAGGTCTGCAGGTCTAGCCTTGGACGATGGCGAGATATGATTTAAGGGAAAGGTATATTAATCCAGATTCTCCCCGTTGCCCACGATTGGGGGCAGTTAGCGATACAGTTCCACTCAGGTTAATTTTAAGTGACAGTAAGCCAGGAGGGACAGGCTGCTTTTCTCAGAGAGAGAGAGATTCTCCTAACACATTAGTGCCCAACGAGAGATTGGTTGGTGGTGGCTCATGTCCAGAGGTGGGGGGAGGTGGGGACAGGATGGAGGTGTCCTGGGTCATCCTCCCACCCAGGAGGCTTGAACTGATCCTGGCACAGCGGTGACAGTGCTGACTCCTAGCTCACAGGGCCCCTTGTGTTTCCTAAAAGGTTTTGGGCGAGTGCCATTTTCCTGTAGATTTATATGCCTCCAGGCTCAAAATAGCCTGTGTCTCCCTCATGCTGGATGTCGTGCAGAGGGATTCCTGCCCATTGTAGGGGCACGTGGGAGCGGGGCTGTCCCTACCATCTTCCCCAGCAATGAACTAAGCCAAGCATTTGATGTGTCTGAGCCCCCTTGTATAGAACACAGCGCACCCACTCTGCGTGGGCGGCCCCTCATGAAGCACAAGGAGCCGATGGGGGCTTGGCTCCCGACCTGGAGGCTGAAATCCTGCCAGTCCCACATCCCTTTGCTCGGGCATCTTGGGCATTTAGTCCGTTTTCTGACCTTTGCTAAATAGCCAGGCTGTTATTTCTTTCCTTAGAGCAGTGCTTCCCAAAGCGGTGGTGCCGCCCTGTGGAGGGCGCTGGAACCATCCAGGGGGCCTGCAAAACTGATGCCTGCATTTTCTCCCGGGTGAGGGGCTGTAGTCAAGTGTTTAATTGCAAGGGGACACAGTAGGTGCTTTATTTCCTCCCTGAAAAATAAAAGTCAGCCGCTAGATTGGGAGCCTGTGCCGTAGAGGAAGAGGGCCTGGTCTTCTGACCTCAGAATTCACCCTGCCTTCCAACAACAGTGACTTAAATCCACTCTAGGCTTTTTTTTCCTCAAAATTTACTTTGTTTCTTTTCGGTCTACTACTTTACAGTAACTTCCTTTCTGAGTAGTGAATTGCTTTGTGTAATATAACTTACTGTGTCAGTAAGAGGGCACCTTTGTTGCCCGCCATCAATAACCAATCATCTCATCATCTCCTAATCATAATCGGTCATCTCAGAGTTGCCTCCCATTTATGTCCGAGTGGTGGACCGCGAGAGCCCCTTCCGCGCTGCTCAGGCTTCCTGACATTGCTTAGTCTCTGATGGAATATCCAAGGAGTATTACCGTACCTTCGGTCCAGTTCCGAGTCACTGAAGGAAGAATCAGAGCGAGTAACTCCAACTGGAAGATCTTTGTCCTGGCAGGAACATGAACACGTCAGATGAGCGGGTTTGGGGACTGTACCGGGGAGCAGCCTGTTCTATCAGTGTCCCCGGCCTGCCCGCCCACTTCTCAGCCAACACTAAACGGGAGGAGTGTGGGGCCTCAGCGCTGGGGGCTTCTAGTTCTATTATCCCTTCACCTGTAGGGCTGTTGGCCAGGTCAGGTGGGTTTGGGGCACAAGGAGGACCAGGGAGGAGAATGGTGGGAGAACACGAGTGGGGCTTGGGAGTGAGAGACTCAAAAGGAAGAGGCACCTGTGGAGGAGTGGTGGTGAAAAGCCTTCTAGGCCCCTTGAGGGGTCAGCGGGACCCCCTAGCAACTAACCCTTAATCTAGGGCTCTGAGGGAAAGTGGCATGCCCTATACTTCGAGAACTGTTGTGAGGACCTCGCTTGGGATCTTCCCGGAAACTCTTAGGACAGGATGTACTGTGCCAGTGTGGGGCTAAGCCTGGGTGGGGTGTTTGAGGCAACATGATCTGCCAGCATCTTCATAAACAATGTCTGCTCCCTCCCAGGCAGCCTCCCTTCAGCAGATAGAGGTGCTTTGGTTTATGCCTAAACAGATCGGATTCGTTTACAGTCCATACTGGCTGGACCTGGTTGTCTCCGGGAACACTTCAACCACTTAGAGCGCTCAATCATTTCAACAGTCATGTTTGGACTGGCCTGAATCGGAGCCAGGAGGGAAAATGGAATGAGTGTTTTGCCTAAGGTGAAGATTGATCATTGGCATCTGCTGGGTTTGATTTGGTGTTACCATCTGATGGGTGTCCCACTTACTCTGAGCTTTCCCTAGGAGCCCAAACCATTACATGCCCTGAGTTCCTTCGGGAGAAGGGCTGGAGGGTGAGGAGTCAGTAGGAAAGGAGGGAGAGCTGTGTGTCTACTTACGGGCAATGCACTGGAGACCGTTTTGGGGGTCTGATGGGACACTTTCCATGGGAATCTTTACAACTGAGGGAGGAGGGAACCGGGGCTGGAGAGAAACAGTGGGAAAGGCTGATAAACACCAAGACGTGTTTGGCTCCTTAATCAAGGAGGAGAAAACAAGCATGCACACAGTAGGGAACCCACCCACCTCCTCCTCACATCCAGACAAACAGACCTGAAACCCAGGCACTGCTGCCAAGACCACGACACCCGGCAGAGCAGAGCACGGTGGGGCTGCCCCAGGCGCTCCTGAGGCTGAGTCTCACAGAGAAGCAGACTGCCGCCCTCGGGCCCTGATGGGCTCAAGCTGCTGACCTCTCAATTAGCAGCTGGCCATTTAAAACTACTTCTGACTCCTAATGAGTTTCTGAGACTACACGTCTTTATGGGAGCTCTTCGGCTATTTTGCGGAAGAGCAAGCTGGTAGGCTTGCACTGCCCACCCGGAGGTGAGTGGCTCCAGGGAGGCTAATACCAATACTTGACCCACTGAAGGGGAACCTCACAGTCCACTGGACCACCTGGAAGACAGCTGCCCCAGGAGCGCTACTCATCGGTTCATCTGCATGGCAGAAACTAGTTACTGTAATGAGCTTCACTCAATAGCTACGTTAGAGACACGTCAAAAACGTTTGGTGTGTGTGGAATCTTTACCCCTGCTCTGTTGAATCTAGCTGGTCATCCAGAGAAGCTATTTTCCAACCTGGAATCCTTTGTGGCACATGGTAGCCACTCAAATGTTTAGTGGATGAATCAGTGAATGGAGAAAATCTGTATTTGTTTTCACAAGGCACTTTGCCTCTGCTTTCTCCCAAGCCTACCCTTGCAAACTGCCTACCAGGAAGCCATGTGCATACGCTATGGGACTCTGCTTTTCCTAGGAGAAGGCAGTATTGAAGACCTCACCACTGCCTCACCCAGGATTTGCCTTTGCCTCTGCAGTTTCCATTGGCAAGAGATAAGCTCAGCTCAGTAGAACAGGGCAAGGTGGTTGGGGTGGGTTGGAGACTGGGAGCCAGACAGAAGGAGATGGGGGGTGGGGGCTTAGTATACTGGGAAGACAATGGTCAGATTCAAGGTTGGGATGCTACTTCCCTGTTAAACATTTAGCTCTATGCCATCTTGGGAGACAGTTTCATCTGTAACGAGCACTGGAACTAGCCTAATGCTTTGTGGTTTACCACCATCTCTGTGTGTGGACTCCCCAAGTATTCAGGGGGTCAACGGGAAGAAGCACAGGATGAGAGGGGTACATGGGACAGGCGGTCCCAGGTATCTGAGAGGCAATGTGGAGAAACGGCTCTTCGCCACCCTCCTCCACTATTCCCCTGGGGCTGGCCCATCCAATCGACTGTCCAGGGGTCCAGTGTCTACTCATGAATCCCCATCAGGCCCTTGCCCAGGACCCCCCTGCCCATTCTCTGGAGGTCAGTCCTAACATCTTCCCAGGATGGGAAGCCTGTCATCTGGTTCCCTCAGCAACCTGTGCTGTTGTGTAGTCCCGGGTCAAGGGACAAAGGGGCCCAGCCCATCAGAGGAAGGGTTCTATTCAGTCTAGCCCACCCTGAGGATAGTCACATGAACAGCTGAGCCCTCAGCGCCCACCCATGATAAGCAAAGGCTTTAGCTCATCCTGAACTGGACCCTGGTTGGGCTATGGGCCATCAGAGGAGCTGCCCCCACCCTGGGCCTGACGGAGGTGGAGGGAGAGTCTCGATGTTGGTCCTTCTGCCCAGTCTGCACATCCTCCCCACCTTCTCTTCGCTGTCTTCATGGCCCCCCTTCCTTTTCTTCTTGTCGATTTCCTTTTTCTCCTTCTCTGGGATGATGTTGTCGATCCAGGCCAGGTCATGCTGTGAGAAGATGAAGTCCAGGAGCCTTCGGACAAGGATGAGGCCCAGGATCTGAGGGTGAGGAGACAGACAGGCTGAAGGGTTGTGGGACCTGGGAGAGAATTGGGCGGGGTTGAGTGTGTCAATGCCCCTGACTCAGGCCCGGCTCTCCATTCTGTTAGCAAGGGACTTGTGGGTCAGGGGCTTTGGAGCTGTTTCAAACTTGTGTCCACCGCTCTTCACCCTCCCTCATCTTGGTTCCTCGAGTCCTGCTTCCACTGACCGCCAGGTGGTGGCCTCGCATGAGGGCCCTTGGTTACAATCGCACCCAGGTGTCCCCCACACTTGGATCACAAACCAGGCTTCAGCGTGAATTCTGCCTTGTGGGAAGCCAAGAACCGAGGTACTTCTCACCCGAGAAACCTAGCAGTCAGGAGGCACCAGTCCCTGGAGAAGAACCTCATGCTCAGAGAGCGAAAAAGAGGCAGACCTTTGAGACGACTGACATGGGGCTGCGACAAAGGGCTGACATCGCCATTGCGAGGGTCTGCTGTACCTGCAGGTGGCTGTGAATCAGCCGAACCCAAGGCGCTTAATAATGAGAACTCTTCCACATCATGACTGGTGGTTGGGCACCACTCTGCATTTGTCAACAGTCAGAGACCCACCAGAGGAGGTCACTGTGTGCTGGGGCACTGGATCCTGGCCTCTGCCCCTTCTTGGTTTGGTGACTTGGGTCGCTCACTCACCCGCTAATTTCTCAAACGGCGCCACTGAGAACTTCTCAGAGCCCTGGTGGCACCAGGGGTAAGCACTTGGGCTGCTAATCGGAAGGTTGAACCTCCCTGGGGCCAAATGTGGCCATTTGCCCTGCAGAGGTCTCTGGGGTCTCTGTGGGGCAGCTCTGCGCTGTTTCATGGGTCACCAAGAGTCAGAATTAAGACCGCACCCAGCAGTATTGTTTTAGGGGCTGGGGTGAGGACGAGAAGAAATAGCACTCGGTCACTCAGTTGCCACTAATGGCAGAAATTCTTACTCTTTTCTCCGCTCCATTCCCTCTTCTTGTTGGAAGCCTGGCGGGGTGGGGGTGGAGGGAGAGCCCCCCCACCTGGATTGCTGGGACAGCACCCTGGCTGCACATTCCACCTGTGGCCTGAAAAAATACCCTTGGCTAGGTTTCCTCACAAGACGCAGGTATACTTGACCTGCATAGTCTTAGAATGCTTCCAGGTTGATTCTGGTGAGCAGCATGTCAAGAACCATGAACTCGAACTCGGGGTTGCATGGGGCGTAGGAGAGTAGGGGGTGCGGTGTAGAGGAGCTGATACCTAGGGCTCAAATACAAAGACCGTGCTTTGGAAATGTTGATGGCAGCCTATGTACAAGTGTGCTTAATACAATTGAATGGTGGATTGTTAGGAGATAGATTTGTAAGAACCCCCCCAATAAAATAATAATAACATAGAACCATGAACTTGGAGTGCCTCAGGGCTGTCCGGTGCCACTTCTGGATCCTCAGAAGCGGGCCTTAGTCCTGCCCACCCAGGACTCCCACCTGCCAGGTCTGGGCTCAGGTGGGGTCACTAGGGGCCAATGACCCCTTGCGGTTGTGTTTTTCTTTCTCTATTTGGAATAGTTCCAAATTGACATACAATTTGCGAGAATGGTCTACAAATTCCCAACACACAAGCATTATTGCTAATGTCAGTGGGTTTTGAAGTTCTTAATCCTTTTTCTTTCTTTTGCTGTTTGTTTGAAATGAATTTCTCATGAAAGACTCCAAGTCCCTTTTGATTGTACTTTTCCTCTTTTTTATTTTGCAGTCACTCAGACCAGTAGGTTCGAGGGATTAGGAATTTGGAGGGGTTTATTTATTTATTTGGTTTTTAAAGAAAGATGCTACACAGCTCAACTCAAGAAATGAAGCCAACAATATCCTGTTAAACCCTCCCTAGATGTGTTTCTCCTCCCCCTCCCCCCTCATTCCTCCTCTCTCCCCCTTCACTTGTGGGAAACTAACACTGGGGGAAATATGACGAGGACTATATTCCCTAATTTATTACCGAGGGAATCTGGAAAGCTAGTATTCCACGGTAGGAAAGCCTCACTTTGGTAAGTCAGAGGTAAAGTCCAAGTACATTATCCTGCTTTAACTATCATTCCCACAGATTCTCTCTCCCCTTAACAGCTCTGCTGCCTTAAAGTGAGCACACGGTTGATGCTATCTCCCGGTACAAGCAGACATTATTACCCTCTTGTTCTCTCTTCCCGCCATGACACCCAGCCCCCTTTCTAGCTTCCCCCAACACAGGTATTAGGTTTCCTCACCTGTGAGCTCAAGGACCTTAATGTAGATACCACCCACCTTGTGACTCATGTAACTACTGAATATGCATGTCGTTAATCTCGAAAAGAACACCCACTACAAGTTGAATGTAAAACGCCAAGACTCTCTTGTGAGTCATTCTTTCACCCTCTCCAATGTATAGACAACTTTCTGCATTCCTCTCTCTTAGTAAGCCCACTTCCCAAACACCAGGGAGGAAGATGCATGTGTTGAGGCTACCTATAAATATCCCACGATAGTAAAGGCTCTCTCTAACTTCTCCCAGTTCTGAGTGGTCCATCCAGAGGAGCAGAGGTGAGCATGCTACCATAAAATGTGTCTGACTCCTTTATTTTACTCTCCTATCTTTCTTATCCTCTGACTTCACTATAATCTTTATATGTCATTGCTGTACATTTCTTCGGCTGTTGGAGGCTGGTGTCCCCTGCCATTCAATAACCTGTCTCTGAATGTCTGATCTCAGGTCTTCCTTCTTTTCTGCTCCTCCCCATCTCCCCAGTTATCCGGTCAAGTTCAGTTGTTAGGAACAGTGACCAGGATTTCCACTTAGCATGGATCCCCTTCTGAGATTGGTTTGAATTGTGACAGTGGAGAACAGGTGTTCTTGAAACTCATGCTTCTGTGTCCCTCCGCAGAGTGAGGCAAGACCGAGCCGCGTGCCGGGGACATGGGGGAGGGGGTCACGGTGGGGTGCGCCCACAGCAGACACTCCTTCCTCCTCCCCATGCTCCCACCCCCTTCTGTAGCCTTGTCCGTGCTCTGTGCCTGGTTCGGCGGCCCCGGTCTTACCATGACTGGGAAGATGATGGCCGCCACCGTGGACTTGAGGACCCAGAGCACGGCCAGGCAGAGGGTCTGCACCAGGGTGAAGAGGTGGATGCGGCGCAGGGGCACGTGGCGCAGGAAGGCGTAGTCCGGCTGGTGCTTGGCCGGCATCAGGAAGAGCTTGCAGCGGTCCCAGAACTGCGGGAAGAGCTCGGGCTCAGCCACCTGTGGCCTTGGTGGGCCCACCAGGACCAGGGGCTGTGGCAGGGTCCCAAAGAGGCAGCCCTGCTCCAGCCTTCAGGTCTCACCGAAGGGGGGCTGGAGGGTTCGGGAAGACCCAGGATGGGAGCGGGCAGCCCGAGTGGTGAGGTACAGAAGGGATAGGCTGCCAATGGACTTTGCCTACATTCCCGGGGAGTGCAACTTAAAGCAAGCTTAGAGGACAGGGTAGAACTGCACAGGAATAGATCCCTGTCTTTCTCCCTCAGCTAGTGGTTGCAAACTGCTGACCTAGCAGGGGCAGCCCAACACTTAACCACTATGCCACCGGAGTTCCTATAGGGAGTGCAACTTAATTGCAACACTGTAACTCTCCAAGACATCCTGCAGTCTCCGGTAAATGAAGACTAGATCCAAGGGTGTTCTGTGGGCGTGGCCCGCCTCGGGGAAGAGAGAGTAGTGCCATGGGCACCGGAGGCAGCCAGATGCAGGCTATCGATGCTGAGCCAGAGGGGCGTCATTTGCCAACTGGGGGCCAGACCAACTCACTGCCCTCGAGCCAGTGCTGACACGTGGCAACCCCTGTTGGTTTCTGAGACCACCTGCTTCCCAGCCTTTCTCCCTTGGAGCCTACTGATGGTTTCGAACTGCTGACCCTGCGATTGCAGCTCAGGTGTGACCACCACACCACCAGAGGCCCCACTTGACAAGGAAATGATGTTGAGTAAATAGCTTCGCGTCCCTTTCTCCCCACGCCACAGCATCTCCTGACAGTCAAAGCTGCCTTCCAAAGCTGATAGGGCCAAGCAAGGTAAGCGTGGTTTATGGGTGCTTCCTTACGAATCACGTTTGTTTCACCCCATATTTGAACCAAACCCATTGCTGTGAACTGCATTCCTCGTCCCTGGAGGAGAGCTGGTGGGTTTGATCCGCTGAGCTTTCAACTGGCAGCCCAAAGCTTAACCCACTATGCCACATGTGAAGCTGTTCACTAGAGATGAGTAAGTAAGCACACGGCTTTCCCATGCTTACCGGACTGATTGGGTGGCCTGTCCTGCCTACTCTATAGATCGTTGGCCTTGCACGCAGTACGTGGCAGTTGATGCCTGTTCTTTCAACAAACTGGGGAAGTGAGCATTTGAGGACTTGGTGACCCACCCCCAGGCCTGGGATGCTGACTATTCAGAGTCCGATCAGTGCAGGTCAGGGGGTGGGGTGGGGGGGGAGTCCCTTACCTGGATGCCATTCAGAGAGGCCACGCCCATGTAGAGGAAGACTCCGTACAGCACCGGCATGGGGATGTACTGAGAAGAGGCCAAAGAAGAGCTTTGGGCTTGGGGACTGAGCCTGCCCAGTGTGGAGGCAGCCTGGCCTGGCCCTGGCCATCACTGGGTTGGGGAGAAGCTAGGTGTCCAGGGCTGAGGCGAGGGTTGCTGGGGCTCTGGGAAAAAGCCTGCTCTTGCTGAGGTGGCGAGTGCTCCCAGCCTGGCCCCTTCTGACCTTGCAGATGCCAAGTGGTCTGACTGAAGACGGGACTTGTGCAACCTGGGTAAGTGCCACAGACATCACCCCCAGTCCCCCTCATTCCTGTCAGTCCCTTGGGCGGGAGGGGGGGGGGTTGTCAGATGCGCAGGCATCCCCCCACTGAGGGCAATCAGTTGCCAGACTGCTGTCTCATCCCTCCACAGGGGTGGGCCTGCTCCCTGCCTCTGGGCACAATGGACAGGCTCCTGTAGGCGGAGTTTTCACCCTACTGATAATGGCTCCTATGGAGACCCAGAGACCACCCCCTAGACCACCCTCATTGCTGTGTAGCCTATAGTGCAGCTCCTCCCTGTGGCGTATGTATGTCTCCACCTGTAATTAGTGGGCTGGCATGCCCCCAAAAGGTATATAGGCTTGAGTCAGCAATATAGCGCTCTCTCTGACTCTGAGCTCCTTGCTGCTCACTCCCTGGTCACTCCCCTCTCCCTTGTTCCCTTCCCCTCCTTCCCTTCCCCCTCTCTCCACATGGACCCACCAAGCTGGGCTGAGGTGAGCAATGCTACCATGTAATGTGTCTGACTGCGTTATTGTAATATCTCTCATGCTCTCGATGACTCTAATATAATACTTATATATCTCAACCGTACAATTGTACTTCCTGAATCCGAGAAGTAGCGATAGGAGTATTAGCGGTGGGGGCTGGCCCCCCACCTCCCTCCGCGCCATTTTAAATTTAATACTACAGTCCCTGTCCAGCCGAGGGCCCCCTCCTGAGGCTGCGTGGCTCAGGCTGGCAGCTTGCAGTGGGCCAGGGGCTCTCCACTAGCACGGAGCACCCAAGACTCAGGGCCAGTGAGAAGATTCCAAATCATAAGGACCCTGTGGAGCGGTGGAGAAGAGCCGGCCCTGGGGGTTTCCGAGGCTGTAAAGTTCAACATCATAAGAAAAACCAGGCTTGCTGGTCCGATAGAGACTGGTGAACCCCCACAAGGGCTTCCTGGGAAAATTTCATTCTTTGTACAGTAAGCTTTCAGTGTTTTTAGAGTGACATTGTTTTTGTTTTGTTTTTTTCACATTAACTCTGGGTGAAAGCTTATGTCGTCGGTTAGCCTTCCCTAGAACACTTCCTGTACATCGTTATTACCCAGTGGTGGCCCCGGGGACAATTTCTCAGCCAGTCAGCATTCCCAGGGTCTTCCTCCTGCGCACTCGGCTTCCATTAACATTGTGTCTCCTCCATCCAGCCCTGGCCCCCACCGCCTCCTCCTCAGTGCTCTGTGGTGACTGTGGACTATTGGTTCTCACATAGAAGCTCACTGAAAGGAGCTCCTATCCAGGGGGGCATTGTTTATTTCAGAGCTGATCTATGCTCCGGCTGACAGGTGACCTCCTTTCAGGAAGCGGGCTGAGTCCCACGTTTAAGGGGCCACATTCTCAGGGGATCCTCTGGTCTCTACTGGCCCAGTAAGTCTGACCTTTTGTAGGGACTTGGAGATTTGTTCTGCATTTCTCTCCCTTCTTTCCGGGCCCCTTTGTCGCGTTCCTGGCCAGAACACTGACTTTTTCTTCCTCCAGTTTATTGTGGTCAAATGGGTGATTTTTCAATGGCAAACATGTGCCACGTCTCCCTGTCTTCCCATGGGCAGTTGAGTGACATTAAAGATGTCCATTGTGTGGTTTGGCTCTTCAAGTTTTAAACTTTGGAAAAGAGTGACCTAGGACACCTCCAGCGAGCCAGGTACCAACACTTTCTGATCTCAGCAAGGACTAGGGCCTGGCTGAGCTTTGTCCTGCAGGACGGGGAGGGTGGGCACTGAGGGCAAGAAAGAGCTGTGAGCGTGGCCTGGCAGTGTTAACAAATGCTTCATGTAACACCACAGGCAATGGTAACAAATGCTGCATGCAGCATCACAGACGATGGTAACATGCTGCATGTAGTGTCACAATGATGGTAACAAACGCTACATGCAGCATCACAGATGATGGTAACATGCTGCATGCAGCATCACAGACGACGGTAACAAACGCTGCATGCAGCATCACAGACGATGGTAAACTCATGCAGCATCACAGACGATGGTAACACGCTGCATGCAGCATCACAGATGACAGTAACAAGTACTGCAGCATCACAGACGATGGCAACAAGCACTGCATGCAGCATCACAGATGACAGCAACAAGCACTGCAGCATCACAGACGATGGTAACAAGCGCTGCATGCAGCATCACAGATGACAGTAACAAGCACTGCATGCAGCATCACAGATGACAGTAACAAGCACTGCAGCATCACAGACGATGGTAACAAGCACTGCATGCAGCATCACAGATGGTGATGGCGA
>NW_022103906.1:74485391-74486467 GCF_000313985.2 Echinops telfairi | reverse complement strand
GCATTTGTACATTCATTGCCCTCATCATTCTCAAAACATTTCCTCTCCACTCAAGCCCCCGGCATTAGGTCCTCATTTTGGCAGTTGTATGGTCCCTAACTCTGCAACCTTAATAAAGTGAAGGTCATGCTGGCCTCTGCCCCAGGGCCACCGGGTGAAGGCTCAATGTGACAGGAAGTGCATATTACCCTGTCCTCTGATGACAGTAAGCCATGGCTGTAGAGGGTGCAAGACAGGCAAGGGTGGGTGGTGGGGGAGGGACTGGCTAGCTGGCAGGACTTTCCAAGTGCCCAGTAGCCTTTGCCCAGGCTGGAGCTCAGGGGTCTGGGCGGGGACACTGTCCTGGCCAATCATGAGGGCTGGGGTCTGGTGGAGAGGCTTAGCCCAGGTGCCTGAGTGTGAGGTGGAATTACTGGGAACAGCCACCTGCAAGTGTGTGTGTGACTGCTCTAGACTCCGCGAGAGGCATGAGACACGCTTCTCAAAGGAGTTGGACAGGGCGTGCGCCAAAGCCAAGGGAAGGAATAGGCCGTGACCACAAGGTGGGAGCAGAGGGCCCAGGAAGGCTTTCTCAGAAGCACGGAGTTAAGCAGGACCCCAGTACGGAGCAGGACTCTGGTAGTGTTGCAGGGGGTGGGGGTAGGGGGGTGAGAACAGACATGAGGGTCTTAAGGTAAGGTGACCAGACGTCCCGCTTTTGGCAGGACAGTCCTGATTTTTAACAATTTTTCCTGCATCCCACGGTGTTTTTAAAAAGTCCCGATTTTTTGAAAGAATGCACGACAAGCTAGGGTATACGGTTTTCGGCTGTCATGTGGCTATTTCGCCAGGATATGAGTTTTATCAATGGTGTCCCACTCTACCAATGTTAAAATCTGGTCACCTTATCTTAAGGGGACAATGGCATGACAGGCCAGAAGGAGGTCCTTTGGAGGGCCTGGGGGGGGCTACACTAATGTTCATGTGTGTGCCTGGGGGTGGGGGGCGTCTGGAGCATCTACTAAGATAACCCCACTTAGAACTCCCTCAGGGAACTCCTTCCGGTCCTGGTACTTCCACAGGGGTCTTTTTTTTTT
>NW_022103906.1:74475160-74484821 GCF_000313985.2 Echinops telfairi | reverse complement strand
TACCAGGGCAGCCCCATGAAGGAGCACAGAGCCATGAGGATGCCCACCCAGAACAGGTCCAGGTGGTAGCCGGCGGCCTTCTGTGGGCAGGGGAGGGGGTGGGAGAGACGAGACTCAGGCTTGGCCCCAGCCAGGATCTGAGTCCCGGGGAGAAGGGCTCTCACCCAGGGGCCAAGTATGGCTGCCATTGCTGAATGAAGGGCCCCGGGGGTGTCTGAACAGAGGGAGGAGACAGGGGACCTGAACGTTCTCAGACCCAGAGTTGGGGTGGGTGGCAGTCTCGGGGACCCAGAGGTCCGAAGAAGCTCCTCTCTTCACCGTTTCAGGTCAAAATCCCCCTGTCTGGATCTGCTCGGACTCCCGGGTTCACTGGCAGGAGGGACAGCCACAGATGGACGTGGAGGGGTCACTTTGGGAGAGGAGGGACCATCTGCCAGGGCTCCTCTGGCCCTCCTGGTCTTGAACCCCTCTGCCCTGGCCTCGGCGGCCTGAGCTGCCTGTGGAGGTCACACCAAGGGAGACTCCCGACGGCCACTCATGCTCCCCTTACCCTCAGCTTGTTCTCCTTCCGGTTGACGATGACGGCGGTGATCTGCTGGTCCATGAAGATCAGGATGGTCACCAGCAGGGCGGGCAGGATGCTCGCCAGGTATACCCACCACGGGTTCTTCCCAAACGGGGGCACGAACCAGCCTCGGTCGGGCCGCGTGGGCTGAGCAGGAGCAAACGAGAGGGGCCTGTCCCCCTGCCCAGGCCCCTCTCCTGGCCCTGGGGGCAGCCTCTCCCCTTCAAGAAATCAGGACGCCTGTAACTCGAGAGTCGAGAACAAGGAGGCCGCCAGCCCAGGAAGGAGTCAGAGAAGGTGCCCTGGGGCTGCCTGGGAAACAGTTGGGAGAGCAGGGTGTGGGGTGCGGGTGGGGGCACACGGTCCCTAATGGTCAAATAGCAAAAAGTAGAAATGAGGCCTGGCGGGCATGAAAATATGGCTCGATGGACCCAGCCCCTGGTCCTTGTGCCTCCCTGCTGAGCCACCTGTCTATGGGACACGGAATAAAACCACCTGTGAAAAACCTCAGGTCAAACCCTGTGTTCAGAGAGTCAGGGCTAAAGACGCAGGAGCTGGGCCACAGTTTATTCAAGGGCAACGGTCATTCTCATTACCAAGGCCTCTACCACAGTGGCTCTCGACCTTCCTCATGCCACGACCCTTTCATACAGTTCCTCATGCTATGGTGACCCCCCAACCCTAAAATGATTTTCGCTGCTACTTCATCATTGTTATTTTGCTACTGTCATGAATTGGGTGACCCCTGTAAAAGGGTTGTTCGACCCCCAAAGGGGTCTCGACCCACAGGTTGAGAACTACGGCTCTAAGGGTTGTAGGAGACTTGCTCCAGCTTCTGAGGAGCAGCCTGAAATAGTCTCTCCGAGGGCCTGGCCACACAGGGGCCTGGTTCCAGAACCCGGATGCTCACTCTGGTTTTGCTGGTTGGGGCTCCTTGTGCGGGGGGGGGGGGGGGGGGGGGGGGCTGGGTGTGAACTTGGCAGCAAGCAGCTGGCAGGGAGTCTCGACTAGCAGGTTGCTTTGGATACAGGGGAACTCCGACCTGAGCTGGGCTCCCATGCCCGCTGAGGGCCTGAGGAAAGGCAGGGGGGCGGCCTCCCCAGGCTGTTGATTCCTTAGGTTGGGGGGCCAAGACTGCATTTCTAGCGAGTACCCAGATGAGGAAGGGGTGCTAGTCTGGGGACCACACCTTGAGAACCGCTGCCCTAAGGGATGGCCAGTTCCCAGGTTGCCCAGCCCGTTGGCTGTTTTGGGTCAGCAACAGGAAACCGCCAAGTGGCAATGAAGGGCCTTCAGCAGCGCAGGACGCAGGACCCAGCACTTTCTCCACCCCATGGCTTTGCAGCAAGCGTGAGCATGTTGCACGCCCCCTATCGCCAGGGTGTGGAAAGTTCCTTGTAGGAAGCTGAGACCACTGCAGATCTGGCTCCCACCAGTCCCCTCCCCCACACCTCCAAGGGAGGGCTGCGAGGAGGGGTCGGGTGGGGTGGGACACACAAAGACAACCACCAAGGCCACTTGGCAGAGAGGAGGAGGTCTGGTCAGTATGGAGGGAGGGCCCGAAGCAAGTGGGCAAACAGAAGGGGTGCCCCAAGCGGGGGCGATGGCCAGACCTTGATGACACTGGGCACGTGCAGCTTGGGGGTTTCCAGGCCAAAACAGGCATCGATTCCACAGAACATCAGGATGGAAAAGACGATGGAAAAGTCAGCCACCAGGGCCCGGACCTGCGGAAGGGAGGTGAGTCAGTCGGCGAGGCTCTTGCCCAGCTCAGGGCTGACCCAGCCCCGGGGCAGAGAGAGGAAGGAGCCCGGCGAAGACTTTGGATTCTACCATCCACAGACCTAGTCTCAGATCCTGGCTCTGTGCTGGCCAGCGGCGGACCCTCGAGGAAGCCTGGTCATCTCTCTGAGCCACAGCTTTCTCGGCCGGCCGTCAGATGAAGCACATGATTGTACCTGCCCCGTAGGCATAAGCAAGCTAGGACACCCGTGGCGGTTACATAATTTCATGTCAACTTGGTAAAAGAATGAAGAGTGGGGTCTAGCCTGTCAGTCGGACCACAGCCTGAAGATATCTCTTTGTGTGCACGCACCTAATCATAGGGATTCTGGGAACTTTCTTCTTCCCTGGAGGCGGGACACCCTTTGCTTCACCTTCTTGTTGACAAGCCATGTGGAGCCACGCTGACGGCAGCTGGAGCCCTGGAGATGCGCCCACCACCACTGGATCCACAGGACTTTGCACCTACTAGGCCTGTGATCTCCCTGCGTTCTGCATCATTGCATGTGTTGCGTGAGTCTGAAGAATGATTTATAGACCAGTTGGACAGATGTGCTAATACTGGACTTAATGGACTTGATCTAGACTGGGCTGGGATGTTTTCCCAACATACAATGACTGTTTGATATAAAGTTCTCTCACACACATATGAGTGTCTCTGGATTTGTTTCTCTAGTCCACCCAGACTAACACCCCACATTTAGGGTCCCTGCCATACACAGTGGGAGCCTGTGAGAGTTGGAACACACGACAGGCTGGCTTGGTTTTTCTGGGCCAAATTCTCCACCTTTGACAGGGTGCAGTCTTGCCATTTTTCGAGCAATTCTTTCAGGAGAGAATACGTCAGCTATTCTCCGACAGGTTCCTGCCTACACAGATTGCATCTTTTGTGGGTTTTATTGTCTTACCTAGGTGGCCATGGCAGCTGAAGACCTTTGGGGGCATGGCAGATGAGTGTGTGGGAGGGCAAGGGCTGAGCTCGGAAGGAAACCTAAGCTTCTAAGATCCAATGCAGACGGCTACACAGCCACCTGCACTAGGAAGGTGCCTCTCAAGCCCTGGGGCCAGACCTTCTGAGCATGTGGTAGTTACATCATCTGCGGTCAATTGGAGAGGATTCACAGTAAAGGGGTGGAGCCTAGCCTGTCAATCAGGTAGTAGCTCCATGACCTCATTTGGAAATGCTAAGGAGATGAATAGCTCACTGGAGGAGGGACACACTCACTCCCTGCAAGACATTCTTGTTGACAAGCCACATGGAGACAAGCTGATGGCAGCCAGGCCTCGGAGCCGGAGAAGCCACGTGGAGACCCCTGCCAGTGCTGAGATGCTTCCACCGCCACTGAATCCACAAGACTTCCCACCCATTGGCCTGTGATCTTCCTGCATTTGGTGTCATTGCATGGGTTGTGTGAGTCTGAAGAGGACTTTATAGATTGGTATTGGGCATGTGGGCTAATATCAGACTTATGGACTTGATCTGGACTGGGCTGGGATGCTTTCTTAATATACAATTACTCTTTGATATCAAGCTCTTTCTTATACACATGAGTCTCCCTGGATTCGTTTCTCTAGTCTACCTGGACTAACACAATCCATGACAGGTCCTTGTTCCCTGGCTCCCTCGTTTTCAGGAGGCTCTTCTGAGGCCAGGTTCTGAGAACTCTGGCCCTGTCCTTTCTGGACCAGTGTCCTTAGAGTGCTTCCACACCAGTCAACATCCCAAGTCTCGGAAGTCCAGCCTGCTGCGCAGCTGGTATCTGTCTATTCAGGGACAGCCATCTCTGAGAAACTACTGGAGAAGTTCAGGAGAGCAGGGGCAGGTGAGAGCACATGGAATGATGTTCCTGGACTTCCTGCTCCCCTTTAAGATTGTTAGCAAAATAATGTAGGTAATTGATTTAAAAAACAGAATATTAAAAAAAACAAAAAAACTCCCCAAAACCTTCCAGTGAAAAGTAAAGCCCCGCCTTCCAGTCCAGGCCCGCCCACTTACGCCTGCTCGGCTTTAAGTGTCCGGGAGTTAGTTCCCTCCCTGTCATTAAAAACTATGTTTATAATGTCATATTCTGATTTCCTAATTTAAGGCCCTCTCTAGCTCTTTCCCCTGCTATCAGGCCTGCTCTCTGTATCCCTAGGTATCTCTCAGTGCTACTTGCTATGTTTCTATGTATCTACCCATCCATGTGTCACTATCGGTGTATCTTTTAAAGATACATTCTATTTATAATCTTCCCTCTGGTGTAAGTAAGGAGTTAGCTGACTGGCTCTTTGCGCTCTCTCCTCCTTTCTAGTCTGGCGGTGTTGTTTTAAAACTCTCCCAGGGGTATTCTGGTGGTTACGCATTGGGCTGTGATCCACATGGTCGGCAGTTTGAAACCACCAGCAGCCCCTCGGGAGAAAGCCTGGGTTTCCTCCTGGAAACAGTGAGGAGGTCTCGCCATCTTTGCCTGCTGGTTGTACGTCTTCCCAAACAGCTCCGTCTGCTTTGGCAGGCCGTGCACGGCCCTTTCAGTGTGCTTCATCGGCACCAGGATCCCAGGCCTCGCAGCTTCTTCCCCAAACAACATACGGCATTTCTCCGTGTTCTATTTTTCATTCTCCCAGTTGCACCAAAATGGCCTGATGTTATTTGTCACCTTCCACCTTGCCCAGCATCCTGCCTGGTGACTTTCCTTTTGGAGAGAGGTGGCTGCAGTCTATGCAAGCTCATTGTCTCACGTGTGTGTACGGAGACTGTTCAACAACGTTCAATCGTTCTCCTGTGGACAGGGCCATGTGGATCCGCTCTGGCATCTTTCCAGTTAGAGCCGAGGTTCCTTCTGGTCGGCATTTTTGCACATGTGTGAGGGCTTCTCTGGGGTCTAGCTGGCAGTGGATGTGGAGGGTGGGAGATTCCCCCCTCCCCCGGAGCCCCCTCCAGTTTTCTCAGAATGCCCATTGGCTCTCCAGATTCCAGACTCCTCTGTACACACCCCAATAACTGCAAATAGTTAATTGGCTCAGCAGCTGCTGACCCCCAAATTGGAGGTTCCAGTCTACCCAGAAACACCTCGGAAGAAAGACCAGGTAATCTACTTCTGAAAGATCTGCCACTGAGAACAGTGCACAGTTACACTGGGACCCACTTGGGATGACCTGTGTCAGAGAAAAATTCTGAGCACTCTGTTTGGAGGAGGATATGGACCACAGTGAAAAGCCCAAGTCCATTTGCAGAGCCCCCACAGGGATTAAGCCTCCATTGAATTCCTACTGACCCTTAACTAAGGATGTGAGCAGGCTTGCCCTCAGGCATGGTGCATTGATAAATCGATTACCTTGACCTCCCTCCAGCCAGCAAGCCCTGAGAGGGGCAGTCTGCTTGTGTCCTCGATGTGTGTGTGACCGTATTGGGAAGGGTAGCCTAGTCATGAGTCATGCCCTGACTGCCTGGGTCAGAAGACCCTGGACCAAGTTTGTTAGCCCCTCTGACATGCGTCCCATTCCTCGTTTAGTTCCCACGTCTGCAGTCCCCCTGGTCACAGGATGTGTTGATGCTGCCGCCCATCATGTTTTGGTGAAAGTTCCTTTGACCTCCCAAGTCCTTTTTAAAGCTCTGCAGCTCAGCAGCCGCCCCCACCATCCCAGGACCCCATTATGGTCTTGTGCCGATAGATGCCCCTCATCCAGATGACACGCACCTTTGCCCTATTTGAGACATAAATGTTCTCCTGGAATTACACTTGGGATTTGGGGTCTCTGGTACCCTTTAAGAGAGGGGACTTGATAGCAACTGGCTTTTCATTCACTCCCCCTTCATTGCTTTCATCAGTGACTCGGGCACTGGTGGTGGGAAACGGGGCAGCCTCCTCAACACCAAATTCCAGATGGCACCTGAGCAATTTTAAAGCATTGGGGGTGGGGGGGGGCGGGCATTGGTGGCAGACACATTTCACACAATATAATCCTAAGGAGTCCCCCGCAATGTGACAAATAGTCTGTGATGTCACTTCTGTTCAAGAATGTCTGTAGAAGGGAGCCTCGGGGACTGTGCCTGGTTGAAGTGGGAGGTCTGGAGGGTGCATGTGTGTTGCTGGACACTTGTTTACACACTTGGCGCATTGCAAAGCTTCCTGAAGGGCCTTTGTTTCAGTCCTTACCAAATATTGGGGGAAACGGAATTGTTAGTGCCATTACCACTACAAGTGATAGTGGTATTATTTGTCTGCAATGGCATTCTGAGGGTGCTCATGGCTCGATGGCATGGTGGGCTACTTGTTAGGCTGCTCACCAGTTCAAACCCACCGGTCCCTCTGAGGAGAGATGAGGTTCTTGGCTCCTGTGAAAACTGGCGGCCTCAGAAACCCACAGGGTTTCCTTTGCACTCAGTCCCACGGGGCCTCTGTCAGCGGGAGGGTGTTGAGCGAGCGTGTCTCTCCTGACACAGCCATTTCTCAAAACAACAAGTGCTTCCTCTTTGGTGTCTGAATTTGTTGTCCAGCCACAAACAGAAAGTGACATTAAAAGATAGCAGCTCACGTTTACAATGACATTAAAAAATAAATAAAAATACTTAGGAATAAATCTAACCAAAGATGCGTAAGACCTCTCCAAACCAAGACATGTAAAACACAATGGGGGGAGAAGAGATCTAAGCCCCCGGAGAGGGATGCCAGTTTGTGGATCACAAGAGCCAACGTCGGAAAGATATCCAGTCGCCCCAGGTTGACACAGAGAATCAATACGGTCCTATCAAGAAGACAACAAGTCGACTTTGGTGAAATTGAAGGAAATTCTAAAATTCGTGTGGAAATGCAAAGGGTTAAGATGAGCCAAGACTCTTGAAAAAGTAAAACAAAAAGAATTTGGATTATGCAGTATATGGGCTTATAATAAGCTCTAGAAAGAAATACAGTGTGGTCTTGGTATAAGGGCAGACGACTAAGTGACTTTTGATATAATTTTGATCTATTTGACTACAGCAAAACTAAGAATTTCTGTTAAACCAAAGACACTAAGAAAATGAAACAGTATAAAGAGTCCAGAAATAGACTGTGGCCTACGTGGATACTTAATATAATGGCAAAGTAAGCACTTAAGAAAAAAAAGGTCAGTATTAGAATGAATGACTCTACAGACAAAGCAAACCAGACAGATAAAATGACCTGATGCGCTGTAGCCCTGATGTGAAGGGGAAACAATGACGCTTCAGGAGAGGCTGTTTGTCCGTCTCTTCCTTAAGAAAATATTTTTATCTCTGACGGCAGTTAAAACTAGCCATTTCTGCTCATCAAAAAATCTCAGCAAGAAAGTAACAAGCCCAGTCCCAGATCTGGAGGAGATATAGGAAACACAGATGACCCCCAAAGGGGGTTTACCCAGAATCTCTGAAGAACTCATGAACCCCAGAAAGAAAAAGACAGAGTGCCAAGAGAAATGTCCCAGACTCTTGAGTGGGCACTTCCCAAAAGAAAGTCGCATGGCCGTTGGCCAATAGACACACAGTAAGGCTTTCAACCTCAGCTGTCATTGGTGAAGTGAAAAATAAATGAATGAAATAAAAGCACAAGGTACGACTGATACAGAAAGGTTAAAGATAGAAGTCCGACTATACCAAGTGTTGTCAAGGGGACTTGAACCCAGTTCCCTCTGGCCCTGAAACCTGTGCTCTTTCTGCAACCTACGGGACCTTAGCAAAGCTCTGGGCCAGTGCTGATGCAGTCGGTGCCCATCCTGTTAGAGGACCAGCATCCTTCTGACTCTGGGGCGAACTTACCTTGGTAGGGAAGTAGCGGCTGGATTTGAACTTCTTCAAAGCCAGGGTCATGGAGTAAGTCCCGAAGAAAAGGATGAAGGAGAGGAGTGCAAGGTCTGGGATGAACTGGCAGGAATCCCCGAGCAGGCTCCCACCGTAGCTCAGACACTCCTTCTTGCTCAGCAGGGACCAGTCCAGCCCTGTGAGGTTAAGGGGGTTGTACTTGGAGACCAAGAACAGGAGAGAAAGGGTTAGGGTCTTCTTGGTGGGTCAGATGTGTCTAAGTCCCACCTCCCCACCCCACAGATTCCAGGCAGTCTGGACCCCCTTCACTGCCCTCCAAGATGCCCTCACCCTCCCGCCCCCTGAAGGTGTCCTGGGCAGCTTGGGGGTGCTCCTGGGGCCAGGCCAGTTCAAAGACTGGGCAGCAGGAGGCTCCCTGGGAAGCTCAGGAACCTATGTGCTTCTGCATTGTGTCTGGGATACACTGCTGTGCTGGCAAAGAGGAAACGTGCATGGGAAAAGCCTGCTCCTCTGCAGCCCAGGCTCTCAGCACAAAATCTCAGGTCCTCTGGGCTCATCCGGCCACCTAGTCTTTCCGTCCTTCCTCCTCTTCATACACCAGAGTGTACACCCTCCCAGTTCACCTTATTCATTTCTCCCTGGCTTCCAGAGGCCGCACAGCCAGAGGCGAAGGAGGGCAAAAGGTGGCATGATGGCTCAGTGCTTCGCCGCTAACTGAATGGCCCACCCACTGCCCCACTGGAGCAAAGCCCTGGTGATCTGCTCCCAGAGGGATGACAGCTTACATCCTGCACCTGGACGTGTCTCCTAGAGGTCTGAAGGTAGTGACCTCTCGTCATGGCTGCTTTGTTCACAAGCATCATAAAGTGGAATCCATTTGAGCGTCCACCCGTGGGAGACTGGACGAGCACAATGTGGTGCATGCATACTCGGTGACCATGGAACATATGACACCACGGATGGACGCTCAGAGAAACATGCCAAGCACATGAAGACAGCCCTTGTACGGCCCCTTGTTTACAAGAAGACAGGAATAAGATGGAGAGAGAGAGCAGTGCTCGCTCACGGATACCAGGAGAAGGGAGGAAGGGGATGTGTGCTCTAGAACCTCAAGTCTAGACTGTAAACACATGTTATCTTTTGGTGGTGGGGAAAGTGGTACTGAATGAGTCCAATGAGCACAGTATGACCACTGTAAATGAGGCCACTAAGAGGTGCTCTTGAGCAGAGGAGGCCTGTGATAAAGAAATTGACATACATAAGATGGTAAAACAAGTATAACGGTGGCAGTTATACAATCGTTTGTCAAGTTAAGGATTAAGAGAGAAAGGGTAGAGTCTAGCTTGTCAATCAAGATATAACCAATGAGGCCTCTGTGTAGGCCTGGCCTTCTCCTGAGAATTCTGGGAACTCCTGTTTTACCTCCTTGGAGACGGGAGACTCTCTCTCTCTGCTCACTCCCTTGGAGACTCTCTATTGACAAGATTCAAGACTCACTCCCTGAGAGACGCTCTACTGACAAGACACATGGCGCTACACCCTGGGAGCTGGAGAAG
>NW_022103906.1:74465626-74474941 GCF_000313985.2 Echinops telfairi | reverse complement strand
TTTTTTTTTTTTGTAGTTAAGAAATATGCGGTAGTTACATCATCTGGTGTCTATTTGGGACTTGAGAGGATTAAGAGTGAAGAGGTGGAGTCTAGTCTGTCAATCGGTGGGGGGTAATGGAGCTGAATTGCATCTCAGAAGAGTCGGACATTTAGGACATCATATATATATATATGAACTAGAGGAATTTGTTCCTTTAGTCTACCCAGACTAATAAGAAAGGACAAAAAATAAATCTAGAATTAAATAAGGACAGGTATAGGCATATACACCTATGGGTAGGTATAGGCATACACATGTGAGAACATAGAGAAGTATATATGTATGTGTAAATCTTGACATGTGTAGGCAGACACAACTATTCATTGAAGACATAACCACAGGATATAACCAAATATCTTCCAGGATTGGTTTTTCAGATTTAAAGGCTTAGGACCATAGTCTCATGGGACAGCTCAGTCAATTGACATGATGTAGCTCACAGAGCTCCTGTTCTGGTGAGATTAGCAGTGCTTAGGGTCTTAAAAGCTTGTGCGCAGCCCTCTAAAACACAACTACTAGTTTTAACTTATTAGGAGCAAAAGAGTAAGAAGGGCGGCCAACATCGCAAGTCTACAAAGCTGATAGCCTACACAAGCCACAACCTCAATGACTCTGAGACCCAAAGAGCTAGATGGTGCCCGACCAACAATACTGACCAATCTGACTGGGGCACAACGGATAGTCTGGTTAAAATGGGAGAAAACGGTAGAACAACAGCAGGTAGACTGAAGGGCTACCTCAAACGCTCTTCAGATCCTACCCAAACTATCCCGAGACGATCTCTTAGCAGAGCGACATATAAAATAAACCCACGATCAGTGCTCTACTGCAGAACCACCTGCATACGTCTAGAAGGTCGACACTGAATCCCAAGCAAAGTTGAGGTACTTGGGGGGGGGCGGTGGATGCAGGGAAACTAAGGTCCTGGACATGGAACCAAGGGAACACAATGAACGAGAATGCTGTTACCATGTGAAACATGAGTGAATGTCACTGGTCAGTTTCTGAGGGAATTGTCAGAGACAAACCTAACGCTGTGGAGACTTTCCTTCAAAACTCATGATTATTCCTGATGGCTTTGGTATGTGTGTACATGTGAATTGATAGGAATGTATGCAGGCTGGACGCATGTGGATTTAATAGGATGAGGCAGGCTATTGAAGAGGAGAGTACAAAGTTTCCTGTCCGACCCCGGAGAGCAGCGGGGGTGAAGAAGCAGGACCTCCACGAGATTGGACGCCCCAAACGGACCTCGATTCCCCCACTCTTTCCTTGGGCCTCTCACCGACAAAAAGCCTCAAAGCTTCCAGCCCAGGCGAAATACTCACCAGAGAAATATTGGTGCTCGGAGCCCGCGGAGCTGAAGCATTGGACGTGGTGGTGTTCACTGTGGATAAGCACAGGACAGGAGGCCGGTCAGCGGTGGCTGGGCTGGCCCACAGCCTGCCCCCCTCCCCTCACCAGGCGCCCACCTGTGGCCTCTCCCTCCAGAAGGGAAGCCAGGAACAGGCTTTCATTGTGGGGCTCCAGCCACTCTCTCCCCTTTGCCGAGGGCCACCGAGGCTGAGCCTAGAGTCCTGACAGACCAGCGGGCCAGCTGGGGTGTCCCTGTCTGACACATAGGGCTGGCTTCCCAAACTGAGCCGAGGGACCCAGCGCCAACACAACGCAGGAGACAAGCTTCTGAATAAGGTGCCCTGGGAAGCCCCATAGCTCAGTGGACCCACTTCTCTCCATGAGACTTAAAAACATTTCCCCGGAATGTAGTCTGTGACACACACACACACACACACACACACACACACACACACAGAATCTACTCTATGACACACACACACAGAATCTACTCTAAAACACACACACACACAGAATCTACTCTAACACACACACACACACCCTTACATGACCTTACGTTCCTAAATCCCCACGAGCTGTCCCCATTTGACAGCTGAAGTAACTGAGGTGGATCAGAGAGGCTGAGTGCTGAGTCTGCTGCCCGAGGCCACACTGCTTGTGACTGGGTGGAGACACAATCCCACCATAGGCAGGTGGCCCCAGAGTCCTCCCCCTGCCTTCCTGTCTCTACCAAGAGAGCTGCTCTCTCTACGGACACTTCCTTTCCCTCCCACTCTCGTCCACGCATGCTTTTTCATGGTCCAATGAACCTGTAAGCATGCACCGGCTTTGATATTCTCTTCCTAAGCTTCCCCGGAAACGCAGGCCAAGAAACATGTCACCGGGTGCAGGCTTGCAGAACCAGCAGGAAAGCAAAGGCTCTGCTGTCGGTGTTCACCCGCAGTCGGCGGTGTCCAGCTTCAGGGGCCACAAGAAGAATGGAGAGGAACTCCCCCCTTCCTCCTCTGCTTCCCATGCAGGACCTCCCGCGCCCCCTAGGCTTGCTTCACTTGTTCCCCCAATCGTCAGGGGATGTGGCCTCTCATTAAACGGGCAGGCGCGGAGGGCCACCGCATGCCCTCTCTCTTGTGCCTGTGCGGCTTGGGTGGAGGAGAAAGGCCAGGCTGTCCTCACCTGCCTCTTCCAAGTGGCAGGCCACTGAGTAGTTCACCGCAGCAGCTTTGGGGAGGTTTGTCCACCAAACCAGATTTTCTGGTTGTGATAATGAGGCTGTGTGTGTGTGTGTGTGTGTGTGTGTGTGTGTTGGGGGTGGGGGGTAATGGAGCTGAATTGCATCTCAGAAGAGTCGGACATTTAGGACATCATTGTTCTCCAGGTCCCTGGGACTAGTCTGGTACCAGTTCTTGAGAAAGAAATTAGGACCTCACATCTCAAGCTCCATTTGGCTCCTGCTGGTTGAGAACCCAAGAGGAAGAAAGGATTCTTCTTGAAGCTTTGCCCACCTTCAACAAGCTCCCCCCAGGGGTGGTGGCTCGGCAACCGCAAGCTCGCTCTGGGTCGCTGACTCCCATGGCAGCTGGGGGTGGCCAAGGGATTCAGTCTTGCCCCGAGGAAGGACATTCCTAAAAGCACTACAAGCCCATGAGTCGGTGGCAGTTGTTCTGAAAAAAATTTCCGTGCTGCTGTTAGGCCTCACGTCAGTGGTCACTCACAAGGGCCTCGTGTGCAACAGAACAAAACGCGGCCCGTCCTCACAGGCCCCGCTGGTCCAGCCTCACCATCACTCTCTGCCCGAGCCGACTGTTGCCGGAACTGTCCGTACATCTGATCGAGGGCTTCGTCTTTGCATCGCGACCTTCTCCTTTGCCTTCTCGGGGACCGGTCCCTCTGGACAACATGCCCACGGTTGACGTGACCAAGTCTGGCCGTCCTTGCTTCTAAGGAGCATTTGGGCTCCACTTCTTCCAAGACAGATCTGTTTGTCCTTGGCAGTCCACGGCATCTTCGCTGTGCCTCACCTGCACCACAGGTCAAATGCAGCCATGGCTTCCGCTCCTCCTCACTCTTTCTGCAGCTCTGCCATGCATATTTGGTGATGGAAAGCAACATGGCTTGGTTCAAGTATGTGTTAGTCTGGGTAGACTAGAGAGACAAATTCATAAACACGCATAGGTATATAAGGGAGAGCTTTATATACAAGAGGAATTGAACATTGAGAAAACATCATGTCTGATACCATTTATAAATTCCTCTTCAGACTCACGAAACACATGCAGTGAAGCCAAATGCAGGACACTCACAAGCCAGTGGGTAGAAAGTCTTTGGGTCCAGTGGTGTTGTAAGCATCTCAGTGCTAGCAGGGGTCTCTCTGTGGCTTCTCATGGCTTCTGAGGTCTGGTTGTGTCCATGTGGCTAGTCTTCTGCAATGTCTCCCGGGCAGTAGCAGAGAGAGAGAGGTGTCTTCTGTTCCCAAGGGGGCAGTACCAGATTTCCCAGAATTCTCAAGAGAAGGCTGTGACCACACAGAAGTCTCATTGGCTGTCTCCAGACAGCCTAGACTCCACCCGTACACTCTTAATCCTTAAATTGATACAAGATTAGGTAACTACCACAAAGTATTTTAACGAGACATCTCTTTTGTTTGTGTTTTTAAACATAATCTAGAGCTCTTTTGCAGCAGATTTGCGCAGTACCATCATTTGACTTCTTGACTGCTGTTTCCGTGGGCACTGGCTGCAAAAGTTTTCCTTCCTAGAAATCAGAGACTTTGATGGTCTTTTCTCCCTCCACGGCCGAGGGGACAGGATGAACAAGCGGATGGGGGAAGAGAGGATATGCCAGAAGGCTGACTCAGGGCGGCCGCAGAAGAAAATGCTAGAAGACACACACACACACACACACACACACACACACACACACACACACACACACACACACACACAGAGCTGATGCTTGAGCCTCCGACAAGGGGGTAGAGTAAGCTCCTTTTAGAACCAGACATTCTCCATGTGCTTGGTTCTGGTTGACATAGTCTTTCCCCGCGAGAACTTTGTATTGTTTACCTGGAAGTCCCTTTGAGGTGAAGGTGGGAGAACTAGGACATGGGACATGCCAGAAAGGACCTATGTCTAAAATATTTCACATCTCTAGTGTTTAGGAAGTGGTACTCACTTGGGATTGAAAGCAGCCAAGTCAGTCGTGCAGCATCAACAAAGAGAATACAAATCAGTTACAATGGAAACAAAAT
Source organism: Echinops telfairi (assembly GCF_000313985.2). Lineage (NCBI taxonomy): Eukaryota > Metazoa > Chordata > Mammalia > Afrosoricida > Tenrecidae > Echinops > Echinops telfairi. The sequence goes on along the minus strand of NW_022103906.1, from coordinate 74,470,296 downwards.
GAAAATTAAAAAGAGAGTGTGTGGTGTCCCAGATGCAGGAGGGGAAGGGGTGGGACCCTCTGTTTTTTGCTGTTTTTCTGTAAACTTAAAACCAATTTCTATGAACTGGAGAGAGATCTCCCAAACATGTTCAGATAACGAAGAGAGACAGGGACCGCTAATGTGCCAACGTTTGGGGACCTAGTTTTGCAGCAAAACTAGTCTCCTGGAACCATTAGTAGGCAGGCGCCCGCAGACTGGGAAAGAAGGGGCTGTCAGTATCAGGCCCCCTCCACGGTCACCGGAATTTCTGCAACTTTCCTTTCCATCTTCTAATCAGAGCTAACTGGTCCTGTTTTCAGTTCCTTTACTCCACCCGAGGGGCCTCAGAAGAAAGGCCTGGTGATCACCTTCTGCAAAATCAGCCTGGAAAACCCTACAACCCACAGTGCTACTCTGGCCTCTGGCAGACTTGGGTTGAAATTGCCTCATCTTTTTTTTTTTTTTGTAGTTAAGAAATATGCGGTAGTTACATCATCTGGTGTCTATTTGGGACTTGAGAGGATTAAGAGTGAAGAGGTGGAGTCTAGTCTGTCAATCGGGTCATAGCTAATGAGGCCTCTGTGTGGGCATGGCCTTCACTTGAGGATTCGAGGAACTCCCGTATTTCCTCCTTCAAGGTGGGAGACACTCTCTCTTAGCTCACTCCCTGAGAGACACTCTACTGACAAGACACATGGCACTAAGCTGATAGACTGGGAACTGGAGGAGCCACATGGAGATGCTTCCATAGCCACTGGATCTACAAGACTTTGTACCCACTTGCCTGTGATCTCCCTGCGTTTGGTGTCATTGCATCTGTTTTGTGAGTCGGAAGAGGACATTATAGATTAGTATCAGACATATGGGCTAATATCGTATTTATGGACGTGGTCTGGACTAGGCAGGGATGTTTTCTCAATGTTCAACTGCTGTTGGATATAAAGCTCTTTCCTATACAGATGAGCGTGCCCATGAATTTGTTTCACTACTCCACCCAGACTGATACAAAGTAACAGCTCAAGGAGTGCTGTGGCATAACCCGTCATGCCCTGGGCTGCTAGGTCTCGGGCTGCAAGGTTGGCAGTTTGAGATCACCAGCTGCTCTGCAGGCCAAAGACGTGGCTATCTACTCACACAAAGAGTTACCGTCTCAGAAACCCACAGGGACAGTTCTCCCCGGCTTTAGAGGGCCACCACCAGTCAGCATCAATTTGATAGCAGTGAGGTTTTTTGTTTTTTACACTAATAGCTCAATTGAACAATCGTTCTTCAACTGGAGCAAGCATCCGAATTGGAGAGGAGGGCTTGTTATGACCCTGCGGCGGGGCCCCACCCAGAGTCTCTGATTCACTGGGTCCCTCCGTGGAAATGGGAGAATGTACGTTTCTAACAAGTTTCCCAAGGACATTGAAGCTGCTGGTCTGGTCCGGGGCCCACCCTTACACACCACAGCACTGGCATGATCCAGAAGAGTGAGGCCCCCTCAGGCCCCTGACAGAGGGGACACCAGGCAGAGCCAGGTGGTCGTAGGCCCTTCTGCTCCCACGTGACGTACTCGCCCGTCACCTGTGCCCCAGGAACTCTTGGACTCTGGCTCCTCCCCGGACAGCTGAGTCTCAGAGTGGCCGTGGGGCGCAGGATGGAGAGGGCCGGCGGGCAGGTGGGGCTTTCTCTGAGGCTGTGGGAAAGCAGGTGGCCTGGCTCAGGGAAAGGGATGGCGTTAAATGGAATTGCTCACATTGATGATAGGGAAAACAACAACAACAACAAGACCAGACATTTTCAGGAAATCATGGTCATGACCCAGGGAGGAGGGCGACACCCGGCTTACACTGTGGTGGGTAGGACCCCTGCCCCACCCCTACACAGCCTGGCAGCAGTGTCTGGTTGGCTGCATGTATTTGATTGGTGGCCTGTATGCAGGGGCTGGACAACCCAATGTCTGCTTATTTCCTCCATCCTCCTCTGGGTAGAGGAGCCCTGGTGGCGCCGTGGCCATGTGCTGGGCTTTGAGCCGCAAGGTCAGCCGTTTGAAACCACCAGACAGACAGGGCTCTCTACTCCTGTAAAGAGTTACAGTCTGAGAGACCCATGGGAGGGGTGGGGGGCAGTTCTACCCTGTTCTACAGGTCATTGTGAGTCTCAAGGACTCCACAGCAGTGAAATCTTTTGTGTTTGTTTTAAATCTGCGTTTGGATTTGGAAACGTCACAGGGAGATGTCCCGTGAGATGGGCGAGCATCGATATCCCTTTCTGATATCTAGGGAAACAGAGGTTCAATTGGTCCTGGGTGGTCTGTGGACCCAGCTGGCTCCCTGTGGGTCCAGCCTGGGGGTGTAGGGAGTCGTGCGAGAGGACCTCTGGCTTTGTAGACCTGTGGGCACGCCCGCTGACAGCCCGGAGGGGCAGCCTTAGGACTGTGAAGGAGGAGTTCACACCAGATGTCCAGCTGCACAGCTGGCCGTGTCCTGTCCAGAAAAGACCTCGCAGGGATGGCATCAGGAATGGGCAGCTGACCGGCCAGTGACCGAAACCTCCGCCCAGTGCTCAAGTCCTTTTCACCACACTCTTGGTGGTGGCCATCCAGCTAGTGTCCAAGTAACCCCGACCCCCCAGAGGGACTGAGAGCCCTGATGGCGGACCCCGCTGGGCACCAGTCCTTCCCAGTTGGTGCCTGGCTCCCTGGAGTCCCTGCTCCCGTGCCCTCCCCCTGGGATTTGTAGCTGAGTGGGCCCTACGTGATACAACCACCCTTCGGTCAGCGCTCGCATCCCGAGAGGCAGACTAACCCCAGATCTTCAGCTCTTCTTGCTCAGGCCTCTGCCCTGGCGGCCCTCTGCTGACACGCTCCCTCTGTAGCTTATCCGGAGGGTAGCAGGGTGGCAGGGACAGCTCACAGTGCCACTCAGGCTCGGAGCTGGGAAGGACTAGCCGCCACCAAGTCTGCTTCCCTCCAGGGGCAGGAAGCCCTGGGCAGCCTCCACATCAGCTCTCCACCCTGAGGCCAAGGGTGCTGCCCTCCCCTCCTGGGCTGCCCTGCTCTCTCCTGAATGTACCCTGGCGGCAGCGGGGGCGTGGTGGTGGCCGGGCTGTGACTCTTAACAGAGCTACTATCCCACTGGCCTCCTTACAAAAGTGTGTGTGTGTGGGGGTGGACCCTACACTGGCTTGGCTGGTCTGTCCCTCCCAAGGACAGATTGGATTGGCTGATCTGTCCCTCCCAAGCAGGTTCACGTTCCTGTGCCAGACTGGCGGGCCCCGAGGCACATCTGGGGTTACCGGTCACCTGTGTCAGGGGCGACGCACTGGCACTTGTAGGTGGTGACGGCATCCGGCCTGAAGGCCGTGTGGATGGGGTAGTACTTGAAGGCTCCGATCATCTTTTTGATGGCGTCGTAGATGAAGATGAAGCTGATGAGGGTGGAGAAGCCTTCCTCGGTGAAGCGGGTGATGTACTTGATGATGAAGCTGGCGTCAGTGGCCACCAGGACGAGGCACTGCACGGCCGAGTGCAGGCCGATCCAGAGGCGGAACTCCATGTAGTCCAGGCCATTGCCTCTGGGAGGCAGACGGTGGGTGAGCAGACCCCGGCCCGGCGTTCCCGGCTGCCCTCCGCTCCCAGACCCACCTCAAAGGGTGACCACGTGCCCCCCGCCCCCCAGGACTGTGAGAGGGAGAATTCCTGGGTGGGATGGCCTGGTCTTTGAAAACCCTGGGGTAAAAAATCTCAGTGGCGGCGGGGCAGGGCGGGTGGGGTGGGGTGGGAGGAAGGGGGTGTGCTAGGGAGGTGTGGAGACCCCTTCATTCTCATGCATCTGTTGGGGAGCAGCCAGAACAGAGGACGGAACACGAGAATTCCACCAGAGGAAGTTGGAGAGGCCTTGGGACACGTGGGCTCAGCAAGGAGGCCAGGGTGCAGCCTTCTGACCTCCCCCGCCCATGGAGCGGTTTGTTTTTGCTGCCCATCTTTGGCCTGGATTTCACCCGTCGCTAATGAGCACTCAGAGGGCTCAGGGGGAGGTGGCAGTGCTCCTGCCGACACCCTGCCCCCCACTGAAGATGCCTTTTTGGACCCCTTCTCCCTCTGCCCAGACTCCCGGCTCAGCCCCAAGGGTCAGGGCAGGTACCGCCGGCAGCAGCGGGGGCACCTACTTGCTGAAGTCGAAGAGGAGCTTCTCGAAGATGAGGATGGGCCCCGTGCTGCTGAGGATGATGAGAGGCTGTCCCGAGAAGAGGCAGAACAAGGAGCCGGCCATGGCAGTGCCCAGGAAGCTCTCCATCACGCCCTGCGGCAAGGGCAGTGGTGAGGCTCCAGGCCTGTTGGACCCCAGCGAGCTCAGAAGGGCTCCAGGCCACAGTGCTCACTCTTTGTTCGCAGGCTCCCGTGTCCCCCCCTCCCCGCACCCCAGGTCCTGAATCCTGCTAGTCCACATGGCTCCTGGCCCCCCACTCCTCTAATCCTGCTAGTCCACATGGCTCCTGGCCCCCCACTCCCCTAACCCTGCTAGTCCACATCCCTCCTGGCCCCCACTCCTCTAATCCTGCTAGTCCACACCCTCTCCCAGCCCCCCACTCTTCTAACCCTGCTAGTCCACAACCCCTCCTGGTCCCCCAAGGCCTTAATCCTGCTAGTCCACAACCCCTCCTGG
>NW_022103906.1:74449598-74464767 GCF_000313985.2 Echinops telfairi | reverse complement strand
GGTGCCCATTCGACTCAGTGTTCATTCTGCCAAATATGTTGGGGGTTTGTGTCATTCAGATGTCAGACCATGCTTTCTTTCGGTCACAGTTTGCTGTGCTGTGCCTACTGTACCCCAGCCCCGGAGCCCTGGTGATGCAGTGGGGACCTCATTGGGCTGCGAACCACAGGGCAGCCTCGTTTGAACCCACCCGCCTCTCCACAGGAGGAAGATGAGCCTTTCTACTCCCCCCAGGAGTTTCCGTCTCGGAAAGCCACAGCACTGGTTCTGCCCTGGCCTTTGGGTCGCCGTGCTTCGGAATCGGCTTGGAGGCAGTGAGCTTGGCTTTGGCTTTGGCTAGACCGGGCATTGAGCTAGAAAGCAGGGACCCACCAGCGAACAGGACAGCATGTCTTCAATCTAGTGGGAGACACACTAGACCAGTCACCAGGCAGCTTCCACACAGCAGAGGTTCTCGGGGGACCCAGCACTGCTGCCATCTGGCTGGATGGTTCCTTGTTGGGGGTGGGGTTGGGGGTGGAGACTGGCCTGGGCCCTGCAGGGTGATTAGCCACATCCCAGGCCTCTACCCACTAGATGCCCCCATGACAACCACCCAAACTCTGCTTGGATATGCTGCCAACTGTCTCTTGGAGACACAGTGGCCCTGGTTGAGCAGCACTGCCCGGGAGTACGGTAGAAATGTGGATGCTGAGATCTAAAATCCAAGTAGGGTCTGGCCAGGGGGACAGAGCAGGCAGAGTGATGAGAAAGGGCATCCCGGGAAGAGGGGAGAGACCAGGTGTCGAAAGGCTGGAGCCTGCTCCGGAAGCGGAGATAGATGATGGGGCCTGACGGGCAAAAGAATGCAAGGCAGAAGGTGAGCAAGGCTGAGCAAGGCTGAGCACGGCATATTGGGAACCAAGCACACGCGCAAGGCAGGTCTGCAGGTCCCGTGGGGAAGCTGGGCTTTATACTGAGTTGAAGAGGATGCCCGGTTCCTGGTGTGGGCGCTGTGCCACTCCATGAGCTAGGGAAGGGCAGGGCTGCAGGGACAATGATGAATGACTTGCTGGCAGTGTGGGCTGCGCCTTCCTGAGGGGCAGCTGTGTGGACATTCCCAGGAGTTTATCTGGAAACTAGGTCTTCACCTTGGTGCTCTGGGTTTCCCCTGAAGGTCCTATTGGGGAAGGCAGACAGAGGCTGGTGCTTTGTCTGAGCCGACGTCTCCCCAGGGAGTTTACAACCCTTCACAAGATATGGAAACTCCAAGCTAAGACTTCAAGGTTGGGTTTTTTTTTGTTTCTGTTTTTTCTCCAACAAGAGTGCTTTGAGAACAAAGGCCACCATCAGCGCAGCCACTCGCTAATACTATGGATTACCTTCATTCCTTCATCAGTGGGGAAACACCAAACGCACCAATTTGGACTTATTTGCACCTTCCTTATTATGGTGATTATTTAATGACATGATTCTACGTCAGCTCTTTTATTTATTATGTATTTTGAGCAGACAGTCTATTGGTGGCCGTGGTGAGACAAGGGGTATGACAGCTCCTGCTTCGAATCTAAGGGGCAGGCTCAGAAAGCCGGATCTTTTCGAGCTGTTGGGTTATTATTCCTATTTTCCCCCCACCACCTATTATTACTATTGTGAAGGGTAAAAGATTCTTAAAAAATCCCCACCTGGGTCTGGCTGCAGCTGCAGGCCTTTGTATGCTACGTGAATTATATGCCAATGAAACTTAAAGAAAGAAGCGACTGGAGCCTGGGTCCTGGGACGGCGGATAAGCTCTTCACTGCCACTGGGTGGCAGCATAGTTTGATGAGATTCACATCCAAACCAAACCAGTCACTGCCACAGACAGCGTGGATTCTGATTCGTAGTGACCCTATAGCACAGAGCAGACTCCCCAGGTGGGCTTCTGAGGCTGTCGGTCTGCTGTGGAGCAGAAAGCTTGATCTTTTCCCCTGGAAAGGGCTGGTAGGTTCTCACGGCTGACCCTGTGGCTAACTGCCTAATGGGTGACCCACCCTACCTCCAGGACTCCTTCCCATGTCTCCCCTAAACCAAACTCACTGCCAAAGAGTTGATTCTGACTCAGAGCGACCCTATAGGATGGGGTAGAGCTGCCCCTATGGGTTTCCGAGATGGTAACTCTTGCAGGGAGTAGAAAGTCTTATCTTTCTCCCTCAGAGCCTCTGGTGGTTTCAGACTGCTGACTTAGAGGTTAACAACCTCACACGTAACCACTGCACTGCCTGGCCTGGGCTCCCTCCCATGTCTCTAGCACCCACACACCCACACACCCACACACAAACACACTGCCATCGAGTGGTTTGCAACTCAGAGCCTCTCTGTAGGACAGAGTGGAACTGCCCCTTTGGGTTCCCAAGACTGCAAGTCTTTAAGGGCGCGGACAGCCTCATCTTTCTCCCACAGTGACCAGTGTGCTCAAACCGCTGGCCTTGTAGCTAGCAGCTCAATGTGTAGCCCACAAAGCCACCAGGGCTCCTAGACACACCTGATAGTTGTCGGTGGCGTCACCCAGAAGGCCACCAAAGGTGATGGCGTTGGTGATACAGCCGAGGTAGATGAAGAGGATGGCAGAGATGGACTGAATGTGGAAGCCGTCGTAGAAGTCGCTTGGGAACCAGGGCAGCTTCCGCTTGATATCCAGACACAGGCCGCCGAAGAACCTGCTGGAGCCAGGGGCAGCTTTCTCACCACTGACAGCAGTGCCGCGATCGAGCCAGTAGAGGGGGCTGAGGAAAGGGGCTGGGCCAGGGAGGGCTGGGGACAAGGCTCTTCCCTCCAGAACATTTCGGGCAGGACTGAGAGTTTGTGGTCAGCACCATCCACTCCGGGCTACGGACTGGACAGGAGAGGGAAGGGTCGTGGGAGTGCCTCTGGGGCAGAAGGAGCCCCGCACGGGGATCAGAACTCTAGGTGTCCAAGACGGCGGGCGCGCCTTGTGTTCCCCGTCATCCCCAGTGAAAGTGGGTCTGGTGAACACAATTTTAGGTGAGAGACACCCCAGATGAGGGCACTGATGCTTAAGGGCAGAGGTTGAACCTTACAGATGGTGTCTCTGCTTTCTGGAACAAGTAAAGACTTTTCGCTTTGGGGGCAAATCTATTGCAGCTGCTACTACCCATATGACTAGTGCAGCCCTGAGCACAGAGCCTGGCCTCCGATGACACTTTGAACGAGATCAGCCTTCGTTGTCGGAGGCGGCCCGTGTGTGGTAGTGGCCCAGTAGCTGCCCTGGCTGCTGTCCACCTCTCCCCGGGCTGTGACAAACAAGGATGTCTCCTGGCATTGCCCAGTGTCCCTGAGGGTGGAAGTTCAAATCGCTCTTTCTTTGAGAATGAAGGGCATAGAGCCAAACCAGCCACCCAACACTGCCACATCAAGCTCATGCCACTGGGTCGATTTCCACCCATAGCGACTGGGTGGAACTGTCTGTGGGTTTCCCAGATGGCAACTCTTTACGGGAGTAGAAAGCCTTGTCTTTCTTCTTCAGAGCTGCTGGTGGTTTCAAACTGCTGACCTTGTAACCGACACCTAGTAGCCACAACCGCCACTGGGACCCTTTCCTAGACATTCAAGGGTATCTAAAGGGCAGCACCGGTCTGAAAACAGCAATTTACATTCAGCTTGGCAGGCCACCCCCACACCCCACCCTCATCCACAAACTGGCAGACACCCAAGACAGAGAACTTTCCTTGAAGAAAAGGTTGCTGAATAGGTAGCAGCATCAAGTGGGCAAAGGAAATAGGATGTTGCCAGCAAGTAGCTAAAGCAGCGGTTCTCAACCTGTGGGTCGCGACCCCTTTGGGCATCGAATGACCCTTTCACAGGGGTTGCCCGATTCATTACAGTAGCAAAATGACAGTGATGAAGTAGCAACGAAAGTAATTGTATGGTTGGGGGGAGGGGGCGGTCACCACACATGAGGAACTGTATGAAAGGGTCCCGGCATGAGGAAGGTGGAGAACCCCTGCTCTACAGAGTTCGGCTTCCTCCTGTCCTGTCCTGTCCTGCCCTGTGTCTGCCCCACTTTCTGAGCAGCGGATTCAGGTGGAGCGGTGAGGACCTGCCTGGGAGGGACCCTCCAGGCGCTGGGGGCTAGGGGGTGGGGAGAGACTTGGGAGCACAGTGGGGGGCATTGTCCGGGTGGGCACCTTCCCGTCCAGAGAAGCTCTTCCCCAATTTCATGCACGGCTGGCATCTCGTCTTCATCCGCGGCCCCTCCACCGGGCCCTCCAGCTCCTCCGCCGCCTCCGCCACCTGCAGGGGGGCCTCCGCCACCGCCGCCGCTGCCTCCCACAGAGCCGTTCATGTGGCCCGGCTCGGCACCGGCACCGGAGAACACGGACTTCCTGCAGGGAGAAGGAGCCTCTGGGTCGGGCCATCCCCAGAACCCCTTACCTGCCCAGGTGTTTAAGGAAAAAGATGCAGAGTTATCTAAAGACCGCCCCCCTCCCCTGGCAGCCCACCCCAATGAGACAGGGGTTCACATTTTAGAATATTTCCGCATAAATGAAATGATCCAGAGCCCCCTCCCCCGGTTGAAGCTCCCTTTGCACACCCCCACAATCCCGCCCCCACCCCACCCCCAGCCGCACAGGAACGCACCTCTTGTCAGCAGAGGGCACCTTCTTGGGGGGCTCGATTCGGATATTTGGGTCCCATTCTCCAGGGGGCAGGACGATGACCTCGTCCAGAAACTCGTCAATGCCGGCAATCAGATCGTCCCTATTGCGGGCTTTATAGGCCACCTGGCTGAAGAGCTGGGCGGGAAAGGGAGGGGAGGAGGCGTCCATCTTACTCCGCCCCCCCCACCCCCCCACAGTGCGCCAGTGTTTCAGAGACCACCATCTCTCTGCCTGCTCGCTCTCCGGTGCAGAGGGCAGGACCAGGGGAGGTCGGGGGAACTGGGGGCGTCCGGCATGGGGCGGAGGTCCCCAAAGAGTGTCCCTGTCTAAACACCTGACACCCGTTCTGCAGGTAACTCTACCATCCCACCAAGGAGCCTTAGTGGCCAGTGGGTTACATTAGATCGGAGGTTATCCGTGGTTCCAACGCCCAACGCACCAGCTTACAGGAGACAGGAGGCTTTCTGCTTCAGAAACCCACAGGGGCAGTTCTATTCCATAGGGTGGCTCACTGCCAGTCAGAATCGACTCCATAGCAGTGGGTGTGGTTTGAGGGGGTTGGGCCTCAATATCAGCTCAAAAATATAATTCAGGCTCACTGATCTTACGACGGCATTGCACGGAAATTATAACCACATCTTGCTTTCGCCGGTGGAAATCGTCTATGACACACTCCCGGTCGTTTATTTTTTCCTCTAGTTTTTTTTCTCTCTTCCTGTATTTAGCAAAGCAAAATCACACAGGCTGTCTTGACTCCTGTTATTGTGGTTGGTGCCATCGAGTCTGTTCCAACCCACAGAGACCCTCTCTGCCTAACAGAAGGAAACACTGCCCGGTCTTGTGCCATCCTCACAATTGTTCCTGTGCCCATTGCTGCAGCCACGGTGTCCATCCATCTCCTTGAGGGCCTGTCGTCCTCTCTTTCTATGCCCCTCTACTTTACCAAGCATGATGTCCTTCTCCATGCAGTGGTCTCTCCTGATAACATGCCCAACGTCTATAAGGCGAACTCTTGCCATCCTTGCTTCTCAGGAGAACCCTGGCCGTACATCTTCCAAGACAGATTTACGTATCTTTTTAGCAGTCCATGGTACTTTCAGTGTTCTTATCCAGCGCCACAATTCAAATGCATTGACTCGTTGGTTTTCCTTATTCATGGCTCAGAGAGGTTCTCAAATATGAAAGCATTCAAGTTAAATTGTTGAATGATCCCTAACAGCTGGCACTGGAAACTTCAGGGGTGAATAGAAACCTCTCAGTGGTGCCCACCTTCCAGTGGCGCCCAGGACACGTCATACTGCCTACTTACCTTAGGTACACCTCTGCCTCCTGGGTCTGAAGGCCAGGTTTCCAAATTCTAGCTGTACGGTCACTTAATCTTTTCAGTTTCTTTTCCCCTAGAACACAATTCACTGCCCCTGAGCAGTTTCGAACTCATTGTTAGTGGACCCTGTTGGTAGGGCATGGCAGACCTTTGGAGAGAGCCTCATCCTTCTCCCGTGGAGTGGTTGGTGGGTTTGAACTGCTAACCTTGCAGTTATCAGCCCAACCTGTAACAGACCCATGATGCCACCAGGGCTCCTCCTCAGAGCAGGCAAAGTTGGGAAACCTTTTCAAAGTTCAAGAAGCACAGGTATTTCAAGTCTACCCAATTACTTCCTAGCCTTTCATCGGCGTCTCTGGGCAGTGTCAATAGTTAACAAATGCTGCTGCTTTCCGCGAGTGTGGAGGTCTGAATTCACCCAGAGGCACCGCAGGGGAAAGGCCTGGGGATCGATCCCTGGAAAACCAGCCCCCATGGAGCTCAGGTCTACCTGTGGATTTAACCCTTCCTCGTGGGAAGACCAGCCTGTCCCTTCCACACGGTTGCTTTGGAATCACAGGTCTGCTCAGGTCGGGCTCAGGTGTAAAGTGTTTCAGGCTCTCCATCACACCTTGTCCCCAGAGTGTGACCACTCAGCTCTGCCCTCAGGCTCTGTTGACACAGGCTCCCCTCTCTGGTGTCACTTACTGCCCCCAAACTCCATGAGCCACTTCCACCCAGTGTCCCCATCTCAGGGCCTGGGGCCCACCTCCAAGGTCCTAGGTGGGTCTGCCTAATTCCTGCTCACCTGTGACTGCTCGGGCAGAGTGAGCCCCCAGGCAATTTTATCCCGAGAGCTCATTGTCGCTCACTTGATTGGCGTCCCAGAGAGCAGACCACTGCCTGGTCTTCAGCCCTCTGCACAGGGCTGGACACACAGTGGATGCTCACAACAGGCCTGCCGTGTGCATACACGTGCGGAGGTGAGCACACTGCTCGGTACAGGGGCACACACCCCAGAGCTCGTGTTTCCCGTCACCACTTACGTCATCTACCATGAGGGTAGCAATGGCGCGGCCAATTTCATTGTAGGACTTTGCTCGGCCAGAGGGTCCCAGCAGGATGAACAGAAATCTGCATGAAACAGATGGGAGTGGGGGAGGAGGGAGATCAGCAGAAGGGGCTGAGGGGAGGAGACAGCAGGTGCACAGAAGGATTTTCGGGCCCTGAACAGCATCCACCCTGAACTGTGTCTCTCTCGGGTGCTGTGTTTGTCTAGGAAAAGACACCTCCTTTCTCACCGTCAGCGTGTGTCGCGCTGCCCGGCCCGCGGTTGACACCCTTCTCTGCATGCTTATTATGATTTTCTAAATACATGGAGGTCAAGAGAGAGGTCTAAGAGAACACCGAAGAATCCAACTCGCCGTACATGTGCCAGTTGGTGGCGCTGGTGACGTTTATCACGATGCACAATCATGGCCTCTTTGGGGATGGTTTTTGATGACGTTTCTAAAACTCCTTTCTGGTCCCACCCGGGCAAATCCTCCCGTTTTCCTTCTCTGTGTATGTGTTTTTCTTGAGGGGGTGAGGATGGGAGGGGTGGGAGGGGAGTAAACAAAGTTGTATTTGGCGTGTGCATCCAAGAGAAGAGAGGAGCTGGAAACAGACACACCTTCAGGGTTATGTCCGACTGGGTCCCTGCTCGCTGACGGCCCTGACTGTGGGCTGCACTGGGGGGGCACGGGGGCTCACCTGGTGGGCACGGGCACCTCGGTCACGCCCCCCAGCATGGCAGACTGGACAAGGCGCACGAAGGCGATGAAGGGCCGCTCCAGGAAGTCCACCTCGCCCACCAGCACGTTGGATGCTTCGGAGTCCTTGGGGATCTTCTTCATGAACTTGTTTTTCCGCTGCCCACGAAGGAGGGGACAGGAGAGTCGTGGACAGCCCACGCCAGGGGTCTCCCCTCTCACTCTCACTCCCTCCAGAGGCCGAGAAGACCCTCCCAAGGAGTCTCCAGAGCAGCGGCGGCATTGGGGCCAGGGCGTGACTTCTGGAATGCTACTGCCATTGCCCCCCACACACCAGACCTCCTCCCATATCAGACGCTACAGAATCTTAGGAATATCGACGATCGGTTTAAACCAGAGGATAAGACGGGATAAATATCCTAGTGAATGGCTTAAATGTAATGCTTTCAGATTCTATGAATACACTCATAGCGACCCTACAGGACAAGATCGAGCTGCCTCCGTGGTTCTCGCAGTCCTAGACTGCGAATCTCCATGGGAGTAGAAAGTCTCATCTTTCTTCTGAGGAGTAGGTGGTGGTTTCGAACTGGTGACCTGGTGGTTTGCAGCCCAGCAGGTAGCCATGACCCCACCAGCGCTCCTTAGGTTATATGAATAGAAACAGCCAAATGGTTTTGTAAGGTCTTTCTACATCGAATGGCACGGTTGGGTATAACGTGACTGAAGGGTAGGTGAGAAGTCCATTTCTTTTCATTGCCACTTCATTCTCACAAACACCGATGCCCTCGCCCGCCGTGGCAGCTAAAGCACCAGAAAACTCGTGGGCAAGCTCAGTGACTGTGACCACGACAGCGCCAGCTTGCGGCAGGCAGACAAAAGCACGTGTTTGGAGGCATCCCTGGAAGTGGCTTTCAGGATGTCCCTAATGGACGGGGGAAGGTTCATAAGTAAGTCAGCGTATTGTAGCCTCGTAGTAGCTATTTTGATACATATAATCTGGGCTGGAGAAAAAAAATGTTTTTGGTGTTATAACTAACTACAGGTACATTTCTAATTAAAATATGCATCTGAATAAAAAGTATATTTCTGAAAAAAACAATAAAACACACCCAACATTTCTCTAGTCAGCCATTCCGACGGCATTCCCTCTGTCCCTCTGTCCCCTCCATCCCCCCAGTGAGGCCACTGCTCAAGAGAAGGGAAAAGCCAGCGCTCTCTCCCATTCTGCGGTGCGGAGATTCACCCCAAGGCTGAGGAAGCCTTTGCAGATGGCTGACATAGAGAAGGGATTGGCAAAGCTTTGGCCCCAAGAGATTCCTCCTTGAGCAAACACCTGGCTCACCTGCAGTGCGAGTGGAGGAGGAGTGGGGGACTGGGTGCAGGGAACCCTGAGAGCTGTCTCAGCATTGTGCCTCAGGCCTCACCCCCTCAGCCACCAAGACCCCCTCTCTGGTCCTCCACTGTGGGGACTGTGGGGAGAAGGCAGGTGAGGTGAAACCCCAGGGCCCTACCCAGTGTCCACGGGAGCCTTTCATGCTCACATGCCACCCCCAGGGGACCTCTCGGGGCAATACTCACAACTTCTCAGACTTTCCAGGGGAGCCTACCAAGATGGTGGCCCTCCTGTCCCCCGGACAGGTGTTTGCTCCGGGCAGGAAGACGAAACAAGGCTGAACGAGTGGGGTCTGATGTGAGAGGCATCGGAGCAAGCCCTCTGCGCCGTCTAGCTCCGTTCTCTGCCCTATGACCCATTCTTAGGGTTAAGATGCTGGTTCCTCCTGGGTGCTCTTTTTCTAAAGTTCAATTTAGCCCTTAGCATTGCAGAGGAACTCCAGTGTGGCGGCTTTCCCTCGGGGAAAGGGAGAGTGGTCCTTGGGGGAGGAGGGAGAAGAGGCGTCTGTGGGGCCTTGGAGTGCCAAAGACAGGTCCTGCCCATGCTGCCATCTCCCTGCCAATCAGTCTCCCCTGTGGGTACAGCAGCCTCTGTCCGTCATAAGCCCTGGCAAGAACCAGGCTCCTGCATCCCCTCCTGTCCTGGGCAAGGGGCTGTTGGGGTCTTGCACAGGGCCATTAGGCCCAGCCCCTCTGGGCCACAGCCACTTCCTGATTAGGGCATGATAGGCCTGCGAGCAGAGTCTGCCCCTTTGGAACCTTCGAGGTCAGCGATTCTCAACCTGTGGGTCGCGACCTCTTTGGGGGTCGAACGACCTTTTCACAGGGGTCACCTGATTCATAACAGTAGCAAAATGACAGTGATGAAGTAGCTACGAAAATAATTTTATGGTTGGGGGGGTCACTACCACATGAGGAATTGTATGAAAGGGTTGCGGCACTAGGAAGGTTGAGAACCATTGTCCTAGATCAAATCAGAAACACAAACAAACATTCTCCACACCCGGCAGACCTATGGGCACAGCACAGCCCCAAGGGTCAGAATCAGCAGGGGAAAGGTTCCCAGGAAGGCCACAGGGCCCAAGAGTTCCACTGCCCCAGGCCTGGCCAGCTGAGCTGTCAGCAGCATTCTTCAGGGTGGGGGAGCTTGTCGAGGCAGGCAGTCCTGCTCCCTGGGCCAGTGCCAAGGGCCTGGGCCTTAGGCAGAGGAGGGGGGTCCAGGGAAGATGAGGTGAGGTGGACATGAGCCAAGGAGAGCCCTGCTTGGAACACAGCAAAACGCCAGGGGCCGGGAGAGAAGAGGAGTTGAAACGGATCCTTCCTCTTTCCTCAGAGTTTGACGTGCTGGGTGTGGTGGTCAACCTGGTGGCATTGCAGAAATGGGGACATGCTGGCCGTCTGGCCTCCTGGCTAGACCATCCTCGGAAACCAGGGGACAGAGGTGCCATCTGAATCCACAAGGCGCTCCCTGGGAGCCCGCAGCCAAGAGAGGGCCGCTCTGGGGAAATCATGGATGAAGCCCGCCTGCAGAACCACCACCTCTGGGCGTGTCCTAAAGGGCGGGGCAAATGGAAGGCAGGCAACATCGGGCATCACTGAGGAACCAGGCACTTTACCCAGGAAACACTGTCCAGTACAAATGGTTGCTCATGTTGCCAGGGACGGCTATTGATGTAGGCACTGCTTCCTCCTGGTGGCTCCCGTCTGTGGGTGACCACAATCAAGTGGCATCTCTTTTCTACAGAATATTCCAGAACGCAGCTCAGCTGCTGTCTCACTGGTTGCAGCGCCTGGGGGCGCCCCCAGAGGATCAGAGCGGACCCGACCTTCACGGGGCGCGCCAGGCCACGACCCTACGTGGGCAGAGCGCCCCATCTCTCCTGCCGACCCCAAGACCTGCGCCCAAAGGCAGGGCTGTCGGGTCCAGCGGGCGGGGCCCGCCTCGTGGCTCCACCCTTTTGGGGTGCATGTCCTGCCTGGAGCCTCAGTGGTCCCACAGGACCTCGGGCACCGCGGTGGCCCCTTCATGGCCGGAGCACTATCCACCCGGGTACGTAGGGGCTGCTGGTGTGCAGCCTTCTACCAAACTAGGAGCCGCTGGCCTTTGGCTCCCCTGCTCCCCGCACCCTGAGGCAGAGAAAGGGAGCCAGCCAGCCCCCTCCGCTGCTCTGGAGGAAGCCCGCGCTGCTTACAGCGGTCTAGACTTCCCAGGGGCCTGGGCCAGGGGCTCTGGAGCCTCGGCCTTAGAACTCAGGCTCTCCCGATTTGTGGGCTTCTGATTTCACTTCGGGGGATTCAGCCAGCTTGGGGGTGGAGGGGACAAGACGACGCTTGTCGTCTGTCCCACGCGGGGAGGGCAGCAGCGGAGAAAGGAAGACCCTTGATGAGACGGGTGGGTACCCCGCCGCCTGGCAGGGCTGGTTGAACGGCGTCCTGCTGCTCGGAGGGAGGGTCACTACCAGGGGGAACTGGCTCATGGGCCCCGAGAACAGCCACGCCCAGAGAAGAAAACACTGCTCAGCCAGTTGTCACTGCCAGCCCACGAGCCTGCCTGTCGTTGCAGGTGCTCCGGGGTCACGGAGAGCAAAGCTAAGTCAGCACCCAGCACACCTGGGGAGCTCAGTGACAGCAGGCCCCTCCTCTGACCAGGCTTCTCTGTTCCTGGCCCCGACCACACCCCCGACCAGAGCCCAGCAGAGCTGTCCTGAGACGCCTGCTCCTTCCTTCAGCAGTAGGGGATCCCTACTTTTGAAACCAAGGGCTGTGCCCTCCCCCCTCCCCTCCCAGGCCTCCCAGGTGCTGCCCAGGCAGGCCTTGATTACTTGGTCTGTGTTCGCTGTGCGAGAAATGTCATTCATGCTTCTGCTCTGCGCGTGGCCTGTGAGAGGGGAGAGAAGGGCTTTCAGGGGAGGAAGTCTTTTCTCCGGGCCCCTACCTAGGCCTCCCCACCTGCACATCCCCTCGGCCCTGCAGCCCTACCACTCCCCAAGCCCCCA
Organism: Echinops telfairi; assembly: GCF_000313985.2. Lineage (NCBI taxonomy): Eukaryota > Metazoa > Chordata > Mammalia > Afrosoricida > Tenrecidae > Echinops > Echinops telfairi. The sequence continues at coordinate 74,452,685 of NW_022103906.1, read as the reverse complement.
CCATCTTCTCCTTTCAATGTTGGCTTGCTGGACAGACTGGCCGGAGCAGAGGTTCCCTTCCTGCACCCCCCCTCCCCCCTCCCCTTAGTCTGCTGCCCTCTGGCCTGGCATCTCCTGGCTGAGCCTGCCCTGGAGGGGGCTGGGGCCGGGCTACCGCAGTGAGGGCTGCTTGCTGGCCCTGGGGTGCCACCTCAGGCACTAGGAATGACTCTGGTGACGTCTCCCCAGAGCCAGGATTTGTCACCAGGATCCCTCCTAGTCCCTTTGGTCTCCTGCTTGCATTAACCAGGGCCAGGGAAGACCACGTGACCCAAGCCCTGAGACCCAGAGAGAGAAGGCTGGGTTGGTGCCAGCAACCAGGGCCTCCACCTCTATTTGGCGGGCCCTTGGCAGCTCTCCATCTTATCTTGGCATTTTAGTTAAAGTGCTCAGAGGGAGACACTATTATGGAAGAAAAACGTGCTTAGACAGAGACACCGCGTTCCCTTTTCCTCCTCATTTCCAAAGCCCCACGTTTCTCTTTGACGCCCCCTGCGTCCCACACGGCCCAGAAAGTCCGGTCGGCCTCCTTCAGTCTTCTAAGGTCCCCTTGGCCCTTTCCCAGCATACAGTGGGGAGAGGATGATACATCAGAAACCCCAACTCACCACCATGAGATCAGTTCAGGACATGGTAGAACGACCCTTGTGCGTTTCTGAGACTCTTGCCTTTTTAATGGGAGGAGAAAGCCCTGCCTTTCTCCCACATACATGAGTGGCTAGTGGTTTTGAACTCTGGCCTTGCAGTTAGCAGCCCCATGCCTTACCACTAAGCCATCAGGGCTCCAGCCTGATGGTGGTGGAGACTGTTGTCTCCCCTGGGGGGGTGTGTGTGTGTCTTTAGCTGTCTCCTGGGGGACAGACAGGTCAGTCTGGTTTTTAATTCTGTTTCTAGGGGGGCTTTTTACCCAAAAACAGGGGAACAGGTCAGTTCAGTGAAAACAAAGGCACAAAAGTAAGAAAAAAATGCCCAGCATGCAGGGTCTCACCGTAGGGTAGTAAACTGGGCCCCGAGGGCAGGGAATTGGGTTTGTGTGAAAGTTGGATCCCTCCCTCCTGGGCACATCCTGAGAGGTGCTATAGACAGATCCCGGGCCTTATCTGCTTGGCTGCATCTATGACCCTGTGTGCATCCCCAAGTGGCCACAGCCAGAAAGAGGCCAGCACACAGGACCACGGTGGCGTCACACAGACGCTGTCACTTGGGTTAAGTACACAAGCACACCCCTCTCGGGCAGAAGACACCCTCGCACAGGCTCATCCACCTGTGGCTGGGGCGGAGGACAGACTCACACAGCTGTCCGTAGTTGGTGCTGTCCCGCATCCGCAGGTCCTCGGTGGATCGGTGCAGGCTGGTACCGGCGGCGGGGCTGCGGCTGGGGCTGCGATCTGGGAGGAGAAGCAGGGGCCACTGGACTGGACATCCTTGCTGGTTGGGCAGCTTGTTTATAACCAATTAAACGGAAGAGGACTGCAAGATAAGCCTTTTTCTCTCTCCCAGGAAGAAATTTCTTCTTAAAAATCATTTTATTGGGGGCTCGTACAACTCTTACCACAATCCATACATCCAGCCATTGTGTCAAGCACATTTGTACATTTGTTGCCATCATCATTCTCAAAACATTTTCTTTCTACTTGAGCCCTTGGTATCAGCTCCTCATTTCACCCCCACCCTCCCTGCCCCTGCCAAGAACCCTTGATAATTTATAAATTATTGTCATTTTGTCATGTCTTACACTGTCTGTTTTTTTAAAAAGTCTACCTTGATACACCAACATCCGTGATCCAAGGAGTGAAAAAGATATAATCCAAATCTGAAGGAGGGAATGGTGTCAGATCTTGAATTGTAAGATTCTGGTTTGCAGAAGGCAGCCCAAAACACAGTCACAGGATCTACACAGAGAATAAGCCTGCAGTGATTCTCATCTGACCACAAGCGAGGAGTGGGAATGGCCTGGCTCTCAGACAGTATTAGAGAGATGATTGTAGCAGATAAAAATGATCAATCTGACTTGAATAGCTAAACCCTTGTCCTTTGAGCTTCATCTGTTTCTTAATATTTTCTTTTCTCTCCCTCCAGATTGGGGTTTACCCATGTTGTATTTTGTTGTTGTTGGTACATTCTTGACCCTCTGTTATGGATCTTTCTATGTTTCTCAGTGTATGAATCCCAGGTGGGGTGAGTCTAGAGAGAGAATAGCTAAAATAAGGGTTCCTGGGGGGTACAGCAGGCGATGGAGGGGGTCTTGGGGAGCTGATATCAAGGAGTATGAGAAGGAAGGAAATATTTGAAAATGATTGTGGTAGCTATTGTATAAACTGCTTGATATGACTGAACTATTGGCTGGCATGATATCTGGATTATGTCCTAATAAAACGATCTGGGGGAAAAATACAAAAAAGAAAAGAAAAAAATGTTCTGCTTTGAACATGTCACTCTTTCAAACCTTTCAAGATCACATTTCTTTCTGCCTTGTTTTTAAGTGCTTTCAGTCATGGAAGACATTTCGAATGAGAGGAAAATGACTTTAAAATGAAATATGGATTTTAGTACAATCAGTGATACGCATATCTTCTGGGGTGGTCTCGGGTCCTGGGGTAGGTGGGAAGAGGCCTGGCTCCTCGGATTCATGCAGTTACACAGGCCACCACCACCAGATGGCGCCCACGATACAATGGGGAAGGCGCTCTCCATTAATTAAATCCTGGAGGCCGTGAAAAATGGGTCAGGAAAACCTTAGGGACGAAGGTGACAACAGCAACTCAGAGATGAGGGCGGTGCCTCAGGGAGGGGAGTTGATGCAAACGGGGGAGGAAAGACTCAGCAGAAGGGGGGCCGGAATGTCTGCACCAGCTGAAGCCTGTGGTCAGGGCCAGCGACTCACACACACAGAAACGTTGAAGTGGTGTGTGCTTTGCTGTGGATGTTCTCAACGATTATAACATCGAAATACAATTTGAAAAATCCAAGAGAAGAAAGGGCTTTGTGTGTTTGGGAAAAGCAATGTAACCGTCTAAATATGATCACAGGGGGAATGTGTGGACAGGG
>NW_022103906.1:74446313-74448412 GCF_000313985.2 Echinops telfairi | reverse complement strand
GGGCCCTTTGTCATAAACACACTACTCTGGATGGGAGTGGGGGCTGGTCTGCAGTCCAGCCCAGGCTGAGAAGTGCCCCTCTGCCTAGACAGGGCCTTCTCTGACCGGGATGGGGACAGCATTGTGTTGCTGAAAACCTGCTGGAGGAGGAGGCTTAGAAGGGCTTCCCGGAACCTCAGTGTTTCTTCAGCATGTGACACCCAGTGAGCCTCCAAGTGGCCAAGGCACCACTGACCACTGAGCTGGGCCCACCATCACCAGGGCTTGGAGCCAGTCCCTGGATGTCCAGTGCTCACCGCACATGGCCGGACTCACTTGTGGTGGACGACACGGACTTTCCAATGTCCACCAGGGAGCGGTGGATGGGCTTCTTGGTCTGGTGCCGGTGCTTCCGCAGGAGGACGTAGCTGACCCTGTCCCGGAGCTCCGGCCGCAGGAGGCCCTCCTCGATCTGCTTCTCAATGACGTCATCTGTGTGGGAAACAGAGTGCCCTGCCCACTTGGGACGGAGCCCGTGGGGCGACCCAGGGTGTGTGTCACTTTCAGCTGCATTTAGTGTAATTAAAAGTGAGCTAACAAAAGAAACCTCACGGCCATCGAGGCAATTCGGACTCATAGTGACCCCATAGGTCAGAGTAGAACTACTTCTGGGTCTCTGAGACTGTAACTCTTTACAGGAGTAGGAAGCCTCGTCTTTCTCCCACAGTACACCTGGTGGTTTCGAACTGCTGACCTTGCCATTAGCAGCCCCACAATGCCACAGGGCTCCCATCAAAGTGGGCTAACAGGGGGGCAGGATGTGTGGAATCCTGGTCAAGCCGGGAACCTTCCTTTTCCTCCGATATAATTGATGTCCGTCTGCCAGTGCACAGAATCCTCCCACCTCTCAAGGTGAGCGTGTAACACAAATGACAGAGCACAGACAAAAATGCCCTAAGAAGCACAGAAGTCTGGCGGCCAATCGGTTTTAGTCCTAAAGTGAATTCTCTTTAGAAAAAAGAGTTTGGACAAAATATTGTGGGCAAAACTGAATGCACTAGGATAAACCCTTTTGGGGAGAAAAATGCAAGCCACCTCCTCCCTCTGCCACTCCATGCCGTGAGAGCAGGCCCCCAACAGTGAATGCTGAGACAGGACTCCTGGGCAGAAAGGGCCGTGGGAACAGGCCCCGTTCTCCTTCCATGGAAGCTTGTTATCAGCTGCGTGGGAGTTAGTTCCTGGACTCGGAGCACACTGGGATGAGACGATTGTGAGTTATCCGGTTTTTACTGGCGGATTTTGGAAGTAGGTCGCCAGGCCTTTCTTCCTAGTCTGTCTTAGTCTGTTCAGCATAGCGAAGCAAAAGCCTACCGTGACAGGCAGGGGCGGCGGCAGAGCCCGAGGAGCCTTGTCTGGGGACTGAACCTAGGGCTCCTGCACCGAAGGCAAGAGCCCTACGTCTGAACCGCCGTGGCACTGCCCTCATGGTTCACCACGTCGGTGGAGGGTGCTCAGTGGGGTCCTCTCCTGCTCTCTGAGCAGCGCTGGGACTGACCCTGGGTGCTGCTGGGATTCCGCCTACGGAGCGTGTGAATCAGCGCGGGCCGGCCTGAGTGATGCCCACGGGCGGTGCCTGCCTCACCTATGATCTGTGGTAGGGAGCCGCCGTCCAAATCCAGCAGCACCGTCCCCGTCTGCAGGCAGGCTCGCAGCTCGAAGAGGCTGTGCAGGGACAGGGTGGACACGTGCGGCTTGCTCCAGCGCTCACCTCCTTCTTCCACCTTCTCTTCAAACTTTATCCACCTGCAAGGGGTGGAGAAGGGGCTCAGCTCCACTGCTGCCCTCAGGAGGCGCCTGGCAGTGGATGCTGCTGAACCCTCGGGCAGAGGACCTTTGGGGACCCCGTGCCTGTCTCCTCACCCCCTGCCCCTGCCACGCTCAGGACAAAGCCACCTGAGGACGACTGCCATGGCCTCACTGCGCTCCACCTGACGGGGATGGCTTTGCACCCTCCCGTGAAATGACTAAAGGACACTTGATTGTACACTTAACGTGAGCCAAGGTGAAGGTACGCCAACGGCACCTCAATAGAGCAGGTTACGAGAGGGTCACTGGGACTG
>NW_022103906.1:74443348-74445917 GCF_000313985.2 Echinops telfairi | reverse complement strand
TGTGTGTGTGTGTGTGTGTGTGTGTGTGTGTGGTGGCTGCTCCTGGAGTCTGGGCTCTGACAGCTCAGGGGAAAGGAGGGCACTCAGCCAGAGGACGAGCAGGAGGTTGTCCGTTCCCAGAGTTGTCCCGCCTTCCCCATCGTACCTCCAGGGCTCCTTTGGGGCAGGCTACTCAATTTCAGATCACTTCTGCTCTCTTAGGGATAATAATAATAATCCACTGCCATCAAGTTAATTTTGACCCCTAGCAACACCATGTAGGGTTTCTGGTGCTGTGAGTCTTGACAGGAGCCCAGGGAACCCCATCGTTCCCCCCACAGAGTGGCTAGTAGGTTTGAACAGCCAACCTTGAGGTGGCCAGTCCATGCTTCCCTGATAGCACCACTGTGACGCCTTAGGAATAATAACAACTGGAGCATGTAATATTCATCCTCTATTAACAGGAGCTATTGTTAACATTTAAAAAAAAGAATTTACTTTTTTAATTCTGGAAATCAAGTAGAATCATTCAAAACGCCCTCCTACCACAGGACACCATGGTTTGAGACCTGCCCGTGTGCACACGTGCAGGACCACATTCAGACACGACCACCTCTACATCGATGGCACCTGGAGGGCATACCGTGGACATCTGCTTAGGTTTGCAAATATCCCTCACAAGGGAAAATAGGACTTGTGGTACATAGTAGTTTAAAGACCCTTTATTATGCTAACGTAGGAGGGCACCATCATTGATAGATACAGCCCTCAATTTGGGGACATTTAGATGATTTCAAATTATTCTTTACAGTAAACAAGGCTGCTCTGAGCATCCTTAGCTCCTGCTTAATCATTTCTTTGGGAGAGGTGCCACGAAACAGAATCACCATGTTGGCACCTTCTTACCAAACAGGCTTCTGGAAAATGTGTACCAATTTACATTCCCGCCCCTGTGGATGAGACCGGGCCATTCCCGGAAGTCTCCCAAATGCTAGCATTTGCGTTTCTTTGCCCATGTCTACCATGTTCCCAGATGACGCTGAGACTGCTGCACCAGGGACCCCTGGTGGGACTGGCTCTCACCTTTGGTTGCACATCAGAATGACCCGGAGAAAGGCACCCTGCTGGTAATGTAGGGGGCAGTGAGAAGGGGCAGTCCCTCCACCAGATGCATGGGCACAGCGGCTGCAACAATGGCTCACGCCTAAGAACAACGGCGAGGCTGGCACAAGGCCGGGTGGCGTTTCGTTCTGTGGTATACAGGGTCGCTAGAGACAGAACCGACTCGATGGTACCCGGCACCCGCAATGGATCAGCCACGACCCAGGCACCCGTTAATCAGTCGGAGCAGTAGGCTCAAGTACAACAACTGTGAGGACGGCCCAGGACCGGGCAGTGCTTGGTTCTGAGCGCCCGGGGCTGCCTGTGTTCAAGCCCACTCAACAGCCCTTAAGGACAGCAACACGGATCGTCTTAGAAGCATCTACAGTCTTGATGCCCCGGTCATATTGTCCACCAATTCACACCAGGGGCAGGCTCCAGGTCACCCTGGACTGGGGACTGTTCGGGGTAAAAGGATTGACTTCTGGAGTCCACAGCTTACAATAGCAAGCCCCAGGGGCCAACTGTTTTCTGATCGTCTTGGCATCCGTGTGCCTCCCTGGCCAGATGTTAAGCTTCTTGAGGACATCGACCACGCTTTCTTTCCTCTTTGGTGGCCTCTCACGGTCCCTGCCCAATACGGGGGCGGGGTATGTGTGTGTGGAGGGATGGGGTCTCACTGCCATCAAGTCTATGCCAGCTCATCGTGACCCTAGAGGACAGGGCAGAACTACCCCCATGGGTTCCCGAGACTGTAACTCTTTTCAGGAGTCGAAAGGTCTTTCTCTTGGGGAGCAGCTGGTGGTTTTGAACCACTAACCTTGCAGTCAGCAGGCCAACATGTAACCAACCACTCCTCCACCGGGGCTCCCAGAGGGGCCCTCATGAACTAACTGCCTGCTTCCTCTGCTGGAGGGAGAGACGTGACTGATCCCTCTGGGGGATGTCTGACTGTGAGAAAAGGACCATTGGAAAAAAGCTCTCAGATAACTCTTTGGTTGAACTCCGTGCAAGAATATTCAGGATGACCTGGCCATGGTCACTAGAGACCGTCAACATCACAGACACCGCCCCCCCATCCCCCCAGCCGGGACCGCTCTACGCTCTAGCTCTGGACAGGAAGCCCCTACCTCCACCTGTGAACCAGGCTCGTACACAGAGAGCAGAGGGGCATGCTATTTACCACGGCAGGGAGACAGTCGGCAAACCCAGAAGGTGAAAAGGGACATGCAGGGCAGGCGGTGCTGTTTTGTCAATGATGGCAACAGCAAGGGAGACCCAAAGGAGGAGAAGCTGCAGATGAACCATGACCTAGATCTGAGGGGCCCGCCCCAATCCCAACTACGTGGACACCTGTCCCTCCCCCCAGAAGAATGTATTTCAGAGGACGGCACTGAATCTGCAGCTCTGGGAGAGGGACATATCTGATCGGAGCACACGGGAGCAGATGAAGGGGGAGGAGGAGAGAGTGGAGCACATCCTGGCCCAC
>NW_022103906.1:74437681-74438806 GCF_000313985.2 Echinops telfairi | reverse complement strand
TGGATTTTTATACAATTAGAGGGACACCTATATCCCAAGAGGTCGTTGATGCTGTTTGGTAGGATGAGGCCCGGGGTTCTTCAGATTTGTTAGTTTTAAATGCATCCACCAGATGGCAACACACACCTAAAGTGGAATAACACCAAAAAAACCATTGCCCTGAGTTGATTCAGGTTCGTAGCAACCTTATAGGACAGAGTAGAACTGCGTCTGTGAGTTTCTGAGACTGTAACTCTTCGTGGCTGTAGACAGCCCTCCTCTCTCCTACAAAAGTGGAATACCAGGTTCCTATTTCACCTCAGGGGAAGAAAATACAAGTGAACATTATACGTCCCACAGGAAATCCCCACTGCCCATTCTGCCTTGGTTAGAATATGCACCAGTGGTTCTTACTGGCTGCATTAAAATCACCCGGGGGGCTTTTGAAAAATCCCAATGCCCAGGGGTAGCCTCAACTAAACATGTCAAAATCACATGGTGCTTAGAATCAGTCATTATCAGGAATACATTGTAAGAACACTTTGAGAAGACAACATAGTAATGTGTGGTGAGGTCAGTTATTGGGGATTAACTGGCTCTAACTGATGGGGATCCCATGACCCCATGGAGTAACAGACTCTTACCTCACGGAGATCCCATGGTCCCATGGAGTAACATACTCTACCCCATGGAGATCCCATGGCCCCATGGAGTAACAGATTCTAATTCATGGAGATCCCATGGCCCCATGGAGTAAAAGACGCTAACTCATGGGGATCCTATGACCCCATGGAGTAACAGACTCTAACTCATGGAGATCCCATGGCCCCATGGAGTAAAAGACGCTAACTCATGGGGATCCCATGGCTCCATGGAGTAACAGATTCTAATTCATGGAGATCCCATGGCCCCATGGAGTAGCAGACTCTAACTCACAGAGATCCCATGGGCCCATGGAGTAACAGACTCTTAACTCATGGAGATCCCATGGCCCCATGGAGTAACAGACTCTTAACTCATGGAGATCCCATGGCCCCATGGAGTAACAGACTCTAACCCATGGAGATCCCATGGCTCCATGGAGTAACAGATTCTAATTCATGGAGATCCCATGGCCCCATGGAGTAACAGACTCTAATTCATCGA
>NW_022103906.1:74427033-74437369 GCF_000313985.2 Echinops telfairi | reverse complement strand
CCATGGCCCCATGGAGTAACAGACTCTAATTCATCGAGGTCCTATGTGTATCGTTGAGAGCTTTCAATGGCTGGTTTTCCTGAGCTATTAGCTCACCAGCCCTTTCTTCTGCTGGGAGGCTTCTAGGAGTGGCCTTTGGAGAGCAGCTGAGCTCTATAGCACTTATAAGGAAAGGGCTTATATGTGTGGCTAGGTCCCGGTAAAATCTAGGGAACCTGTATGTGGAATTCTCAGCGCAAAAAGTTGTTTCTACAGCTGATGACAACTGCACACAGGGTGTGTATCCTTACAAGTTAACCTTGGCAATGAACCTGAAAGTGTATAAAGGTCTGAATATCCAGGCATGGGCCCTGGGAACCAGGAGGTACCTTTGAGCACCAGAAAGTCCTGACAGACCTCTTGGGAAAACCCTCCCAGACCAGACTCAAAATATATCTTTTTAGTATCTTAGAGAAGAAGGCGACCTGGTGGTGTAGTGGGTTACGTCCTGGGCTGCGGACTGCAAGGTCAATAGACAGATGACGCTTTCTGCTTCTGTGAAGATTGACAGCCTCTGAAACCCACAGGGCAAGTCCACTCTGTCCTATGGGCCACTGTTGGAATGGGCTCAACAACAGTGTGCAAGAGATGAACAGACTTGGGGATGCTGATTCATGCTAACCAAGCTCTTAAGAACTGGTGAGCCATAAACCCAAAGGCCAATTAATTTCATTCCCAATGAGATTTATAACAGTTAACAGGGTGGATTACTCCCATTCTTTCATCCTTGACAGAGTCTGGGAGAAACCAACCCGGGTCAGAAATCTGTCTGCTTAGGACAGAACAAGGTACGTTAGGCAGAGTGATCTCAGATCCGATGACTCAGGACACAATGGCCAGAAACCCCCACCTCTGCAGACAGCTATGCCTGCACCTGGGACCCAGCAGGTGGGGTGCTTGGTCTCTGCCTGTGATGGGAAGTCTTTCCTCTGGGCCCCCTGGCAGCCTCCTCTGAGGGCCGTGTGCAGTGTAGGCAGCACTGGAGAGCTATTCTTCCCAGGAAGTGGTGTGCTGCTGTGCGTGGGTGGTGAAGGGGCCATGGCCGAGGAGTGCCATTATTCTCGGGAGCTGTGGGGAGGGGAGTGGGGCAGGTGGCTCTGCTCCCAAGCCCATGCAGTCTCAAAGCATCCCTCCTACGGCCACCATGTTGCACATTCAGGGGTGAGCAGGAGCCCCCAGCTCAATGCATGCCCCCAGACAGAGAGACCAGCAAATTCCAACCTGGCTCCTCCAGAGAAGGGCTTCCAGAACCAAACCTCTATGGGTGCCAGGCACCTGTGGGTGCGTCCAGGACGTGCCTGTAATGACCCTGTGGGACCACCACTTACACCCCTCAGACTCCCTCCTCCTCGGCTTACTCAGGGAGGCCCTCCACGAGATGGGCTCAGACAGCAACAGGTGAGGATGGGGCAGCCCCTGGCGGGGTTTCATTCTCTAGTATGCAGGGCCACTGCCGGTCGGAACCGAACTGCCCGGCACCTAACAACCACCACAGTTCAAAGGTCACCTTCTCCAGGATGAAGCATCCCAGACACCCCTCTGGAGAAGACGGCTCCATCTGACGATTCTCACCCCGCTGTGTCATTGGTGACACGCCTCTTACAGGCACTTTCTCGGTGGTGGATGCATGTGAAGCACCTTCCACGCCTTAGCTCACCGAAGTCTCACACGGCTCCCAGGAGGGCAAGTCTGTGACTCTTCTTGGTGTCCAGATGGGGAGACGGACACTTGGAGGACAAGGAGCCTGCCCACGGCCAGGCAGCTTATAAGAACCAGGCTGACGGGGCCAGTCTCTCGATGCCCCAGGCGCTGTCCTCACGAGGCAGTGTGCACGCCCCTGGGTTTTATTATCTGGGAGCACACGTCTGAGCTTTACCCTGCAACACGCCACGACCCCTGGGCACAAAAGTGCCCCACAACCTGACCTTGCTCGGTCGGCATGGTAAAAATGAAGAAGCAGGAGACACTAGAAGACACACTCTCTGATGGCGACCCCCCACCCCCTCCGCTGGAGAGGGAGGCGGAAGGACTCACTGGCGGGCAGACACGGATGGACTTGGGTGAAGGAGCAGCCGAAGTTCAATAACGAGGGTCAGCCGAAAACCTGGGAGGACGGCAGTCAATGACATGAAACAAAAAGTGTGCGAATCGACACACGTAGGCAGTGCTCACTTGGTGTCCGCTGGCCGGCCAGCGCGGTTCCCCAGGACAGATCTGTGTTGTGCAGCCAGCCCTCCCCGTGACTCTGAGCTGGGCCAGGCGATGGAACAAGCACTGCTGGGGAAACTGGGTCCCATCTGAAAGAGGAGTTGGGGCGGAATCATGGGCACCGGCTCTGAGGGTCTGATGAACATGGAAGCTGAGGGTTGGCCAAGGGCAGGGTCAGGCAAGGGAAGCCAGCTGCAGGGAGGAGGAGGGAGGAAGGAGTCAGAGAGCAGCCGAGCCCAAAGGCGGAGAAGGGTGTCCCCAGGGCTCCCCACACACCACGAGGCCCCATCCTGGAGAAGGTGACCTTTGAACGGTGGTGGTTGTTAGGTGCCGGGCAGTTCGGTTCCGACCCGCAGTGGCCCTGCGTACTAGAGAATGAAACCCCGCCAGGGGCTGCCCCATCCTCACCTGTTGCTGTCTGAGCCCATCTCGTGGAGGGCCTCCCTGAGTAAGCCGAGGAGGAGGGTGGAGGAGGTTCCTCAGCCTCTGAGGGAGTCTGAGGGGTGTAAGTGGTGGTCCCACGGGACCATTACAGGCACAGCCTGGACGCACCGACAGGTGGCACCCACAGAGGTTTGGCTCCGGAAGCCCCAGCCGCCCTCCAGCCCTGGCTCTACATTCCAGCCACGACATGCCTGCCTTTCCTCCATGGCTCCTGTCCCTATTCAAGGACCTCTTCTGCCTGTCCTCTCCTGGCTAACACTGGCTCATCCCGAGCACCTCTTCCCCCGGGAAGCCTTCCTGGGTCCCTCCTGTCTGTCCGTCTGAGTCCGGTACCCCTCCATAGTGAAGCTTTTGCTTCATTGCACAGTGAAATGCCTTGTTATGTGCCTCGCTGCCCGGTTAGACTGAGAGCCTGAGCCGTCGGGGAGAGTATCTGCCAGGTACATTTTTGTCTCTCCAGTCTCTGGCTCCAGTCTCTGGGTTTGCAGACAGCAAGCAGTGAGCAAACACTGGTGGAGTGAATGAATGAATGGATGAGTGAATGAATGAGGTTGATGACTTCTGTGTTAGGAGCTCTCAGCTTCCTGCTCTGCTCTGCTCTGCTAGGAGTGGACAGCCCTGGCCCCCAAAGGTTGGTTTCAGATGGATGGGGAGACCAGAGGGCTGGTGCTGCCAGGGGCTCAGTTTCAAAGCTGAACAGAAGGTCCAACCATTCAGGGTATTTGCAATTGCCTTTATCTGCTTTGAGACAAGCAAGCCGACCCATCTCTCCTCCTCGTCTGCCCTTGCCTGGCTGCTGCGGGAAGGTTCCCAGGGCATATGTCTCCCAAGAGCCTTCCGGCAGGCTCCTGCTTTTGATCTGCTCTGAGCTGAGGCCAGAGGCAGCCTGGATTTGGAATTTGCTTGGCTTTCAGATCTTTTGAAAGGTGCTTCAAACCAAACCAAACCAAACCAAAATCCACTGTCATTGAGTCAATTCCGATTGAGAGTGACCCTACAGGACAGGGTAGAACTGCCCCTGTGAGTTTCTGAGCCTGTAACTCTGTATAGGAGTAGAAAGCCCCATGTTTCTCTGAAGGAGTGGTTGGTGGTTTTGAACTGCTGATCCTGTGGCTCACAGCCCAACGAACACAGAATCACTGCCCTGCTAGAGCTCCGCTGGAAGATGCTAAGCTCTAATGATTTTCAAGTAACTGCACACGGCCCTCTGCCTTTGGGCAGACTCCAACCCAGGTCTCTTTCCCTTCCTCCCTTCCTCTTGCAGCCAAGTGGACCAGGACTTGAGAGAGGAGGGAATTCTGGGTAAATTGTTTGCTCAGAGAGTGGGCGCCCCCCCCCCCCCCCCCATCTCACTTGATCCAGCCCTCTCTTCAGGCAAGGTCATTTTCAACAAACAGCCAGCTGCGTTTCCCTGGGGGGAGGGGGGCACTAAAGATACTGAGTTCATAGAAATCTATGTTATGAACAGTCTGACCTACCCGTATTGATCACACTCAGACTGACGTCGGCACACACAGTCCCCTCTGTGTGCAGGCATTGGCACAGCTCAGCACAGCTCCAAAAGCCATTGCAATCCAGCCAGGGGCGACTCCTTCTTCAAGGGCCCTGAATATCCCCCAAACTAATACTACCACCCCTCCACCCCCACCCCGACAGAGCACCCACCGAGCACCACTGGGGAAAATTCCTTGCGGATTTGAGATTTTTCACTCTGTTAATCTCCAGGCTCAATAATGCAAGCACTCCCTGCTGCAAATTAAATGCTTTTCTGAAAGGGTCCCCTCCCCGCTCCTCTTTGATGTGGGCAGAATTGGCCCCGTGACCCTCCCTCCCGGGGCCTAAGTGTGTGTGTGTGTGTGGGGGGGGGGGCTTGTTCTCTCCCCACAGGCCTCTTTCACTCTGTTATTTGGAGGATTTCTTCTCTGGGTGGCTAGGAGTCAAACCTGACTCACCCGGACCTAACACCACGCTCACTGCTTCCAGGTTGCTCCAGACTCCCAGCCACCTGACAGGACAGGTAGAGCTGCTCCCCTGGGTTTCCAAGCCTGTAACTCTTTACAGGAGTAGAAAGCCTCATCTTTCTCCAGCAGAGTGCCTGATGGTTTTGAACTGCAGACCTTATGGTTAGGAGCCCAACCTGCCCCACGCTATGCCACCAGGGCTCCTTATAACAACTCGACGAACTCTGTACAAACTACGGTCCAGCTGAGAGCGGGAGAGGAGGAGGTTGGGAAGTCAAAATCTGCTCCCTCCTCCTTGGCATAGCAACTGCCCACAGCCTGTCCTGGTGACGGAGACGGTGAGAGAGTGGCCCAGGCCATGATTGGGGCGCAGCCTTCAGGCTCTGGGAGTCCTGGTGGCTTCCAGGTCAAGCTGGCCCTGGGCGCAGCTGCGCATCTGCAGCACCCACCTCAACACTACCACGCTCAAAGGGGTGAGATTGGGTCTGAGGGGGACAGCAATGGTAAGTACTACAATGGTCTGTAGCCCTGCCAAGCCAGACAAAAATCTCGTTCCTTGGTATATATTCGCTCTGATTGGAAGTAAATTAAATTTAATCAATTTAATGTACGCCATAGCGAGTTATGTAAAATGGCCTTTCTAGCTAACTTTTGTAATGTCCAAGTGACCGGATGGGGCTATGCAAACGGGGTGTATATGGCCCGCAGAGGGCTTTGGGTACCTTGCAAATGAAGTAAATAAGATGCAAACCAAGCGGGAAGGGAGGCAGCGGTTGGTGTAAGATATGACAATAATAATAATTTGTCATTTATCAAGGGGTCACAAGAGTGGGAGGATCTGGTCAGCCCCCCTCCCCACGCTGAACCCTCCCTTCAATAACATGCAGTTTGAATATTGGCATTGTTTCATTTGACATGGAAGAATATGTGCCCATGCACAAGGGCGCTTCAAACGGTTCACGGGCAAATTCCCATCATCTTTCAGTCCCAGGTTTCCACAGACGTTGCGAAGCCCCTGTATCACATCATGGTGTGGCGATCCCCTGGGTGACCTCCCTTGGATCCTAATTTCCCTGCGGTTAAAGACAGTCATCCATGTGGGGCTTCCTCTTCCATGTCCAGGCCCAAGAAAGGCATAGGAAAGTCTTTGGGCACCAGGAAGCCCCTGGGCAGAAGGCCAGGGGTGAGGTGTCACGGATGGGTGATGGGACTCCAGTGACGAGGGAACCTGTCCCTCCCCGCCCTCCCAGGGCTCCCGCCTCACCTGGCCGACTCTTTCCACTCCATCTGGTCTCCGTCGTGCTGCAGGGTGTCCATCTCTGTGAAGAGGGTGGGGTTGGGAGCCTCATCTTCCTCCCCCAGGATGCCCCGGAGCTGCTCTGCAGCTGGAGAGCCTGCAAGGGAGGGCATCAGGTTTGCTGAGTGGCCCACGGAAGACGGGAGAGCCGAGGGGCCAACAGAAACGGAGCAGGGATCACAAGTCGGGGAGGCCATTTCCTAATCCAGCAGCACGGAGCCCAGCTTCTGAGTGAGGCTGAATTTCCTTCACGCTGGGTGAGACGTGGGCAAAAGAATCTTGAAGGTAAAAGAGACGCCAGGAGAGCCTCAGACTGGTCACGGAATTAACAACAACAAGATCACTGAGAATGGATTCCAAACTCACGGCGACCCCATAAGGGTTTCCAAGGCTGTACATTCATCTTTGTGAGAGCAGATGGACCCCTCTTTCTCCCACAGAGCAGCTGGCGGGTTTGAACCTTTGACCTTGAAGGTAGCAATCCAATGCTGACCCAACAGGGCCTAGAACGGAAAAGGCCATGCCCGCACCCAGTGTCTCCCCGGGCAGGGAGATCAAGGGGACGTTTCTCACCTCCAAGCCATCCTGAAAGCGCTCAAGGACATTCTCCCCCCGACCAACTTCATGGCTTCTGTTCTAGTTCAAGTTCAAGACTGCCCTGCACCTCGCCCAGTCTTTCCTCCCTCCTGGCGTCCATGTCTCCTTAGTTCATCAGCTCTTGCTGGGCTCACGTCTTTCTCGATGGGGCCCTCAAACTCCAAAAGCCAAGCTCACTGCCACCGAGTTGATTCTGACCACTCGTAGGGACCCTATAGGGCCGAGCAGAACTGCCCCTGTGGATTTCCAAGACTGGAAATCCCTTATAGGACTTTATAGGACTAGAAAGCTTCATCTTTCTCCCTCGGGGCGGCTGGAGGATTCGAACTGCTAATCTTGTCATTGGCAGCCCAGCATGGAACCCACGAGGCCACCAGGGGTCCTCATCACTGGGTCCCCATTGGCCAATTACTTCAACCGCTCTTTCCTCACTCGCTGGCTTCCGATGCCGACGCACCAGCCAACACCAAACAGCATCCGTGGATGCCGTCCTCATTTCTGCAGGGTGTCTTCTGCACGGGCTAGGAGAGAGGCGATGTGGCACAGGGCACAGGTGGGGGCGTGCCAATGAGCTTTCAATCCAGATGGGTGTGAGCTCAGAGCCGCCACTCACTCGTGAGTGAAGTCAGCCTATGAACAGAGCACCTGACGCTGCGCACGGCCCGGAAGGGAACAGGTGTGGAGCCTCCACTCACGGCCAACCCCAGCACCCAGGCTCAGGAGCCTCACTGGAGAAAACCAGCCGGCTGTGTAGGTGGAGGATTCCCAGATTTCAGAAGAGCAGCAGCTCTGCACCCATCTCCCCTCCCCCCCTCCAGCCCCTTCCCGTGGCCCTCTGTGCCATTCCTACCCTCTCTTCAAGCCTATTGACCAATCTCCGACCCCACCTCCCCAAGAAAATCAAGGCCGCCAGACATGAAAGGTGCCAACTCCTCCCACCCTCCCTTCTAGTTCTGTGTCTTTGCCCCTGAGGCCATCTTCGAACAGAAAGGGAATCTTTCTCCAGTTTCATCCCTGGACTCACCCACCTGAGGGTGCCCCTCCTCTCCTCGGTCTTTCTCTAAGCCTATAATCCGACCCACTTCAAGCCCTCCCTTCCCCCTGCCTCCCTCCCAAATTCTCCTGCTCCTCTGCTTCCTCCTTGGACCCCAGACCTCTAGAAAGAGAGGTTGACACTCTCTCTGCTCTCCCTCCTGACCTGATCATTAACCCGCGCTCACTGCTCTGGCCCCCACCACACCAGGACACCGAATCCCGCCAAGATTTCAAAGTGGTAGTTTGAAGATGCATTTGCCTCAGCCCCAACAGAGGATAACACGATTTTGAAAGCATTGATAGCATTAAGAAACTGTGAAATTTTACATCAAAACTCCGTATCTCTGGCTCTTCTTGAGAATTCAGAGGCTTTGAGGACCTTGGCACTCCTGGGACAGCAAGCATTGGGTGATGGCTGCCTTGTGAAGGCGGGGCATGGGGCCTCTGAGGAGCCCCGGTCCGTCACTCCCTCCTGTGCAATGCCCTGCTACGCGCCCCTTCACAGCTCTTGCCCCTGGAGCCCTCTTTGGGTTTCTTATCGTCAAACCAGTCAATCCATAAAATCAATAAAGCAAACAGCACCGTGAAGCTGTGGTCCGGTTTCCAGCTCTGGACACCAGCGGCGGTGACCGTTTCCTCAGACCGGAAGTGGACAGAAACATGGATAGAAACCACGATCCATCATAGCAGGACACTTCCTTGATCCCCCACCCCTGTCCACATCCTCCCTGTCGCGCAGGTCCCGGGGTGACACGAACGGTTTGCCCTTGGCCAAGGGGCTGAAACATAGCACCCAGTGGCAGGCTGGCACAGGACAGGGAAGGGCTCCTTTCCGTTCCGAGGGTCGCTATGACCGAGCCAACTCCACAGCACCTGACAACCACTCACCTAAAGGTTGGCAGTTCAAAGTCACCCAGCGGACAGAGAGACCTTCCTCATGGTCTGGCTCTTACCTGCCTTTCCAGGTTTTTACCCTGCACCTCAAGATGGGGAGCCATTCTCCTCGGTGACACACGGGGCTAAGGAGCCCTGGGGTGGGGGGTGGGGCACGAGACAGAGCCGACCTGAGGACAACACCAGTGTGTAGCTTGGTCCTCTTTCCGTGTGTTCCTGGCTCCTCTTGCCTGGCTCACTCATGAGGTGGAATCTCCTCCAGGGTTCCCCTGTCTCTCTGCTCTCTCCCCACCCTTCCTGGACCCTCATGTCCTTGGCGGTGCCACCCTGTGGGCAAGGATGCACACGGTGACACCAGGCCTGCCTGTATGGGGCATTTCTAACCGCCAGTGGGACCCTCTAGCTGGGAGCCCTGCAGCCTCCTCAAGCCAACCTCAACAAACACAAACCACCAGCCCACCGCCCCTCTCCCCCACACCCTGACCCTGCTCCCCCTGTTCTGAGTGTTCTCGCTCTCGGTTACCTGGCCAACCAGACAAGGAACGCTGGCCCAACTCCTGCAGACTCTCTTCTCACCAGCCAGGCCCCAGCAAACACTGATTTCTTTCAGTTTCTTCCTCAATAGTGCCTGCTCCTTTACCCCCCACCCCCGTCGGTTGCCACCACCTTTGGTCAGCTCTGTTACCTCCAGCCCCTGGGCACAGCTACAGCCCAGCCTGCTCCCACTGCCTCTGGCTGTAGCCCCAGGCCCCACTCATTCCCCGGGTGCAGCAGACTGTGCTGTAAGGACACTTCATTTGAAAACACCAAGAAACGTTTCCAACGTGTTCTCACGGCGCGCCCCTGGGAGTCGGGGAGCTCTCTGGGAAGCAGTGTGACAGACGGTGCGTGTGTGCTGGGCCGTAGTCCACGGGCAGAAGATCCTGTTGTGTTATCCCCCTGTAGGTCGGTGACACCGAACACTCAGGGAGATTTTACAGAAACACAGCATCAACGTGCGAAGACGTCCAGAATTCTAAATGCTCAATGTGTTCTTCAGATGGGGGAGAAGACTGCCTGCTGGATTCAATCTGCTGCTTCTCAAAGGTAAAGTTGACCCCAGCTGCAAGCCCCAGTGGTTTCCTGTTGCCTAAAGCTCACGGCTCAAACAGCCCTTGTGAGCCGGTCTTACCCCCTTTCTAGGCTGTGTCCTACGGCTCAAACAGCCACCCCAGGCCCCCGCGTCCCAGTCACCCTGCACCCCAGTCTCTGTGAAGGAGGGCCTGCTGCCCCTCGGGCATTTGTGCCTGTTCCATGAGGCAGGAGTCCCTTGCCACCTTCAAGGCCAGGCCTGAAAGCAGATCAAGGGAAGAGTCATGAAGTCAAGCCACAGGGCAGAAAGTGGGAGGCTTGAGTCTCCCTGTTGAGGGGTTACCTGCTCCGTGGAATAGCTGAACGCTGGGGTCTCTGGCTGCCGGGGCTGCCCCTGGCTGCTCCTGCTGCTGCCACCCTGGCTGTTGTCTCCAAAGTCCTCTTACCCAGGCCGGGCACAACAAACTGACTTGTGTCTCCAGTTAAAGGACCCCGAAGGCGGCACGGGGAGGCAGGGTAGCGATTGAGCTGTGTGTGTGTGTGTGTGTGTGTAGGAATGTGTGAAAGGGAGGTGGGGAGAGAGATTGTGAGAGGGAATAGAAGAACAGAGATGTGGCAGGTGTGAGAGATGGGGAGAAATTGGGAGAAAGAAGGAGCTATTGAGATCACTGTGAGTGTGAGAGATTAAGCGAGGCTGTGTCGGGGAGAGAGACTGGGGGATGGAGAGGTAGCTAGCTGTGAGGTGGACTGCAGGGAGGAGCTGAGGAGCTGTGAGAGGGCTGGCAGCCCT